>NC_141908.1:59475000-60100000 GCF_057802395.1 Ceratotherium simum simum
TTATTCTTTCATTTATATATTTATATATACAATTCATATATATATTTATATATAAATACAACAGAAAAATCATTTGGCTAACTTATTCAGATGGCGCCTTTCTAAAGGAACCTCTGTGGTGTGGATAAGATAATGAAGTTTCAAAAAATGTTAGAGTGAATCATTCAGTGTTTTTGAATATGTTGTTTGCATCTTAGCATTTTCTCGTTTGTATGCATTTCTTTATTAACTCTCTAAATCTTTTTAACCTGGTATTTCTTATCTTTCTAAATAATAAAAATATACACTCTGAAAAAATAAAAGAGTGTATCACGATGATTTGGACATATAAAGAAAATGAAATGGAAAAAATATAATTTTTAATTGTGTTTTCTTATTCCCAACTATGATCAGAATGACTACGTTTAAGGGCAAGTGTTTTATGTAATTTTAGGATTATCAAACATTATCTGAAATTTCCTGGAGCTAGCATGTCACAATATTATTTTATGCCCCACTCAAATTGCACTATGTACATTGAATTGTATTTCATTTCTGTTTACATTGAAGTTTCAAAAGAGGTATTGAGAAGGACAAAATGTGGCTTTCAACAGGTGAAGTGGTTTAAGTAAAATAAAAAACCAGAATTTGAACTTAAACACAACTTTGTCATTGTCATGGAAATTTTTCTAAAGTTAACATATTTGAAGAATATATAATAACAGCTTCACGGAAGAATTGGTTTGAGACTTGTAATTTATGCAGGGTAGAGAAAGGGGTACAGTACTTTAGATAATTCCAGGTAGATAAATTCTGCCATTTTACATAAATGGCAAAATCCCTTGTGGAAAAGCTACATAATATATGTAATATACAAATCATTCATAAATTTGTATAAACTTCATAAATTATTGAAATCACTTAAGTATTTTAGGGTTAGTATTGATAATTTTTAATTTGTGTATATTATAGCAAAAGAACTGTTTTGTTTCAATATTTGTATTCATTCTCTTAATTTAAGGGACAACACTATTTTCAATAGTGAAAAGTGAAACCTACAAGTGAAAATTTCTAAGGTATCGTTGTCCTGTGATTTTTATAATGCAAGGATATTTATGGAGATATATATATGTGGAGATAGATACAGATATGTAAGGGTATATAAGGATAGATATATAGTGATATATAAAACATCCTTATATATAATAATATATATTTATATGTATACATGATATATATGTATAAAATATCCCTTTTTCTGAGGTATTCTTTTGGTTGTTGCAATAGGTCTTACAATTACTAATTTTTCTTTTTTATAATTTTTCTTTTTTTTTTAAAATGTGTTCCTAAAGAGTATGAATGAATTTTTAAATAATTATTATTGCTAATACAATTCTTACTGTATATGCTTCCAGGAGTCTTGCAATGGGGACAGAGGGGCAGGAGGAGAGTCACATACAGGCAATATAAGCTTAAAATGAATTATTTAGATCCTTTAGTAATTGGCTGTCTTAGGGTTCAAGATTTATTTTATGTGATATTGAACTCGATAGGTATATTAAAGTAAGCCTGCAGTGTGGTAGGTGAGAGCAATATAGTACATTCTTTTTTTTTTTTTTTTTTTTTGGTGAGGAAGATCAGCCCTGAGCTAACATCCATGCCTATCTTCCTCCACTTTATGTGGGACGCTGCCACAGCATGGCCTGACAAGTGGTGCGTCGCTGCACGCCTGGGATCCGAACCCGGGTCCCCAGCAGCGGAGCATGTGCACTTAACCGCTACGCCACGGGGCCGGCCCCTAGTACATTCTTTAAACAGCAAAGACAGTGTCCTCATTTTCTTGAGTTGTATCTTTGAAATAACAAATTTTTAATGGAAATGTACAAGATGGAGGGAGTAGATAATAGCTGGCACTATCTTGGACATTCTAATTTTTGAAAATGAAGAAGAAAGTTGGAGGACACACTACCTGATTCTAAGATGTACTGTATAAAGCTACAGTAATCAAAATAGTATGGTATTGGCATAAGAATAGACATATAGATCAGTGGAATAAAATAGAGAACCCAAAATAGAGCCACACATAAATTGTCAATTGATTTTGACAAATGTGCCAAGGTAATCAGTAGAGAAAGGATTTCAACATATGGTTCTAGAATAACTGAATATCCATATGCAAAATAATGAGACTCGACCTTTACCTCACTTCATTTGTAAATATTAACTCAAAAAGGGTCATAGATCTAAATGTAGAAGGTAAAGCAATAAAAGTTCAAGAATTAAACATTTGAGGAAGTTTTCATAACCTTGGATTAAGCAAAGATTTCTTAGGTCACAAAAAGCATGAAATAAAAGAAAAAGAGGGGTATGTTCTGAGAAATGCGTCATTAGGTGATTTCATTGTTGTGCAAACGTAGAGTGTACTAACAGAAACTTAGATGGTATAATCTACTACACACCTAGGCTATATAGTACTAATCTTATGGGACCACTGTCATATATGTGGTCCATTGTTGACCAAAGCGTCATTATGCAGTGCCTGACTGTACTTAGGAGAAATGAGAGCATGTTTTCACAAGGATGTTCTCTTTGTGAAATATTCAAAAGATTGAATATTTATAGCAGCTGTAGTCCTAATAGCCAAAAACTGAAAACAATCCAGTGTTTACCAACTGTGTGAATGAATAAACAAATGGTGATGTATCTGTATAATATAATGAATGAGTGATACACACCACAACATGGGTGAGTCCAAAGGGGCTATGCTAAATGAATGAACCCAGTCACAAAATTCTACATATGTGTGCTTCTACTGATATGACATTCTGGAAAAGGCACAACTGTTGTGACAGAAAGCAGATCAGTCCTTCCCAGGGGCAAGGGGTGGGGTGGGAGGATGAGACTAACTGCCGAGGAACATGAGGGAACTCTTTTGGGGTAGTGAAAATGTTCTGTATCACGATTGTGGAAATGTTACAGGACTGTATACATTTGTCAAAAATTTCCAAATTGTTCACTTCAGAACAGTGAATTTTAGTATAAATGAATTATACCTCAATGAAGCTAATTAAAATATTTAATTTTATATTAAAAAGAATATAGTAAATCATTACATTGAGTATATAATGAATATACTTTTAGGTTGAATGAAAAAACATTTGTCTTTAGATTGTACAAATGATACTTTTGGCTATGATAAAATTTCTAGTAACTGTGTCAATTGCAGAATCAAAAGTGCTGCATCTCAGGGGCCTGGCCCGGTGGCCTAGTGGTTAAGTTCGGCACGCTCCGCTTCTGTGGCCCTGGTTTGGTTCCCAGGCGCGGACCTACACCACTTGTCACTGGCCATACTGTGGCGATGACCCACATACAAAATAGAGGAACATTGGCACAGATGTTAGCTCAGGGCTGATCTTGCTCAGCCAAAAAAAAAAAAAGTGCTGCATCTCAGTAACTTAGAAGTGAGGAGAATGTACTCTAGAAAAGGATTCTAGTGAGGATAAAAACACTGATGTCAAGGAGTTGAATAAAATTTTAATGAAACATGAGAGTGGGGAAAGCTTTATTTGCAAGTCAACTTCTTATTTTATTGTGTGATTTTAAATATCTGTAGCTAAACTAGTAAATATTTTAAAGATTTTATTTATTTATTTTTCCCCCCAAAGCCCCAGTAGATAGTTGTGTGTCACAGCTGCACATCCTTCTAGTTGCTGTGTGTGGGACGCGGCCTCAGCATGGCCGGAGAAGCAGCGCGTCGGTGGGAGCCCGGGATCCGAACCCGGGTCGCCAGCAGTGGAGCGCGCTCACTCAACCACTAAGCCACGGGGCCGGCCCATAAACTAGTAAATATTTTAAATGGGCATTTGACTGTTTTCTTGACATTCCTAAAAATTCATATACTTAAATTAGGGGGAAAGCTTTTTTCTCTTTTTACTGGGATAATGGAGCATTGCCTTATATTCAGGCATGTATGGAACTTTCTGTTATACCCAGTTAAGCAGAGTTGGTACATCCTGCTTCATTCTTCCATGGGACATTGAACTATTTCTAGTTCTGCACACAGGACGCTGTATTGCATTTAACCATTTTCATATCTGTAAATTCACTTAAGTGGCATCTTATTTATCCCTTTTATTCCTACCACAGTCTACAGTGCCTGGCTTCTGATGTATGTAAAATAAAAAACTGGTGGATAGGACAAAACGTTTTTTTATAAAGAATCAGTCTTTTGCCATGATGCCTTTTATCATGCTTGACATTTATTCAGCAAGTGTTTATTGAGTAAGTGTTATGTGGAAAGCATTACACTAGCTGCTTTGGGACATATAGAAATGCTATAACATCTAAACTTTTAAGGTTAAAATAAAATGGAATCTCTATTTAGTGTAAGGTATAATATAAAGGATGAGAGTGGGTAATCACTAGAGCTTCCAGGTGGATCATAGGTTAAAAATACTGGAAAAACTGTTTAGTCTGATGACAAAGGAAATCACTTTTCAGCAGCTGCAATATTCAAAATAATCATAGTTTAAATGTCATTTAACAAAACAGTTCCTGGGATTTTTATAAAATCATTCTCTCTACTGTCATGTTGTTAGGTTGATCAAGTGAGTTGGACTGTGCAGTAAATTAAATACTCTTTATCTTAGAGGAGTGGAAGACTTGCACTTTCATAAGTAGGTTCTTGGAGGTTCCTTCTGATGCTTCAGCACATTTCGTTTTCTCTAAAGAAATACAATGAAGAGTAACGCTTCAAAAATTCACTGGCATTTTTTTTTCTTTTGTAAAGTTGATTTTAGTCTGTGTATAGTGGGTCAAATAGCACTTCAGACACAGGCCTTTAGCTCTCCTCATAGGGAACAGTAATAGAAACTTCGTATGAAATATCTTTTATATAGATGAACAGTATAGCTCAATACTGATCGTTAAAATGGGTGTCAGAGTTTTCTGTGAGTGCTGTGAAACATAAGGATTCTTAGTACTGCAGATTGTGATAAGGTTTTGTTGTATAGAATTATATTCATGGCTGATGCTTTCACTTGGTGAATTGAATGACAACCAAGCCTTGGACATGTGGCCATGTGGTCTAGAAGAGCATTGGAGTGTGAGGCTGAAGACCTCGTCTTCACCATCACAAAGTAGAGGGTCATCTGGGCAGACCTTAGTACTGTTGACTTAGTACTGTAGTGGTGCTTGTCCCTTATGCAATAGGAAGCAATTGTAAATGAGAAAATATTTGTGAAGTTGTCTGCTACATTTGTCAAAACTAAGAAATTAATATTGGTAAACTACTATTAACTAAACTCTAGACTTTATCAGTTTTTCCAGTAATATCCTTTTTTTTTGGTTCTAGGATCCATTCCAGGATACCATATTGCATTCAGTTGTCATATCTCTTTGGCCTAATATGTCAATTTTCAAGCATATTTTAAGTTTTCCAGATGTTTGAAAATGAATACCTGTCTTAGGAAACGGAGACTATGTACTGCACATCACTCAGTCTTGTTAACTCAAGGCTGTTATTGTGAAACATGTTACTATTCTGTGCCTTCAGGGTTTTCTACATGTTTCATGTTTTCTGCGTTGACCTCAAGCTGCTGTGCTCTTCTTCTGGTTGGCCCTCCATCAGCGTGACCTAACCAAAAAGCCAGACGGCAGTGTGTACCATATAAGCTCAAAAAGAGGGAGAGGTTGCCTTTATCATTAGGGAGGACCTTCTCTTTATTAGTGATTTCAGAAGAAGAATATTGAAAGGGGCAGGAGTGATCAGGGAGGTAGGAGAAGTGGCATGAGCAAAGACCTGAGGAGTTTTTCCAAGGATTTCCAAGCTTTTCCAATATAGTTAGTTTGCTACTTCCTTCTTGTGTTATAAGAAAGATTGATTAAAAGGGCTTGCTGAATGATTGGATATGGGTGAGGAAGGAGGCTTAAAACTCAAGTTTTATGTCTACACAAATAAATGATAGTGCCCTTTTAAAAAATAACATTTAGGGGCCGGCCCTGTGGCACAGCAGTTAAGTGCCCGCGCTCCGCTGCTGGCGGCCCGGGTTCAGATCCCAGGCGTACACCACACCGCTGGTCATGACAGGCCGTGGTGGCGTCCCATATAAAGTAGAGGAAGATGGGCATGGATGTTAGCCCAGGGCCAGTCTTCCTCAGCAAAAAGAGGAGGATTGGCATGGATGTTAGCTCAGGGACAATCTTCCTCTCAAAAAAAAATAAATAAAATAAATAAATAAAAAATAACATTTATTTTCTGATTATAAAAGTATAATTATAGAATATTTTGTAAGACAAATGCAAAAAAATACATAATAAAAATCAACTATAATTTCACAGTAGATATAACCACTGTTAATATTCCCATCCATCCTCTTTAAAATACAATGCATATACCTATTTTTTTACACATTCTGATTACTGTTGTATACAGTTTTATGACCTTTTTCACCTTATTCTATCATGAGCGTTTCCCCATGTCATTAAATAATCTTCAAAATCTTGATTTTTAGAGGCTGGCCTGGTGGCGTGGTGGTTAAGTTTGGAACTCACTCCACTTTAGCAGCCCGGGGTTCGTGTATTCAGATCCCGGGCGTGGAACTATGCACTGCTTATCAAGCCATGCTGTGGCATGCGTCCCACATATAAAGTGGAGGAAGATGGGCATGGATGTTAGCGCAGAGCCAATCTTTCTCAGTAAAAAGAGGAGGGTTGGCAACAGATGTTAGCTCAGGGCTAATCTTCCTCTCAAAAAGAGTAAAAAAATAAAATAAATGAATTTTAGTGGCTACAGCATAGTTCCCTGAAAACCATAAGGGATTTAACTATTACCATCTTGTTGGGTGTTTAGGTTGAGTCTCGTTGCTATTTTGCTTTGAGCCTGCTTGTACACAGGTCTTTATCCACGTCTCTGTTTATTCTCTTAGGACAGCTACTTGAAAGTGAGATTACCTGTTCAAATGGCTCTTGATGCATGTGGCTAAGGAACTTTTAGAGTTGTCCTCCTTTCTTCTCCCACCAGTAGTGTAGAAGCATGACTGTCCCTCCCACACTTTTGCCATCAAGTACTACAATTTTTGGTCTTTAGAAGGGCCAGATTTTGTTTTGAAGATTATTTTGACTGTTGAGTTTGAGGTGACAATTGGACAGACAAGTTCAGCAAGTAGTACAGTCATGCAGCGCATAATGACGTTTTGGTCAACAATGGACCAAATATACGACAATGGTCCCATAAGATTAGTACCATATAGCCTAGGTGTGTGGTAGGCTATACCATCTAGGTTTGTGTAAGTACACTCAGTGGTGAAATTGCCTAACAACGCGTTTCTCAGAATGTATCCTTGTCGTTAAGTGTTGCATGACTGTACTTGAAGAAGCATAGTGATAAATGCAAAATATGTAATGCTACAACTAAAGATTTAGAAACCCTCTATATGCAGTTTATATGAGACAGGATATCTCTAAGCCATAAAAATATAGGGTGGATAATGATATCTATGGCATTATATATAGCAAAAAGTAGGGTGCTAAAGACTGAACTTCAGGGCAAACCCAGATAATAAGGGATGGAAGTGGAAGAAAAGAATCTTGCGAGGTGATCGAGAATGCTGGAGGTGGTAGAGGATGCGGGTTTTACATTAATAGGAGCTTGTGTTTTCTGAAAGGCCTTATCCTAAGTTTTCAGTTTTAGCCTATTGTGTAGCAACTGCTTTTGTAATTTCAAATTTCTGACCTAATTTCCAATGTTATGCTGATAGAACTGTTTTATGTCACATAAATTAATGTAGTCTTCATCTTCTTAGTGAACCTTTTGTTGTTTTATATTCTTTTAGATGATATTACTGAAGTCCCTGAATGATAGTTCAGGTCTCAAACTGTTCACTTCTGTTTTAAAAGTATTTTATAGTACAATGTCATATAATATCTAGTGATGTTGCTGGTTAATGTTCTAGACTTGATAATTGTGTAGTATATATAACTATTAATATATTATGTTTTCCCATTATGGAGAGTTTTCTAAATGTTAGAATATAAAGTAAGAGAACTTACTAAATGTTTAGATAGGGTTTTAAAATAAGATTTTACCTGTCTCTAATAGCTCTACGTTGTGTTTATGCCTTTAAGTCTGCTCCTGCTTATATAGGCACAAAGACAGGGAGGAAGATGGTAAGAAAGCATAGAACGGGAGGAGCAAGGATCTTAGACTGTCCCAACAACGTTTTACTTTTTAAAGACAAATGTATGGGCAAAATTACGTGTGCATTACATGAGTAAGAATATTTTTGCGACGTTTTCTCAGTTGACCAGTTTATTTTTTAAGTAGCTATATTCTACTGGTTGTCATTGCAGCATGTTGAGGGGGTGGTAGGGAAGTTGTCCAGGGAGGCTGGTGTGCCCCTGGCTGAGCTCAGCAGAGCAGCATTACCTTACTAAATTCACTCTAATCCAAAAATGAGAGTGAGCTTTGGCAAAAGGTTATCATAGCCTGAGAATCTGAATCTCTTCTAGGGGGGATTGCCACCCATGGTTTCAGATGTAGTAATACCATCAGTGAATTTAGTAGTTCTTAAGGGGGTTGCTTATTAAAATCACCAGGGAGATTTTCTCTACACTGTTCCTTCCCTCTTCCCCTTATTACTTGAGTGAATCAGTGTTAACCGATGGGAGTAGAGCCCATGCCTTAGATGTGTTAGGACAAAAAAACAAAGGATCAGTTTAAGTACTGTTTTTCCTGTTCTCGTTTTGGGAGATATCCTGCTTGTACAAGTGACTTTGCATTTACCTAGTATTATTTTATGTTAATAATTTTGTGTTGTTTGCTCTATATTTGTATAGTCTCTATGAGGGCAGAGATTGTGTCCATTCTGTTCCTCACTCTATTTTCAATGTTTAAGAGTGCCCAGCATATAGTGAGTACTCAGTAAATGTTACAAGAATGAATTATTAACACTGAGTTTTGGGAATACTTCATTGTTTTATAACTGTGTGTACTACCTTTATTATGAAGTTTTATAATTACATTATCCATTGAGGAAAAAGATCTTCCATAAAGCAGAACATAAGCAGGAAATAGATCTATTGAATTTTGAAAGTCTTTTGCAGGTCAGGGATACTGTGTGGATATTATTAAGTTTTGAACAAAAATGCAGCATACAACACAAACAGTTCCTGGGAGAAGCTACATTTCCATACTTGACTGTCATATCAAACTTCAAAATAAAACATATACAAAAACTGGTGGACAAACAGGTACTTTTAAGAGTCTGTGCTTAGTTTAAGCTTCATGATAAACTAGACTAGAGCTTGGCGTGTTTATCAACTTGTTAGTTGTATTTCACACGATCAAAATCTGTCTTAAAGTAGAAGGTTGAAAATAAAAATGAGATGATCCTGTCAAATATGGTTGACCTGTGATACAGATTTACAATATATTGGCAAGATGGCTTAAATTTTGGTTGAGCCCTTAACTTTCCAGTGTGCAAAGTATGGTGGAAAGGAAGTTACCTAGGAGAAAGGGTAAGTAGTTCTAGCCAAGATATCTAAAAGCTCTTATTAAATCTGTGTTATTTCAGAGTTAGGGAATCTGTTGCCAGAGTTCTTCAGTTTTAGGATTGAGGATAACAAAGCATAGCATACATATTCACTCTGCCTATTTAAAATCCTTTATGGTTTGGATTTTCTCCTGTGGTCTTAGTGCTTCAGTCATGTAAAACTCACTGGTGTTTTTTTTCCCATATTTTTTTAAATTAAAAAAAAACAAAACCCTAAAGCAAAACAACCTTTTTGTACATAAGAAACGATTCAGAATAGAAAAGAGTGCAGCATTGAAAAGTAGGTTTCCTTTCTATTCTGGAGCACCAGATCCTTCTTAGAAGAAACCACTGTTAGCATTTTCTTGTGTATCTTTCCAGAAGGTCAGTTCATAGTGGCAGCGTACACATGCAGATAGATAGCTTTTGTAGTTTATACCTATGATAGAAGCATTCATATCTACTGCTCTGTACCTTCTTTTTTTTTCCCATTTAACATATGTCTTAGAGATCTTTCCAAATTACTTTTTTATTTTGCTCACTGTGAGCTGGTATGAGCCCCATGTCCTTACCAGATATGAAGTCTTCCTTAGTCTCTACCCTCCTTTTCAGACCCAGCTTCTTTCTGTATCTATTCATGTAATTCGTCTCTCCTCTGCTTTGCTCCCATTTACTTTTTGTGTCCCTCTATTATACACCTGTCACAGATGTGCCATCTATTATCATGACTTACATGTGGTTCTCTCTTCCCAGGTGTCATCTCCTTGTCTCTCCACACTCTTTTCATAATCTAACCCGTCTCACCTGCGGGACTTTAATTACCACCTGTGTACCAAGGTCTCACAAATTTATATCTACAGCCCAGGCCCCAACTCTGAGGGGGGGTGTGTGTGTGTATGTGTGTGTACATCTTTGACATATCTATTTCTTGTATATCTCAAAGACATCTTAATCCCAGTATGTCCAAAATCAGCTCGCTTAGTAAATGGCATCTATATTCATCTCAGTTTTATAGTCCAGAAAACTATGAGCTATTCTTGGTATCCCCGTCTCCCTCATCGCTCATATTCCAAAAACGTAAGTTTAGTTGATTTTTACCTCCTAAATATCTCTCAAATCCATCCTCTTCTTTTTATCTCTAATACCACCTTAGTCCAGAGTACCGTCATCTTCACTTGGATTACTGTATTAGTCCACCCACAGCCCCTCTGGTCCTCTTCCAGACCATTCTCCACACAGCCCTCTGAGGAAGCTTTTTAAAATGTAAATATTAGTATGATCCCCTCCCCTGCTTAAAATATTTTGATAGCTTCCTGTTGCTTTTGGGATAAAGATGCGTATCTTTAATATAGCCTGACAAGGTCTTGCATGGACATTTGTTACTCCTTCCCTCTGCAGTTAATCTGTTATTGCACTCCAGCCTGTTCTTTTTGCTTCTCTCAGGTTGACCTTATTTCCAGGCCCTGCCACTCACCTTGCTCCTTACTGCCTCAGGGCATTTGCGTATGCTGTTCAGTCTTCCCCAGCTCTTTGCTTTTACCTTCCCCTAGTTAACTCCCATTCGGTGTTTCAATATCTTAAGCTTTGCTTCCTCTGTGAATCTTCCCTGATCTTCCAAACTAGGTCACATCCCCCTGGCACTCAGCAAGATATACCTCTCGTTTGTAGTACATTTTCGGGTTTACATTTTTTGGGGGTGTTTATTTGATTAATATCTATATCCCCAGCTAGTCGATAATCTCCCTGAAGGCAGTGGCCATTGTATCGTTGGTTTCCAGCACAGGTGCCCAGCACAAAGTAGTAGTCACTCAAATCTTAATGAATGAGTGAATTTATTTCTATTTTCTCCATTGAATCTACTGTGGAAAGTATGCAAAGTACTTTGCATATTGTAAAAGCTCACATACATTTTTCAGTTTCAGTGTGAATTCATATGCTCAGCAAGGCGCAGTATAGATTAATAAGCAATACCATTCTTCACCAGACTTCACAAGGTATTAAATTTACCAGAAAGAGATCATTCTGGGGGAGGGGAATAGGAAACTAAGATAATTGTGAACTGCTAGCTGTTAGCTATATCTGTCTTCTTAGTTAGTAGAATTATTTCCCTGTATTGTTTTCTAAGCCATCACTCCTATGCCATTGTCTTATATCTCTCCGTAATAAATTGTGAACTCCTAATTACTCTCTACCTAGAGAAATATGACTTTTCCCAAAGCTCTCAGGAATACACCTGTTCACTTATGAAACAATTGTTTGAAATTTGAAAAGAAGTATAGAGATTTGGTTAAGATAGTATTCTCTGTAGATAGACTCACTGTGTCTACCTGTGTACTAGCCATGAGACTTTAGGGGAAGCTACTTAACTTGTGTGAGACTTGGTTTTCTCATCTGTGAAGCTGGGATAGGTATACAGTGTCTACTCATAGTATTACTGTGAGGATTAAATGAGATACACAGTATGTAATATAGTGACTTCTGGCAACATACAAGTGCTCAGTCAACGCAGATGGTTACTGTTGTTGCTGTAGCTGCTATTCTTGTTTTGACACATTTTCCCGATACAAAGGTTGCTTAGATTTCCAGTCTAGTTCACACATGTCCATTTAGCATTTGATGTACTTAATGTAATTAAATTTATTCTACATGCCAGGGGTGTTCAAAGCCCCAACCACCATTGATAACTTTTACCTTTTCTCCCCTTTCTGTGTTCCAGGGAAGGTAGAACTGTAGGCTTCATTTGAGAGTGAGCTGAAGGGATTAGGAGGAGAAAGGGTGATGGATGTTTGAATCAGTGATTTGGAGTGGAAAAATAGGTATTCTTGATGTCTCCGTTAGTAAGAGAAAAGTCAGGGATCTACCAATACACAGGACTTCATTTAAAGTTATGGGTGAAATGGCTTAAATTAACTTTTGTGAGCCAGCATTGAAACCACTATTTATATTACTGTGGTTAAAATGTGTTCTAAGTTCCAAGGTACCCGATTTTAAAACAAATTTTGGGAAGACATCTCTTTGTAAGTTGGAAACTGTTTTTATAAACCAACACTTAAAGAAACATTTACTACTTCTTGCTTAAATATAGAAACATTTATCTCTTCTGGTCTTTGTTATTGTTTTTTTTAATTAATAAATTTTATTTTTTAGAGCAGTTTTAGGTTCACAGCAAAATTGGGCACAAAGTACAGAGAGTTGCCATGTACCTGCTACATGCACAACCTCCCCACTACCAACATCCCACACCGCAGTGGGACATTTGTTACAATTGATAAACATATGTTTGACACATCATTATCACTCAAAGTCTGTAGTTGACATTGAGGTTCACTCTTGGTGTTGTACATTCTGTGGGTTTTGACAAATGTATAATGACATGTATCCACAGTTGTCGTATCATACAGAATAGTTACGCTGTCCTGAAGATCCTCTTGCCCTGCCTATTCATCTTTCCCTCCCCGCTAAACCCTAGCAACCATTGATCTTTTTACTGTCTCCATAGTTTTGCCTTTTCCAGAATGACATATAGTTGGAATCATACAATATGTAGCCTTTTCAGACTGGCTTCTTCCACTTAGTAATGTGTATTTAAGTTTCCTCTGTGTCTTTTCATGGCCTGATAGCTCATTTCTTTTGAGTGCTGCATAATGTTTCGTCATCTGGATGGACCACAGTTTATCCATTCACCTATTGAAGAACTTCTTGGTTGCTTCCAAGTTTTGGCAATTATGAATAAAGCTGCAGTAAACATCTGTGTGCAAGTTTTTATATGGACATAAGTTTTCAGTTCATTAAATACCAAGGTGCACAGTTGCTGGATTGTGTGGTAAGAGTATGTTTAGTTTGTAAGAAACTGTCAACTGTCTTTCAAGGTGGCTGTACTATTTTGCATTCCCACCAGCAGTGAATGAGAGTTCCTGTTGCTCTACATCCTCGTCAACATTTGTTGTTGTCAGTGTTTGGGATTTTGGCCATTCTAGTAGGCCAATAGGTTGTTGTTTTAATTTACAGTTCCCTAATGACATGTCTTAGTCCATTTGGACTGCTCTAACAGAATACCATAGACAGGGTAGCTTATAAACAACAAAAATTTATTTCTCACCGTTTTGGAGGCTGGAAAATCCAAGATTTGGTGTCTGGTGAGGACAGACAGATAGATGGCTATCTTCTTGATGTGTCTTTCTGTAGCAGAAGGGGCAAGGGAGCTTGGTTCTCTTCTATAAGAGCACTAATTACATTCATGAGGGATACATCCTTATCACTTAATCACCTTCCATAGGCCCCCCTTCTAATACCATCACATTGGGAGTTAGGATTTCAACATGAATTTTAGGGGACACAAACATTCAGTCCATAACAACATATGATATTGAACATTTTTTCGTATGTTTATTTGCCATCTATATATCTTCTTTGGTGAGGTAACTATTTAGGTCTTTTGCTCACTTTTTAATTGTTCATTTTCTTATTGTTAAATTTTGAGAGTTCTTTTGTATATCTTGGATAATAGTTCTTTATCTGTTGTGTCTTTTGCAAATATTTTCTCCCAGTCTGTGACTTGTCTTCTCATTCTCTTGACAGTGTCTTTTGCAGAGGAGAAGAATCTAATGTTAATGAAGTCCAGCTTATCAATTGTGCCTTTGGTGTTGCATCTAAAAACTTATCACATACCCAAGGTCATCTGCGTTTTCTCCTATGTTATATTCTAGGAGTTTTATAGTTTTCCATTTTATATTAGGTCTGTGATCCATTTTGAGTTAATGTTCATGAAGGATGTAAGGTCTGTGTCTAAATTTCATTTTTTTGCATGTAGGATGTCTAGTTGTTCCAGCACCATTTTTTGAAAAGACTATCTTTGCTCCATTTTATTGTGTTTGCTTCTTTGTCAAAGGTCACTTGACTTTATCTGTGTGGGTCTATTTCTGAGCTCTCTGTTCTGTTCCATTTATCAATTGTTTATTCTTTTGTCAATACCACACTGTCTTGATTACTGTGGCTTTATAATAAGTCTTGAAGTTGCTTAGTGTCAGTCCTCTGACTTTGTTCTCCTTCAATGTTGAGTTGGCTATTCTGGGTCTTTTGCCTCTCCATATAGACTTTATAATCAATTTGTTGATATTCACAAGATAACTTGCTGGGATTTTGATTGGGATTGCATGTCATCTATAGATCAGGTTGAGAAGAATTGACATCTTGACAATATTGAGTCTTCTTACTTCTGAACGTAGAATCTCTCTCCATTTATTTAGCTCTTCTTTGATTTTGTTTGTTTTTTTTGTTGTTGTTGGGTAAGATTCGCCCTGAGCTAACATCTGTTGCCAATCTTTCTCTTTGTACATAGTTGTATATTCTAGTTGTAAGTCCTTCTAGTTTTTCTATGTGAGCGAACACCACAGCATGGCTACTGACAGACGAGTGGTGTGGTCTCACGACCAGGAGCTGAACCTGGGCCACTGAACTGCAGAGCGCCGAACCTTAACCACTAGGCCATTAGGGCTGGATCTATTTGTATTTTTTTTTTCTTTTTTATTTACTTACTTATCATTTATTTTTATTTTTTTGGTGAGGAACATTCACTCTGAGCTAACATCTGTTGCTAATCTTCCTCTTCTTTTGCTTGAGGAAGATCAGCCTTGAGCTAACATCTGTGCCAGTCTTCCTCTATTTTGCATGTGGGTTTCTGCCACAGCATGGCTTGACAAGCGGTGTAGGTCCGTGCCCAGGATCTGAATGTGCAAACCCAGGCCGCCAAAGTGGAGCATGCCAGACCCAACCAATATGCCATGGGGTTGGCCCCTCTATTTGTATTTTTAATAGAGTTTATATTACTATATAGTGCTTTAAAATTTAGTCAAGGTGGATAAGGCTTATTGAAGTTATACCAGTATGGCATCTTAGTTTAAGCTCTTTCATTTTTGTAGCCATAAAATTAAACTCATGCTTAAATTAGGATTTTGTATTAGTAAGATTTTTTTCATATCAAATGCATAATACACACATAGGAATATTCATTTTAACAATTTAATAATTTAAAATGGGATGCTCACCGTTATACCACAGTTTTCACGGTTATGTGAGGTCTTGATGTAAGTCATTGTTATATTCTTTTCTCCTTGAATTTAGTTCAGCTCATTTTAAAATAAGATAAGATTTTTTGCCATAGGGATAAAAAGCATATAGAATTTAGTATAAATCTTTGCATTTGGCTTAGTATGGGATTAAAAAGTTGTTGTATGTTGTAAAAGCATTGTGTTAAAAAAAGTATGTTTGTGAAATGAATGTGTTATTAAGCATTTGAAAGTTCTTATAGGGAATACTCCAGTCCTGGAAATGGATGGTCTTTATGACCCTTGCAGTAACAATAATTGCTGAATTAATGTTAAAGTGATGAGAAATGGATTTTGCTATAAGATACCAGTCCTCATGCTGCTAATGTTTAGAATAATGTCACTTGTTAATAATAAGAGCAGCTAGTAACAGAAGATCCCCAGTTGCAAGTTTGTCCCTCTAAACGTGCTACCTGCTTTTTACTTTTATTGCTGTTTTGTGTAGAAGATATAATAGCTTATGGGAAACATGGTATTTAAAAGGAGGAAATGAGTGTTTGCAGGGGGAAAACAGCAGAATGAAGATACTTCTCATTTTCTTAATGATATTTAAACAAAAAATTGAGTCCTCAATTATGTTTGATCTTCTTTTTGACTTTAGCACATATTGAGGTTTCGGTAAACAAAGCCCCTGTTAATTTTGTCTGGGCTTTTTCATAATTTGACTTAGAACTGGAATTAATTTTACTTTTTCTGTATCAGTGAAGTAAATTACTATATCAATGAACCTTTCCTTATGAAGGTAATATAAG
Source organism: Ceratotherium simum simum (assembly GCF_057802395.1). Taxonomy (NCBI): domain Eukaryota; kingdom Metazoa; phylum Chordata; class Mammalia; order Perissodactyla; family Rhinocerotidae; genus Ceratotherium; species Ceratotherium simum. The sequence continues at coordinate 59,491,366 of NC_141908.1, forward strand.
AAAATGTTCCCTTTCTGCTTTCCTCTTTTCTTTCCTTTCTTTTTTCCCTTTCTCTTTGCCTGTCACCTGGCATTTAACCCTCTCTATGAGATCTCCTTTTCTTCTCCCCTTGGGCAGATCCCACAACTCTTCAGTCACTTTAAGTTATTAAAAGACATCTAACTTTCAGGGCATAAAAAGCCCAGTCCAGGGGCTGGCCCCACTGGTGCAGTGGTTAAATTCTGTGCGTTCCACCTTGGCTTCACGGCTTCGAGTCCCAGGCGCAGTCCTACACCACTTGTCTGGCACGCTGTGGCAGTGACCCACATATAAAGTAGAGGAAGACTGGCACAGATGTTAGCTCAGAGCTAATCTTCCTCTTAGCAAAAAAACAGATTAAAAAAAAGCCCAGTCCACTCTAAGTTAAAGAGCCCAGTCCACATCTTGTAACTGTATGGAGCTTACGTTCTAGTGGGAGACAGACAATAAGTAAGATAAATAGATAAAATACATACTACGTTAGGGAGTGATAAATACCATGGGGAAAAAATCGAAAGGAGGACATGAAATGTGTGGAGATCATATGTGAGATTTAGATAGAATGGCTAGGAAAGGCCTCACTGAGAAGATGACTTTTGGGTCAAGACCCGCAGAAGGGGATGGAGCAAACCATGGGGGTGTCTTCTGGAAGAGCATTCCAGGCAGACACACAACTGGTGCAGAAGCCCTGAGGTTGGAAGTAGACACGTGTTGGAGAAACAGCTTGCTACAACCAATTGAACAAGGAAGAGAGGAACAGATAAGAAGGATAGTGGTGGTGATGGTGGCATCAAATTATACAATGCTTTGTAAGTCATAAGACTTTGACTTAACAAAGAATGAGAAGGTAAGGCTTTGGAGGATTTTGAGCAGAGTTACATGGTGTGATTTGCTTTTTAACTATCGCTCTGCCTGGTTGTCATATTGAGAATAGACTACGGGGGGCGGGGGGTCAAAAGTGGAAGCAGGGAGGCTATTGTAATTATCCAGGCAAAGGGTGCTGGTCTTTTGAATCAAGGTTGGGCTGACAGGGGTAGGGAGAAGTAGTAGAATTTCAGGTACGTTTTAAAGATAAAACCAATAGAATTTGATGATATAGTGGATGTAGGGTAGAAAAAGTGTTGTTAAGGATGAGGTCTAGGCTTTTGCCTTGAGGAACTAGAAGAATGGAGTTGGCATTAGCCGACATAGGGAAGATTATACGAGGAATTGGAATATCAGGAACAACTCACTTTAGGATAGGTTAAATTTGAGGAATTTTCAAAATTATTAGATTCAAAATATTAGATTTCAAAATAAAGACTGTTTAGTAAGCACTTAGATGTGTAGCTCTGGAATTCAGGATAGAAATCTAGGCTGGAGATACAGACAGATTTGGGAGTTGAGAGCTTATTGGCGCTATTGGAAGCCATAAAACTGCATGAGATCACCAAAACAGTGGATGTAGGTAGAAAAGAGAGGAGGTCTAAAGACTGAGTTCTGGAGGACTGTCAGTTTTTATAGGTTGGAAGATAAGGAATAGGAACAGTGGTTGAGAAGGAGGGGCCAGGAAAGTTAGGAGGAAAACAAGTAAGTATGTTATTTTAGCAATGAAACAAAGCTAGTATATCGAGGAGGACGAAGAAGTGATCAACTATGCCAAATGTTGCTGGACCAGTCAAAATAAGATGAGGATTGAGAAATGAGCATTGGGTCTAGTGATGAGGTCATTGGTGACCTTGGGTAAAAGCTATTTCAATGGAGTGATGGGGAGTAAAAGCCTGTAAGAGGTAATTGAGATGGGAGCTGGAAGGGGTAGAGGAATAGAGGTTTGTTTTTAAATAAAGATTGGAAAAGTGGCATTGTGGTATTCCTGTGGGCATGATTCACCAGAGAGGGAGAAGTAGATGATCCAGGAAGGAGGGTAGAATTGCTAGAGTGTTGCCCTGGTGGAAAAGAGAGAGAGAATGAGAACCAGTGAAAAGGTGTGTATAGCACCTGTCTTGAGATTGTCGGCATTTATCACCCATTTTCTACTCAGCTGGGAAGCCTCAGTGGCAGGTCAGCTGCTAACCTGTAAAATGCTTTGTTTGAATTAGGGTAGAATCAATCCTGCATCCAACACCCCGACACACACACCCTTTCCCTACCTTCTCCCCACCTTGACTAGCAGAGGGCACCTTTGTGAAAAGGAAAATGGGCCCCTTATTCCAGACAAGGCAGCCAGTACAAGGGCTAGATTTTAGCCCTCTCTCACTCACTTCACCCTCACTTAGGCTAGGTGTCCTTGGAACAGAAAGGAGTCACACTACTAGAAGCTGCAGCCCTACTCAGTCTACTCCAAGACAACAGGGAAGGTCACATTTAATATCCTGCTGTAATAAACATATTCTTTGTCCTGTGGCAAAATAGCATGATAAGTGAGAAGAATGCAAATTCAAGAACCAAGAGTTTGGTGTGGGAATCTCAGCTCTTTACCACCTGGCAGAGGGAATTTAAGATGAATCACTTACTTTCTGTGTCTTGGTTTCTTAAAGTGTGAAGGGAGAGTTTGGGCCTCAACTAGATCCTTTCCAGTCTGAAATTCTGTGATTCATTAAAATATAATAATCCCCAACTTACCTCCTATTCAGCCATGTGAAGCATAACATGGTTTTGCTGAGAATAAAAAAATATTGCTGAGGAAATTTGGTTTCTTTGGAGAACAGCTCCCCTTGGGTTCTTCACAAACAAGTATTTGCAAAATTTGGAGATTAGATTAGATGTAGCAGCACTGGAATTATAAGAGGAAATATAGCAAAATCATTAAGGACAATACAGACTAGTTCACAGACTTTGTCCAAATTCTGTCTGAGTCATTTTATAGTTGTGGGACATGCAGAAAGTTATTTAACTCTGAACCTTCATTTCCTCATCTAAAAATAGGAATATAATAATAGTACCTACTTCATAGATTTGTAAGGAGAATTAAATGTTATGCACTATGATGCTGTGAACAATGCCTGGCTTATAATAAGGATGTAGTAAACCTTAGCTAACATTATTATTATTGTTACTACTACTACTAGTGTGACATATATAGTTTAGAAACATTTTACTATAAAAGTCTCTGATGCTATAATTTAATTTTATAATAATTACCTTGAGTCACCAAAGGAAAAATAAACTTTGAAAAGGAAATGCCATTGAATCAGGTTAAACTTTTTTTTTCTTCAAAATTGATACCCAATTTTATATATTTTTAGTTACAGTGAAAATTCACTTAGGGAATATTCCTGATTCTCAAATGATGACAGAACAATCAGCCATTATTGTAATTAGCTCCAGTTGCTGTGTATACTTAAAACTTATAAAATAATATTTATTTTAAAAAATATATTTTCCAAAAATAGGCCAAAATATATAAATTTTATTGTTCATATATATCTTCCTTAAAGATAGATTTTTGACGGATCCTATAAACATTTTGATTATACCATCAAGTTTTTTACACTCTTTATGTATAAACTATTTTTCAGAGCACACATTTAATTATTCTGTATATGAAGGTCATTTACCTGTTTACCGTTCACAGTTTGTTTTACAGAATTAATAAGATATAGTTAAATCATTTTAACTATATCTGTCTTACTGTAATTAATATGGTTGACTTGTGCTGATTTGCACTTTTTTAAATCAAATATGCAGATCATTTCTAAACTGATGGTCACTTTAAAAGAAGAAAAGCTTTATATGTACATTAGTTCCAAAAGTGAAGATAATTTATGATGTAAAGGTTAGAGAAAAATGGAAGTCTATAAGGTAAGTTTGAAGAGAGTTTAAGGAGTATTGGGTGTGCCTTTCAATAGATAATGGTGAGTTTAGATTTTATTTGAATTGTCTCATTTGTGTTATAAATGAAATGATAGTGGTGAGCACAATGCAGTGTACCTGGGACTTAGTAGCACCTAGCACTCAGACCTTGGTTTCTAATGACATTCCCACTAAAAGGAGCCAGGGATCCTTGAAAAAATGGCTGATTCCAAGGCTGGGATCTGGAACATCTATGCCGGAAAGTAAGAAGTGCACAAAAAAATGATGGTGGCCTGTCACAAGGATATAGGGGCCATTTTGAAGGGGCTCCCACTGGCCAAATCTGCGGTTCTTTGAGCATCAAAATAATTAAAGGCAGTAATGAATTACAAATCATTAGGAAAAAAATAGGGATCCATGAGCCCTCACCAGTAATACACATATTCACACCAACGGGGAAAGAGAAGGCTCAAGAGGGCCAGCAGGTAAGTATGGAGGAAATACTGGAGCTGGAAAATCATGATTTTATCACCATCATAGTAAAGTTTAGTTCAACCAAGAATCACAAATGGATGTTCAATCTGGGGGAGAAATCTTGAGGCAGAGTAGGATAGTTGCATTGTCTTATAGTGTTTGTCCAAAGGTTGCTTATTGGTTGCAGAGAAAAGATATTAAGTAAGCAGTAGGAAAGTTGGACAGCACTGGATCTGGGTAATGAAAATTAACATCACCAGTTAGGAACAGGTGAATACTATCTGCCTCCAGATGTGATACCCTGAGAAGAACACAGCATCACTTAGGTACTATTCTGGCCAAGAATGCACTGCCTGCATCTAATCATGAGGAAACATCAGACCAGTTCAAGATGATGAGCATTCTATTAAAAAAAGAAGAACTATTTTCTTCAAAAATGTTAGTTATAAAAGTCAAAGAAAGGCTGAAAGGCTTCATATTAAAGGAGACTGAAGACATGGGACATAAATGATCCCAAGACTGGATCCTGTATCTGGAGGAAAATTAAGTTTTTTTTTTTAAATATTATTGGGTCAGTTGACAACATTATTTTGCAGATTGTAGGTTAAAGTATTGTATTGATATTACATTTACTGAAATTGTAGCTGTATTGTGATTGTATTGGAGATTATTTTAGGAAATGTACACTGAAGTATTTATGGGGAAAGATTCATGATGTATCCAACTTATTCTCAAATGGCTCAGAAAAAAGCACTTTGTGTGAGGGTGTGTTTATATATACAGAGAGGGAGAGGGAGAGGTGGTCAAGCAAATGGGGCAAAATGTTAACAGAAGGAGAGTCTGGGAAAAGTTATACAAGTGTTCTTTGTTCTTGCAATTTTTCTATAAGTTTGAAATATTTTCAAATAAGTCTGTACACGCATGCACACATTGGGGCTTCTGTTATACTTATCTCTTAGTGCTCTAGGTTCCTAATTTACTTTTAATACTTAATTAGTTTAAGATGTTAACATTCATTGCTTCCAGATATACACATTGATTTTTAATTTCTTTTAAATAGTGCTGGGCCTAAAGGAGATAACATTTATGAATGGAGATCAACTATACTTGGTCCACCAGGTTCTGTATATGAAGGTGGTGTGTTTTTTCTGGATATCACATTTTCATCCGATTATCCATTTAAGCCACCAAAGGTAAGAACCCAGAAGTGCGTTCTTTAATATTTATCCTTCTCCTCCAAAATCAGTTTATTCTAGAGGTTGTGTGCATTGATGTAATCATTTTTATTTCATTGTTTTTCATGGATTGATACAGAAACTCTTGTGTAACCAAGAATTTTAAAACTGTGAAAGTAATTAATTTCTGCCTTTTACAGATAACTTTATCATCAGCAGAAAGAGGGTTTAGTTGTAAATAAAAGTATGCCATTTTGCACATCAATAAAGCAGATAAATTTTAGATTTATGCTATGAGGGAAAATATCCTGTCACTATTCCTTAAGAAACATACTGGGATAAAAAGTAAACCTGTTTGACAGCTTCCAGAAATAAGAGTTAAATAATTTGAATTTTGTGCTAAATACGTTATCTTTATAGATGAGCAAAAGCTAGAAAGCCATACATAGCAAAGAAGGGGGAAACTAATACTACTTAATAAACTTACTTTGTGTACTCTGTAGGTGTGATGTGATAATGGGAATGAGGGTAGCTTGGGTGACTTAGGCCTCTTTGTTGTCTCTGGATATGAAATTAGATGGATAACAGAGGGAAGGGTTGAGTTCTGCCTTGTATTGACTGGCAAATATTTTTCAAGTCTTAAACATAATAATTACTTGAATAGCTTCCTCCTCTGAATTCTCCTTATAAATTGGTCAAGCCAACAGGTAAAAACCACCAATATTAAGCCTGAGCGTAATTATGCTCTAGCTACAAACTTCCGACATGTCAGGGAAAAGTGTATTATAAAGCCCTTAAATGATGAAATGTTTTTCTTTTCAACATAGTTGCTTATGTTCCCTATACTCTCTAAAATATATGTATCTATTTAATGCCTGTGCTCACATCCATGCGCGCGTCTGTTAAAATAAAGGGTTTATTTAAAAAAAAAAAAAAAAGACTCCACTATTATCTAATAAGGCCACAACAGTTCCACCTAGTGGTATTTACCTCAAATTGCAGATACTAAGGTTCCCTAACACCTAGAGGTATTTGCTCTCACCTACAGCTATCAGTTTTTTGAGTCCTTTACTCTGGGTCCCATCAGAATTGAAGATCTTTAAATGATTGTCTTATTTAACGCTCCCAGCTATGTAGAGTATGTCTTGCTAGATCACTCAAACAAAGGGACAGAACCCTCATGTTAATACCACAAATTGTATTCACATTCACAAGGACACACGTTAAATACCAGTATATCACTAACTGCTCAATTTGCATTCAGTGATTAAGTTTTCCATATTATAGAAAACAAAACCTTAGCAAAATAATTCATGATTGTATTTATAAATAGTGATACTTATTTCTCCGTGCTTTGTTTTTCATATTGGAAATTGTAAATTTAATTGGATTCAATTTCAGTTCAATTCAAATTGAAATCATAAGCAAAATGAGCAGAAAAAAGTTGGCAGGATTTTTTACAAAATTATTTTTGTACGTGAGGGAAAATTTGTTGAAGAAAAAGACATATTTTTAGAGTCTTTTAATGGGAAATAGAAATTGACTAACATAAAGGTTTCAAACTAGTTCTGTATATGATTTACCATAATCGTTTTGGTTAATGTTTATTAATTTAGTATGTTAATATTTTGCTGAAGTCTCAACATTTTAATTTTCTAACCCTTTAGTGTTGATTCGTTCTTCTTGCCTAAGATATACAGTATTATGAAGCATTATTCAGATCTATAGTTGGACAAATAAAAAAGAAGTAAGACTTCTGCTATTATCTTGGTGTTCAGTACAATTATTTCTCTACAGTACTGCTTATTTTTGATAAAATGTTGAACTTATTGAAGAATAATAAAAATTTAATTCTCTTCTATTCATTGATTGTTAATAGCTGAAAAGATTCAAAATATTAATTGTATTGTGTTTGTAGACCATACATATCTATTGAGTAGTCAGCTGTCAATGATCTGAATATATTATTCTTATATTCTAGAGAACTGTCTAATAGAAATATAGTGTAAGCTACATGTGTAATTTTAAATTTTCTAATAGCTACATTAAAAAGGGTAGAAAGAAACAGTGAAATTAATTTTAATAATATATTTTATTTAACCCAATATATCCAAAATATTGTCATTTCAACTTGTAATCAATTTAAAAGTATTATTAATGTGATATTTTACATTCTCTTTTTGATACTGAGTCTTTGAGCCTACTTTTAGCCCGTCTCAATTCGACTAGACATGTTTTAAGAGCTCTGCATAACAAGTATGTACTGTGTTAGAGCTGCTCTAGAGGTGGATAGTCTCCTTCTGCCTCGCTGACCAGTAGTTTCTTTCTTGTTTTTAATTATGCATCCTTATCATAAATACCCTTTTGAGGGCTTGTAATATTTTCTTCCCAGGCTTCACTTGGGAGATCACTGTACACCGCTAGTTCTAAGAGATCAGGAACTTCTTTGTTTTCTCTGCAACTCCAGATTAAGATTGACCTCCCAGTTAGTGTTTGTGATTGTTCTGAAACTACCCAATTAGTGTTTGTGATTGTTCTGAAACTTGCCAATGTTTGTTCCTATGATTTATCCTCTTTTTTCACACATCTCAGGGATATATTAGTTTGCTTTATGCAGTAGCTTAAGACCTTGCTTGTTTTACTTTACTGTCTTAGTCTTACAAGACAGTGACCAGTTGTGGAAATGAAAGGCTGAGAAATAGAAAGGTTAGTGATTTCACCAACCTTCCTCTAAATTCTTCCCCAATATTTTCTGATACATGGCAAAAAGTCAGCTGAGTTGATACTGATTTTTTCTACTAAGAAACTAGTGTAAGTTTTGTCTTACGTTAAAAAAAATTCTTCACCAGTTTTGCTTACCTTTGGCACCAAAACATTTCTGTTCTCCCTCACTTTCTATCTTTAAACAGGGGGATGTGTGTGCACATGCATGCACATGTATATGGGGTATGTGTGTGTACACTCGCACACACATACATACATTGAATAATCTATCATTTAGATTAAACTAATCAAATCAACTACTCACTTCGGTTTAAAATCAATATAGTTCCTACTATACTGGATAAAAACAAAATTTCTCTCAACTGAATAAAACCATTTAATTTTGTTACTACTTAAACCTAGTAGTCGATTAGCTCTTCAGTTACATTATTTGCTATTTAGTATCATCTGTGATGTATATCCCTTCATGTTTGCTGGTGAGAGGTAGTTGGTAATGAAACATTCATTTTCTTTACGTATTTAATGTGACTGCCCTTAGGTTACTTTCCGCACCAGGATCTATCACTGCAACATCAACAGTCAGGGAGTCATCTGTCTGGACATCCTTAAAGACAACTGGAGTCCTGCTTTGACTATTTCAAAGGTTTTGCTGTCGATTTGTTCTCTTTTGACAGACTGCAATCCTGGTAAGCAAATCTTCAAGCAAATCTTCATTAACACATACAGTGAGCTGCAAAAACTAATGCATTTTCTTGGTTAGCTTAAATGTGGATTTGAGAAGTAAGTGCTATAGGTAGAAAGATCAGCATAAAAAACATTGGCTAGGAAATTATCAATGCCACTTTAATTAGAATAGAACAAAAAAGTTTCACAATAAGTTCTTTTAGTTTGTTAATGGCATGCTACCCTATAATTATTTTCTCCCTGCCATTGATGGATTTTCTAAATTATGAGACTGTGCAAGCCACTTTTGACTAGAGTAAAGCAATGTACCTGACTCTGACACCAGTGCCTCCTTTTCTTGCTCCTTCCCTGTTACCGTGTACTTTAAATTAATCTCTTAGTAATGAAGGGCTTCTTGTTCTCCCTTCCTTTGTGGATTATGGTTAGTTGTTTTAGATGTAGTAGATGTAGTATTAGTGGATATTAAAGTGATAGCTGATGAGAGCGTTGGACTAGATTATGATTATATAAACTTAGAAATAAAGTCATTAGTGCCTAATTCATAACATTTTTAAGAAATCCATAATTCCACGCATTATCTTTAACATGGGTAGCTGACTTGAAAAAGTGATGTTTAGGCCTGGGATTTTGCGTATGTTATCTTACTAAGTGGTCTTTTTTTAAAGAAGTTGACTTACTTTTTCTAAATATTTGATTAATCACCAAAGGCTATTACTATTACCTTAGGCTCAGCAGTTATATATATGCCAAAGATAGATAGCTAGATAGATAGCTAGATAGCTAAATAGATAGATAGATATAGCAATATATAGAAGAAGATTCACTGTGGCATCATTTATTAAAGCAAAAGATTAGAGACAACCTGAGTGTCCATTAATAGAGGATGTAGCTATTAAAAAAAATGAGGCAGCTCTATAGGAATTCATAGGGAAAGCTTTGTGAGATATGTTAAGTAAAGAAGTAAGGCACTGAAAAAGAATACGTATGCATAACAATAAGATTCTAAGTGCTTGTAAATGTGTATAATATCTCTGGGTAGCAGTCCTGTGAACAGGTAACAATGGTTTGCCAGGGAAACTTCTGAGTAATTGGAGTCAGGAAGGAAGAGAGCTTTACTTTCTACTGGTGTCGTTCGGTACACTTCAAATATTGTGCCATGTGCACGTATTTTACCTTTTTGAAAAAAAAATTCAAAATAAAAGTTTATATCTCAGATTCAATTTCTAGTTTAGAATTCTATTTAAAACAAAATGGCAAGTGAGTTTTCAAATGGAAATAAGGATAATGATTTGAGTCATATTACTGCACAGGATGAAGGAAACATTTCATTCTAAATAGCATTGCATTGTAAGGTCTGAGTTTTTATTTAAAAATTACATTTTTTAATATCCATAAGAAAGCAGAAATATAATCACTCAGCACACTTTCATTGTTGAATAAAATGCCGAGAGTAAAAACAGTTTTTATATATTGAAGGCATGCATCTTTTATAAAAATCAAATTTTTTAACTTAACATTCATTTTTAAAGTACCTTTCCTAATTTTAATATTAAACTACACAGATTATGTTACTTGAAACATTTTTCTTTTGAAAATTTAGTCATTCAAGATGCTGCTGAAAAATCGGCATTCCAATCTAATAACATATTAAAACTATACCTTTAAGACACCATGTAATACCTGTTGATGTTCTTTTCACTTTTCCAGCGGATCCTCTGGTTGGAAGCATAGCCACTCAGTATTTGACCAACAGAGCAGAACATGACAGGATAGCCAGACAGTGGACCAAGAGATACGCAACATAATTCACATAATTTGTATGCAGTGTGAAGGAGCTGAAGGCATCTTCTCACTGTGCTGCAAATCTTTATAGCCTTTACAATACGGACTTCTGTGTATATGTTATACTGATTCTACTCTCTGCTTTTATCCTTTGGAGACTGGGAGACTCCCCAAAAAGGTAAATGCTATCAAGAGTAGAAGTTTGTAGCTGTAGATTAGTTATGTTTAAAACGCCTACTTGCAAGTCTTGCTTCTTTGGGATATCAAAATGTATTTTGTGATGTACTAAGGATACTGGTCCTGAAGTCTACCAAATATTATAGTGCATTTTAGCCTAATTCATTATCTGTATGAAGTTATAAAAGTAGCCGTAGATGACTAGGAATTATGTCATTTGTATTAAACCCAGATCTATTTCTGAGTATGTGGTTCATGCTGTTGTGAAAAATGTTTTACCTTTTACCTTTGTCAGTTTGTAATGAGAGGATTTCCTTTTACCCTTTGTAGCTCAGAGAGCACCTGATGTATCATCTCAAACACAATAAACATGCTCCTGAAGGCATAGTTTCCTGTCGTAATATTTCAAGTCAGTCTTGTTAGAAGGTGTGTCTGAGATGATTGTTGATGAAATAAAAATGCGGATATGAAGATTGACTACTAAGGACTAGTACAAATAAATGAATTATTAAATGGAAAACATTTGAAATCTCATTAAGTGTGTAGAGTTTTTTTCCTTTAAGTCCTAATGAGAGAATATAATGAGCTTAAACATGCAAAACTGAATTTTAAACCATTGGTCTCAAAAACACGTAAAGCTCTACTTTGATAATATATTTGAGCTAAAAATAGTATGAAGTCCTAGCTCACGGAAGAATCTGGGGTTGTCTTATGGAATGTTTCGTTTCCAAATTGGTGATTTCTATCCACCATTGGGCAGTGTTGTCAAATAACTTTAATCTGGTAGCTCTTCTGTGTCTTGGGTGCATTTTTTACTTCTAATCCTGGTCTTGAATTTTCATGGTGTATGGTGTGCATTACCATTCTTATGATGGCACTTGACCAGGAGACACAGCCAGAGGCAGAGGTGAACACAGAAACCCTTGTCTGCCCTGTAGGTAGAACGAACTCTGGATTAGTGTGCAGATGTGGCATTATTTCTCAATTGAAAAAATACCAAATTTTAAAGGTTTTACAGGTTATATAAATTCCTTCTTTCTAGTTATAGTTATTAAATATTAGATTTTTTATAGGAGTTAGAATTACTTTGCAATATTCATATTTGGTAAACAGAGTATAAATGTGGTAATTTTTTTTTTTTTTCTATGACTGGGGTGATTGTTGAGGTAATTCTCTGGTCGTGTAACCAAGGTTGTGAAATATGGGCAAATGTCTTCTCCATTCCTTATGGAAATAGAGTACCATTTTAAAGTTTATAGAGTGGAATTATTTGCATAGAAATACATTGCTTCAGGATAATAAAGTAAAACATTTATAGTTGCATATACCCTTGCTAAGAAAAGTGGACTCCTACTTGGGTATTTATCAATAGAAGTCTTAAATCAGGCTAAAAATAAAATTACATTTATGTATATTTTTCACTTAAACTCCACCCCAAAAAATCTCTCCATATTAGAAAGGAACAACAAACAAAAAAGTATTATTTTGAAGAATTCAGGCTTAGGCCTATGAAAACCTCTGAGCCTTAACTGTTGTAAGGGGTAACTAATATGTAATGGAGTTCAAGTTAATGTGATGAGAGCGGGGACCTTTTATGTAAGCTGTAGGGATCTCCACGTAGGTGAGCAATAGAAAGTAGTTTTTCCCCACTTGCAATATTGTACATTCTACATCCTAGAGTATAAACTTCTCTCTTGGTGCTGGAAAAGCTTTCCTCCTACTGAACGTTAGGATGTTTGGGGATGCTGTCGTTGGACTTCCTTCATTTGTTATCAACCTAATTACTACCACCAACCTGTTGTGCTTACTTCTAGGCTGTGTCGCATACTCACCTGGGACAGACTGGAGGGAATTGGTTACTTAAAAATATTTGTGGCTCTGCCACAAACTGCCTTTGTGGCCTTGAAAGAGACACTTTAATTTCTTTGAGTTTCAGTTTATTCATACATGAAACAAAAGAGTTGAATTTAATTATCTCCCTCTTCTCTGTTAGCCCTCATTCAGTAAATCTAATCTTATAAAATTTATTATGCTTGTTCTGCTTTCTCTTTTGGGGAACAGGCTACAGTTTCAAATGGACTGAAAGATACCAATCATCATTTGGTTTCCTTCTATTAGATTCCCTTAAAATTCTGAAAATTTTTTTTAATCTTGTTCTCGATTTCTGAAAAACTGTAGATCCACTTCCCGGTTACATAGGTGTTCATTTAGGTATACTATAAATAGGGGAGTTTTTTGCATGTAACCTTTGCTCTAGATGTAAATTGTGATATATCAAAACCCAGACCTTTTCTCATCCATTAAGAGCAAATTTTATGAGTTACAAGTCCAAATGTAACTTTATAAGTGTTCAAGAATGGTCATGGCACCATGCATCCCGTGAGCCTGGAGTGTTCTCCTCAGAGGAGCCATGCAGTGCACCACTGTGTGCCAGGCACCATTGAGTCATGATGTGCCTTCTCTCATTTAATATCCCCTAAAGAGCTTCTGGGGAGGAGACACTCTGATAATCCTCAGTTGACGGAGTGAAACTGATACGTAGACAGGTTAAATAACTTGCCCCAGATGACATAGCCAATATGATATGGAGGTACAGCCCCCATTATTTACCACTAGGCTAACTAAGAGCTTTTGTTTATAACATCATAGTTTGTATTGAATATATATGTATATATGTAAAAGCAGGTATACATAGATAACTTCTGAAAATTTATGAGGTAAAGTACAATTTTGCATTTTAGTAAATTCTTATTTTGATATTCTATTTTAAAGTCTCAAATGGAACCTTACAGAATAAGGCTTTATTGTTTCCAATGAATATGAGGTATGTTTGTTTATCTTATGCTTTAAAAATTTTGTCATAGGAATACTTTTAACATCACTGATTTCCCTTTTTTTAATTTGGAACATGAGATAAATGATGTTATTTTAAGATTATTTAACCAAACATCATATAACCACATCAGGAAATTTATATTGATAAATATATCAGGCACTTAATGACTACATTTTTCAAAACAACAAGACGTATTAGTTATCTAGACATTGCTTTTTTTTTTTTTTAACTAAGAAATCTTAAGTAATCACAGGGATAAAGTTCTGTAGACGTTTGCAGTTTGAATTGACACATGTATATGCTACTCTTTTAATAAGAACTTTGAGGTGTTAGTTACAGTCAGCCCACTAACTTGCCCAAGTGTATTCTTGTTAACTATACAAGAATGACTGTATTATAAAATTTAAGTCAATTTCAGCCCTGTGACTTCAGATATCAACCTGTGTTGTAGTCATATTAATGCAGTACATTAACACATTTTCAGTTGACATTTATATTGTGGTCTTTGGACAGAATTATGGCATGATATTAAACATTAATTATCTTTATAAAACCACTGCAAATTATTTTAAGAGGTTGAGATAATGATTCTATAATAATTACATTATCCGTTTATATTTCAGTTAGTGTTCCTTATTTTAGATAAATACAATATATAAATTCATTTGATTTGTGTCTAAATAAATTGCTAAGTTTTTTCAAGTAATACCCAAATAATAAAAAATAATTACATTTTGGTAGATAGGTATTATTTGAAACATCAACTTTTTGTAACTAGTTTTTCAACTTTTTTTGGGTAAAGCTCTTCAGTGATTTAAATGTGTACCTCTCCAGTGTGTAGTGAGATGTTTCTACACAGTGGACTGATAATCCTTTCAAAATGGTTATAAAATGATTTTCTGGGACTGGTTTATAAAGTGCATTGCCAACAGTGATGGGTAGTGTTAATGTCTTGTTGAACAGAATCAACCTTGTCAATTAGAAATGAAGAGTGATCCTCTAAGGTAGATGCGTGTTACCACACCTAATCTCACTTCCTCTTTTTCTCCCTGACTCTCCCCATTCAACTCATAAGCACTTCTCTGAAGGGGGTATGCTGGATTGCCAACAGTGTCTCTTGTTTCAGTTTGCCACCTACTGTGCCCTCAACTTCTTGTGGTTACAGTAACTCATGTTAACTAGAAGCCCAAGGTGATTTTTAAATGATAATATCCTATATATTAATAAGACCAAACATTAAGAAGCTAAGTTTGAAAAACTAAAAAAAAAAATTAGGTAACAAGGACGGTGGAAACCTCCTTTAGTGGTATTTCTCATTAATTTAGTTAGATATAAGAAAGAGTGATTTGACTGTGATTAGGCAACAGAGCTCTGAGTCCCAGCCCTGGGTGTGTTCAGAAATAAACAACTATGGCACAGCAAGGGAATTGTTAAACAAATCTAGATATTACCGATGAGTGTATTTAGAGAAATTTAAATTCACTTTAAGTCTTCCATTTCTACAGGTTACCTTGTTGAAATCCAGTGAGGCTAAAGCCAATTATGCAAGTCTACCCAACACAGAACATTAAAAGCAATTTTTTTTTCCAAATCCTTCAATCCCTAAAGTTTACTTCAAGTCCAACTCCTTCGATGAAACCTTTCTATTTTACTATCATGTACCTTTAGTCTGTCAGTCTGTATGTTTCTCTGAGACACCATCTGCACAAACACCAGAAATAATAAAAAGAATTCAAGCATGTGCGTTATTTCCAAGTGCCAGTAATAAGCCACGTGCCCTTCTCAGCAAGAATCCTTTTTTCTTTTTCTTTTTTTTCTTTTGGAGGGGGTGGGTGGAGTGCGGGTATGCTATATAACTCCTTAACTGACCTCCATTGTGAGTTTATTCTACGAGTTTTAAATGCTTGCTAATTGTCAGGTCCTTGCTAAAGGACCTGAAGGTCCTTTCAGGCACTGTGATGCATACAGTACAGACATGAGTACATTGAGGCATCCTTAAATAGTTTATCATTTTCCTGTCCAGATAGATTTTTCCCTCTTAGCAGAGGAGAACACATCTTTGCTAATATGTATCCATTTCCGTTAAATGAGAAATTGAACAGATGTCCCTGCTGATTTAGCTCTGAAAATATTAGTATAATAATTTGGTAAGTTTTATCCAATGTATATGATATTAAACAATACTATCTGATGCTTTTAGAATAATTACTCTCTGTCTTTCAAACTACTCTTATGTCTCCATAACTACTTGGAAACTATTCCAATGTCTCTAGCATGCATTTTGGCATTTTATTATATTCAGTTAACATCTTATACATATTTCTGGATAGTGAGCTTTTGGAGGATAATATCTATACTCCTTGTCTGTGTATCTCAGCCCAATATCTAACATGATGTATGTTTGCTGAATGAATGAACATTGTATCATGGGCATAGGTCTTCTCCATAAGTTTAAGCAGAGACCATGTGAAGCATATCAGTCCTGTCTTCTTTAATTTTTCATCATACTGATTCAGTGCTTTATACATGGTAGGTGCTGGATATATTCCTGTTAACTTGAAATATGAGAACTAACAATGGGTTATTCCCATAACCTACTTAACGTCTACTTCTTTAAAATGGAAGATGAATTAATCTTGTAATTTTAAAAGCCCTTAATATACTAAAATGATTTCTGTCCTACAAAATTTACATAATTTCCCATTATCATTACTATCTTCTTAATTGATATATTTCTCCTCTTTGTTTTTACTGATAGAAATAAGACACAAAGGAATACATTATCTGCTTACAGTATTGTTTTAGGGAAATCTAATAGGAACAATGAAAAGTGATAGTCTTTGAAAAAAATTTCTTTTGAGAAATATTTTAGGGAAAAGAGACTAGTATACTATATAGTAGTATGGAAGGGGGCAAGTCCTTAAATGTTGAAAGTTGGTTATTGAAATGCAATTCGAGTCTCTCTGTTTTTTTCTTCCCTGCTGAGAAGGAAAGTAGAAGAGGATAAAGACTCTAACGGGTCCCTTTTTTTCTTCATTGCCCCATGTTAATCCTGTACCAATAAGTATCATTGAAAGGTGACTGGGTAAAAGCTCCCTAATCAACCACTTTTCAGTCATTGTAGTGTGAGTATCCTGTAAGTCAGTTGAGCAAACTCAGGTGTGCTGGCTGCTCACCTCAGAGCGAGAAGGGAGAAAGCTAAACCTGTGACGCAATGGTATACTGAGAGGTGTTGGGCACTGTGAGAAGTCCTGACAATTATGTAAGTGTGTAAGGAAAATTAAAGATTCTCTAGTGACTGCGATTGGAGTGCTTAACGAGGAGTCTTTATGTGAGCATTTCATGTGTTCATTTACAAAGTGATGGAGAGTAGCTTTGAGGAACACAAGGGGGTGAGGGAATAAAGCCATATGTAGGGTATCACTGGCACTCCTAACCTGATTCCTTTATCTTTTTTTTTTTTTTTTTTTGTGAGGAGATCAGCCCTGTGCTAACATCTGCCAATCCTCCTCTTTTTTTGCTGAGGAAGACTGGCCCGGGCTAACATCCGTGCCCACCTTCCTCCACTTTATATGGGACGCTGCCACAGCATAGCTTGCCAAGCAGTGCGTTGGTGCGTGCCCGGGATCCAAACCGGCGAACCCCGGGCCACTGCAGTGGAGCATGCGCACTTAACCGCTTGCGCCACTGGGCCAGCCCGCCCCCCTTTATCATTCTTTTTTAGGAGCGCCTTAGCCCTCTGCTAAACTCTCCCTGGCCACACAACTCCCAAATGGTAAAGGTCATTTTAAATGTACATGGGAGACAATGCTTTTTCTTCTTTTTTTTTTTTTTTTTATAATTTTATTTATTTATTTTTCCCCCAAAGCCCCAGTAGACAGTTGTATGTCATAGCTGCACATCCTTCTAGTTGCTGTTTGTGGGACTCGGCCTCAGCCTGGCCGGACAAGCGGTGCGTCGGTGTGCGCCCAGATCCGAACCGGGCCACCAGTAGCGGAGCACGCGCACGTAACCGCTAAGCCATGGGGCTGGCCCCTTCTTTGTTTTTTTTTAAAGACACATATTTGTGTTTGTATGTCGTCTCCCTTACTTGATCATGAGCCGCTGGAACAGGGATCCAATTCATTTCACTTGGTCCGTAAGTTATTGGTTGTATACTCTGGCACGTTTTAGGTACTTAGAATTAGCAGTGAACAAAGCACACAAAAATTTTTAAAGAGTAAGAAAAATATGTCATTAGATGGTGAGTGCTATGGAGAAAACTAAAGCAGGGAAGGGAAATAGTGTGTGCTGGGAGGGAGGAAGGGGAGGTTGCAGTGCAGTTATAAAAAAGGTAATCAGAGAAGACCTCACCAAAAAGTTGTCAAGAATTGAAGATGGTGAGGGATAAGCCGGGGGGGAAGAGTATTCCAGGCAAAGGGAAGAGCACACGTGATGCGTGCAAAACCAGCACGGACTGGGGAACGTGGAGCAGGGCGAGCGACTGGGAGAAGAGCAGGAGGCAAAGTCAAGGAGACGACAGTGGGACGGATCACACAGGGGCTTGTAGGCCATTGTCAGGAGCTTGGGTAGTATTCTAAATAAGGTGGGAAGCCATTGGAGGGTTTTTTAGCCGGAATAGTGGGATATGAGGTTTTATCAGGATCTCTGATTGCTGTTAGGGAAAAGACTTGGTGGAGGAAGTGGGAGGGGGACTTTGGCCTAGGTGGCGTTGGTTTAGGTAGTAAGAAATGACCAGGTTCTGGTTGAAGGCAGAGCTAACAAGAATTGCTGATGGATTTGACTATGTGGTGTGAAAAAGGAATCAAAGTTTGGCACCTGAGCAAACTAGAAGGCTGGAGTTGCAGTGAACTAAGATGAGGAACCTGGGAGTGGAGCAGGATTGGAGAAAATGAAGAGCTTAGTTTTTGACAGGTTAAGTTTGAAATGCTTATTAAACATCCAAATGGAGGTGTCAGAGTAGTGGACATACAAATCTGGAATTCGGGAGTTAACTCTGGGCCAGGCATGTACATTTGGGACTCATAAGTGGATAGGGATATTTACAGCTGTGAGACTGTGTGAGATCATCAAGGAAATGGGTGCTGGTAGAGAAGAAAGAAGTCTGGGCACTCTGACATTAGCAAGTCGAGAAGATGAGCAATCAGCAAAAGAACCCAGCAAGAAGCAATCAGAAGTGTAAGGAAAACCCTAGGAGAATGTGGGGACCTGGAAAGGAAGTGAAGAGTGTCATGGAGGTGGGAACAGTCTACTGCTTCAGATGCTACTGATGAGTCAAATAGGATAAGGACTAAAATGTCCGTTTTATTTAGCAACTGATGGGTGGTGGTCATTGGTGACTATACAAGCACAGTTTTGTTGGAGTGGTGAGATCAAAGCTTGATTGAGTAGGTGCCAAAGATAACGGAAGGAGAGAAATCGGAGACTCCGGAAAATTTTGCAGTTAAGTAGAGAAATGGAGAGTAGTGGGAATTTTGTGGGTTTTTTAAGATGGGAAAAATTCCAGTGTGTTTGTATGTTGATGGGAAAGATTAAATGGGGAGAAATGGATGAGCAGGGCAGAGAGGCAGTGTCCTGGAGAAAATCACCTGCTACACTGTTGAGTGAAGGTGTTTCCAGAGCTCTCTGCACTTTCCTTGAACATTTTTCTTTCTTCCTAACTAGACCAGGAACTCTGGGGGACATAGTATCCCCCCTTAAAGCAGTATTGGCCTTCACCAAATTCTTGAATTCTCCTAGGTAGGCAGGAGGGGATACAATCTAGCACACAAGTGAGGTGGATGTGCTTTGCTGGGAGCTCAAACATCTCACGCCATCCATAGTTAACAGGAGAACAGGCAGAGGACAAATGGATAGGTCCAGGCTGGAGTGTAGATGTGTTAGTGGAAAGCTCTCTTGTTGTTTCTACTCCCCCATGAAATAGGAAGTGGTTATTGGCTGGAAGTGAGGATGGAGGGGCCAGAGCTCCTGTGTCCGTGTGACTCCTCTGGGCCCAGGAGAGTAGGCATTTATTGTTGAGAGAATAAATGAATGATTAAGTGAATCGTCTATCTAGATAGGCCTTTCACTTCATAGCTACATGTTAATAATAGACAAGTAATTAAAATTCCCATAACATCTGGAATGGCTCTTCTTTTTCATCAAGGATCGTTAGCAGTTCTTAGTTGGTTTGAATCTTAAACACTTTAATATTTCCTTCAAGTGATTTCCTTATGTCATTGAAGAATCTACATTGACACCAAATTTAACCAGAGAAATTTAAGTCTTTATTGAAAGCTAATACTGCTTTAAATGCTGGAAACAGAAGAAACTTTTGTTTTCCCAAAGAGGTCATCGTAGTCTCGTCAGGAAAAGAGACATCCTAGGTAGGGACAGAGAGCTTTGGAAACACCTCAGTAGGTGATGTAGCAGATGAGTGACTTCTCTCAATTGGCTAGAGGAAAATGGCTTATCAAAAATCCTTTCTTGGGGCCGTCCGGTGGCATAGTGGTTAAGTGCACGTGCTCCGCTGTGGCAGCCCGGGGTTTGCCAGTTCGGATCCCGGGCGCACACCGATGCACCGCTTGGCAAGCCATGCTGTGGCGGCGTCCCATATAAAGTGGAGGAAGATGGGCACGGATGTTAGCCCAGGGCCAGTCTTCCTCAGCAAAAAGAGGAGGATTGGCAGATGTTAGCTCAGGGCCGATCTTCCTCACACACACAAAAAATCCTTTCTTGCTCATTCAGGTGATTGTAGACAAGTGAGCCTTCTTTACCTCAGGTCTACTTGGTGGATGTGGTGGTCAGAGAAGGACATAGTGACACCAACTTCTGTTACCCTGACTCCTACCCCTAGTCCCAGTGTTAGACGCTCCATCCCAGGCTTCATCCCTTTGGGCCCCACCTTGCTCAGGAAATAGGGAATCTGAAGAGCAGGTTTCATTTCCAGAGAACCCATGGGGCAGTGAGCTTATGACCAGGGCTCATGCCTTCTATGTGCTTCCCTTTCCCTGCCACCGTCCTGACTTCCTGCTTCCCAAGGTTCACACATAAGAAATGGGGCATACCTTAGCTTATTTTCTCTGAAAACCTGGTCAGAGACAGAGGCCCAAATCATAATTGGCTCAACCACTTAATTTTGCTTAGAGAATCAAGAGTTAACAAATAGAAGCTAACCTCTTTTCCTGATGAAGTCTTGCCGAACAGTACCTTTGCTGTGATTATTGCACGTTTAAACCCAGCTATGCTTATTATTTAAACTTAAAGGAATAGGGTACAACTCTTCTTTCTTAAGTTAAATTAGTCATAACAATATTCTTTAGAATACCTCACATATTATACACAGGCTGATAATTGCTGGGGTTTTTTTCCTTATTTCTGAAGGACATCATGTTTCCATTCTGGTCTCGCCTCTCCAGGACTAGTCTTATTCAGGCTCTCGGTTATCTCTTATCTACAGGAGCCTTTTAAGTTATTCTCTTGTCCATACAAAAGACTCCCATCTATTCTTCACACCACTATCACATTAATCTTCCCAGAGTATGCTCTTTATCAGGACACTCCTTGCTCATAAGACTTGAGTGGTTGCCCATTGTTTACAGAATAAAGTCCAAACTCCTTAGAAGCCTGGCTTCTGTCATGACATCAGTGTGTCCCCGTGATGAAGTAGGCTCTATTTCAGTAGCAGCTTCAGATGCCCTTGTTCTGTAGTGAAATAACCAGAGTCCTTCTTGCCAATGGCAGCAGTTCCATCTATCACTTAAAAATATTTTCTCAGAGAAATAGCAATAGTGACTCACTGAAAACGCTTCCTTAATCCTCTGACTCTTCTTCAAGGCTTTCTGCTCATAGAACTACAACTCTTTGATGCTCTGACATTTTTATAATTTCTTTTACTACTAGCAGCTCAAAGTTTGATGCGTGTAACCTTGTTGCTGGCCATGTTAAGTTCCAAGCATCAGAAAATGGATTGCTGAAGATACTTTGCTAGGGACACCAGTATTTTAAATCTGAATTGATATACTTGGTGCTTCAAGACAGATGGTGCATTGCTTCTGTGCCTAAGAGCATTTGGCAGTGCTGAAATTGAGCCTTCTGTTCAGTCCAGAATAATTCAGTGATGAGTGGGCAACTTTGTACATTTTTTTTTTTGCTGGGTTTGAATATTTGGAAGTGTTTTAGCTTCCATATTAACTATATGTAAGCGCCTTCGTAAGATGACATTACAGGCGTCGGCAAGTAGATCATCAGTGGATAAGCACTGGTATCAGTTTGGCATATGGCACCACTTGTTTTTATTTTCATTGTAGTGATATGTTTCTAGTAAGATTAGCAAGTATTCGACCACATTTAAACATGGGCACAAAACTTTCCAGGTTTCAAGTTAACTGTTAGCTAGGCTAATGTTAGTTAAGATCAAAATGGAGGCTTTCCAAATGTTATTGTAGTGAGTTTAAAGGAGCAGAGGTTTTTGTCACATGTTGGTCATCTCTCGTGTTTCATTTTATTCCCCTGGTTAACACCTTCTCAGACACCTTGCTAAGACAGCTTTTCCTTCTTTAAGGCCTGGCTGGAAGACTGCAGTGAATAGCATCTCTAAAGCCCTGTATTTTGTCACTTAAAATGAGAAATGGTTTTGTATTCCTTTTGACTTGAAGCTTGTTAGAGCCTTCTTAGTGATTAGCTAGAAGTGTATTTCTTCTCTTCATGCATTTTCAAAGTAGGTTATGTAACTCTGGTTATCATTTGGGGAACACTGGGTGATAAATATCGTAGGATGCCAAAAGCCCACAAGATGAGAACACTCCAGTGGGGACCTCTGAAGAGAAACAGCAAAAGCACCCGCATTCTGTGGGAGGTTGTGAGTTATTACATTAATGGAGGATGTTGATTTAGGAGAGGATACTATAATGTAGAGAAAACATCCAGTCTGTTTAAACTTTGGGGAAAGGTTTACTCCTTTGAGTTTGGGTTAAAAATATTGTATTGCTGCTCTCCTAATGCTGGAAGGATAAAGAGATCAATAAAAAGTTTCCTCAGATTCTTAAGTCCGACTTGTCTCTATTTTCTTTACATTTCCAGGAAAGCCAAGATCACAAAGCTGGTGGATTCTGGTGGTGGGAATATTGGTATTGGTTCTGTGCTGTTACTGTAAACTCTTTTCTGACATCAAATATATTGTGCACAGGTGCTCTGATCACGTCTCTAGATTCATTCATATAACACACCCATGCACTGGGTCTCTTAGTAGTCGCCTCTTCTTTAGCATCTGCAACTTGCATGTCTGGAAGACTCAGTTCCTGTCTGCTACATAGTGGCATGCCCTGGGAGGTTGGAACTAGAAGTGTGAATTAGGAGGACACACACACACAGAGGCATGAAATGGCTGATTGCTTTTCTGAAAATCACTGGAATCTGCCTATTTAACACAGTAAGGATAGTAATCTTAGCTTCAAAGTCAGGATCCTGCCCAGGAATCTTTAAAATCACCCTTTCCAAAATAAAACATATCATCGGATAAAATAGATATTGCACATATATGAAAACTAATTACCAAGGGCTGCAGCCTGACGTATTTTTGACACTTTCTCTTGAAAGAAATGAATATGGAGATGACGACTTTTAAATTTGGGTTGTGTTATCACTTGACTAATTAGAGGTCATTGGTTTATCACAGTAGTTTCTTTGTGAGTAAAGCACTCCAATAATATTTCACTTCTGACTTCTGGGTCTTTAGGATACTGAACTCTAGAGCCAAAATAGTTTAATTAATTTAACCACCAGCCTGTAATAGAGTACCTAAACTTGCCAATTTTTTATTTACTGTCTTGCTCTGTAAGTAGGATTTTTTTTTTTTTTTTACTTCTCTGGGCCTCAATTTTCTCAATTATGTAATTGAACAATGAACGACACTGCAGAAATGTTGTAGTGACAGGAAAAAATTTATGTAATGGTAAAACTGGGCTGTATAAAGTATCTGGAAAGAATTTTTTTTTTAAGCAGTAAAACAACAGTTGCAAATTGTTTGGATAATTACATGTTTGCAGCATGAAGCTTCAGTATTAGAATGTTGTTTTGCTTGTGCTAATAGGTTGTGTCGCATCTTTTTTTGTTGTTTTTTGTTTGTTTGTTTTTGTCTCTGGGCTCTGAAGATTGAAGTTTACTATTAATTGCCAAGAAGGACATAAGTGAGTATATTTCTTTTTTTACATTTAACGGCACCAATAATGGATACATATTTATTTAAGGATGTGTGGTTATAATTAAGCGATGGAGCTGCCATAAGATTCTTCTAGGATTTTACATTTCAGAGCTGCTTTGGTTTAATCATTTCTAGATGATTCTTCTGATTCCCAGACACAAATGAAAGAGTGAAGGAGTTAAAGGATTTAGAGGTATTCCGGGTGTGTGGGAATAAATTCACACACAATAAATTCACGCACATTCTTCTCAAGCAAAATCGCACATTTCCTTATCCTTGAGGTTTCTTTTAATTCCATGTTTCCTCCAGGCCAACAGTAAGATGTTTTCACTTTTTCTTTTTTCCTTCCTTCCTTTTTTTTTTTTTTTTTCCAGAAGAGGTGTGGTGGAAGGGTCTGCCAGAACCAGAGGCTAAGCACACAGCAGTATAAAAAAATTCTTTATTCCAGCTTCCAGAATTCATCCTCTTCAGCCTTTCCTGTTCACTGGAATAATGAAGCCATTAAACAGTGGTGTAAAGAAGTCCCGTCGTGGTTGAAGCTCGGTAGAACAAGGAGGTAACTGGTGTAGATCAAGCAGACCATCTGCACTGGGTCCTTCCCACTTCCACCAAAGCAGGGGAGGGGGCACAATTTAAATTTAATTTGTACTGTAGCAGATATAATGTGATTGTGGCAATCTTCCAATGAATATTTCTTAATCTTAATTTCAATAATCACATTAAAGTAAGCAGGTATCAAATTGACTTTCTCCCGAGGACGCTCAACGTTTGTGTCTTGTAGCCTTTGGAAGGGACAGAGGAGACACAGAGCCACACTTTACTGATGGTGCTAGGTATTTGTGAAAGCTCAGGGTAATAGAAACATTTTATTTTATATTTTTATTCCAAAATAAATGCAATGTATTAAATGAGCAGGTTCAGATAAATGCTTAGTGATATGCTAAAAAGCTTACATGTATATTTGCTTAAAGGAAATTTCCCTCTGGATCTAATAAAATTCTAACCATGAAGTGGTACAGAAATTAATTCAAGGGATGTAATGAAAAAACCTAGAAAGCTTACTTCCCCCACATTTCACCTCCCTTAACTGTCCCCCCAATCCCTCCCCTTGTCCCCGTCCTCCGCCACCCTTGCGGCATTCACTGTAGAAAGAGCAGGTGAGCACATAGTTATCTACTTGCTCCTTTAAACTCTGAATCACAGGG
Organism: Ceratotherium simum simum; assembly: GCF_057802395.1. NCBI lineage: Eukaryota > Metazoa > Chordata > Mammalia > Perissodactyla > Rhinocerotidae > Ceratotherium > Ceratotherium simum. The sequence continues at coordinate 59,516,392 of NC_141908.1, forward strand.
AGGTTTTTGGAGATCTCCCACAGTTACAACACTCAACAGCTCTTTGCCGCCCCAACCTGCATCATCCCATAACTTGATTAAATGTCTTGAGAATTGGCCGGTGTTCTTAACTGAACAAGCAAAAACTAAACCTACTGGAAGTGGACCTTTCTTTTTTCATTTGTCTCTCTGCACCCACCAGAACTGTGGCGTTGTTGTTGGGTGAACCATATCCCATAGCACACCATAAATCACCACTAGATGTCAGTGTGTCACTGAACGAAACCGGTTCAGCACGCTCTCTAGACCTGTTCTAGAAACATTGGAAAGGTGAACTCATTTATAATTTTTAAGCAGAATGATACAGAGAAGTTTTAGTATACAAGTTAGTAATAAGTTATATTTGTCCTTATGAACATCAGTAAAAAATTAAATCTTTATTATTTAAGAAAACCCAGTACCTTTCATCTGACGATTTCAAAATGCTTTCCTTGTTTTCTGGTTTTTGCCATAGTATCCCTAAAGACATAGAATACAAATATTCACTTTACATTTTACAGTAGAGTAACCTGAAGTTCAAGGGGACAAAATGATGGGCCCAAGATCACACAGTCGACGTCTGGTGGACCCAGGCTGGTATTTCTGCCGTCACAGAACCTACTCTACTTAGATAGTGCTGCTTTCTTTCTCTTTTGGTATGGGTAGTGTATTTAGATGCAGATTCCCTTCGTCTGGCATTTGTATTAGCTATCTTGCCTGTAAAACAAGCTCAAGAAGAGTAGAATAATAATTAAGAATGATTGAGATTATCAGTTGTTAGTATGGGGATGTTTAAGGTGTAATTTTAAGATTTTTATAAAGATTGCACAAAGACATTGTGCTAAACAACCAAGACGAAAAAACTATATTTCACATATACTAATTTAGAGATGGTTAACTCAAGACTAATGTGAGCCTCATCTTAGTTCATGTACTCAAATGCAGAAGAAAAGAAAGGCAGTTGTAATTTGGTCTGGGAGCTCTGGAGTATTTGGGGGTTATGGTGCAAATTGCATATTGTAGGTGTTACACAGTATAATTTCCTTAAAGAGGAATCTACATATAATCCTGTATATTAGGATTTACATAGCGGGATTTTCCCCAAATTGTGTAAATACACAAGTTACAACTATGTAAAAATTATGTTTGTGGATAAAGATTAAAAGAATACACAGAAAAGGTGTTAGGGTGGTGGGAGTATGGGTAAATTTAATTTTCCCCTTTATGTGGTAATATTGTTTTATAATAAATAAAAAGAGAAAAAAACGGTTTCTCTTGTATTGTCGATCTTGTAAAAATTTGCCACAGTCTCAACTTTAGAAAGGCTTGTTTCAGATCGATGAGTTACATTGTAAACAATTGAAATTCAAGAAGATTTGGTTTATTTCAAATGTTTCAGTTAAATCATAGAAATCAAGGTTAAACTGGCAGAAGTACAGAGTCATATTTTCATACCTTACTGTGAATTTTAAGTGAAAATAAATGACTGCCCAAATCCTAGCAGGCTATTTGCTGTAGTATTTAGTATACTCTCGATGTTACGTAAATGTTGATGAAGTGTTTAATAAATGTAGCTCTCTTCAATTTGTGTTTTCATTTTAAATGGTGCAAGATTAAAAGAGTTGCCAGTAAAATTCAAGAGATTTTCAAAATTAAAAATTATAATAGCTATTGATTTTGCATGCTTGAACCTATGTTTTGATTCAGAACTTGTATATATCATACATAAATCAAACTGAGGTATAAAATAACATTTCACATATGAGAAAGAAAATTTATACTTTTATTATGTGTCTCATTTCAAGCAATAACAATGTAGGCATCATTGAATTATGTATAAAAACTTCATGGACAATAATAAAACTTACCCAATTGATCAGTGATTATCAGTTGGAGAAGTTGGGCATGTGTATCAGAACTGCCTAGAAAACTTCTTAAAAACCATATATGTTTCCTTGCCACCATCCCCATCCTATAATTATGATATTTGGGAACCTGGATTTCCAGATTTGGCAGTGGGGTGGGTGGATGGAGGAGGCAAGAGTGTGCAATTCCAGGACTTTTCAGGATGCTGCAAAGTACTGGTGCATATAGGACCTTCAAAATCACCCCCACCCCCAGATGTATACTCAGTTTAAGTTAATTCTTGGACTCCTGGAGCCACTAAAATGTTACTAGCCTAAAATGCCTTGAATATTGGGCTCACAATTGTCTGGAGTTATTAAATACTTGAAACAGATCTAGGTGATAGGTTAGTGGAGGTGATTCGACTCCCATTTGGAGGTGAATCCCGTGTTCAATCAATTCTTGTTAAATATAAAGGAAAGGAATCTAGGTGGAAGACCAAGCCCAGCTCAGCCTACCTACCTCATGTCTGATTTGTAGCGTAGCAAAAACTACAGCTCCCACAAAGCCTTTATTTTCTCTACCAGTTTCTCACTGTGCCTAGAATCCCACCATTAGAGATTACATTCTTTGGCTTAAGTATATGTCCAGAAATCTTTTATTTTTAGTACTGATATAACGGGAATCAGTAACACATTGACTTTTATCAATGACTATACGCTAAAGCTCATTAGCTCAGGGCTGGCCCCGTGGCTTAAGGCTTAGCAGTTAAGTGCGCGCGCTCTGCTGCTGGCGCCCGGGTTCCAACCCCGGGTGCGCACCGACGCACTGCTTGTCCGGCCATGCTGAGGCCGCGTCCCACATGCAGCAACTGGAAGGATGTGCAGCTATGACATACAACTATCTACTGGGGCTTTGGGGGAAAAAAAAAAAAATAAAGAGTAAAATCTCATTTAAAAGAAAAAAAAAGCTCATTAGCTCAAAAAAAAAATCACTCTCCACCCCCCCACTCCCGCCCACACCTGGCTGAAGCCAGATGTTGGGTGAATGGGGATTCTGATAGGCAAGAGAGTGAAAAAAAGCCCAGAGCGCTCTAGCCTGAGAGGACAGGCAGGAGGGGCAGGGGCTGATTGCCCAAGGGAGTGCCCTCCAGGAGAACAGAGGACATCAATTTCTAACTAAAATGCAGATTCTGATTCTGTAGGGCTGGGGCAGGAGAGTCTGCCTTTCTAACAAGCTCGCAGGTGATGTCTTTGCTGCTGGAATGGAGGAACGGAACTCCTCACCTGTTTGCCTATAGCAAGTCCTATAACCCAGCACGCAGGGGTCCTAGACCAGAAGTTCTTGCACTTGAGGGAGACCAAGGATCGTGTGCAGAGCTTGTTAAAACAGAGCCCCAGCTCAGAGATTCGGGTTCAGTAGGTGAGGGCCACGGATTTGCCTTTCTACCTGTGGATGCCTGGAACAGACTTGGAGCAGCAATGCTTTAGACAACTCATTCCCAAGCCATATCTGCCCCCCTGGCAGAGCGCCTGATAGCCCAGCATATGCTGAAGTGCTAAGTTGTGGGCGCTTCCTGACCTGCTGCAAAAGTGAGCCCAGCATCCTCATTTTTGCCAAAAAATATCAGCTAGGAGATCTCCCCATTCAAGCTCTCATGATTTGTTTTATCTTTGTAAGCTTAGCCACCCACAGGATGGCTTGCACACTAAGTTATCAGGAGGATAAAGAATAGAAATTCAGTAGGCACAGGCCTCAAAACCATTTAGATCACAGTTTCCTGGCCATGGTGGGTTGAATTGCTTGAAATCCACAGCTTGCTTAAGGATATTCAGCAGGAGTTAGGAAGGATACTGTTTTAAATGTTGCTGGTGTTTCTTGGCAAAATCTCTTCAAAACTTCGATAGAAATATTTTAAGAACTTGGAAATTCTTAATTGTTTTAAATTAAAAACATCAACACATTGAAAATGTATTGAAAAAACATCCGTAGGTGACTGGGAGAAACTTCTTAAAATTCTTATCTCCCTAGAACAATGCTTATTCTATTCTTGTTAAGTTAAAGATGGCGCTAAATATGAAATTATTTTAACTTAAAATAAGTTAACTTGACAGAAATTTCAGTCTTATTATTGCAACAGCTTAAAATACAAAAATATTACTCAAATTTTTGTTTCCAACTTACAGTTCCCTTCCATTTAATGGGTTCTCTTTTCTTCAGTATCTTTGATTATATTGTTATTATCATCATTATTGTTATGAGAAAATATGGTTACAGTTCCTTGACCTTCACATAACAGTATTTGATAATAATTACTTCAGTTTAAAGGTTATCAAAATGTAATTTGTCTCAAAGATTAAATATGCTAAATATTATGTTTAAAAATATATTTTAAAATGTTCATTGTGGAGGTTATATTTTTTTCATTTTTTAAATCAGTTTTACTCCTTTCATTAATACATAGCCATCCTATTTGAGCTATAGTGTGCTGTGATTTGTAAAATTTCTCTCAGTGGGCATGCATTTAAGAACATTAACTTTCCTTGCTGGGGATTTGTGAGAGAACCAATAAATAATTAAGTACCCTGTGCCACAGCTGGTTATTACAGTTGGAAATAGCTAAGTAACCTTGGTATCGTGGTATATGAAACGACAACAATAAGATTCGTCAAATATTGCCTGTTAGAGGCTGGTCTGCTTAGCAGTGCTAATCTGAACAAATCTATCCAAAGCGCTTTTCCTTTCCTTCCATACTGATAGAAACCTCTAGGTCATCTACTATAGTGGATGGATTTCTTAGATAACTTTCAGTGTTAATAGTTCGGTTACAGTGCGTACTGTTCTGTCACTATAAAAGATTTTCAAATGGGAAACCTTCTCCACCCCACTGCCCCACTTAGGCCGGTTTCCTTTGTTATGCTCTAATATCACCAGGCTGTTTCCTTAGTAGAAATCACTGCAGTCTGGAATTAGGGTATGTTCTCATACGTGTGTCTACTTGACTGTATGTCTTTTCCACCTGGGCTTCTGAGGCCCAAAGTGAGCACAAGGACCATGCCATCTTACTCTTCGTTGCAAGCCCAGGGCCCGGCATAGGGGTAGTAGCTCAAGGAATACTTTTTATTAGTGATTGTTTGCTATTCAAGATTTCTCTATACTCATGTGTAACAGAGATTATTTCCCTAGGTCATCAGCCTTGGAGGCCAGTCAGAATGTGTGTTAACAGTTATTTTGTGCTTTGGTCCCTCAAATTTTTCTCTAGTTCAAATAAAGGAGAGCGGAGTTCTTGGAAGTCTCCCAACTGCCATCTTCCTTCCGTTAAAATGTGGCTACTTGACTTTCTCTGATTGACTTCCCAGCATAGGCCTGAAAACCCACTGGCTGTGGCCGCTGCTGCTGCTGCCGCCCCACAGCTCCCAGCCCTGTGCCTAGGGTGCCATCACTTCACGCAAAGGCTGCATCCTCCAAGGAGATGGGAGCTGTCAAAGCTTGCAGAGCCAACTTTTTCCTCCCTATCCTGAAACCATAATTTTCTGCTTCCATTCCCGGTGAACTCAGGAGCCCCTCTGTAACTAGAGATTGTTGAAAATCTCGTCTCATCCTAGACTACAAGTAGGGTCCTTGGAAACTGAGTTGTCATTTTTCTATATTCAACGTCTAAGCTGATGACTGACACAATTTTGTGCCCTTAATAAATTCTTGTGGATGAAGCATATTCAAGGAGTATTTTTCCACTTCTGTGCTAAGAGCTTGAGGCTTTGGTTTTGTTCCTTTCCTGGTAAAATTGAATCCCCTAGAGCCCATCATCAAAGGGTCTAGTTAGCTAGACACACGTTTCTAATGCCTCTGAAGTTGTTTCTTACCATTGTCGACCCAATCCAGCCAGAGCATTCTCTCCTTCCTCTTCCAGGGAGGTGTGTGCTCATCAACCAGGCTGTGTCCTACCTACCTGTGTTCCAGACCCTCTACCCAGCGAGCCGCGTGGCCCCTACTCCCTGCAATAATTTCCTGTGGGAGAGGGGAAGGGGATTTTTGACTGAGAAAGTATTCGTATCTTAAAATACGACATTAAGGAAATGTTTTGCATCAAATTTATTTCTACATTTAGTATTGTTGCTATTTGGGGGAGGGGATAGCAGATATAAAATGTTTTAAGAGTTATATGTTTAAAATAAAAAGATACGTTAAGTAGGTCTTGCATTCATACTATCTTGGCCATCTGTACAGTTTCCATTTCTTTTTGGTTTTAATAGGACAACTTTGTTTTAGTCCTTAAGAACTTTGTTGGCTTTTTCCCACCCTGGTTTTCATCAAGATAGCACCTCCCTTCCTCCAATTCCTCTATTCTTATGGTATATTTTTTACAGTGTAATCCACTTATCTGGATTAATTAAATCTTTGGTTTTATGCTCAGTAGAGAGGAAGAATGATTTGATAGTTACCTTAAAGCTTTTAACAAGTTTTGTTTTGTTTTTCTAGTTTATGAGAAGCAGGCAAAATTTGATTAGTTGAAACTATCAGTATTACGTAGTAAGACTAGGCATATAGTGTGGCACTTAACAACACGGCCTCTCTACCCCGTGCTAGCTGTTTAACCTTGGGTATTTTACTCAACCTCTCTGTGTTTAAAATTTTTCATCTTCAAAATGTATATAGCAATAGTACTTATTTCATAAGTATCAAATGAGATGAAGGTTGTAAAGAGTGTAGCATAACTCTGCATTAGCCTGGCGCGTATTAGGTACCCCATCCGTGTCAGTTATGTTTTTTGAATGTACACAATATCAAACAGCTCCTTATAGTCTTTATTTTCAGGAAAGGAAGCCTATTTCCTAGATAGTCTGACTAGCCTAGTTCTCTTTCTAGCTCTAATCTCCTGATTAACTGCACTTACCGCACCCTCCATAGGGAGTTTATTTGGCATAAGCATTTCCAACCATAGATGAACTTTAATAAAATGCTACTGAAGATGGACTAATAAAGCAGGAGATAACTTGTGTCGTGGAAAGGCCTCCTGGTCATAACGTTGCGGAAGGATCGATGCCTCTGCCCAGAGCCTGAGCACATTCTCGTTGTAACGTTGGGAAGCTGGCTTGTATTTGGCAAATGCTCGAGTAAATCTCTTCATCATTGTTAGTCCTAAATGTGTTTAAGCCTGTGGAGGACAGATTTCCTGTACCATGTGGGATGGACCAGTCCCTGAGGCTCACACAGGCCGCTTTTCCTGCCAGTGCGGAGTTTGCCGCTGCTGGGTTTATCCTTGTGCTCTCAGTCGTTGACATGCAAGGCTTCAAAACTTGGTCCTAGGAATTAGCAGCAGCAAGAATATGGCAACAAAATTCTTGTTTTTTCGATCATTGCTTTATATTTTGCATAACGTTAACTCTTTAATATCTAGGTCCATCGTTTATAGCAGATATATTGATTTCTGAAAATCACTTATTTAACAAATGTTTATTGGTGTATTAACACGTAGTCCTTGTTGTTTAGCTTTCAAAAACTATGTGGAGGCACCAAGGTAAGGAGGTAGGGCAGCTGTGCTTCAAGATAAATCATTTGACGTATTTTTCATTCTTAAATACATAATTCAGATTTTCCTACTGTTTGTTAGAGAATTTTCTTCTCTGAAAACGTCTCTTGATTTCTTTTTTTCTAGGCCTCTACATTTCTAATTAGCATAGATACTCTTCGAATCTTGATTCCCTTTGTTAAAACACGCTCAGAAAACTCCTTTCAGTCAAATTGAAACAATGGTTTAACATATCTGTGAAAGAGGTCATTCATTTCCTAAGGGGTAAGCCCCCAGGGGTGAGCTGGCAGTGGGCATTGTTTTGCACAGGCGGCCTTAGGAGCCTCAAGAGAGGGCAGGGGCAGTTATTGATTATAATTTTTTTTTCCTGCAAGGAGTGTCCTTATTGCTTGTATCGTACAAATACGAGGAATGGGGAAAGGCCAAGGGGGAGGAGAGAGAGTTGTCAGATAAACAACAGACACGCATAAAAAGGAAAAAAGACCCCCCATCTCAAGCCAACCCCACCTCTCCCCAGGATGTCTCTTTCTGAACTACCTAGTACAGGAGGTGGGTTGGGGAGATCAAAACCAGACAACCATCTTCAGGACTCCGAGCATAGCTTTTGTTGAAAGGTTGCTCTGGCTCCTATACCAGGGATCCAGGTGAGGAAGAAACTCAACCACAGGGAGTAATCAAGGCAAACAGTGTCATGGCACTCAGCTGCCTTGTTACCCTCGGGAAGCCTGAGCAGCACTGAATGATCAAAGGCTTTGTGACACTCTGAGAGCCTGAGACATCACTCTCTCTCCTGTAGAGGAGTAGAGGGGGAAGGATATTCTAGATAAAGGAGGCAGCAAGTATAAAGGCCTGACAGAGCACATGGCAGTTGGTGAGGGTTTTAAGAGCAGAACTGATTGACCTGGTGACTAATTAGCTAAGAAACATGAAGAAGGGGGTGGATTTTTTAAAATGACCCTGAACCTTCTAGTTTGAATTACCTGCTACAGTCTCACACTGTCAATCAAGAAAGGAAATATTACTAAGGATGGGAGTAAGAGTAAGAGAGGGTGGGATCTCACTATTACTGTGCCTTGTCATCTCCAGATGGGATTTCTCTGGTTCCTTAAAAAACCTTTATACAGGGGCCAGCCCAGTGGTGCGGTTAAGTGCACACGCTCCGCTGCAGCGGTCCGGGGTTCGCAGGTTTGGATGCCGGGCGCAGACCGATGCACCGCTCATCAAGCCACGCTGTGGTGGCGTCCCATATAAGGTAGAGGAAGATGGGCATGGATGTGAGTCCAGGGCCAATCTTCCTCAGCAAAAAGAGGAGGATTGACAACGGATGTTAGCTCAGGGCTAGTCTTCCTCACAAAACAAAACAAAACAAAACAAAACAAAAAAAAACCTCAATAGAGGAGATTTTATTGAGACAAAGTAATTTGCCCAAGCTTGCAAAGCTGAAGTTGCAGAACCAGCACTCAAACTCAGGAGCCTGTGACTGCAAAGCCAGCAGCCTTTTCTTACACCACAAAAGGAACATAACGCCACACGATCTTAGCAAAGATGCTTCTTCTGCTGCTAGAACTGTGTTCTAATTCTAAAAATGATCCTATGTACTGAAATGCCAGAAAAACTCGTAATTATTGTAAGGACTCAATGTCTGCAACAAGTGCCCAGTCACACTTTCTCAATTTGCATCAAATGCTGACTATTTAAAGAGAAACTTATCCACACAATTGAATCACCAGAAATATAGCACTGAAGTGTTCTGCTGTTTTGATAATTATAAATTTGCACCAGCCTTGAAACCAAGTATCAAACGTTTCTACATGTACTGAACCAACTGCCAGTTACGACCTTGTTAAATCGAACTTTCCTTACTGGAACTTTTCGTATTAGAAGTCCTTCCCTACCTAGTGCAACATGCTGTCTCAGGCACGAGTAACTGCCTCAGAGCCCAGATTGGCTCAGGTCCCGAAGAGCACTGGGAGGGAGACCCATAGCCATTGTTTCCATTTCTCATTATAGAGAACGTAGGGCCTATGTTGTCCAAGATCAAAGCAGTATTTCTTAAAGTGTGGTCCCGCAACTCATCATCTGGGTTGATAGTTAATACATGAGCGCTTGGGCCCTGCTCCAAATGTGCTCTAACAGAAAGTGTTGGAAAGTGATCCAACAATCTGCATTTAAATAAACATGCAATATGATTTTTCATATACACTAACATTTTAAACAACTGATCAAGATGTATGTAGATGGGCCACTGTTGCAATACAATGTCCTCGACGGCAGAGGCATTCCTCTCAGGGTAACAGGTAAGAACAGGCCCTTAGAAATCTTTCTCTTACAACCGTCTATTGTTCAGTTTTCTTCTATACATTCTGAGATATATATGGGCACAAAAAGAAGAAAGTCGTCACTTTTATTTGCTTGTGATTATTGCTGCAGTCAGGATACCTATGTTACAGCAACGGCCTTCTAAAAAAATGCCTCTTGCTGGGTAAAAGTTTATGTGCTTTGGTGAGAGAGGTGTTTCATATGCTACAAAACACTGGTGTTCAATTTTCATGGCATTATTCTTTTTTTAATTTCGGGAGTTGTAATCTGCAGTGATTTTTGTTGGAGTAGCCAAGAATATTTTTCTCCCCAGTAATGTACCATTATAGTGCTGTGTGGTGCTACCTCAGTACAATGCTCAATCAACGAAACGGGAAGCAAAAATATGTCCCATAGGGAGCACAGCATGTGATCATCACTCTGATTTCTCGAACAGTATCATATGAAACAAAAAGTGACCAAGAAAAAGCAAAGCAAAGTGTTTCTGTGGGCAGCTCTGTGGCTCCAAAATTCCATTATTTTTACATTTATAAAGCAATCAATAAAATAACTTGATTGATGGACCTATCCATGTTGTTACAGATGTGAGATGTTGAGCAAAGACCCTCAGCCAAAAATATGTTGTGCCCAGAAAACTACACTTAATACTATCAGGGAGTCCTTTTCAAGAGAGACTTCACTGAGCATTTGATAAATAAGCACAGTAGATCTGCTCTGCTCACTGGTGGAGCCTGGTCCTACCTTCTCAAAAGTAAATGTTTTGTAGCTTGTGATTGTGATGAAGATTGATTCGGGAGTATTAGCCAAAGCATTGTGACACGGAATTAGTATAAAATCTTACAGCAACGAGGGGCTGGCCCTGTGGCTTAGTACTTAAGTGCGCGCGCTCCACTGCTGGCGGCCCAGGTTCGGATCCCGGGCTCGCACACCGACGCACTGCTTGTCCGGCCATGCTGAGGCCGCGTCCCACATACAGCAACTAGAAGGATGTGCAACTATGACATACAACTATAGGGGCGGCCCCAATGGCGTAGCGGTTAAGTGCACGTGCTCCGCTGCTGGCAGCCTGGGTTTGGATCCCAGGCGCACACTGACACACTGCTTGTCAGGGCATGCTGTGGCGGCGTCCCGTATAAAGTGGAGGAAGATCAGCAGGGATGTTAGCTCAGGGCCAGTCTTCCTCAGCAAAAAAAGAGGAGCATTGGCGTGAATGTTAGCTCAGGGCTGATCTTCCTCCCCGCAAAAAATCTTACAGAAATGAAAATTAACCAGATTTTATGTTATTATGAATCGTCCTGCTTAAAACATATAGCTGAAAAGTTGAAAAGCCCAGACAATTCCTTGTCATTTGTCTCTACAACATTAAACAATGACACTCTCTGATGCTTTACATTAGTTTCACTGAATTTACTTGACCCCCTCCCTGAAGTGGTCTAGAGACTAAGGTATATGCATAGGAAAAGATGAGAATTAATCATCAAATTAATGACACACATATATATCCTAAAGACATTGGGGTGGGGGGGGTGGAGGATGGCTCTGGGCTGGAGTCATCAGGATTTCGGGAAGAAGGGGCTATTGAGCTGAACTTTATATAGAAATTAAATAGAGAGCAGAAGACAGTGGTAATACCTTTGATGATAATGAAAAAGGGCATTTGGTAGATGATGTGCTGAGAAATAGTTGTAGGAGAATACTTGCATTGAGAAGGAGAAATAAGGTTGGGAAAGTGAATTTATTGAAAACCACTTGCATGAAGGGGCACATGCAACACCTTTTGCCCTGGGGTCTTCAAAATATATGCTCCTGAGAACAAAAGCTCCACTGTAGAGGTGAAAGCCACTCTTGGAATCCATGAGCTTAGTCCCCTCACACAGAAGTTCAGTGGGGAGACAGTGGAGACAGGGATTTGCATCACAGCAAAGCAAACACCTTGAAATAGCACAGCTGCCTCAAGCATTGCTTCTTTGGCCACTCACCGTTCACTGATTCCTCTCACCTCCTCCCAGGTTTTTTCCTATCCTGCTGGCTTCTCCTCCCTCCTTCTCTCTGACCTTTACTCATTTTTGCCCCCTTTGTCCAGAGGGGAACAAACACAAGAATCCCTCCCTTCATCTCATGCAGAGCAGCCTCCCCTTCCCCTGACTCCTGTTTCCTGCTAACACCCTGCTCTGCACCAAGGTGGGAAGGAGCCACAAGCATGACGTCTTCCTGATCAAAGACAGTTCTCTCCCTAAGAGAAATTCTAGTGCCATCTATTAAAGTCCTAATAAAAAATTAACCTCATTATACATACAATTACAAACAAGGAATATCACAAAAAATATTTTCTCCAGTTCCTCCTTGCTTGCCCCTGTATACAGCTCAAGCTCTCTGTTGCACTAACTTGGGCACTCCACTCACATTCTCTTTCTAAATGGCAATTGTTTTATTTCTGGGCGATCAATGCTCTCTCCCTCTCTCTCTGCCTCCCTCCCTCTCCCTCCCTTCCTCTTCCTCTCTCCCTCCCCCCCACCCCCCTGCGATGATGAGAGAGATGTGAAGCTTCCCCTACCAGGAAGAGTCACGTAAGATGGGGTGTCCTATAAACTGATCCCTGGAAGCAACTAATATTCATTACTCATTAAGGACTTCTTGCCCAATGTAATGTGGGTTTTACATTCACATACATCCTCTTATTTAATTATCTCCATGACCATGTAAGAGGTATAATTATCTCCATTTTTATAGACATGAGAACACAAGATTAAAGAAATGAAATAACCTGTCCAAGACAATATAGTGAATTTAAGACAGAATAAGGATTTGAAACCAACTCTGTCTTCAGGGATTTGAAAGTAAGTTAGTTTGATTCCTTACTGCTTTCTACTATTTCAGCTTCTCTCCCCAATTTTTCTTCAGTCTTTGGCTTGAGTGAAAGAAGAATTGCAGCTGTGTTAATGTGAACATACCCCCAGCATGTCATCTCCTAAAATACTATTAGAATTTAAATCCTTGAACAAACATACCTTATATTAATGATCCTTTTTATGCATTTCTCTGTGCTGCAATCGTGTAAAACACCAAACTAGTTTATCTTTGCTTTTCCATTTTCTGTTGAAAAGACTTCTTTAGAGCATATCCCATATTACTTAGTTCAGACTCATTCCTCTCAGCTCCCAAGTCCATTCTCAAAATATCCTTAAAACACTACTGTAGTAGGTTCTCCAGAGAAACAGAACCAATGGGATGTGTGTATGCACACACACACAGATCGATCCATTGATCAAAAGAGAGAGATTGATTTTAAGGAGTTGGCTCACATGATTATGGAGGCTGGCAAAGACAAAATTTGCAAGGTAGGCTGACAGGCTGGAGACCCAGGAAAATTGCAATTTGAGTTTGAAGATAGTCTAGAGGCAGAATTCCCTCTTCCTCTGGGGATTTCAGTCTGTTTTCTCTTAACATCTTCAACTGATTGGATGAGGCCCACCCACGTTATTGAGGGTTAGTTGTTTTGCTCAAAGTCCACTGGTTTAAACATTAATCACATCCAAAAAACTCCTTCACAGAAACATCTAGAATAGTGTTTAACCAAATATCTGGGTACTGTAGCCTAACCAAATTGACACATAAAATTAACCATAACAGCTACTTAGCCCTGAGCTGCTGCTTTTACTTAAATCTACATTTACATGTGCATAAAAAAATGTCTTGAAGTATACACACCAGATTCTTTACAACTAGAGAGGATATGTCACGTTGGGCAGCGGGGAAGGGGAAGAAACTCAGTTTTTTGGAAGTGCCATTCTGTATTGCTCAAATTTTTTGAGTGCGTTGTGATCACTGTTATGTTTTCAAATTAGTTTTTAATCAAAATGCAGTTAAAATAATACTACAAAGCTTATGAGGAATTTCACAGGTCTCTGTTCCATCCCTCCCCATCCCATGATTCCCATTTTCTACAGCCATTCACTTGTAACTCTTTCAACTATTTGTTTCTGGTTTTAATTTCTGTTTCCAATCACACATTTATTGTGCTATTTCTTGGCTTTCCAACTTGAGATGTTATCTATTGACATGACATTCTACAGTAGAAGATGGAGTTTTCCACTACTCCTCCCTCATACCATCTCCCAATTTCTCTCATTCCATTCCCCCCAAACCATGTCACATTTGGGTTAAATATATATTCAGTGTTACATTATTATGACAATATAAGGTCTTCCACAGCAAAGCAATATATTATTCTGTAATTAAATTTCCATTTTAATGCAACCTTTCCCCCTGAAAGTTGCCTAATTTTATTTATTTAGTTTTCTATGTTCTTATCGTTAACTCATTTCCAAACTCTCTACTAGATCTCTACAACTCTTCTTAATATAGTTCAACACATGACTAACCTATCAGTTTCGATTTTTTCCTCCAAGTCAGCACTCCTGGACCCTCTGTCTTCCATTCTAGTCTGAATCATATATTATTTATTATTTAATGATTTCTTTCTTGTTCATTTTATCTGAATTAGTTTTCTGGAACTCTAATGAGTGTTGGAACTTCTCATTTAATTCTATTATTTTCTTATTTTTTCTCTCCTATTTTCATGCTTTTTCTGTTTTTTGTTTTATTTTCTAAGAGACATCCTCAACATTACCTCCTAACCTGTTATTCAATCTTTTATTCCTATTATATTTTTAGTTTTCAAGAGCTCTTTCTTATTCTCTGAATGTTCCTTTTTCTGGTATCTTGCTCTTTCTTCATGAATGCAATATCTTCTCTCTTTTAGTTTTTCTTCAGCTTACTGCATTGTCCTTGATTCTTCCAAATTTTTATTTTTCTGCTTATTTGCTTTGGTTTCTCTCTTTCACATCAGAAGCTTTTCTTAAATGCCAGGTGATTCTTGATTGTTCATATTTAAGAGTCAATCACTAAAAAGCTGATTGGAAGTTCTATGTGCATGATTGTGCTTGTTGACTGTGTGGGTTTCATTACAGAATAAGGATTTTCAATGGCAAAAACACCTAAAGGCCCATATATGTAGGATTTTTCTTTTGGGTTTAGTTTAGTAACCAAAGGAATCTTCCAGTTTTCAGCCTGGGAGTATAATCTTGTTTGCCAGCACGCGTGTGTGGAGAGGAGCATGGTGGCGGGCGGTGCACTGGAATATTACTATTGGTATGTAGACTCTCTAATACCCTTGTTCTACATAGATGTCTCACTCTTTCTTTAGCTGTCTATTGTCCTGGAAGCACCTATAATCTGAGAATGGTGGAAGGTTGTACAGAGTGGGGGTGGGAGTCCAGGTGTTTAACTGCCAATAGATAAACTTAACTTTCAATCAGTGCTCCATGCTCATGTTACTGCCTTCGGAGGTACCAGATGCTTACAATTCTGAGGCCTTTCTATAGGCCAAAAAATATGTAAATAGAATTTACCTCTCCTCTTAAGTTTTCTAAATTATGTTTAATGATTGGTGCAAAAATTATAACACTATCTGATGTGGTTCTGAAGGTATGTAGAGGGAATATTTAAGACAATTATAAACAGGAAGATAAAAGGATGTAAAGGGAGGTAAGTTTTCTATACTTCACTCGAACTGGTAAAAGGTTGCCACCAGTAGACTGTAATAATTTATGTATATATAATATAATTCCTAAAGCAAACACTAAGATGATACACAAAGAGATACACTCAAAAACACCATAGATAAATCAAAATACAATTCTAAAAAAGTTCAAGTAACTCGTGGAAGGCAGGAAAAGAAAAACAGAAATGAAAAACAGAACAAAACAAATAAAATGTCAGACTTACACTGTAACATGTCAATAATTACACTAAATATAAAAGTTCTAAATAAATGCATCAATTAAAAGACAAAAATTGGCAGAGTAGATTAAAAAATATGACCCAGCTATCTACTGCCTATAAGAAACTCACTTAAAAGGTAATGTTATAGGTAGGTTGAAAGTAAAAAGATAAAAATAGTGTGCTAACGTTAATCAAAGGAAAGGGGCTCTATTAATATTGGATAAATAGACTTCAGAGCAAAGAAAATTCCTAGCCGCAGATATTATATAATGATAAAAGTGTCAATCCACCCAAAATATGTAGTAATCTTAAAAATCTATGCACCAAACAATAGAGATGCAAAACATGTGAAGCAAAAGCTGAAAGAACTGAAAGGAGAAATAGACAAATCCATAATTGTAGTTGGAGACTTCAACCCCCTTCTCTTACCAATTGATTGAGCTAGAAAGATCAGCAAGGGTATAGAAGAACTAACAACATCATCAACCAACAAGATCTAATTGACATTTATAGAACATTCTATCCAACAATAACAGAATACATATTCTTTTCAAGTGTCACAGAACATATACCAAGATAAACCAAATCCTGGACCATCAAACAAACTTTAACAAATTTTTTTATTATTATTAATATTTTTTTTTGAGGAAGATTGGCCCTGAGCTAACATCTGTTGCCAATCTTCTTCTTTTTCTTTTTTCCCCCCAAAACCCCAGTACATAGTTGTATATCCTTGTTGTAGGTTCTTCTAGTTCCTTCATATGGGACACCACCTCAGCATGGCTTGATGAGCAGTGAGTAGGTCTGAGCCCAGGATTCAAACCGGTGAACCCCAGGCCACTGAAGCGGAATGCACAAACTTAACCACTACACCACCAGGCTGGCCCTGACAAATTTTAAAGAATTGAAGTTATACAGCATGCATTTTCTGACCACAATAGCATCAAACTAGAAATCAGTAACTGAGAGATAGAAACATTTCCAAATACTCATAAACTAAGCAATACACTTCTAAATAATCCATGGGTCAAAAACAAAGTCTTAGGAGAAATAAAAAAAAAAATACATTAAACTGAGGGCCGGCCCTGTGGCTTGGTGGTTAAGTGCGCGCGCTGCAATGCTGGTGGCCCGGGTTCGGATCCCGGGTGCACATCGAGGCACCACTTCTCCGTCCATCCTGAGGCCGAGTCCCACATACAGCAACTAGAAGGATGTGCAGCTATGACATACAACTATCTCCTGGGGGCTTTGGGGGGGAAAAAAAAAAAAACTTATAAAAAAAAAAAAACATTAAACTGAGTGAAAATAAATATGCAACATAGGACTTCTGGGACACAGCTAAAGCAATGCTGAAAGGAAAGTTTATAGCACTAAATATTTATATTAGAATAAAGGTATCAAATCAATAATCTAAGCTCCCACCTCAAGAAACTAGAAAAAGAACAAAATAAACACAAAGCAAGCAGAAGAAAGGGAATAATAAAGATAAAAACAGAAATCAATAGCATTGAAAACAAAACAAGAGAGGAAAATCAATGAAAACAAAACAGCTGGTTCCTTGTTAAGTTCAATAACATTTACAAACCTCTAGCAAGAGTGACAAAAAAAAGAGAGTGAGAAGACGCAAATTACCAATATCAGAAATGGAACAAGAGATATCACTACACATCCTACAGACATCAAAAGGACAATAAGAGAAAACTGTCAACAATACTGCAGACATAAATTTGACAGGTTAAATTAAATAGACAAATTCCTCAAATTTGTCTATTTAAAAAATTTAAGCACAGACAACCACGACTTGCCCAATGAGGAATAGATAACCTGAATAGCTCTAAGACTATGAAGAAAATTTAACTTAAAATACTCCCCAAAATGAAATCTTCAGGCTTAGACATTTTCACAAGAAAATTCTACAAAATACTTAAAGAAGAATTCACACCAATTCTACACAATCTCTTCCAAAAAGAGGAGATGAGGGAACACTTCCAATTTATTTATATAAAGCTAGTAATAACCTGATACCAAAACCAAAGACAGAAAAAAAGAAAGCTATAGACTAGTATCCCTCATGAATTTTAGACATAAAAATACTTAACAAAAATATTAACAAATAGAATTCAGCAATATCTGAAAAGAATTCATCATGACCAAGTAGGTTTCATTCTGGGGATGCAAGGCTGCTTCAATATCTGAAAATCAATCAATGTAGTCCATTATATTGATAGACTAAAGAAGAAAAAAATCACATGTTCATATCAATTGATACAGAAAAAGCACTGGACAAAATTTAGCAACTGTTCATGATAAAAACTCTCAGAAAAATAGAAATAGAAAGGAACTTCCTTAGCTTGGTAAAGATAATCTGGAAAATCTAGAAAATACCTACTATATATAATGTATGAAAGTAAATTAACATACTTAATGGTGAAAGACTGAAGGCTTTCCCTCTAAGATAGAGAACAAAGCAAGGATGTCCACACTCACCTCCCTTATCAACAAAATGCTGGAAGTTCTAGCCTGCATATTAAGGCAAGAAAAGGAAATAAAAAGGAATACAGATTGGAAAGAAAGTAATAAAACTGTCCATATTTGCAGGTGACATGGTTGTTTATGTACAAAATTCCAAGGAATCTACAAAAAACCTCTAGAACTAATAAGCGAGTTTAGTAAGGTCACAACATATACGATAAACATAGAAAAATTAATAGTATTTCTATATACTAACAATGAGCACATGAACACTGAAATTAAAAATACAATACCATTTAAAATTCAAAAAAAAGAGAAATTTAAATGTAAATCTAACAAAACGTGTAGGACTTGTATGCTGAAAACTACACAACACTGTTGAAAGAGATCAAAGAAGATTTGTCTAACTACAGAGACATACCATATTAATGGATTGGCAAACTCAACATAGTAAAGGTCCATTCTCTTCAAATTAATACACTTGTTTAACTCAATTCCTATCAAAATACCAGCAAGATTATTTGTAGATATAGAAAGATTATTCTAAAATATATATGGAAAAGCAAAGGAACTAGAACAGCTAAAAACATTTTTAAAAAGAATCAAGTGGGAGGAATTTGTCTACCCAATTTCGAGACTTATCACAGTAATCAAGACTGTGTGGTAGTAGCAGAGGGATAGACAACTTAGAAATAGATTCACATAAATAGGCCCACCTGATTTTGGACAAAGGTGCAAAAGCAATTCAGTGGAGGAAATATAATCTTGAAAAACAAACGGTGCTGGAGCAATTGAACATCTATAGGCCAAAAAAAAAGAACTTTGAACTAAGTCTTTATACAAAGCACCTTATACAAAAATTAAATAAATTGGAGCATGGACTTAAATGTAAACCATAGAACTCTAAACTTTTTAGGAAAAAAACATGAGAAAATCTTCAGGATCTAGAGCTAGGCAAAGTGTTAAACTCGACAGCAAAATCACAATCCCTAAAAGGAATTAGATTTCCATCAAAATTCAAAAATAAAACTTTAGTTATGGGAAAGACCTTGTTGAGCAGATGAAAAGAAAAGCTACAGGGGCCAGCCCAGTGGCATAGTGGTTAAGTTTGCGCACTCTACTTTGGTGGCCTGGGGTTCATGGGTTGGGATCCGAGGTGCTACACACCGCTCATCAAGCCATGGTGTGGTGGCGTCCCACATACAAAATAGAGGAAGATAGACACAGATGTTAGCTCAGGGTCCATCTTCCTCACCAAAAAAAAAAAAAAAAAATGTTACAGACTGGGAGAAAGTGTTTGCAAACATATATGACAAAGAACTGATATTTAGAATATATAAAGAACTCTCAACAGACAACATTAAAAAAAAATCCTATATGAAAATGGACAGAAGGTATGGAGACACATATCACTGAAGAAGATATACTGATGGCAATTAAACACATGAAAAAATGTTCAACAGTCTAGCTGTTTGGAAAATGCAAATTAAGACTACAAAGAGGTGTCGCTACAGACCTAATAGAACAACTAAAATTTAAAAAGTGACAATATGAAATGATAGCAAGGATTCAGAGAAACTGAATCACTCATACCTTGCTGGTAGGAATGTGAAATAGTACAGCTACTCTGGAAAGCAGTTTGGCATTTTATTAAAACTAAGTATGAACTACTATATGACACAGCAATTGAACTCCTGGGCATTTAGCCCAGAGAAATGAAGAATTAGGTTTGTGCAAAAACTTGTACACAATCATAGCAACTTTACTGGTAACAGCCCCAAACTAGAAGCAACCTACATGTCTCACAACAAGTGAATATTTAAATAAGCTGTGGTACATCCATATGATGGAATATTCCTTAGCAGTAAAAAGAAAGGAACTATTGGTATAGGTAACAACTTGGATGAATCCCCAGAGAATTATGCTGAGTGAAAAGAGCCAATCTCCAAAAGTTACGTACTGTGTGATTCCATTTATAAATGTAACATTCTTGAAATGATAAAATTGTAGAAATGGAGAACAAATTGGTGGTTGCCAGAGTTTAAGGAGGGAGTGGGGTTTGGAGAGAATGGGTGTGACTCTAAAAGGGCAACATGAGTGATGCTTTTGATGATGAAAGTGTTCTGTATCTTGACTATATGTCAATATTCTGGTTCTAATTTTGCACTACAGTTTTTCAAGATGTTGTTTGTTAGGAGAAACTGGGTAAAGGGTACACAGAATCTCTGTATTATTTCTTACAACTGCATGTTAATATACAATTATCTCAAAATACAAAGCTTAATTTAAAGAAACTTAAAAATCATGTTGAAGATAGTATATAACTTTAATGCAGAAATAAATTTGTTATATTGTTTTCAAGGGCCAACACTTATGCTAGTAAGCATTGATACAATTTTGTTCAAAAGCTATGAGGCTGAACCAACTTCATCATGAGAATATCTCAGTTTGTTGTATTGCTTCTTGGCTATATCTTCTTTTCCATACCTTTGCCCAAAGAGAACCTAGTCACGTCTGATTACTGAATATTCTAAAATATTCAATAGTATTTTAAAATATTTCTAATGTTAGGTTCACAGCATATGTTAATCAAGGATATCGTTTACCCTCAACAGGGTATAGTATTGATTTCATGCCAAGTTTCCAACAACCATCTATTTATAGTTTAAAGTTAAGTATTTTACATATTTACACAAGAACTTTTTATAGAATTTAGCACTTGGAAAAATAACTGTATTAGAGTTCTCCAGAGAAAAAGAACTAATAGGACATGTGTGTGTATGTACATGTGTTTGTAGGTAGGTAGGTATTTATTTATCACAAGGAATTAGCTCACATGATTATGGGGGCTGAGAAGTCTAGAACTGGGTATAGTTCCAGTCTGAATTTGAAGGTCTGAGAACCAGGAGAACCAATGGTATAACTTCCGGTCTGAGTTCATTCTGAAGGCAGGAGAAGGCTGATGTCCCAGCTCAACAACAGGCAGAGAAAGAGAATTCTTTGTTCTCAGCCTTTTATTCTATCAGGTCTTCAAGTGATTGGATGAGGACCATCCATAATGGGCAGGGAAATCTGCTTTACTCAGTCTGCAGATTCAAATATTAATCTCATCCAGAAACACCCTCACAGACATACCCAGAATAACATTGAACCAAATATATGGGCACCTCCTGGCCCAGTCAAGTTCACACATAAAATTAACCATCACAGTGGTATAGCTTATATTGACCTTTGAAATACAGTGAATAACACGAATATCAACAAAAGAAGAAAAGAGGCATGTCAACGATAGAGAGTTTTTATCAGGTCATGAAACAAAAGTCAAGCATCCAATGCATTTCTCTTTTATTAGGGCGGGAGGCTGTAGGAGTACTTCCTTGTCTGTGCCTCTCCCACGCTGGGCTTCGTTCCTGTGTGTTCTCATATGCCCTCCTCCAGTCCTAGGACATAGTTTCCCCCCGGTCTCCTGATCCAAAACCTGTTGAGGTTTTTTCCTTTCTAAACCTATTTTCCAGCTTCCCCGGAGTACTCAGGGTTTTCTCTAGGACTTCTCAGAGATTTTCCTTTCATGAGGCTCCTACATTAATAAAAAAGAGGGCACTGCTAAGTCAGAGTACAGAAATAATGATTTGTGTTAAATGTTTGTACTTAACGAATGAACATTTTAACACAAAACTTTGCAACGGACATTATTCTTCTGCTGGTTGCGCCTACCTCTCCCTGTGGCTACGGGTGTAGTCTCATTTGGAAGAGAATGGCCAACATCTAAAAGCACAGTCCTTTGTGAAGGTGGAGCTGAGTCCAAATGGTTCTAGTCTCCTTCCTCCTCTGTTAAAGACTATACACCTTCTCTACTTCTTTTCACCTCCTAATAGTTCTCAACTTTTCTACCTTTAGACATCTGGTGGGCGACTAGTGCTTTTCTTACTGTGCAAACAGTTCAGCGTGGAGCATGGAGAGCCCAGAACATCCTGACTCTCCTGGCAAGAATATTCCTCAGCCCAGGTCTGCAGAGCTTGTCAAACTGTGAGAGTGAAAGGGTTTTAGTATTTCATTACTTTAATTTTATGCCTTTTACAAATAATTTCTCCCCTTTGGACTATTGTATTTCTTTTTCTTTTCTTTTTTTTTTTTTTTTGTGAGGAGATCAGCCCTGAGCTAACATCTGCCAAGCCTCCTCTTTTTTTTTGCTGAGGAAGACTGGCCCTGAGCTAACACCCATGCCCATCTTCCTCCACTTTATATGGGACGCCGCCACAGCACGGCTTGCCAAGTGGTGCGTCGATGCACACCCGGGATCCGAACCAGCGAACCCCAGGCCACCACAGCGGAGCACGCGCACTTAACGGCTTGTGCCACCGGGCTGGCCCTGTATTTCTTTTTATAGAGAAAAATTGAAACTTCAGTTTTTGTCACAGTTACATTAAATTTACATTCACATTCAGTGTGACAAATATTTCTTCAAATGAAAAATTTCAGAGGTGGTTTTATTGATTTAAAAAAGCCGCATGTAATACTTAGTTTCTTTTAATCATGTACTGTTTTTTAGGTTTAGAATTTGTTTATTTAGTTTTGAATAGGGAATACATCCACATGGTTTAAACTAGAAAATGTCTCCTTCCCACCTTGGCTTCCCCTGGTTCCTCTCTGTGGAGGTAATTTTTCCGGCTTCCAGAGAGACTATATACATATAAAAGAAAAGATATTTTTATACAAGTGGTAGTATGCAAAATACATTATTCTACGTCTTGCTTTTCCCCAGCTTGTTCCACTGCAAGACAGAGATCTGTTTCATTCTTTACTCTATGGACGTGCCATGATTTACATACACAGCTCAACAGATGAATAGGGAAGCTATTGCAGATAATTGTATAACCTTGTACTTACATCAGTTCGCACACATAGGCAAATATATCTGTAGGTTCTATAACTTAGGATAAATCCTTAGAAATTCACCCGCCTTTCTTTTTAACAGGCAGTTGTTACATCAACTACAGAATTTTCATGTACTTGATAAATGCACCAACCAAAATGGTTTTAAATAATGTTTTAATTTCAATTGATAACATTCTATGAATTTTATGAGGAAGTAGATCTTAAGACCTGGAAATTATGTCTGTTTGTTTTTACTTTCTTCTCCTTTTTCCGTTTCCTTTATGTTTTTGTATTCTCTCTTTTGTCTTTCTTTTCCTCCTGTCTTCCTTCCTTTCTTCTTTCCTCCCTCTTTCCTTCCCTCTCCTTCCTTTCTTTCTCCTTTCCATTTTTAAATACCAGAACAGCTACTATTTCGTTTCTGTTAACGTGCTGATGAAGAGCTGTGTAACCGCTAGGTGGTGGTAGAGGAACACAGGGAGAAGTGTTTTCGTAAACAGACTAGGAATTAGTTTTGATTTCCTGCTCAGTTTTTAAATTGCTATACACTTGGGCCCTTAAATGCCTCCTAAGGGAAGTCATTGTGATTGCTGTTTAGCAGTTGAACCGACATAAAATTGATGTTGAGCTTTACCACAGCTGTTAGAGATCACTTTATGTTGGTGTTGAGACTTTTTAAAAATGCTGGTGGCTTGAAAATGTTAACTCTTCAGTAGGAATCTGTTAAGTTTTCTGAGTGATTTGAAGGGCTTGCTTATATTTCTGACTGACTTACAGATCTTACAATGTTACAGTTGAGACTACTTAGAATTTATAATCCTGCTTTATTTAGCTGACTGAATTTTCAGTAAAGAGATGACAGTTTCCCAGCTACTTCCTGTGGAAACGATAAAAGGTGTCTGCTGACTACGGCTTTACCCTTATCGACTGCAATTTGGTGTTTTGTACAATTTTGCAACATTGAGCTTCATCTAAATGAGTAAAATATGTATTTTAAGTGATTTTGGAATTTGATGTAAAAGTATTTTCTGTGTGTGGGTTAGCTTAACTAATTTTTGGAAGTCACCTTTGTCCCTTTTAATATTCTGAATTTGTGCTTAGAAATTTTGGACTGGTTAATTCTCCTTAAATCACACACAAAAAGGAATCCAGCATCAAAACTGAAGGATATTTGAGTATATTAGAATTGTATGATCATTTGCATTTACTCTCTACTGAAATTCTGTGCAACATATTCAGTACAGGAGTGTGGTTACACGGGTTACAGTTACCCTGTGAAACATTCTGCTGGAAGCCAGCACACACACACACACACACACACACGCGCGCACTCTCTCTCTCTCTTATCCTATGTAGTGTCCCTGTTGGATTCATAGAAGTAGATACACAATAGCTCTCCTGCTTTGTCACAGCATGTTCATGTCAAGTGGCAAGTCTACATCTTCCTGAGAAGTAACCTTACAACAAAGTACCTACTGACTTGCTTTGATGGGTCAGTTATTTTTGGAGAACTGTTGAGGCATATCACCTTATTTCCATATAGCTATTAATAGTTCTACATACCAATTTTACTAGTGCTTACTGGGTTAGAAAACGAAGAAGCAAACATTTCAGCTAAATTGTCTCACAGATTTTGACGATAATAGTACTTTCTTACCACTTAACATGTTTATTCTTCCTAATGAAATTCTATGATCTGGTATCCAACAGTGGTCTGTTACAGCATCACACCTGAAGCCTTCATTGATGGCATTTGGTGTTTAAAGGGAAAAATGGGGGCCGGCCCGGTGGCGCAAGCAGTTAAGTGCGTGCGCTCCCCTGTGGTGGCCCGGGGTTCACGGGTTCGGATCCCGGGTCTGCACCGACGCACTGCTCGTCAGGCCATGGTGTGGCAGGCGTCCCATATAAAGTGGAGGAAGATGGGCATGGATGTTAGCCCAGGGCCAGTCTTCCTTAGCAAAAAAATAAAAGAGGAGGATTGGCAAATGTTAGCTCAGGGCCGATCTTCCTCACACACACAAAAAAAAGGAGAAATGGCTTCCTCGTACCTGTTCACACATTAGGAAAAAAATAATCGTAGGGTTCAATTCAATGGAATAGCGCTCGTTTAAAAGAAACCTCTCTTAGATGATGAAACCATTACAACACTGTTCCAGGAAATAGAATCAACTGCAGCTGATTCCTTGGTTTTATTAGAAAAGATAGCCCATTTTGTGATCTGCGATGTTTAAATCAATTGAACGATAGTGAAATCTCTCCCCTGAAATGGCTATTACACAGCTTGCAAGCTTTTGTTCAAGAGATTAAGTTTGCATCTCCTCACATTATCTCCTTGTAATTGGAAAACTTTCATTTTGACAGAGAAAATGTGCCAGTATCCCTGTGAGCTTTGCCACAAGCCAATGCAGAATGCCATCTGGAGGATGCATGCCCAAGTCATGCAACAGCCTCCTGTCGGGTTGTATCTGGAACTTTGCAACAGAACAACTAATAGCATCTTAAGCTCCATTTGTCTAGCTCGCTAGTGCTCTTGGCAGAGGTCATAACCAGCAGTGGTTTTGTTGATTTGCTGCATCAAATGTAATTAGGTTAAAGCACTCACTGACAGAGGCTCTGATAATGGCATCAAAGCCTCAGGCTTAAATTTACCCATTGTGTCTAATTTAAGTTCAGATCAACAAAGACATCCTAATTTAATCACTGGAACAATAGAATTTAATAATTTTTAATGATGCTTATTTGGGACAATGAGATTTTCTTTCCTTTGGACCTCATAATTGTTTTATTTTTTTTCTTTTCTTTTCTTTTTTGGTCACTGGCTTCCAAAGATGTGCTTGATATTTCCTGCTAGGAAAGACAGTGTCGTGTGTACACAAGCCATACATCTCTTCCAAAACTTACCTTTGAGTACATTGTGGAAAACGATGAGACATTTTTATCCGGTTACATCAAATAACTTTCAACTTTGCCAATTTCATACTCATAAGGGTAGAGGTAACATTATTACTGACCCTTTAACCCTTGCTTACTGGGAAACTCCAGTAGCGCCAGAAGCCTCTTTATAAATGAGTCAGTTTCATGCTCTGAGTAAGATGCAGAAACCATTACTTGGGGTTAAATTTAGGGCAAAGCTAGGCCCAGAGCACAAGAGACACTTCTAAGAGCCATAAGAAAACTACAAAAAATTTCTGCTTACTGTAGAGAAGGAAAAATTCAGCAGAAATAGAATTTAACAGTTTCCTGCATAAATGTTGTAAAACAAGTCAGCAGGGGTCTGTGCGAGATGGGGAGAGCTTGGACCTGGTCTCAGCAGGGTGGTAGCACTTCCCTGGAATGACTGTGCTGGTGATCTGGATGAGGCTTTTTAGAGAATTAGCAGAGAGGTTAAGTATGATGTCATACGCAAAATAATAATGATCTATGAAATGCATTTTTTTCGACTTCTAAATTTCCTCTCACTACCACTGGTTCTCGAGTATACCTCCAATACTAGAGCTTACCAAGAAATCACTGCAATTTCCAGGGGATGGCAGGACTTCATTCCTCATTGTGGAAGCTGTCTTAGTTTGAGTGTTCCAGGTATGCTGCTTTTGATAAAAGCAGTAGGCATATGTGAGAATGAGGTTAAGTAAGTGTTTATTTGAGGATTTAATATCTTACACCTCTAGGAGTAAAGCAATTATCGTGCTGTTAATTTCATATTCATGCATGCCTTATTTATTTGTTGTTTACCTCTCTGCATAATGAAAATGCCATGAAAATCTGCTGGTTCTGGTGCTCTAATGTGAAATGAAGCTAAATGTTATGTATAATTTTAAGTTACAGATTGATAATTCCATTCTATTTTAAATACTCTATGAGAAGCCCCTATGTTCTTGCAGAATCCTCTTTAAGCAGAATGAAAGCATAATTGTCTAAGTAATTAAAGAATAGTTAATAGATTAAAACATGAACCCTAAGCATTATAGGTATATTTTAAACCATGTAGTTTATTTATCTGAGCCTATATATATATATATATATATGCAGCCTATATTTCTAAGAATTGACACCTTAATTACTTTTCTAACAAATATAATGTAGTCAGAAGATAATAGCACATTGTCCCTATGGATAAATTATTTGTATCTGGCTCACTTGTAATCTGGTGGCAGAGTTAATGTTTGAGGAAGTGATTCTGAAAGCTTCAGGACGCTGCAGTTTTCATCTATTTACATGACATGATATATTTTAAGAACCAATCCTTGGCAGAATTCTAAGCTAGTTCATCTTCTGGGGATGTAGTTAAAAAAAAAAAAAGAAAGAAAGAAATTCGCATCCAACGTATGTGAAGCCCTTCTCCAGTCTGGGAATCCACTCAAGTTATATGCCTCAAATTCAACCTCCTGACCCTTCCTTGCTCTTCTCTGCTTCTTAGCAGATCCATGTCTGGAATCAGAGTGGTGCGCCATCCAAATACTTCTAAATATTTTACGTATTTGACGTGTGTCACTGTGCACCCGCCGGATGCATAGATGAGGTCCCTCCCCCTAGTGGCTGCATCCTGGTTAGGTAGATAACACACAGATGTGAAATATCGAATAAATAATACTGCAAGTCAGTATACATTTAAATACTCTAAAGGCAGAAATTGTTGAGGGAATTCATTTCTGAAAAAACTTAACACAGTCTGCAAAGCTTGGTATGTGCCAGTTGTTCAATTTCCATTGTTATTTACAAAAGTGAAGCTTTGAATTAAGAAAAAAAAAAAGCACCATCTGCCTACTCATGTAATAATGCTTAGGTTTATTCCCAAGCATATCAACCACCAGCTTGGCATTTTAACTAACTGAAGCACTTTTCTCATTAGAGTGTGTCTGTGTCTACAAAGGGCCTTTTTTCCCGGTTACTCATTTTAATATTTCTTCCTCTTTACGCTGCTTTTGCTGGACTTGAAGCTTCCTATCTATAAGTATGGCCAGCTTGTCAAATGACCCTTGCATTCTAGGTACCTCATATGCAGGCTACAGCTGATGCTCCTCCTTTGCCGGTTACTTATTCAATCAATCCTTTTATCAATTGACTGCTTTGGTCAATATTTATATTGAGTGCCTATTTTCTGTGGACACAAAGGGTATATACAGCCCTTTAAAGATACAAAGAAGTACCATATGATACCTGCCCTCAACTAAATTTCAGCAAAGAAAACGTGCATACAAAGTACTCTATTTTAAGCAGAATTTTCTAAGTGCCAGAGTAAACGTTATACATTTATTCATTCAGTCAATCATTTACTCAACAAATATTTATTGAGTGTTGTGATGTGTCAAGTACTCTGTGAATCACTGGAGATATAAGGATGAATAAATCATGCCTGGTGCCTGCTTGCCCTATAGGAATTTAGAGGAAGTAGATACCATTGTAGGCTAGAACCTTATTACTCAAAGTGTACCTGAGGGCCAGCAGCAGCAACATCACCCAGGAGCTTGTTAGAAATGCATAATCTCAGGTCCCATCCAGATCTATTGAATCAGAATCTGCATTTTAACAAGATGCCAAGTGACTTAAAGTCTGAAAAGCACTGGGCTAGAAGGATTATTGAATTCCTTACAGACGAAGTGAAATAAGTAGGAGTCACCAAGTTTTATTAAAGAAGGAAGGAAGTTGGGGCTGGCCCTGTGGCTTAGCGGTTAAGTGTGTGCGCTCCGCTGCTGGCGGCCCGTTTTCGGATCCCGGGCGCGCACCGACGCACCGCTTCTCCGGCCATGCGAGGCTGTGTCCCACATACAGCAACTAGAAGGATGTGCAACTATGACATACAACTATCTACTGGGGCTTTGGGGGAAAAATAAATAAATAAAATTATTAAAAAAAAAAAGGAGGGAAGTCAAGTTGAGGCAGGTTGAAGTGCTTGTCTTAGTGTGTTTGGGCTGCTGTAACAGAATATCATACACTTAGTGGCTTATAAACAACAGAAATTGATTTCACACAGTTCTGGAGTCTGGGAAGTCCAAGATCAAGGCACCAACAGATTCAACGTCTGTTGCAGACCTGCTTCCTGGTTGATAGACCCCTGTCTTCTTGCTGTAACCTCACATGGCAGACGGGGCAATGACACTTTCTGGGGTCTTTTTTATAAGGGCACTAATGCCATTCATAAAGGCTCTGCTCTCATGACCTAATCACCTCCCAAAGGCCCCACCTTCTAGTACCATCACGTTGGTGATTAGGTTTCAACATATGAATTTTGGGGGACACAAACAGTCTATGGCAGAGGGGATTAGATATAATCTGAAATATGATTCCAGGTGCAAAGTTTTGGAAGCTAGTTGGAAATGATTCTTCAAGAAATGATGGAAAATGACCCAGTAATTGGTTGATGATCCACAGAGGAGTAATGATTGATAAAGTATGATAATATGAAATTCAAAGCTGGGAGGAAAGAGAATGGTTTAGATTCTGGACTCGAAGGAGGGATTACCAATGGTAATGCAGTGGCTGGGGTGGGACTTACCCGGAGCATGTGGAGGTAATATTAATATTCTCAAAGGTGATTTTTAGATTAATTTTTAGGGCTTATATTTTTTGAACACTAAAATTACAGTGAAAGTCAACAAGTAGATACAAATCAAAGTGCAGTGTTTTATATACACCAATTTTACTAAAACACAACTAATTTATTAGACCTTAGATATGGGAGAAAAGGAGTTATCAGGTGATCTGGATCAGTAGCCTTGCTTCAAAATTAATGGGGAATGTTATTTAGGGGGAAAAAGCTGTTTACATCTTTATCTATGTAGAGTTATGTCTTTATAATCAAGCGACGTCCTGTACGAGATTGTGAAAATGAATTTTATCTGTGGTGCCTTTATCTACTTCAGTAATCTTTCTGTTACCCTCCTCTCAGCTTTTGCAATCTTTAACATACCAGGAAATGAAGCTATCATCATGAAAAAAGTCAATAAGGATAGTATTGAGGGACTGGTGACCTTCTGACACACATCTTTTTGTATCACACTACGTCAAGTGGTTTCTGTCCTCTCGTGAGATCCATCCTTTACAGAAGGATACTTCCATTCTCAGGTTTGAAAGAATATGGGGGGCCAATTCTGTGTAACCTCACCAACCTTATGACCATCATAAAAAATTTACATTTGCTTATTAGGCCCTTAAGACTGCCTCAGCAAATGGTTTTGTTCCTGAGATGCTTTAAACATGATGTCCATATCTCATGTTACATGGGCATCTGTTAGTGTGGCGTTCAGTGTGCTTTACACACATGACTTATTTGCACACAAACCTGAGCTGACAGGGAGAAGCCTGCAGCTCTCCAATAAATGACAGGCTAAATCAGTGAGACATAGAGCCTAGAGCAGTGTCCCGGACAAAGTTTCCCTTACAAAGCTCAGAGAGCACCATCTGAAAATGTTCAGTGCTGATGTTCAAATGTATCAGCGCAATGGTGAGAAGTTATTCTTTTCTCTGAATAGAGTATCTCAAAACAACTTGATTGATAAATCCAGGATTTTATTTTTTTAGCCAATAAGTATAGGAAGCTGGAGAAGTAAGTGTGGCTATGTCGGGGTTTGGAATAAGGTAGGGACCAATGCAAAATTTTTATAACAGACTGAGAAGATGATTAATTGGTCTAATAATTTGGAGTAGTATTTTCAAAGTGAAATTATTTTATTGTAATTTATAGACAGACCCTGTTTTGGGGTGAACCTTTTCTACACAGCCACAGAAATGTCCCTATATCAAATGAATTAGTAGCTATATTGAGCATTAGTAAATGTACAGTGTTTAAAGGATAATGCTTCTCATGATTTTGAGTTCCATAGGTAAAGATGTTACACTACAAATATGAGCTTTGTGGCAGAAGAATATTTCACTGGTGGCAGATCTTCAACATTTAAGGGTGGATTTGATATTTTACTTATGAAGATCATCTGGAGCTATCTATGATAAATTAGTCAGGTGGCCAATTTCTAGTAAACTATCTTAGGTCAAAAGAGATGGAAGGAAGGATGGATGGAATGAAGGAAAGAAAGGAGGAAGAAAGACCATGTAACTATGAAGTAAGAACAATTTTACACATATGTACTGAAAATTCTCTCCTTAGTTCCAAATGGCAGAAGCATTGGCTTTATAATTCCTTCCAAAGAGATTGTAATGGCAGCAAACATTTGAATATATATGTTCCAGTGTGTTTGTAATTAGACTTAACATTTATGAGTTACTTAATTTTAGCAATCGTTTTAATAATTATTTCTATAACGAAAGCCACACGAAAGACACAAGTGCACTACTTCTAGCATTACTGATAATAGAAATTCTGAGTTTGATTTTTTTATGCATGAAAATGAGAATTTATAAAATAACATCATATAATTGGAAAGTACAGAGCAGGTAAGAATATTTTCTTTAATTCCTCAAAGGAAAATGCATCTTATAATTCATTAGGATCAACAAATACAATTTCTGAAAATATGATGGTAGAGTCAAAAATTATTTTCTAACAGACACTCTAAGGTCATATTTTTTCCTGTCTACATTGGACATCCTTTGACTCGGACAGTGTCAGCTCTACATTTGTCTCTATTTATGCTAATATTTTATTTTATCTCAAATTTCTTTCCCACCATGTCAGAGTCCCACCAGTGAGAATGACTCAAAATAGCTTTCCCAGTTAAGGAAAATCAAAATAAAACAAAACAAAAAAACGGAGTGGTGATAGAATGGCTGCACAGTGACTGGCTATTGGAGTTCAGCCCATGAAAGAGAAAAATGTGGTAGCAAAAGTGGCACCACATAAATGATGATCAGTGGAAAAAATGTCACACATCATGTGGCCTCTGTCTGTTAATTTAATGTGATGCATTTGAGTGTGAAAATAATGGGCTCTGTCAGCCTTATTAATTATCTATGCTTGTTCTAGAAGTCAGGATCATGAAATGCCTCCGAACCACCTGATGTAATGGGCCATTTTAGAGCTTTACATGCAAAGTCTCTGAACGAGCCATTGACAATCCCGATGGCTAGCTCATCTGCAGTTAGGGATGTTGTACTGAGCTGGGCTCACATAATAGGAATATTGGCTGCAAGATGATGGAATAATCGATCTTTCTATAGTGGATTTCTTTAGCCTAGTGGGACAAATTTCCTAGTTAATGAAACAATTTTGATGCCTGGGACATTTCCCTAGCTTGTACTGCCACTGTTTGTCCGTTATAGTTTAAATATACTGCATTTAGGTTAATAGTGGAAGCAAATTAGTTTGTTACAATTGCTCACATGTGCTTCTTTGGTGTATTCTTTAATACGGCACTTAGAAAGCAAGAAGACAAGCTAGCCAGATAGTGCTCCAACACTGGGAACTATTAATACCTTCATGCCTGAGAATTTACTAATGGGACATTTTAAGAGGGAAACATTGGCGAGTGAGATACTGTGTAGAAAGACCTGGCTGATGAGGGACATTGCTTCTTTCATTCTTCAAGCAAGCTGATCCATTTCAGAGTGTGTGCGTGTGCATGTGCGTGTTTGTGTACATTTACACTATGTGCTGCTGAAGGACAAAGACCGTGTCTCTTTTTCTGCCCTGGATGTTGGCACTATGAAGTACCCGATGACTCTGTAGTACATGTTTGTGAGGGGGTAAGTGTTCTAGTAAAAACACGTGAAGGTTGGGATAAGAAACCTAGATTTCAGTTCTCTGATACTTGCTAGCTATGTAACCTTAGGCAAGTCACTTATCCTCTCTGAGTATCAGTTTATCACCTCTAAAAGAATTATAATAATATATGTTCTACTTAGGCCATTCTTATTTGTTTGAGGATCAAATTAGATTATGAAAATAACGATAAAATGCTTTATAGGTGTTTGATGGTATTATCCCTCTATTATTATTAAATAAGCTTTAAGATCTGATCTAGCCCTATAGAGTTTTAATATGATGATCTTTCTTACAAAGTTCAGGAGAGCATTGTGTTGCTAATGTTTTCTGTGCATCTGCTTATGTATCTAGTATCCAAGGAATATAGTCTTCTTAGATCATTCTGGAAAGAAAAACCGTTATTATGAGGGAATGAAAGTGGAAACTTGATGTCAAATATTCAGGTCCACATGCCATATAACAGTTATGAAACAATCTAATTAGATGAAGATCATTCTTTATATAGTTTCATCCCATTGTAACTAGATTGATAACCAGATTTAGTTATGCCATTTAGATGTGTCTCACCAAAATGGAATAATTAGTAAACTAACATACACCAACAAAGCTTTTCCCTTTACTCTTTAACAGTGAAAGCTAATTGTCCAGCTAAAGCTATGGGACATTGAGTAAGCCGCTCAACCCACCTGAACTTTGGTTTTATTGTATAAAATGAGGTAGTAACGTTGAGTGATCTCTAAGGCCCTTTTTAGCTCTGAAAGGTTTGGCTCTCTGATTTTATGTGTCTTTGAATATGTCAGAAGTAAATGATATTATACTTTTCACACCAGGAAAAGAATCATCTTCAGCCATCTGAAATGGCTCTTCTCAGCCATTTATTCTCAATTATATTACCTATTCATTTTTTTTTTATAGCTCTTACCACAGCCTCTAATTATCTTGTTTATTTGTTTATCTTCTTGGTTAGGATTTGCCTCTCTATGAGGCTAGAGACTATCTTGAGCACAGATGGATGCCCAGTGCCTAGAAAACTGAGTGCCTGGCCCATAACGGGGAGTCCAATAACTATTTGTTGAATGAATGAATAAATGAATGCATGAATTCAGCTCTATTCCCTGAGTATAACCTCTTTATTCTTTAAAATAACTTCACACGGAGGTCAGTGGGATAGAGTTGTGGTTGAATCTACCATTCATGTACAAGAATTGCTAGGGGATATGATTAAATTTTTTTCTTCCTATATATGAGAACCATGTATATTTTATTTCTCTATGGCCTTATTACTTTAATCAAGAGTGGGATTTTCATCAGTAAGTTGTTTATGTGCTTGGTTTTTTAAGAACTAAATTTGATTAGCCATTTTGTTCCTAAAATTTATGATTAGCTGTCATACTTGAGTACGTGGTAATGTCTAGGTACATTTTTGCATCATGTAAATAAATTTGCCTATTAGAGGATTGCATTTTTATGTGAGAGAAGAATTTTTATCACCATTAAAGGTGAATTGTAAATTTTAGAATTCATTGTGAAAAGTAGTACATCTTGAAATTTGCTACTGAGATATTAGAATATCACCTTTTCTTCCACATCTCACTTATGTAGTTTCCCATAACATGAAAACATTGGAAAATCTCATTTATCTTTTGTGAACTGGTTGAACTACTCTTTGCTTCAACGTCCATTCAAGTTAAGGTCAACCTGGGTGCTATTTTCTCAGCTTTAAATTTGTTGGAAAGGTAGACATCTCTTTGTAAGATGTTACACTGTGGACCTTGCCTCCCAGTGAAGTAACCCCTTTCAAATTAGGGGGAAAAAATTCAAATAGATTTGGAATACAAGATTGTAAATATCAATGACAATGGAGTCTGTTATTCCCTGTTGTAGGATACTATAATCACTCTCTTTTGAACAATTAAAGGAGGCATTATCTTTCATTGTCCTTGTTGTTTACATACAACATGAAATAGTTTTTCTAACAATATTAATTTTATCTATGAACTAACAATTTTTCTTCATTGAAAAGCTGTCAAATTTTGGTAGAGTCTATTTAAGACAATTTGTTGGAGACAAACCTTTGCAGCTTCTATTATGCTCCACTCCCCCCCATCTCCCAGCCCCCAGTGGAACTGGGAACCATTCCTGACAGTAGAGTTGAGCCCATGTGTGTTTCATAAGCACACTTTAGATGACAAATTAGCCAATAGGTAAAAGCTAACCCAGTGACACAGTAGGGAACGTAGGTTTGGGTGACATGTTGGGGAAAACAGGAAGGAAAATAATTTGCATTTACTTGCCTGCAAGACATTTGTTGTGCCTTGGCCACTGTGGGCAGGAGCACTCTTCAGTATATGCTTGCTGGGTAGCAAGACTTGAACAAGAGACTCTCATCACAAACTTCTCTCAGGATCACACATGCACGTGTGTATATTTCCATGATACTTTTATTTTGACAATTTTTGAACTGCAACACATTGCATATTAATTGAGTACAACTGGTTTTGAATTGTCTTAAAAAGGTGCAAATTATGGCTTCAAAGTGACCTGATAGAGGTGCAAATGAAGGTTAGCACAACATTTCTAAAATGGAATCATTTTCAATATACACATGTAGATAGGAATTCAGAGTTAGTCTACTTCATTTTTTGGTTGGGGGTTTACTGCCTTAAAATGGGAACAAATGTGTGAATGCTATCAAGGGTGTGAAATTCTCCATTTGTACAGACTGGAAGCTTGGTAATAATTACAAATATAGAAATAGCAGAAATTATACAAAAGTTTAGCAACATTTTAATTTTAAATGCAAGTATTTCAGGGGAAGAGTTTAGAATCTGCTTGGAGAGATTTTCTTGCAGTCTTTGATATTAAATAGTTAGAGATTGCCAAACAGCCTACAAATGCTAATTGTCTTATAATTTTAAAACAGAAAATTGCGTCAACTGATCTTTATTTCAAAGCTGCTTATTCTAAGTGTGTCTGAATCTGATAAACCCATGAGCCCCAACTTAACCCGACCTAAATGAAACAACCTTTTCTCTCTTCTCACATCAGCGGACAACGAGGCTCAGCTGCAGCGAGTATTAGAGAAGCTTGCCCAATCTCCAGGCCAGCTGGAAGGCCAGGCTCCCCTGCTCTTCAGCCAAATAGACACTGGCGCTGAGTCACCCCAGGGCAGAGGTTTAACATGGTTTGAATGAAGCTTGGATTTTGAAGTATCCATCCCTCTAGGTTGATGTCACTGGGAGTCAAGACTCCTCTTTCATTAACTGGCCTCTCACGTAGATGGCAGTGGTGACAGAAAACAGTCAACCGCTGAAACAGTTGGTTCTTTTTTATTATTTGTAATTTTGTCTATTTGCATGAGTGCCTGGCAGCATATGGCCTGATGAATTAAAAAAAACAAAACCCCGTAAACTCTCCTCTACTGGTTAGAGCCTCCAGCTCATGGCATTAGCAGGGCCTAGTGCTGCCCCACCTGCCACTTGTCTGGAGGGTGGGGGCATAAACTGATGACCTACTGGGTTTCCACAGCCAAATAGTGCTCGGCTAATGCCGTGATTTAATTCCTAACAGTACTGTCAGAAATGGCTAGAAGTGGCAACACCCACTGTTTCAATAGTAAATCTGATTGGCAAGCTACCCGCTCTCTGTCCTACCTAATATTCCGTGCTAATGATGCCCTATCGGGCGAACGGGAATAGAGAGGAGCAGAAATGCTTCTAATCCAATGCACACAGGTCTGTTTTGAGTAGAAATGCATTGGGATGTACACTCATGTCATCATTCCCCACTAAAAGAGACTATAGCAGCAAACCAGGGAGAGAAACAAACATCTCTGCAATGCATCCATTTACTTTCTTATATACTTGGTCTTTTCAAAGTCAAAAATTTAATGGTTCTTGGATTTTGGTTTCTCTAAATTGGCCATTTTCTTTAACCATAAAGTTGGAGAAAAGGAATTTATTTTATGATTTGTTTTGAGAACTGAACCTTTTGCTGCCTGAAACAAAGAATTTACAATTATTTGGATTCATATTTCACAGCTGAACCAAATCACAAACCTTTTTCTCTCCTTAATTTTGTGTTTATTTATGATTATACAATGTCAAACAAACTGTACAACATAGAAACAATGTACAGCCTTTCATTAATTTAATGAATTGGTACGAAAGTCAAAAATAAGTCATTTTGGCATTCAAAGTCAGTCTACTAACCCATTTTGATGTAGTTTAGAAAGGTTTTAGTTTTTCTGTATTTTAAGATGGCTAAATATGTTTGTACTAAAGACATATAGTCAGAACTGCCAGCAATCAAATGAGGAAATAATTTGGGGTTAAAAGCTTCTGTGGTTTTATGAAGTGAGGGATTTTCTCGATGAGCCACAGTGAGCGTTGTGAGATTGAGCATGGACAGGACAGTGTACAACACAGAACACAAATCCCTGCTAAATGCCAGGCATTGCTATATCACTAAATCCTGAGACTATCTGTGTGAGATATTTTATGCTTATTATATTATGGTCAGCAACCAGTAGGGCAAGGGCACTGACCAATCAGAATGGTGATGCTGGAGGAGAATCCCAGACACCTCCCTGCTTGGTTCCTAGATTTGAGGGAGGTCCAGAGGGTCCTGGCGTGGATGGGACATGGGAATTGGTAGGATTTGGTCAGCAGCTATTTACCCATGTATGGAAATCCTTCAACTATTTATTAACCAGTATGGCAATACCTCTGTGTGCTGGCTGAACATCGGTCCCAGAGGTAGGTGCTATTTTACAGATGAAGACATTGTGGCTTACAAAGGTTAATTAACTTGTTCAAAATCACACAGCTAATAGGAGGCAGAGCCAGAATTCGTATTCATATCTGTCTCACTCTAACGACTGAGCTCTTTCTTCTATGCCCTGTCCCAACCATAATGCTTCCTGGAAATTTTGCACTCCAGAGTTGAGTCCTATTTTGTTGAGATTCCGTCTGAGTAATGTGGATAAAGACATCAGACATACCCTAGCAAGTGATGAAGTTTGACTCAGAGCAGAGAAAGTCTATTTCAAACTCAACTGACTCTGACATTAGAGTGGTACATGTTCCTACATGTAATTGATGCTTAACACTTTGTTGAATTAAAATAAAACCTTTACTGTATTTTTATAGAGAGAGGTGTGTGGGATATATACCAGCCATCTTTCTAGATAAGATGCAATTCTAGGTAAGAGCAAGATATTAAACTATTTAAAAAATACTGTTATTTGTTTCCAGTTGAAGAAATTTAGTCTAAATCGAACTGAACTGAGTGAGTTTTACTTCAATTCAAAATGAAAATAAATAACTAAAGCTTAAATTATAAAGAACAGTTTAAGGTTTAAAATTTTCATGTATAGAAGTGAAATTTGTCCTGAGCAGTATTGCATATTATGTGCTACATCGTAGCCCATTTCTTCCTCAGAAAATGAATAGATTTTGCAAAAAAATTGCAAATTTATTAGATGTTAAGCTCTGTCCCTTCTTATGGGAATGAAGGAAAGACTATAGATACATTCAAACATATAACCAAATTCTATTTAGAAAAATAGGAACATTGATTTTACTAGATAAAATGTAGCTGCAAATAGTCCTTAATATATGAACAAATTTTGTTCCAAGTGTTTATTTGTAATTCAGTATTCTAGAGTTTTATACGCAAATTTCCACATATAAAACTGAAATGGCAGTATGTCCTCAGTCAGACTAGTGAAATTTATTTTACCTATAATGTATCTCAGCTATAGAACTAATTAAGGTTTTAGGCTCTACTTTCCATGTATTATATTGTTAATGAAGGAAAAACAATCTGAGTTCCAAATTCATTTCCTAGAACATACTTGCATTTGGACCTCCAGTCTTGACATAAAGCAAACAAACCAAAAAACCTATAGTTTAGATCATATCCTCCCATATTTCTCAGGAATGAGACAGAAGTTCAAGGAAGGGGCTGATGGATGAAGTTGTTTGCTTAGATTTGCAGTGTGATTCTAGGAAAACACTTTGAAGAACATTGTAAACCTAAGTGTTCCAAATTCCTACTATCAGTGTGGATTGTGGCACTTAGAATTTAAGAGTTGGATAGAACTTTAGAGATCAGCAAGTTAGGCATATCCTCCTAATCTGAATAAACTGAATGACAACTCTTTCTCCCTCTCACCATCTAATTCACAAACACAGGTTAGGGCCAAAAGGTATTCAAAGGCCCCATGCCAAGACATGTTTATCTTCCATTACAACCTTCCTTTCATTAAAGCATCCATTCTGTTACCAGGGTCTATTCATTGTGCAAATATTTCTTAAATTTCTATCCCATGCACAGTACAATCCTAGTTGATGGGTAAATAGAGAAATAAATAGGATGCGCTTTCTGCCCTTGGGAAGATTGTCTTCTAGGAAAGAAAAGATATACACAAATAAGTCAAATAGCAATTCAAGAGCTTAATCAAGAAAGTAAAAACATGCTTGCAAAATAAATAGTTCAGACTAGAGGTGCCATGAGTTCAGAAGAAGGAAAGAGCACTGTGGTGGAATCGAGATAGATCGATTCATGGAAGGGCTGGACAGCTAAGGCTGAAACTTAAAGTATTTGTTTGAGTGGATGAAAATAGAAGCAAAGCACGGAGCATGAGAAAAAAAGGACTCAATACCAATTGGTGATTTATTAGAAAGGGTTAATGAGAGAGAAGACAGAGTCCTGGTTTTATGCTTGATGCCTATGTTAAGCCATAATCGTCCGCTAACAAGCTGTGTAGGAGCAGTGACAACCTGGTGTGGTGGAATGGCCCTGGACTTGGTAGGGGCGGGGGAGGCTGTCAGGAGACAGAGGTTCATCTCTGCTACACATCAGAAATATGGTTTTGGATGAGAAGCTAGACTTTTCCTGTCTAATGTGTCTTCTAATGTGAAATGAGGGGTTTGAGTTTGATGGTCTTGAAAGTCCCATCCAGCTCAGAGCTTCAAAGTGCTTTGACCCATTTTGATGAAAAGGGAGTAGTGGGATAGTTGCAGAACAAAGAGGTGAAAGGAGTATCCGGAAAGGAGTTCTGGAGAGGACCAGAAGGCAGTAGGAGTGAAGGGCAGCCTACAGAGAAGTGGTGAGCTAAGGAGAGGACGAGTGAGTCGAGAGGGGCATTGCTGTGGTTTGAAATGGCATCTGGGGCTCGCCCTGAGACTTTCTATCACTACCTTAGACCCTCTTCTGTTAAGCATCCCTGTTCACTAACTGCTCTTTCTTCTCTCTCCTGCACTTCCTTCCCTGTCATCACCACCCCACCCCCTGAACCCAAACAGTAGAAAGCGGAGCACAGAGGAAATAGTTCTCTGCTTCTTTTGTTGTGGCAGCCCATGAAGCTCATGCTTCATGGTCTTTTTGATTTGCATGTTTTGAATTGCCACTGATGGTGGCAACTGCAACTCTGCTCCTTTGGTTTGCATGTCCAAGGCCAATGGCCTGAGGACTACATCCTTTGGACCTGCCCAGACACACCTAGAGACAACATTTTCGAGTGTCTCCAGCTCTGTGTGGGATAGAGGAAAGGTTAGTTAGGAGGGGGGACCAAAAAGAGACCCAGTGAATGCAACTCTAGGGGTCCCAAGGGAAAAGGACTGTAGTTATCAAAGGAGCAATAGCAGGTACAAGCTGGAGAGCCAGGGTCATTACCAAAGCATTTCTTTATTTGCCAAATGCAGCCTTATGTGGTGCTTCCAGCAACACCTATTTATCAACTGCCTACGTATGCTAGACTCTCTCATGGATGCTATAATTTTCTATTAGATATGTCATTATAATAAACGAAAATAAAGTGGATATAGTTTCTTCAAAAGTATTAGTATTTTATAATCTATTTATGCTTCATGTGTTAGCACTTAGAACATTCACCATTGTGAAAATCTGTTAACATCTATATTTTTTCTGGCTTGGGCTATATTATTGAAAGCACCTTGATACATTTGATTAACATTTTTCTTTAGTCTTTAACTAAAATACTTCCTAAGAAGTATTACATCAAAATGCTTGCCACTTATTTTTGTTCTGTGAGAGAAATGCCTCCTGACATTAAAAATCATTTTGTTAATAACTCAGTCTCATCCCTTGTCAGAGTCCTCTATACACTCCATCAGTATAGAACTAGCTACAGTTTCTAGAACATGCTGGACTATTTTGTACCTCTGGGTCTTGGCATATGCTGGGCCCCCAGCTGGGCATGCATTTCCTTGCATGGAAAATGCCCATGTAATACTCTTTACAACAGTTAAAAAATCTTTGATCAATTCTTCCACCCCAGTCAGAGTGCCCATTTCCCCGTGTGGGGCCCAATGTGTTCTGTATAAACTCCTATTATCCTAACTCTCACATGGTATTCACAGTTATTTGCTCAGTTTTCTTTTCTCAACTAGATTTTATGAATCCATTGAGGGCAGGGACTATGTCTTATGTGTGGTTATACACTCAGGGCACAAAGAAGAGAAGCTCAATAGATGTCTAATAAATTAGTGAATAAATGGGAGAATGGATGAACAACAAGCAAATGACATATGCATGCAGACCTTCAACTCCTAGAAACACATTGTGCCCGTATTGTGAGGAAAGCAAAGATATATAAGATGGATCCTTTCCTGAAGGTACTGATAAGATGCAATAGCAATGCATTACAAGGGATGCATATAATGGTTTCTGGATACTATATCTTAAAGGAAGAAGGCTTCCCTTTCTCAAAACTACAGTGTGTTGTAAAAATCTTTGTAAGTTAGAAGAAATATTTTTAGAAAGCAGAACTCTGTAGTTAAAATCTAGCAGTCAAAATGCTTCACTGCTCCATGTGTGGATCTACTGAAAGCCTTTAGCTGCCTGATGTGATGCTGTCGACTTCTCAGTTTTAGTATTTGGAGGCTGACCTGAACTTGGCATGCTCTATATTAGATTGCTCAACCTGTCTGCTCCACAGAAACTCACCCTGCTAACCACTGCCTGCTGCTTTCTCTTTTCGTGTTAGCATACACCCAAAGCCACCGTCAGATGTCATGGAGATGAGACTTCACAAGGTAAGCGAAAGAAAAAAACAGGAACAAATGCTTTTCAAAACAGAATTTGGTGAAGGCACTGGCCCAAGAATGGTAGGAAGCACCCGCTTGCAGAGGGCCCTGTTTGGGGTGTGGAAGGGAAGTACAACCCTGGTTGATGTGGAATCATAGATGATGTGAGCGAAATGAGACAGGGCCTGGGTTCCCAAGGTCCCTCTCTGAGAAGGAAGCAGCGTATGCCATGTAGACAAGAGGAAATGCTTTATTTTTTGAGGGAAGGTTATCAGGATTTTAAAAGCTAAATGATGGCCGGAATATATGACTGAATTTTTATGGATTCCTTGGTTTTTAGAAGACTTGTCCTCTTCATGTTTCATTCTTTTTGTTTGTTTGTTTCATTCTAAAAGTCTATCTTTAAGCCCCAAATGCAAATTAAAACTTAATTAAATGAATAATTCCATAAAGATAGAAGACTGTTGCACAGCAGGCATTTTCTTTGCCCCTCCATCAGGAATTTTATACTTGGGGTAGAATTAATATCATGTCTAAGATTTTCCTTAGTCTCCTTTTGGCAAATATACGTGGCTATTTTAAATGGGTGTTTCATAATCATCTAAAAACATTGTGTTTCAATGTTTGAAATATTTTTTTCCTACGAGGTAAATATTAGATTACTAAGGACTCCTTAAGCCTCTTTTTTTTTTCCTCCACAGCAGCAAATGTTTCCTTTTTTTTTTTATTATTGATGTTTTAATAGTTTATAACATTGTGAAATTTTGGGTTGTACATTTTTGTTTGTCCATCACCATATATATGTCTCTCTTCACCCCTTGTGCCCACCCCCCACCCCCATTGCCCCTGGTAACCACAATACAGTTTTCTCTGTTCATGTGTTGGTTTATATTCCACATATGAGTGAGATCACACAGTGTTTGTCTTTCTCTTTCTGGCTTATTTCACTTAACATAATACCCTCCAGGCCCATCCATGTTGTTGCAAATGGGACGATTTTGTCGTTTTTATGGCTGAGTAGTATTCCATTGTATATATATACCACATCTTCTTGATCCAATCATCAGTCGAGGGACACTTGGGTTGCTTCCACTTCTTGGCAGTAGTGAATAACGCTGAGAGGAACATAGGGGTGCATAAGCCTCTTTGGATTGTTGATTTCAGGTTTGTTGGATAGATTCCCAGTAGTGAGATAGCTGGATCATAGGTTATTTCTATTTTTAATTCTTTGAGGAATCTCCATACCGTTTTCCATAGAGGCTGCACCAGTTTGCATTCCCAACAGCTGTGTATGAGGGTTCCTGTTTCTCCACATCCTCTCCAACATTTGTTGGTTTTTGTCTTGGTGATTATAGCCATTCTACCAGGCATGAGGTGATATCTTAGTGTTGTTTTGATTTGCATTTCCCTGATGATTAGTGATGTTAAACATGTTTTCATGTGCCTATTGGCCAGCTCTATATCTTCTTTGGAGAAGTGTCTGTTCATTTCCTCTGCCCATTTTTTGGTTAGGTTGTTTGTTTTTTTGTTGTTCAGTTGTGTGAGTTCTTTATATATTATGGAGATTAGCCCCTTGTCAGATATATGTTTTGCAAATATTTTCTCCCACCTGGTGGGTTGTCTGTTCATCCTGATTCTGGTTTCATTTGTCTTGTGGAAGCTCTTTAATCTCATAAAGTCCCACTTGCTTAAGCCTCTTTTTTAATGAAAATGCAACATAGACTTGATAGATATTGGTGGTTCCCGTTCTTCAAGGATTTGCCTCCCATTGACCTTCAGGCCTTTTGTGCTTTTTCCAGCCTGCTCAGATTTTTCTCTTCTTCCTCCCTCATAGAATGTAAGATTTTATGAATTAAGATACATCAATTAAGAAATGAAACCAGAGGTTTCGAGAAAAGATTAGACAATGATGATTAAAACAAGTTTCTTTTAACTTTGACTTTTACACATTTTACACATTTTTATTGATATAAATTATTTTATTGTAATTATAGTTGAGGGCCAGCATTTTGGTATATTTAAAAGATCATTTCTTTCCGACCTAGAAAATTATATCTCATGTTGATACATGTTGGGCCTTTTAGCAACATACCCTGTCCAATATCATTGTGCTATATTTGTGCCAATTTGAAGTCTCCAGTTCTGGCTCTGGCAACTATTATTCCAGAGGCCTCTGGACCTGAAGTTACACCAGAATTTCTTTTTTTTTTTCCTCAACGTGAGATGATTTTTTTTCATTGTGAATCTGTCCTATTTCTCACTGGTGGATCTAGTTTCTGGACCTCTCTTTGGGTTTGACTGACATGATAAGCTAACAAGAATATTTTGCATTTGTATACCTTGTATATACAAATATTTTATTCTCCTAATTCATTTTTAGGTTATGGGTAGATTTTATAGAATAGTGCACTCAAATGGCTGACATATATAGACTCTGGAGTCTGATTGCCTACATTTAAATTCTGAAACCACTGCTAACTAGTTAAGTAACCTTAGGCAAGTTACTTACCAGCTATCTGCCTTAGTTTTCTGATCTGTAAAATAGTGGCTTCTACCACATTGGGTTATTAAATGAGATAATTCATGTAAAGTGTTTAGAACATTGCACATCACGTAGTAAGTACTACTTACGTTTTTGTTAAATAAATGAAAATAAGTAAATGCTCAACCTCTCCCTAGTAGTTAGGAAAACAAGTTAAAAATAACAGTTAGATATCATTTTACATCCATCAAATTATTAAGAATTAGAAACTAATAGGACCTGGTATCGAGGAAGAGGACATTCATAGACGCTTGTAGAAATGTGAATTGTGATAGCCTTTTTGGAGACCAATCTGTGGACATTTATTGTGGCATTTTTCTAAAGTGCCTACCGAGCCCTACATCAGCCAGGCCCTGGGCAGGATGTCCGTTGACCACTTTGCCTGCTTCTCTCCTCCTGCTCCTCGCACGTCAGCCACAATGGCATCGCCATTCCTTCTCAATCACTGAGCATGCTCTGTCTTCAGAACCTTGGCGCTTGTTATTCCTCTGACTAGACTGCTCCTCTCTTAACACTCCTCATGGCTTCCTCCCTCAAGTCATTCAGGTTTCTGGTTAAATATCTCCCTAGAGTGGTTTTCCCTGACCACCTCATTTAATGTAATAAGTAATTTCCTCTAACTTTCTGTCTCCTATTTTACCTCATAAAAATATAACATTATGTTACATAATGTTATTGCCTATCCCCTCCACTAGAATGGATGTTCTGTGAGGGTGGGGACTTTGTTTTGTTCAGTGCTGTATTCCTAGAGTTGAATGGGCACTAGAGGGCATTTAATAAA
The DNA here is from genome assembly GCF_057802395.1 of Ceratotherium simum simum. Lineage (NCBI taxonomy): Eukaryota > Metazoa > Chordata > Mammalia > Perissodactyla > Rhinocerotidae > Ceratotherium > Ceratotherium simum. The sequence goes on from NC_141908.1 coordinate 59,561,263, forward strand.
GACTTGTTGACTGAATGAATTGTTTGTAGTAGCAAATGAACAAACAAATAAACAAAGGGAATACCCATCAGGAAAAGAATAGTTGGATTGTGATATATCAATAACATGAAATATTATACTGAGAAGAATGAATTAGATCTATATTGTTGAAGGGTTTCTAAAATATCTTATTAAGGGAGAAATGCAGATGCAGAAAAGTGTATATAATAGGGCCCCAAGCAATGATCAAACCTTCTCTTTCTTTCTCTGTTTCTCTCTTTCTCTCCCTTTCTGTCTTTCTTTCATCTGCCTACCTACCTACCTACCTACAAGTGATTTCATGAGAAGGGGTACAGAAAGATATTCACCAGGTTGTAAGGGAAGAGTGTGCACGGTGATTGTTGAGCAGGATGAGGAAAAGGGAGCTAGAGGGCTAAAAGTTTGTTGAAAGGAAAAAAAAATGATTGCCGGTGTGGAGATCCAGCTTCACTTGCTTCTGCTAGATACACTTCAAGCAACTTCAGTCAAATCCTTTTCCACCCCACCCTCACTCCTGGTGGCTGATTCATCCCAGTTAATTACTTTCCTTTGGAATTCAAAATTGGTGCTCTGGTAGAGGTTCTAGGCAGTTCACTCAAGTTTTGCCTTTGCCAACCACTTGGAATCTCTTTGCATTCCCTGAAAAAATGTTTGTCTTTTATTAGTGCTGTGGAGTCGATTCCAACTCCTAGCAACCCTGTGTACAGCAGAGCAGAACCCTGTCTTTTTGCGCCATCCTCTCACCTTCCGGTGCTATATCAGACAATGCTCTACTGACATTTCATGGCCACATTTTCACAAGTGGGTGGCCAGGTCATTCCTCCTCGTCTGTCTTAGTCTGGAAGCTCTGCTAAAACCTGTCCACCATGAGTGATCCTGCTGGTTTTTAAAATAGTGGTGGCATAGCTTTCAGTATCACAGCAACACACAGATGCCACAATATAAGAACCGACAGATGGGTGGAGTGGTTCCCTGACCAGTTAACAAACCCAGGTTGCAGGGGTGAGAACACCAAATCTTAACCACTAGACCACCAGGGCTGGCCATTTGTCTTTTACTGTGTGCTTTACTCTTGTTTTTCGTGCAATGAGTCCTTGACACTCTTATAGCTGTTACCTATTACTTTTGGAGGAGTTCTGAGGAAACGCTATAAAATTGATTCTTGACTGCTTAGACTTTTGTGGTTCACTAGGGCTCATAAAACTCCTGAGCCAGGGAAGTGTACCTGGGAGGATGACAACACTGATTTAACTGTAATGTGTGTCACAAACATAAAGAGAACTCTATGGAGCCCCCGATAGAAATTCTGGGAAACACTATTGAGTTAGAAATGGCAAACATTCTGAAAATAAAGCAGCATTGTCTTAGAAATGCAAAAAGGCAGAGGCAAAATATATGGTTTGAATCATTAACAATACAATGAATGGCCGGAAAACCCATATTTTAGGGTAAGAATATGTCTCCTTTATCATGGCTTTCGGACATCTGAATTTTTATATTCATTAGTCTGGTTGTCTTTTCTAGCAGCTCCAAGGATAGGCTTGTGTACCATTTTCATTGACATTGGAGGGCAATTCTCGGGCACCCATCTCTCTTCACTTTAAATAGAATAATTTAGGAATACTAGTCCTAAACTTGTGCTCCCTGAAGGCAAGATAAAGATTTCATAGTGATTGATTTTAGGAGATACAAATGGTTTTGCTACAATATAAGTGTATACTACTTCTATTTACAGGATTTCTAGCTTATTACTGTTGTAAAGATGAACATCAATGGTATAACTCAGGGAGAACATTAAAAATTATTCAAGTACAATCAGAAACTGGATCAACAGATACCATAAGCCATTTTGGACATTTTTAAATTAGTTAAAAAATTATTTTTCTGAGAAGCGGAAAAGATGTTTAAACCCTGAAGTGGGGGAAAAAGAAATGCTAAGAGTATTTTTCCAAGATTTAGGTTTTCTTTATGCAGTTTCCTCCATCAATGTATTTATAAAACCAAACTCTTTCCTTTTCACTAAAAAAATGTACATAACATGAAGAGGAGAAGGAGGGGTGGTGATTGGAATTACTAACACAGTGTAAGAAATTGGAATTTCTAACACACACGCTTAATAATCACCAAACAGCAACAAATTGCAGAGGTTGGTAATTGTTTTCTGTCACTATAAATGCTGGGCTTTGCAGATCACTTATTTAGGACAGGAGTCTTTTGATTATGTAAACTGGCAGCACTCAAAAGAAATACATAAAGAAAGAAAGAAATGCAAATACCCTTTTAACTATCCTTTTTTTTAAGTAATGTTGAAGGAAATCAGAACATAAAGAGCAGTAGGTCAGACAACTGCTCCTCCTTCCTGTTATCTCACGATTGACCTTTCACCTTCTGTTCCTTTAGGTTAACTCCTCTGAAAAATGATTTTTTTTGGGGGCGGGGAGCTTTGCAGTATCCTTTTCAAAATTAATGGGCTAGACTTCTTGAATAATAAAACCACGCTGAAAGTCCGTGCTATTTGAATCATGGAGGAAGTTTGCGTCTGGTGCTAAGCTGAGCAGCGTACTTTCGGTGTTAACATGCACCAGTCATTCCAGTCGTGTTCTGGTAAAAGTCAGTACAGATATTAGACATCAGCTCAATAACTCTTGACAAGACAGGTGTCTACAGAGAGAACCCTCCAGTACCCTTGGGTTTTGCTTAACTGTAAAGCCTAACATCTTTACCCTTTTTAACATCTTGAAACCTAAAACAATTAAATAATGTACTTCAATCTTATTAGTAGAGAAAATAGTAGAGAAAATTACTAGGAGAAAATGTATTGACTAACTACAATGGCCTTTCATCCTGGACACCTAGAGTGACCCTAGAGAATCTCCAGAGTAATTGAAATAAAAGCCTTAGCGGGCTCTTCCCTGTATTATAAATGTGTCTGCCAAGCAGTATGCTCAGAAGGTTATTAATGGACAGCTGGTTAAGATAACGTTTTTTATAAATGTCATTGACCTATCTGCTCTATACTCGCAGTCTCTCTCTAAGATTTATAAGTTTCTGTTCTCATGTTAAAAATACATGAATATAATTCATTCCTAGTAAAGCATCATCAAAGAATAAACAGAATGTTTTTCTTTTTAACTGTACATATATACTGATGATATCTGCTACTTTATCAATAAGAGGAAGTACTGAGAGAGAAACAGGTTTAAAAATAATTTCATTTGGAGAGCTTCCAAATGTTTTCATGTGACTCAGATATAAAAATGATCACAAAACTAAAAAAAAATAAGAAAAACAGGCGTGTTACTGGAAACATAATGAATATGCAAGTGTTTTTACAAGAGAATATGGCAACCTTTGAAATAAGCATTTTAAAAATTCATAACTAACATCTATTATGTGTAGTAAAACTTTTAATATTTTATTTTGTGACCCACACATTATTTATGTACGAAATTTGAATAAATGTTTAATTTCTGACCATCTCTTAATCCCATTCTCTTTCATATTCTCTCTCTATACCCACGCACACATCTTTGTTTTTGTTACCAAAAGCAAACATGGAATATTTCTATGGAAATTAAAAGATTGAGGTCCATATAAAATTTAAGATAACGACAGCTATAAGCACTAAATTTTATTTAGACTATGCAAAAAAGTACTCCTAAGAAATGAAAAAATAATTGATTAGACAGGCTAATGTAACATGATTATAGAATACATGAATACAAATTATATACACTTTATTACTCATAAACTGTGACTTTTTTTGTGTGTGTGAGGAAGATCAACCCTGAGCTAACATCCATGCCAATCCTCCTCTTTTTGCTGAGGAAGACTGGGCTAACATCTGTGCCTATCTTCCTCCACTTTATATGGGACACCACCACAGCATGGCCTGACAAGAGGTGCGTCAGTGCGCGCCTGGGATCCGAACCCCGGGCCGCCAGCAGTGGAGCGCACTGCACTTAACCACTACGCCGTGGGGCTGGCCCCTCATAAACTGTGATTTTGATGAAGAATTTCTTCAATGAATAATTTGATTTAGAAATGAAGAGAAATTTGCTTTTGTGACAATAAGACATATTCTTCCATTAGTGGCATCTACATGAGTAAAGCCATTCCAAAGCCTCTGGTTCCCTAAGCACTAACACAGACCTCACTGCAGATGTATCTTGGGCCTTGTCCAAGGAACTTCATAACTCGAAGTGTCAGCACTGTAAGTCGGCTTCGTCTAGAATAGTGAGGAGTCACAAATACTCGGAACAGAGCTTCTGTAGGTCTCAGCATAATGCTGTATCCTCTGGTTGCAAATTATACCTTAATTTACTTTTGTTTACTTTTGATTAGACAGGATGTTTATGAGATTCATGTAGAATAAGCCCTGGCTCTAGGCCAAGTGGGAAGTTCATAATCTTAAGTTTCACTCTCTAGTGCCTTTTCCCACAACTTTTATGTGCTGCTCAGTAACTGACAACCACAAGTTTATATTTGTTTTTGTTTGTTTGTTTTTCTGAAAACTATCTTTCAAGTAGATTTGTTAAAAATTGGAACTGATTGTCTGGTTGTTGCTTTAAACAGTATTACAACATAGTTATTTGGTAAGGTTTATTTTTTGCTAACCGACTTGCTTGTTTTTGAACGGACATGGCTTCCAAGCTGTTAAGCATTACGTATTTTCTTGCCCTGAGTCTTCCAGGTCCTGTATAGTTAGCCAAGAGGTAGGCAAGGGTGTTTTGGCTCCAAAAGGGAGAATAGTCTTTCATGGAAATGCAAATACTTTAGGAGGCTAGAGGGAAACGCAGGGAGATAAGATTGTCCAGGAAGAGGGAAGAGAAAGAAAAGGGGAGAACGTAGAAGCATGCAAATTCAAAATTTAAGCTGAGAAGGAAAAACTCGGACACTGAAAAGGAGCAGCCAGCAAAGTGAGAGGAGGAAGAATCTTAGAAGAAAAAAAAAGAGAGTTGTGAAAGAATGGAGCCATCTGTAGTGTCAAATGTTGCAGCAGCTCAAGTAACAAGGGGACGGAAGAGTGCTTGGGGAGGCTGGGGACAGGGATTTCATGGTGGGCTTTGGGAGAGCTATGTTAGAAGGCCGACTGGCTGAGAGGAATGGGAAGTGGAGCCAGAGAGCACAAACAACACTTACAGAAATATTTGATAACGGGCAGGAGGAAGCAGAGTGAATAGTTTGAGCCGCAAAGAAGATTGAAGGAAGAGATGCATTTGATTTTTTGGTTTTTGGAAACAAAACTCCATTTCTGATATAAATATAAGGATATAAATATAAAAAGTTGCTGTAGTATTTGAAAGTTTCAGGACTATAGCTTTAGTATAACAAAATAGAAATAAATAAAGGGACAAAGTTAATTTAAATAGTCACTTGAAATAATTTACATTAGGTTTAAACACAAAATTTACTTATTTTTGAACTCTAAGCTTAATTTAGGATACACTGACGTATGTCTCTTAAATATCAACCAAAATGACAATCTTCACATTTTCCTTTCTGTGAATACTTTATATTCTGTATTCTATTGATGACACATGCCAAATATAATGCTGTTAGTTTAACATTAAGTTCGAATGCAGAATATGCTAGCATATTTCTTAGAAATATAAGAAATATTTTCACAATAGAAGAGAGTTTTGAATGGAACTTTAAAAAATAATAACATTGGGGAAAAAAACAAAAGGCAACTTTTGTAAATTAAGATCAATAATAATCATGTTAAATGCTATGGACTAATGAATAAGAACAAGTATAAAAAGACAATAATTAAGTTGCAAACTATCTTAAATGGATCTATATTCCTACTGGTTCAGCCTGTAGTGAATAAAACGATGATGAGATGCTTCAAACTTGATAGTAGTTGGATTTAAACAACTTAAGAAAATCGAAAAGTTTGTCATGATCCTCTTCATCCTGAACTTCTAAATGTTGGTGTTCCTTAAGACAGTATCCTAGGTCCCCTTCTCTTTTCTGACTAATCTCTCCGTAGGTGATTTCACTCATTCCCAGAGTTTAAAGTACCGTCTATACACTGATGACTACCAAATTTATGTCTCTAGAAACACCACTTGTCTAAGCTCGTATCTACTTCCTTCTCCTTCTTTTCCTTCTCCTCCTCATCCTCCTACTTCTTCTGCTCCTTTTTCTTCTAACAGCTTAATCAAGGAATAATTGACATACTATAAACCACTCATATTTAAAATGTACAATTTAGTAGGTTTTGACATATGTATTCACCCATGAAACCATCACCACAATCAAAATGGTGAACATAATGATCAGCCCAAAAGTTTCCTCATGCCTTTTCTAATTCTTCCCATTCCCTCTCTCTGTTAGTCCCTAGGCAACCAAAAATCTGTTTTCTGTCACTATGCAGTAGTTTATGTATTCTAGAATTTTATATAAATGGAATGATTTGATATAATGAATGGAATGTTCCTGTAGTAGTTAAAAAGTTTCAGGGCTATAGCTTTAAGATGACAAAATACAAATAAACAAACAAGGTTAATTTAAACAACCATTTGAAATAATTTTTCAATCTCTTTTTGTCTGGCATTTTTTCACTCATCCTAATTAGTCTGTGATCCATCCACGTTGTTGCATTTATCAATAGTTCATTCCTTTGTATTATGGAGCAGTAGTATTCCATTGCAGTGGTATTCCATTGTATGAATATACCACATCCATTTATCCATTCATCTGCTGCTGGGCATTTAAGTTGTTTCCAAGTTTTGGCTATTACAAGTAAAACTGCTATAGGGGAGGAAAAGAAATCCTCTACTCTCTCTAGGTTCTTCTGGCTGGCCTAAGAATTAAATTGACGTGAGACAGAATAACAGGAGAAAATAAAACAAGGCTTTATAACATGGATACATGGGAGAAACCCAGGAAACTGAGTGACTTGCCAAAATGGTGGAGGCTCTCATCTTAAATAGCATCTTCAGCTAAAGACAAAGGAGGGTGTTGGGGGTAGTGGTTTGGAACTTCAAAGAGGAGGAAGGCAATTCACATGGGAATGGAAAAGCAAATGTTTGGTAAATAGAACTTTGATAAGAATGGGCTTAGCAAGGACCATCCCAGTCTATCGAGACCCAGAGTTATCTATGGTGATGGCCTGTCCTGGGGACAGGCCTTTTATCTTGAATTTTTTTAGGCAGTTAGTTAGGGAGGAGGTCAAATTTTCCTTCAGAGTCTTTTGTCCTTCAAAATAATCAAGGTAAAGAGACATATTTTGAGGTGACCAGTTCTGATCCCCCACACTGCTATGAACATATGCATAAGCCTTTGTTGGAACATATGTTTTAGTTTATCTCAAGTAAATACCTAGGAATGGAATGACTGGATCATATGGTAGGCCGACATTTAAATTTTTAGGAAGCTGCCAAACTGTTTCCTAATGTGGTTGTACCATTATTATTCCCACCACCAGTGTGTGAGAACTCTAGTTATTCCTCATCTTTGTCAACACTTGGCGTGGTCAGTATTTTAATTTTAATTCTAATACTGCGTACTGTTATCTCATTGTAGTTTTAATTTGCACATCCCTAATAACACATGATGTTGAGTGTCTTTTCTGTGCTTATTTGCTGTATGTATATCATTTTTGGTGAAGTACCTGTTCAAATCTTTTTCCCATTTTTAAATTGAGTTCTTTGTTTTCTTATTATTGAGTTTTGAGAATATATATATATCTTTTTTTTCTAGATACAAGTCCTTTAGCAGATATATGGCTTGCGAATATTTTCTCCCAGTCTATGGCTTATCTTTTCTTTCTCTCAATAGTGTCTTTCAAAGAGCAGATGTCTTCAATTTTGATAAAGTACAATTGACCGATCTGTTTTCTGTATCGTGCTTTTGGTGTCATATCTAGAAAATATTTGCCTAAACCAGTCACAACAATTTTCTCCTACATTTTCTTCAGAACCACTGTTTGAAAGACTATCTTTTCTCGATTGAAGTGTCTTTTCACCTTTGTCAAAAAACAAGTTGTCTATATATGTGTAGGTCTATTTCTGGACTATTCTGTTCTATTGATCTATTTGTGTATTTTCATGACAATACCACATTGCTTTCATTAATGTAGCTTATATCTATCTTGAAATCAGGTTGCATTACTCTTCCAAATTTGTTTTCAAGTTGTTTTGGCTATTCTAGGTCTTTGCATTTCCATATGAATTTTAGAATGAGCTCAGTGAAGCTCTGTTTATTTTTCGATTACTTTTCAGTTTCTTTCTTCTTCTTCTTCTTTTTTTTTTTGTGAGGAAGATCAGCCCTGAGCTAACATCTGATGCCAATCCTCCTCTTTTTTGCTGAGGAAGATTGGCCCTGGGCTAACATCCGTGCCGATCTTCCTCTACTTTATATGGGATGCCGCCACCACATAGCTTGGTGAGTGCTGCGTTGGTCCACACCCAGGATCTGAACCTATGAACCCTAGGCCACTGAAAGGAGTGTGCAAACTTAGCCGCTATGCCAGCAGGCCGGCCTCCTGTGTTTGATTTTGATAATTCCTATTGAGACATCTTTAAGTTCACCACATCTTTTCTTCTGCAATGACTAATCTGTTGTTCGTACAATTCAGTGTATTTTCCATCTCAGACATTGTAGTTTTCACCTCCAGAAGTTTTATTTTGTCTTCTTTATATCCTCCATGTCTCTTTTGAGGTTTTTTTTGAAGAAGATTGGCCCTGTACTAACATTTGTTGCCAATCTTCCTCTTTTTTTTTTTCTCCCCAAACCCCCAATGCATAGTTGTGTATCATAGTTGTAGAGTTGTAGCTCTTCTATACGGGACGCTGCCTCAGCATGGCTTGATGAGCAGTGAGTAGGTCCGCACCCAGGATCTGCACTGACAAACCTTGGGCCACCAAGGCAGAATGCATGAACTTAACCACTAGGCCACCAAGCTGGCCCCTCTTTTTGAGTTTTTGAAAATATGGAAAACAATTATATAATAACTGCTTTAATATTCTTGATGGCTAATTCTAACATCTGTGTCATTTCTGGGTAGTTTTCAGTTGATTGATTTTGATTCATTATTTTCTTTAAAATGGATCATATTTTCTTGCTGCTTTGCATGTCTGGTAATTTTTTATTTGATGCTGGGCATTGTAAATTTTCTCTTGTTCATGCTGGATATTTTTTACTCCTATGAATGTGTTCGATCTTTGCTCTCGGATGCAGTTAAGTTACTTGGAAACAATTTGATCCTTTCAGGTCTTCTTTAAAGATTTATTAGTTGGGATAAGCACAGTGTTTAGTCTAGGACAATTACCATTACCGAAGCAAGACCATTCTGATTATGTAGATAGGGAAATGAAGTTCAAAAAGATTATATTATTCCCTCAAAGTCACAAAACTAACATTTGCCTTCATAGCATGAGCTTTTAACTACTCAGTCCTACTGCCAGACAACCTGGAGTTCATGAAGTCTTTTCCAAATATTCACAAGGAACCTTTAGGAAAATACAGGGACTGTGAAGGACCGGAGATGTTTCTGAAGGATCAGATTGTACTCTGTATGTTCAAAAGTACTGTTCTCATTCTCCCAAGAGGCTCTCACATTAAGAATAGTGTCCTCATATATAAAAATTCTCAAGATTCTCTGATTTGCCAAATCTTAAGTACCTAATATTAGCTGTCTGATGACCTATCTCGCTCTCTTGTGATATTTAGAATTGCTAAAAGCACAGCTTTTCAACTAACATCAGCCTTTTCCTTGATTTTTTTGTTTGTTTATGCTATGTGGTTACCTGTCTGTTGGAATGTGGGTTCAGAGATTAACCCTCTAAAACTGTTGAAAAATGCATACACTTTCAATATCTGAAATTCTATGTAGACATTGGTTCATCGAAGTTTATGATCTAAGTTCTTGGCCCTTTCCTCCTTTCAGTAGATACTAGATTGCACTGACTAGATCAGAGGTAACTAGAGTTTAACCCTCATTCGCACTGAGATAACTTGTTGCCCAAGGGAGCTTTCAGCCATTTATCATTGGGCAGGTTGATCTCACTGCCACGTTGAGGTTTGTGTCTATGCAATATAAGAATATAGTTTCCACCTTCTCTCCTTCCTTCCCTATCACCTTGTCTGTCAAGTTCTGGCACAACTAGCCAGGCACTAACTTAGTGCTAGAAATATAGTGGTAAACTAAGTGATAAAAATAGGTGCTTGTGGCATTCATATTCTAGAAGGAAGATAAATATTAAACAAAAAAATTAGTAAATTAGAGAGTGTTATACGCTATGGAGAAGAATACAGCAGGAAAGGAGAATTAGAGAGCCAGGAGTGGTTTGGAGTGCGAAGGGCAACAATTGTAAATAGAGTAACCAGGGAAGGTCTTGCTGGAAAGGTGACATGAGCTAAGATGTGAAAGAGGTAAGGGAGGGATCCATGCGGTATCTGGGTCAAGAGCTTTCCGGGTAGAGGGAACAGTAAGTGCTCTGAGGTAGGAGCATGCCAGGAATAGTCTAGATACAGCAAGGATGTCAGAGAGGCTGGAGTGGAGTGAGCAAGGGGAAAGTACTATCAAGTGAAATTTAAGAAAAAGTACAGACTAGTAGATTGTGTAGGGCTTTATACAGCGTTGTTGGTACTTTGGCTTTTATTCTTTGAAATAAGAGGCTGTTGGAAAGGTTTCACCAGTATGGTGATATGATCTGACAAATCTGAAAAGATCATTTTGGCTTCTGTGTTGAAAATAGACTGTAGGGGTAAAGGTTGAAGTAGTGAGAACACTTTAGAGGTTATTTTAGCAATCCTGGCAGGATGAAGGTGGCTTGAACCACGGAAGTGACAGTGAAAGTAGTGGAAAATAGTGAGATTCTGGATGTATTTTGACATTGGAGCTGACAGGATTTGCACCAGACTGGATATGGGTATGAGAGAAAGAGAAAAGTCAAGAATGACTCCAAGATTTTTTGTTCTGATCAACTAGAAAGGTGGATTTGCCATTAACAGAGACAGAAAGACGGAAGAGCAGCTTCTCGAGGGGAGGGTCAGGAGTCTGGGCGTGTTAAAGTGGAGGTATTTCCCTTTGGATGTTTACTAGGTATCAAGCAGGCAGTTTTTAAATCTGAATTTGAGATCAAGGGTGGGATCCTGCCTGAACAGATGGTATTGAGAGCTGTGAGACTGAATGAGATCACTAAAATTAAAAAAAAATATCAGTAGAAAAGAGAAAGTGTCCAAGATCTGAGCTCTGGGGTATCCCAATAATGAGAAGTCATAGAAATAGCAGTCAGTGAGTGAGAAGAAAATTAGTGTGGACGTGAAAGCAAAGCGAAGAAAAGAGGAAGAGTTGATCACCTTTGTAAAATTCTACTGATAGAATAAATGAGATGAAACTGAACATTCACGTGTGCATATGGCCATGTGGAGGTGTTTGGTGGTCTTAGAAACAGCAGTTTTGGTACAACAGTTGGGGCCAAAGCTTGAGTGGAGTCAGTTTAAGAGAAAATGGCAAGAATATGAATACAGGCCTTTTCATTTTAAACAATAGTGTCATTTAGAAGGTTCTTATTCAGGCAATGAAGGATAAAACCCATGCAGATAGCTCTTCTCTGGAGTATTTTGGTCCACCCGTCACTTGAAAGCGCATTTGGGGCTCTCTTTCTATCTAGTCAATACGTGTGACATCAGTGCTGATTAGCAATTTTGTTCTTGGAGAAATTCCTACTTTCCCCAAACTGCAGAGCTTACTTTCAGTTTTCAGCAGCCATCCATTCTTGCTCAAACAGAAGAAATGCCTATTTATGCTTTATAGAAAAGTGTATGCCAAATAAAAGAATTAGAATATCCATGTATTTCCACAGTAGTGTTATTTGTCTGTCCTTCTTTTGTGGATAGAACTTCTCTTCAGAACTGAAAATGTCCTTAGTAAATGACAAATTAATACCAAATGTTTTCCACTAAAAAGAGAAAATTTGGTGCATGTGTGTGTCCACAAGTTTATGTGTGAGAGAGAAAGTTATTCATTTTTCACGCGAGTGAAAAAGTTTGTGAGAGAGAAAAAGATTGGTTGAAAATTAATTCTCAAATATTTCCTTTGTGTGTATATGTTTACATTTGTTTATTTTGAAATAATATCAAACTCATTGAAAAGTTGCGAGTCCAATACAAAGAACTTTTCTTTCCTGGGAGTAAGTTGACACCATGTTGCCACATCACCCCCCAGTACTTTAGTGTGTATTTCCTATAAACAAGGACATTCTCCTGCATTACCACAGCACAACCAGCAAAGTCAGAAAATTAACATTGATGCATTACTGCCATTTAATCCACAAATCCTATTCATGTTTCAGTAATTGTCTCAAAAAAGTCCTTTAAAACAAAAAGATACAATCTAGGATCATGTGATGCATTTAGATGCCACGATCTTGAAACTTTCCATCTGGAATAGTTCCTTACAGTTTCCTTGATTTTTGTGACCTAGACACTGGTCAGCTATTTTGTAGACTATTCCTCGACTTGAGTATGTTTGATGTTTCCTTGATATTAGATTCAGATTATGCAATTTTGGCATGAATATCACAGAAGGCATGCTATGTTTTTTGTACCCTATTAGGATATTGTGTGGCCCACTACTTCACTTTATCTCATTACTGGTGATGTAACTTTGATCACGTGGTTAAGTTTGTGCTTGTCACGTTTCTCCAATGTAAAGTTACTCATTTGCCCTTCATAATTTAATCACTACTTGTGTGGTGATAATTTGAAACTATGCAGATGTCTCATTCCTTGTCAAACTCTCTCTCCCCCTAGTTTTAGCATGTTTCTTGAGCGAATTATTACAATGATGGTTGACAAATGGTGATTTTCTAATTCCATCATTCATTCTGTATTTGTTAGTTGCAGTCTACTGTTAAAAAAACAACAACTTCTCCTCATTTATTTATTCATTTTTATCAGTATGGTTTCTGATTTTATTCAATGAGTTATAATTTGCTAACATTATTGCTTATTTTGATGCTCATTTTGTCCCAGATTTGTCCAGTGGGAGCCCATTCATGCTGACTTCTTTTTTTTTTTTTTTTTTTTTTGGCATGTCTCTTTCATTTATTGAGCATTTTCTTACTTTCTGGCACAAGAAGGCTCATCTTGTACTTTCCTGCCCTGGCCCTGGAATTAGCTATTTTTCCAAGCATCCTGCTTCCTTTTATGAAGGATGGTATTCAGAAACTAAGATCTGGGTGTTGGATGTGTTTATTGCTACTGGAGTGTCACTGCTCCTAGGTTCTCCCAGTAGACAGTGCTAGGGAATATATGCATATATACATTTATACCTATTTGTATTTTTATATCTGTCAATGAGTATTGAACACCATGAGTTTACACTGATACTTCAATTCTAATCCAACACCATGAAGTTCATTCTAGTATTCTCCCTTTCCATATGGAAATCTTCTGGATAGTGAGAAACCTGCCTTTCATTATCTTAGGAATACACACCTCTGTGTAAAAACTTGCAACTCCATGGCTGGTTCCTGCTGCCCCCTAAGCAATACCTTCTTAATTTTGCTCAGGCTTCAGCTGTGCTCTGAGCTGGCCATCACCACCTCTCCCTCCACACAGTCAACCTCCTAACCCCATTTGGACTTTAACACCACAATACTGTGCATCACGCTGAGCCAATATAGTCCTGTCACCTCCTTATTGACCCCTACCTCACTAGGAAGGACGGAGGCAAAGAGAGAAAGATGATTTTCTTTATATGTAGAATATATTCCATGAGCTTTTAATGAACTGTTAACTTCAATAATTCTCCATGTTCTCCTTTAATATATGAGGATGGCAAGTTTAGGAAGCATATGTAATCTTGTCAAATCATACGATTACATTCTTCATAGTAAATTCAGTAAATGTAATCTAGTACAGATACATTTATTCATTCCCAGCTTCAAAGTCTTTTTTCAATTAACTTTGTGAAATACTTGTGTTTTCGTGTTTATGAGAGAATAAACACTTTGGTCATTACTCTATCTCATCAGTCTAGGGTTTCATTCATTTTTCTGATGCTTTTGCATAGTTGGGCTGTTGGAAAGCCGTAGGAGTTTCTACATAAAGAGTATTATCTAAGGAGATGGTAACACTTCTCTCAATGTCAGTAATTGTGGAAAAAGTGCAACTGCTCCCCCCAATTCAGTCAAAGAAGGTTAATATCTTTGTCCGTTGATAAGTCAAAGGGAAGATCTGGGGATCAGTGGCATTTTGAATACGAACACTTATTCTTTATAATTCCTTCTTTCTTATTCTTCCCAAGCTATTTGCCTTTAATCTATTTAATCCATTTGCCTTTTTAAAATTCTGGCATATGTTAATTTCACACATAATACAAAAATGAGTCATTTAGCTTACTAGAGAATTTTTTTAAAGATAGGGATATAATTTTAAACATTTTTAACTGAGTTTATAATTTTGTTTTATTTATGTCATTGTATATGGTATATATATAATATACATTCTATGAATATCTACGCTGCTTGATGAAAAATAAACATAAAAAAATGTGAAGAAATAGTTTAAATTATGACTTTAAAAGAGTGAGAGAGTTTGGGAGAAACTAGAAGCCAGAGAAGGGCGGACCTCAGGACGGTATCTGGGTGAGTGTAAAGAGGAAGAAAGGCAGTAAGGAGAAAGAGAAGTGGCTGCAAGTGGTCAGGGATGGAGGGAGGAAACCAGATTAGGGTAGAAACAGGTCTATCAACGGAAGAGAGAACCTCAAGAAGCTGCAGTTGGTGACCAGTGTAGACTGCCATATGGTGACTTGCTGCCTTTGGAAGTTAGGCGAGGGTTGGAGGCCAATGAGAATGCAAATTCAGTTGAATAGTATGGAGAAAAGCCACATTCTAGGAGATGAGGTCAAAGTGGGAAAAATAAAGATTAAAGCTAGTCCAGGTACTCTGCAAGTTTCAGGTGACAAAATGCCACTTCCTACAGGCAGCCTCACCTGAGCCCAAGGCTGGCAGTTGATTCCTTAACACCTTGCACTCTTCCTGCAACATCACTTGCTAGACTTTTACTGTATTTATTATTTAATTCTGATTTCCCTGTAAGTATACAGCAAGGACCACATCTTTACTCATAAAGCACCTAGCACAGTTCTTGACATACAGCAGACGCTCAGTAAATAAATTTTATCATGAAAGCAATAGGAGATGAGAGAGCTACATTCAACTACAATGGAATAACCCAGAAAAAGACTTGGTTAACTTTCCTGCTAAGATCCTCAAGATAAGATAAAAAGAGAATGAATTGAAAAAAATTTCCAAATCAAGCAATAAAATTAAACAAATAAAAACTGAGACACTAATGCCCAAATGTTCAGGTTATAGTAAAAGTTAAAATGGAGCAGTATAGAGAAATGAGTAAGACTGAGCACTGGGAAATCAGATAACATGGGCTTAAATTCAGGCTACACCTACTAGATCTCTGATCTTGTGGTGTAACTTGTGTAAACCTCAGTTTCCTCATCTTTAAATGAAGATTATAATAATCTAATGACAAGGTTGTCATTAGGTTTAGACTTGTCCAAAACCTGCATACATAGTAAATGCTCAACAAACATTAAGTGTTATGCCTACCTCAATGCTCTATTCTCTGTTCTTTATTTGGTTTAAAATGATTGAATTAAAAAAAATATTCCAGATGATCTTGATAGCTAGTATACAAAAGTTTTCAGGTTTTGGACATCTTAGTAAAAGAGTTGTGAGCTCCTAGAGGAAAAGAACACTGTCTTGTCCTCCAGTTTATCTCTTGTGTCTGAGACACAACAGTGCACAACGTATGGAATTTTGTCACTAAATAGACAATAAATATATGAAAATATTCATCCTGACTTTACTTCTTGTCTTTCTTTTGTAAGTGTACTTTCATACGTAGAAAAATTAAACCAGAATGCAAAAGAGTGCAGTCCCCAATGAAAAACTGAGGTAAGTATGAAATTAAAAGTTTTAAGGACTTAAAACCAAAGTACTGAAATAAGCCAGTTACGAGGCGGTGGGTAAACCTGCACTATCAACACTGCTTGCCAACTCCAGACCTGGTCTATTAGATAATCATAGCGCAGTTACGCTATCTACCATCTATCCCTCACGGTCTCTGTTAATTATTATAGATAGCTCAGGTGTCATTTTTAAAAATTGAAAACCAAATTGATTTTGTTTTTCTGCACTGCCACCACCAAAAAGCAGTGTGCACGCCTTTCATTACTAAGAACTGTGTATATGATTTACACATAAAGCTATCATAGACTTATCATTCTAGACAGTGTGCCTGGGGATAATGTGAAAATTATGCTCTTTTGTGTAACTGGGAAGGTCTCCAAGATGAGTGCTATTTCTTGGAGCAGCAGAATTCTTTTCTCACATGAGCTACATGACAGAGGAGTGTTACACAGTTCACCCATGGATGCTGGCAGCCAAGTGACACCCAAACAGAGTTCCGATTCTGCATTATGTAATTGGAAATCCCTGCAGTGCGATAACTTTTCAATGTGCACAATGATCTAAATTAATGTCGCACTTCTACTCGGGGAGACCTAGCCTGCCAATGATTTCACTTTTTTTTTCCTCTAGGTGACAGATACAATTTATCTTAGAGAATATTGTAATGGATGTTTCTGTGTGCCTGTTTTGTGAAATGAAAATGTGTTTTGTGCCATTGTTTTTGTTTTTCTGCTTAATACTTTGAGATGTGTGAGCTTATACATTTCAGTGCTATTTGTGTGCGTGCATGTGTGTGTTTCTGCATTCATTCAGTTGCTATGAGGTACTGATGCACTGATGTATTGATGTTTACTTAGTGGCCAAAATACGGGAGATTTTATCTATCAGACAGCAGCTAGTCTTCTGGCAGATTCCAAAGGTAACGGCATCAGTTATTTTAGAATTGGGACTACTGGATCTGTTGCCTCTCTCTTCCTTTCCTGGATGTGTTTGACTTTCTGCTTGTGTTCAAAGGTAGTACTGCTCTTTGATCTAGTTTCCCATAAATGATTGTTTACCTATGCCATCTTCATAATAAAAATGTATTTCAATAGAAATTATTTATTTTGGTTCATTTTCAGTCTTGTGTGTTTTGTAGTAATACTAGACAGGAGCTTTCACCTAGGGGGAGATGATACTGATTATTTAGAAATTGGCCTTTGATTGTTCCCTCATTGAATTCAAACCCTTTACTCACCATTAACCTTTACTTCGATTCTCTAGAACATGTCAAAAGGAAAATTTTACATGAAAAATGTGCCTGGGCAATGAAAGAAGAAAATATAGGTTTTATGGAAAACCAAGCTCTTCTATTAGTTGCAAATATCTCCGGCTCAACTGCCCTAATCTAAGCTTCCACATTGTGTTTCTTGAATTCCAGCAACAGCCTCCTAACCAGTTTCTTCACAGCTACTCTGACTCATCTAAACTGTTCTTCACACAGAATTCTCATTGGATCACGTCAACCTCTTCCACTCCTCAAAACCAACCGCATACCCAGGCTTAAAATTCTTCAGTGGTTTTCCTTTGTTCTTAGGATAAGAAAACAAACTCTTATCACAGCTTGCTGGGCTCAGCTCACCCTCCAGCCTCGTCTCATTCATTCCATGCTTCTGAGCTCTGAGCTCCAATCTTACTTACCTTCCTTCAAGCCCTTAAAGGGGCCAAGTTTCTCCCTACCCACACATAGATCCTTGTACTTGGAACACGGTAGCTCACACTTTTTATCCTGTTAACTCCACTCTTTCTTCTGATAGCAACTCAGTTATCACTGTCTCAGGGAAGATTTCCCTCACCAACATAATTTGTTCATTTTCTTTTAATATTACACTCCCATAGCACTGGGTCTTCTTTATAGCACCTTTTACAGTTCCAATTTTACATTCATTTTGTATAATGATTTTGATTAATGTTTATCTTCCTTATGACATGAAGGCAGAGACTGTATTTATTTTTTTGCTCAACTATGTGTCCCACAACCAAATACAGTGCCTGGGATGTGATAAGGGTTCTATGAATACTTTTTTTTTTTAAAGGAATAAAGGAAACCACATGGCAAGAATTTGGAATAAATCTTTACTAAGTTTCTTGTGATTGTGTAAGATTAGAAAATATGGTCATTAAGCTGTTAAAATGATTTAGAGCTTTTTCTGCTGAGATGATTTTGGTTATCAAGTTCACCAGCTGCTTTTGAAGGCAGGGATCACCCAGATTTCATCTGAACAGACTCTGCAGGGCAAGCTCCCTGACTCATGAAAGAAGATGAATCTGGGTTGGATTCTAATCTCCTTGGTGTTTACGAATAGAGTTTGAGAAGTGGCCAGCATGTCTGAAATGTCCACGCGATGAAATATATAATCATATTGTAACAACAAATACTTATTGATTTCTTACTATGTGTCAGACAGTGAGCTAATCTCTGAACTTGTAACTCATTTATATTCACGAGTCTTTTGAGGCACTGGTACCTCCACTGTCTGCTTTTCATAAGTGAAGAAACTGAAACATGTTAAGTAACTTACCTGAGATCACAGAGTTAGTAGGTGGATCTGAGAGGTTTGTAGGATTCTAGAACCCAGCTTTTATACTGACTTATTAAAAATAACATTATTAACACCTTTCTGTTTTGTCTAGCAGGTAGGAGATGAACATTTCCTGTTTTGACTAATAAGTAGGAGTAGGAGATGAACATTTATCTTTAAGAATAAGTGAAGAGTTTTTGCTCTCCCGAAATATAAATATCATCTGTACTGTATTTTAAAAACATAATGAAATAAAAATTAAAATGATAACCTATCTTATTCTTTCTACTTTAAAATTTTTTTGGATTATTTGAATCTGTATACTAGAATCTTAATACTGTCCTTGGTGTTCAGATATTATTAATAATATGATACTTTACATTTATATATTGTTTTACAGTTTATTAGGTACTTTTTTTTTTTACATATTGAATTTAATACTCCCAAAAACCCCATAAGATAGGAATACCTTCTCCATTTTAAAGATATGAAGGCAAGAATTAGAGCTCTCCAGCATGCAGCGGATGGCTAGGTCAGGGTAGACCCCAGATCTTCTGACCTCAAGACTAGCACATGGGCTTTGTTATCACAGGGCCTCCCAGTTACCCAAAAATTACGGGACAATCTGCTTCTGGGGTACATATCTCCATAGACAGGGTCTGAGTGCTAGTCAATGTATGCTGAAATCTTTTGTTGCATTGTGTTCTGTTTTGTTTGATCTCTATTGTGAAATTTAAGTAAAATTCATTAAACCTGGTTTGTTGCACGGAAAAGAAAAAAACTTTTTTTTTTTTTTTTGGATTAAAGAAATTCACCTGTCAAGCTATACACACATATATATATTTACTTTGTATATACTTTATACATAAGCATTAGTAATTATTTTACAAGACTGCAAAAGAAGTATGATTAGCAACATTTTCTTCACAGCTCATTAGTAACATAATTTCTAGTAAAAAATGGTCTCGAACCATTTTTGTTATTTTCTTATTGTTAGCTGCTGAGAATAACAATAAATACGAAACATTTAAATAGATGGTAAAACAATTAAAATGGCGTTTTAACGATGTCATATTATTAAGGCACAAATGATGGCATTTTCAATGCAATAATTATTGTCTTTAATTTTTTGAAAGTCCATTTCAAATTTCAAATTTCAAATTTGGGTCTATTTTCTAAAAGCTTTCTTTTGAATCTTGCTCTGTTTACACCAAACCATTAAAACTTTCTTCAGTGTCACATTAGCACAGGAAATGAGTGATGACAGAGTAGCCTACCTGACCTCAAGACCTCCACAGTTTTTACTTTGAAGGGCTCAGAGCCAGTGTGCATTGAAATTCTGCAGCAGATACCAAAGTGTAGTGGAAATAAAATCAGAAAAGACTTCTACAAGGTTGTATTTTTTTTCTTATTTGAATAGCCCAAAGTATAGTATGATTTAGATTTCCCATCAAGTTTTGACTATTTTCCGTAGTATGTTATATTGATATACTACTACATTGCCTCCGATCGTGGCTAAGAAGATGGGAATTTTATGGGTAGGTAGAAGTAAGATAAAGAAACAATTCAATATTTTTTTATTCAGCATCCCTAGATATAAACTGATAAGATCAACCAGGAGTTGAACCAGTAGTTACAGTTGGTTATCTAAAATCAAAATCACAGAACACAATCTTCTTAAGTTCTGAGTTGAAAGCTCAAATGTTGCAATCAATATTTTTACTTCATTTTGCAAAATACAGTAGTTCTTTTTCTTAACAGTTTTGACCTTTATAAAGAAATTTCAGTCGAGACCCAGATAACAGCATGTTGTTGGACTCCTCCCTCAGTGTAGCAGTAAACTTTGTTAAGTATTATACGCCTCACTTTTCACAATTGTGGAAAGCACTTTGCTATTTGGGGAAGGAGAAAACCCAGACGCTGAGAAGACACATGGTATGTAATAGCAGTGAACATGAGCTCAGAAGATCTGGGATAGAGTCTTAGCCCTGCCACCTACTAGCCTTGAAACAGGTTCTTTACTCCCTAAAGTGACAGGGAAGTACAGCTAATGATCCCTGCCCTACCTAATTCCCAGAGTTAGGATGTAGCCACGAGGTTCTGTAAGTGATAGTTCTGTGAAACTTTATGCCAGTGCCAGATGGTATCTCCATCATTTTTATCCTTTACACAAGGACTGACAAATTAACAATTCTTTGACCTTGTTTCCTAATATCAGAGTGGATGATTCCCCAGTCACAAAGCGAATGGCTCAGGAGGTGTAGATCTGGAAGAACGAGGTAACTGCACGTAAGTTTGGTCAGATCAGCAAGGTTGTTACGGTATTTGTGTACTTCGTTAGTTGCCTTTGTTTTTATTCTCAACTCTTTGTAGTGCTTTAAATGGCAGGGCTTTTGAGAACGAGCATCCCAAATACATCACTGAAGGTCAAGGTTAAGTGTTATA
Source organism: Ceratotherium simum simum (assembly GCF_057802395.1). Lineage (NCBI taxonomy): Eukaryota > Metazoa > Chordata > Mammalia > Perissodactyla > Rhinocerotidae > Ceratotherium > Ceratotherium simum. The sequence continues at coordinate 59,582,237 of NC_141908.1, forward strand.
CAGGATGGTGGTGATTAGTTGTTGGCCATGGCTGACTTCTTCATCATCTCTCTCAGGAACTGTCAAGACTATTTATGATTATGCTCATCACCAGGCGTGGATACCCAAAAGCCCTGTGGTGGTCTGATTCTTTGAGTTAGAAAACATATAAGCCAATATCACTGAGGTGTGGTAGTGGTGGTGGAATAAACCAATAACAAGAGACATCTAACTTTGGTGCGTTTTTGCTCTTAAAGCTTGCTTGGCATCTGTGGGAGATCAAGATTTGGCCACTCTGAAATATATCTCTTTACCTTGATTGTTTTCTCTGAGGGACATTTGACCTCCCCCACTAACTGCCTAAAGAATTTGACATGGTGGCTCCTTCCTGGAACAGATCTATCATGATGGCTGTAAAGATAATGTAGGATAAATGTTACAATAGGAAAGGCACCAACAAGCCCATCTTATCGGAAGTTCTGTCTCTCTGGCCACATTCTCTGGATGGCCCTGCGGAGGAGTTGCCAGACAATCATTTACATTTATAAGGGAAATCTCCATTTGTAAAGGTACCTCCCTCTCTGTTTTGGGAAGAGGGGGGGATGGCCTCATTTCTAGAGGCTTATCAATGTAGAAGGTGAGGCCTTAAATCTTCCTTTGTCGTTGGCTGAACACGGTATTTAAGACGAGAATTTCTGCTATTGTGTTGAGTAACGCAGTGTCCCTGCTTTCTCCCATGTATACATGTTATTAAACTTGGTATTATTTTCTCCTGCTAACCTGTCTTGTTAATTATTTGGCCAGCCATAAGAACCTTAAGGAAAAGGGCAGAGGGAGATCCTCCCTCTTCCCCCGACACATCATAGCTAAGAATATGCGTGGTCGAGCTCACACTCTCTACCTACTCCACGCAGGGATCAAGACTCCTTTATTTCTTTTTTTAAGATTGACATAATTTTTGAGTAGATGATATTTTCAAATATCAGAAAGTATACAAATATACACGGAAAGTCCTCCTTGCTTCTCTGCCCACGTGCTTAATTTACACACAATCTTTCCTATCATGGCCACAAACAAGGTAACCCTGCCATAGGTTTCTTGTGTATATTTACACAGATAATTTTGAATAGCTGTAACCCAATATAAATATATATTATTTATCTTTCTTAAAAAAACACATAAGTGTCTTAAAATAACATACATGGTTTGGCACCTTGATCATTTTTACTTAATAACTTAAGTTTTCTTTTTTGACAATACTTCCCCATGTGATTGTATGTATGAGATTATCGCTTTGAAATGTTGGTTCTTAGGATATACTTCTGTAACTTTCTATAGTTTTCCTCAATGAGCTGGGGAAAAGCAAGGTAATGGATTCTTCCAGAAGTTGAGCAAAAAAGTGAAAAGAGATAGATGTTGTTACATTTACGTTTTGAGGATGGGTGCTCCCAGTGCGTGCTGTTTGAACCTCTTGGGCGTCCTTTAAAGGTCTTTCCTGTTTTCTGAAGAAAATGATGTGCATGACTATATTTATCTCTTTTAGCTCATCACAATCTTGGTGTGATAACCTGACATTTAAAGAAAATCACAAAGATCTAGTCAAATTTGCTTTTGAGATATATATAAACACAGTCCTGGGCAAAACTGGTGTTCATCATAGAGCTTAAATACGCAGGCATTGCCTGCCTTTCTGTTTTCTGTAAGTATGTGTTTTTTGGAAGAAATCATAAGGTTTTTCTGGGTTCATTAGTCCTAAGGTATCCAGCATATTAGCACATGTTTTCAGCAAAGTTTAGCACAGTTTCCTTTCTTTAAGGACAAAAAATAAAAGTTTAATCACAATTTATAAAATTCAGAATTTATAATCCTAACATTAAAAGTATATTATATATAGAATCGTTTAATACATCTTAAATATTTATCCACTAAAAAAATCACATACTGGTCATGAATACTGTTTCAGATGGTTTTTAGTTATGTAAATTATTTCTTTCCTGACTGTGTAATTACATGATGGACTGGTTTCTAGAGTATCATATACTTAATGTGAGTTTCTAAAAATGCTTTAATCATATAATTGCTAGTTTATCAAGTAGAAAATATAGGTCTGAGAACACTATCATTATGTCATTATTCTCCACAAAAGACTGTGAAACACACTAAAGAGGCCATTATGAGGTAAATAACAGTTTTCTGTGATGTCTAAATTTGCAAGGATTAAAAAAAAAAAAAAGGATAGCAAAGAAAATACCTAAAGGTAAAGAGTTTAAAATCTAACCAGGCAATTTATCTTGTCTCTGTGAAAAATCAGTCCAGACAAAGGAAGTAAACAGATAAGACTCTTAACAGTGAAACTAGTGGATTATCTAACTCAATGAGTGACAGTAATATTTAATAATTGATTCACTAAATTCCATATAGAAAGCCTAAAAGGAACTGAAATAAACCCAAGACTTACTATTTGCATCAGAATCTAGTTGCACTGATCTCGTGCTTGTTGTTATTGAGTGTCCCATGTCCAAGTCTGGTTTCAATAGATAATGAATCATAGTCCCTTGGTCTGGAGCCAGTGGGATCCAGGGCATATAATCTGGAATGGCTATGAGGTTAAATTCAAATCTAGTTTTACAGAACTCAAAGATTAAAAAAAAAGTTTTTGACTCAGTAGGTATCCTGGGTCAGAAAATCTGTTTTCAGCGAAGTCTAGGAAAGTCCAAGGTAAAACTGCTCCATCTGTGGGTCTAGTGTGAGAAGACAAGACTCCTAAAAACTCTCTCTCAAGATGTTTGTTATACACATACGCACACTATATATATACATATATACACATATATATTTTTCCCTACTCCCCCATTTAAAATGGTTACAGCTATAGTTCTGAGCAGAAGGAGGAAAACCAAAGTCAGAAGTTAGATTTATAGATAAATGGGAAGGGTTGAGGTATTTCTATGCTGTAGCCTCAAGAGTAGGTAATTATTTATTCTGTTGTTGTTTATTCTGCTATTGAATCTAGTTCATGATTAACATATCCAGATGATTTGTATTTTCATGCAATACAAGTATTTTTTCTCCCACAAAGTAGTGATTTTTTAAAAAAAATTAGGCTGTTAAATCGCCATTACACTTTGCTATTTAATCTTTTGATTTCCCTTCACCTGTTAAAAAGGAACTAAAACTAATATTCCAAGAAAATGATGAGTTTTTGAAAGATTTTAGTTTGCTGAAATGATTGAAAATGGATTCATTTCTGATTATACAGGTATCTCAAGAAAACCTGAGACTTGTTGGAGGTCTGTTAGTTTGTGCCTTCTCTGGCTTCCACTGGGAGCAGTGTAGAGTAGTGCTTAAGAGTCTGAGTTAATGGGTCAGAATGTGTGGGTTTGAATCCTGGCTCTGCCACTTACCTCTCTGTGACTTTGGCTGACTGACTTAGCCTCTCTGTACTTCAATTTCCCCATTTGTAAAATGGAGATGGTCATACTAAGCACCTCATTGAAGATTAAAGTCCATTATGTGTGCAAAGTTCTTAGAACTCAGTGGGGCATGTGGTCCACACTCATTAAATGTTAGTTCTTGGTTTACTTCCCAATAATCCTTCCTGTTCTCTGGGCCTGTGGCTCTTCCTTCTTCCTCCTATTCCTTCTTCCCAAGTCTATGATTGCCCCTTTCATCAAAATAGTTGGTACTTAAAATATAGCTAGACTTTGTTCAAAAAGTGCCGCTTAATAGTTGGGCAATCTTGACAAAGTTCCTTAATTCCTGAGCCTAATTTTTCTCATTTGTAGGAACCTGTTTTCTTGTAAGAATCAAATGACATACTAAATGTGAAAATACTTTAAAAGCTGCAAATTATTTGAGAGTCTAGTTTGAAGTGCGAGCTATAGAAAGGCAAAGATCATGTCCTTGTTTGTTTCTTTTTTTGAGCAGATTTTTTCCATTTGAATAGATCTTTATTTTAGAAAACTAGAGAGTACAGAAAAGGAGACAGAAGAAAAAATTTATATTTCTTCCACCCAAAGATAAATATTGTCAACTTTTTGATGTAATTCTTTCTATTTATTTTCCATGCATTTTATTATACTGTAGAAATGTAATTTGGTATTTATCGTGTCTTAATTTAATTTTTGCGTATTGCTAGCATACTAACATTAAAATGTAATTGGAGCCATTATTCTTTAAGTCACTATTGTCAATCTTTTTTTATATATTATATACACATGCAAATACAGGTACAGTTTTTTTTCCTGCTTGATATGTGTGTTTTGTTTGTCTTGCAGTGTAATATATGCAGAGCCTTTATTTTGCACTTTTGGATGGTGAAGAGTTTTATTCTTAGGTGCTAAAAACTCTCATAAGAACAGCCATCTTTAGCTTTAATTCTATCACCAAATCAGGTACCTTTTACTCAGCTGCATTATAAATAATTAAAATGTTCTGCCGTTAGGTATATTTGTCTTTATGCCTTAATTGTAGTAAAATTGGATCGAAAATAGTTATGAAAATTTGAGTGTGAGGGAGGGAAGTTGACAAAACCCTCAGCTTTAAGAATGCAGAAATCTGAAACTCTCATGGGCTAACATAATCTGAAACCAATAGTCAATAAAGCTAATTTATAGATTGATATTGATTTTGCATCTGCAGATGATCAAAATGGGTGTAAATACACATACGTTGAAATAATTTTGTTACATCATAGTTTTTTACAGCATTTACCGTTCTTTAAGGACAATTTTTTTTTACCCATAAGTTGTGGTGTAATTTTTGCCAAACACTTTACTCTGTTACTAACTAACCATATAATACTATATGAGAACTTAGAAAGAGCAAAAGAAAAATAGAAGACAGGCAATGTTTGAGTAAAGATGCAAAAGAAAAAAAACTCAGAAAAGCAGAATAATAGACAGTTAAAAAACAAAACAAAACCAAAGCCCACGCACAGTTCAAAAGAGATGCTCAGGTAAAAGCTATAAGATGCTCAGCTATAAGACTAGATTTGAGGCAAACAGCATCCATGGAGATGCACATTGGCAAAGGTGAATCAGACCTTAAATTTGGATAGTTCAGCTGAACTTACTTTCAACATATTTAATTTTTTTATTCGAGAAGTATTTAATGTGTCTACTATGCGCCAGAACATCTGCTAAGGCACTGGGATTTAAAAAGAAGAGAATCGATAAAGTCTCTGCCCTCCAGATCACAGTGTAATGCTGAAGACAGATACACACACAGATAATTAAAATGCAACATGGCAAAAGCAGTGATGGTGTTAGGCACAGGCTGTTACGACATCCAGGAGAAAGAAAGTGAGGTAGGGTGGGGGTGTACAGTTTCAGGGAAGGATTCCTGGGAGGCGACATTGAATTGTATGACTATGAGGAGTTAGGCATAGTGGAGGGTGAAAGACATATAAAGCGAGCTCTGGAAATGACAAACTGCCTCGTGTGCTAGTTCTCCAGTGTTGATGCAAAATCTGTGAGGTGGGAAGACTGGATAGGTAGGCAGGGGCTAGACTGTGGAAGAGCGTGGAAGCTGTGTGAAGACACTGGGACTTTAATCTGCAGGGGAAGGGGGAATTCATTTGGGAGTTTTAAACCCTCAACTTACATTTTAGATAGGTTATCCTGCTATCTCTGTGGACGATGGAGTTCAGGAAAATGATACAAAAAGCAGAGATATTCTATGACATTCCAGACTTTCCTCACAGAAGATCTTCAGAAAATTAAGGGAAAAGTCTAAAAGTAGCTCTGTGGTTTTTGTGTGATAATTTTGCTCTTCTCTGTAGACAGAGAAGCTTATAGGGGGAAAATACAATAGATGGATTACTGGGAAAGGAAAACAATGTGACTTTCCTCCCAGTCTCCACTTGCAATCAGGGAAAAATGGAAGCTATGCTCCTTGAAGACCGTACGGGGGAAAACTGCTAACAATTACCACTAGAGAATGGCGTTTTTAGAAGTAAAATTTTGATTTGGGGAACTTATTTAGAGGTCACTAATTTAATCGATTTGGCAATCCAGTTTTTACGTTTTATCACAAATCATTTATGTTTCTGATATCCATATTGAAGAACTACAAAGGATAAATGTACGGACTGGTAAAACAAAGACAGAAGAGTCTAAGAAAATAAATAATTTTTTTCACTGATCATAAAGGATTATAAGCTATCTGACAGCCAAAAAAATTAAGTAATTGCATGAAAGCAAGTGTGAATCTTGTTAATAGTATGAATCTTGTTAATAGTGAACAATGTTTTTCATTATGAACAAACCAATATATAGAGAGCCATAAATCAGATGAGATAAACATCTTTGAAAATTCTGCAACTTTCTCATTACCCATTTCAATGGCAGTCTTAAAACATTCTCTAACTCTCTCATTCTCTTCCCCTCTCACTCCTCTGGCATGCTGGAAGAAAAAGCCTCCACATATGTTGGAGAAGATATTTTGTCAGTGGTTGGGAACTGGCTTTACAAAAGAAAGGAATGACTAGGGAGAAACAGTTATTTAACCTCATAGATAAAGCTCTACCACTAGTGTCCATTGGGGATTAGTGATGGTGATGAAAATTGTTTTATTGACTATCTTAGTAACTCTTAGAGTAAAGAAGGCTGAGTGAAATATTCAAATTTATATACGAAACAGCCTTTTCTGGCAAGTGAAATCTCAGAAAGAAGAAGAAACTGCAGACTCAGAGTGAGCAGAAAATGGCAGTAACTTTGATATAGACAAAGGTAAGGCAGTCTCTATGGAAAATAATTAGAACTCTATTTCTGAACTAATGGACATCGTGTAGATGACTTTTTCTTTTTTTTATAATTTTATTTATTTATTTTTTCCCTCAAAGCCCCAGTAGATAGTTGTATGTCATAGCTGCACATCCTTCTAGTTGCTGTATGCGGGACACAGCCTCAGCATGGCCGGAGAGGTGGTGCGTTGGTGCGCACCCGGGATCGAACCCAGGATGCCAGCACCGGAGCGTGCGTGCTTAACCACTAAGTCACGGGGCCGGCCCTGTAGATGACTTTTTTATTTTTGTCAACATCAGCTCGACATTCTTTCACAACCAAGTAGGAAATCATAGAAATTATCAGAAAGCTCTTTGAAACCAACCGAAGTATTGTTATAAAGTTATTTTTTAAAAGGAGTTTTGAAACCTGTGTTATTAGCTATTATTTTGGATTTTTATACCAAGAAAGCCAATGAATTGCTGAGAATGGGGGGTCATCTATAGCTCCAAGCAGGAAGCTTGAATCCATATAAGGAAGTTAGCACAAGTTTGGAGCCGAGGTGGTCCAAGTTGAAATTATAAATACATTGCTGAAACTTTTAGATAAACTTAAAGTGATAGATTCTGGTTGGCCTCTTTAAGGAATCTAGGACAACAAAACTTTTCTGTACAAGGGACATAGGCACCTTATTAGAGTTTGAGCAAGTTACTTAAACTAAGTTAGAATCTCCATTTTTTGTAAAACCAAAATAATGAATAGTGCCTACCTCATAGGGTGAAGATTTAATAAAATAATACATGTAAAGCTGAGTTTAGTGGCTTGTATTTAACACAGTGTTTAGCACATAGTAAGCACTTTATAGAATGGTAGCTGCCATTATTATTTTTACATTATTCTTATGTAATGTAGCCCTGTGCAATTGTCTGAGACAGGAGCCTGAGCTAAATGGGCCACAGGTCTGATTTAATAAACCATTTCTTAGGTACAATCTTGTATGAGTCAGGGTAGACTAACTGCCATAATGAAATTACCCCCAAATCTTGGTGGCTTCATACAGCAAGGGTTTATTGCTCTAATTATAGCCCAATGTGGATTGACAGGGTCTGAATGGTGCAGGAGCTCTATTTCATGTAGTTATTTCAGGACATGATTCCTTTTGTTTAGTGGCTCCACCATGCCCAAGGGCTATGGAGTCTTCTCCTGGATCCTTGGCATTGAACCAGCTGATGCAGGAAGAGAGAAAAATAGGGGGTTTTATGAGCCAACCCTAGATGCCACAGTTCATCATCCACAATACATGGTGCGCTCTAACTGTAACGGAGGCTGGGAAATGTAGTCTAGCTGCGGGCTCAGAGGAAAAGGAAATATCTGCCCCAGATCTCTTCATGAGCTTTTGTCTGCATGTCAACCAGGATAGAAAGTGGCAATAAATTCCTACACCACGCTCAGAATATAAAACAAAGTGTTAATGGACTGTATTAGGTGATCACTGTTTCTAACCACTAATCCTTGCTATCAATAATAATAACATTTAATAAACTTCTCAATTTACAAAATGCAGTCATTGACCTTAGATACGTAGGGGGGCACATAGTGAAAACAGCATGGTCTTTGAGAGAAGACAGGCTTGGATTTAACTTGTGGCTCCCACCTTACTACCTATGTCAGCTGAGCCTAGTTAGTTAGCTCTTTATGCCTCCATTTTTCATCTGAAAAGTGAAATAAAGCATCATTTCCTTGAAAATTATGAAGGTTAAATGAATGATAATAGGTAAAGCATCTAGCTTAGTAGCTACTTTTTTTTTTAATAGTGATTATCATTCCACTGATGTATTTAACACCTTTGAGAGATATTATTAGCCCCAGGAAACATGAGCAATGTTGACGTGGTATAAAAGAACTTCAACAGCAAGCACCTAAAATATATACAGAAATACATCTAACAGTGGCTTAAAAAAAACTACAAGGCAAATCCAAACTAAAGAAAAGAAAATCCTCAAAAATTTCAAATATTTACCCACCATTTTTAATTCTGTGTTGCATACTCCTTCCAGATTATAAATTAAGCTGTGTCTCCCCACTTAGACATATTTTCTATCTCTTGGAAATGAAATGCATAGTGTGATTCTTTGTGGCTCAAGTACAAGTCAAACTGAACAGAGTTCTAAGATATCAAAACTGACTAACTGGAAACTCCAAGCTACCCTTAGCTGGTAACTCAACGCAAATGTGTAGCTCATAGCCTTTCAAGGACTGTGACTTGGTACCGCTATGGAAATATCCTTATTTCTGGGGAGGCAGTATCTTTAATGCCCCACGACTCTTAGTCTGGTTGGTGAGAGTTCTTTTAGGAATCACAGTTGTAAACACATACTTAATTTATTTTACACCTTGTTTTACACTTTTTTCTGCAAGCATTTTAAGTTATATTCACACCTGTTAGTGAACTAATGCCTGCATATCTTCTCATGCTTACCCTTGTATTTATTTCATATACATTTTTCTCACCCCCTTCTAACTTGGCTTCACACCTTTTTTTATACTAGAGTTCATTAGTTTTACTTCCTTTCTACTCTGCCTGTATCACTCTTTGCTTATGCCCAGTGAAACAGCCTACTCTGCCAAAAAGCAAAGCGGAAAATGATAACATTTTTATTTGAAATCATTGCTAGATATTCTATACTATTAGAGAATAGTAAAGATAAGAAAAAGCTCATTTCTGGCAAGATCTCAGCTTTAAAAAAAAACAAACCCAGGCGTCAGTTTGCCCAATAAAAGTTTCGAATTGTCAAATTTACGTTTTAAATCTTTTTTGTCTATCACAGACAATGAGGCCTATTTATCAAACCCACAGATATGCGCATCCAACTTGGTGCATGCCTGTCAAAAATCAAATGATCTTTTCAAGCTGATCTTAGTCTTTTGAGATTTTGTTCTTGAATAAAAAGTTATTTCCTTCAGTCTCCTTTATTTGAATACTATGTTTCATTAGACTATGTACTTTTATCTGGCAGAAACAAGTTTATCCAGCCAAAATATTAAATTAAACTGATGCACTTTGAAAATGAGTTAAAGGGACCACAAAGAAAATATATGCTGTATTTCTAAACCAAATGCCTAAACTTTGAGAGTTAGGGTTATTTATTAAAACTTTATTCTTACTACACAAGCACAGGAAACTTCAACCTGTATATATTTAAGCAACTAGGGCTAACATTAAAAATACTTACCAACCAATATATTACAGGAAACAACTAATCATTACAGATGCATATTATTTTGCTGTATGCTGTTCTGGTGCATATGATTAGATCTCTGTCAACACCAAAAAGCAGCAATATTTTGCCAGCAGGTTATTGTATTTCCATGTTATCAAACTATAGCTTAACATTATTTTCAATAAAACGACTAATTTTATAAATAAAATCTTATTCTAATTTTTCATTGTAAACAATACAAGCTGCTTCAGCAAAAATTATTGCCACATCTACTATTGGCTGAAATAATTAGTGGAAATTATTCTAGAGTGGCATAATTAACAAGACCATTATTGGAGAAGTAATCATAATTTGAGATGCTACATAGATCTGGTGCAGGGATGTTTGCAAAGTATGAGATATGACTAAAATATACTGACTCATAGCATTCATTTATAATTATACCTAGAAAACACTTTGATCCTCAAGACTTTATACTTTCAGATTATTACAAATTGTTTAGAACTCAGATACCACAATTACATAAGTATTGCATGTATAATGTGTGTATTGGATTGAATATTATATTTTATATAATATTCTAATAACTATATATAATTATACTATAGGATTTATATATAAATGTATAACATTATATTACAGATGTATAAATCTATTATACATGTTATGATTATATAATTATAATGTTATATAATTATAATATATAAACAACTATTATATATAGTTATATGGTTTTATAACATATATATAATTTGATTGAATATTATATATTATCTCACTGTCTTAAAAGAGAGATAAGGAAGCAGTGTAGAATAACTAATGGAATCAACTCCACATGTTTTTTTTTTTTTTTCAGGATGTAGAAACACCTTTATTTATTTATTTATTTTTTTATTAGTAAATCTGCTTATTATTTCTAGATCCTCTTCAGCATGATGACCTTTATTTATTTATTTTTTTTAATTTTTTGTTTATTGCAGTAACATTGGTTTATAACATTGTAAAAATTTCAGGTGTACATCATTGTACTTCTATTTCTGCATAGATTACATCATGTTCACCACCAAAATACTAATTACAACCCATCACCACACACATGTACCCAATTATCCCTTTCACCCTCCTCCCTCCCCTTCCCCTCTGGTAACCACCAATCCAATCTCTGTCCCTATGTGTTTGTTTATTGTTGTTATTATCTACTACTTAATGAAGGAAATCATACGGTATTTGACCTTCTCCCTCTGACTTATTTCACTTTGCATCATGCCCTCAATGTCCATCCATGTTGTCACAAATGGCTGGATTTCATCGTTTCTTATGGCTGAGTAGTATTCCATTGTGTATATATACCACAGCTTTTTTATCCATTCGTCCCTTGATGGGCACTTAGGTTGCTTCCAAGTCTTGGCTATCGTGAATAAGGCTGCAATGAACACAGGGGTGCATGTACCTTTGCAAATTGGTGTTTTCAAGTTCTTTGGATAAATACCCAACAGTGGAATAGCTGGATCATATGGTAGTTCTATCGTTGAATTTTTGAGGAATCTCCATACTGTTTTCCATAGTGGCTGCACCAGTTTGCACTCCCACCAGCAGTGTATGAGAGTTCCCTTCTCTCCACAACCTCTCCAACACATGTTGTTTCCTGTCTTGTTAATTATAGCCATTCTGACGGGCGTGAGGTGATATCTCATTGTAGTTTTGATTTGCATTTCCCTGATAGTTAGTGATTTTGAACATCTTTTCATGTGTCTGTTGGCCATCTGTATATCTTCTTTGGAGAAATGTCTGTTCAGGTCTTTTGCCCATTTTTTAATTGGGTTGGTAGTTTTGTTGTTGAGATGCATGAGTTCTTTATATATTTTGGAGATTAAGCCCTTATCAGATGTATGGTTTGCAAATATCTTCTCCCAATTGTTAGGTTGTCTTTTCGTTTTGTTGATGGTTTCCTTTGCTGTGCAGAAGCTTTTTAGTTTGATGTAGTCCCATTTGTTTATTTTTTCTATTGTTTCTCTTGCCCGGTCAGATGTGGTGTTTGAAAAGATGTTGCTAAGACCGATGTCGAAGAGCGTACTGCCTATGTTTTCTTCTAGAACTTTCACAGTTTCAGGTCTTACATTCAAGTCTTTAATCCATTTGGAGTTAATTTTTGTGTATGGTGTAAGGTAAGAGTCTACTTTCATTTTTTTGCATATGGCTATCCAGTTTTCCCAACACCATTTGTTGAAGAGACTTTCTTTTCCCCATTGTATGTTCTTGGCTCCTTTGTCAAAGATTAGCTGTCCATAGATGTGTGGGTTTATTTCTGGGCTTTCGATTCTATTCCATTGATCTGTATGTCTGTTTTTGTGCCAGTACCATGCTGTTTTGGTTACTATAGCTTTGTAGTATATTTTGAAATCAGGGAGTGTGATACCTCCAGCTTTGTTCTTTTTTCTCAGGATTCCTTTAGCTATTCGGGGTCTTTTGTTGTTCCATATAAATTTTAGGATTCTTTGTTCTATTTCTGTGAAAAATGTTGTTGGAACTTTGATAGGGATTGCATTGAATCTATAGATGGCTTTAGGAAGTATGGACATCTTAACTATGTTAATTCTTCCAATCCAAGAGCACGGAATATCTTTCCATTTCTTTGTGTCTTCTTCAATTTCTTTCAGAAATGTTTTATAGTTTTCGTGTACAGATCTTTCACCTCTTTGGTTAAGTTTATTCCTAGGTATTTAATTCTTTTTGTTGCAATTGTAAATGGGATGGTATTCTTAATTTCTCTTTCTGCTACTTCGTTGTTAGTGTACAGAAATGCAACTGATTTTTGTATGTTGATTTTGTATCCTGCAACTTTACCATATTCGTTCATTACTTCTAAAAGTTTTCTGGTGGATTCTTTAGGGTTTTCTATATATAAAATCATGTCATCTGCAAATAGTGACAGTTTCACTTCTTCCTTTCCAATTTGGATCCCTTTTATTTCTTTCTCTTGCCTGATTGCTCTGGCTAGGACTTCCAATACTATGTTAAATAGGAGTGGTGACAGTGGGCATCCTTGTCTGGTTCCTGTTCTTAGAGGGATAGCTTTCAGTTTTTCACCATTGAGGATGATATTAGCTGTGGGTTTCTCATATATGGTCTTTATTATGTTGAGGTACTTTCCTTCTATACCCATTTTATTCAGAGTTTTTATCATAAATGGATGCTGGATCTTGTCAAATGCTTTCTCTGCATCTATTGAGATGATCATGTGATTTTTGTTCTTCATTTTATTAATGTGGTGTATTACGTTGATTGATTTGCGAATGTTAAACCATCCCTGCCTACCTGGAATAAATCCCACTTGATCGTGGTGTATAATCTTTTTAATGTATTGTTGTATGCGATTTGCTAGTATTTTGTTGAGGATTTTCGCATCGATGTTCATCAGTGATATTGGCCTGTAATTTTCTTTTTTTGTGTTGTCCTTGTCTGGTTTTGGTATCAGGGTAATGTCAGCTTCAGAGAATGAGTTAGGAGCTTCCCTCCCTCCTCAACTTTTTGGAAGAGTTTGAGAAGGATAGGTATTAAGTCTTCTTTGAATGTTTGGTAGAATTCACCAGGGAAGCCGTCTGGTCCTGGACTTTTATTTTTGGGGAGGTTTTTGATTACTGTTTCGATCTCCTTACTGGTGATTGGTCTATTCAAATTCTCTACTTCTTCTTGATCCAGTTTTGGAAGGTTGTATGATTCTAAGAATTTATCCATTTCTTCCAGATTGTCGAATTGGTTGGCATATAGTTTTTCATAGTATTCTCTTATAATCTTTTGTATTTCTGAGGTGTCTGTTGTAACCTCTCCTCTTTCATTTCTGCTTTTACTTATTTGTGCCTTCTCTCTTTTTTTCTTGGTGAGTCTAGCTAAAGGTTTGTCTATTTTGTTGATCTTTTCAAAGAACCAGCTCTTGGTTTTATTAATTTTTCTATTGTTTTTGGTCTCTATTTCATTTATTTCTGCTCTGATTTTTATTATTTCCCTTCTTCTACTGATTTTGGGCTTTGTTTGTTCTTCTTTTTCCAGTTCCTTTAGGTGCATTGTTAGATTGTTTATTTGAGATTTTTCTTGTTTGTTGAGATAGGCCTGTATTGCTATAAACTTCCCTCTTAGGTCTACCCCTTACTAACTACAACTCAGGGTACTTTACTTACTTTCCATAAATCTTAGTTTTTTCAACTTTAAATGGGGAAAAATAACATCCTTTTAGAATTTATGTGAGAATGAAATAAGGGAGCGTATACAAAGTACTTATTGGGGTAGCTGGCAATTAGAAAGCATAAACTGAATGGTAGATAGAAGAAAAAAGCAAAGGAAGGAAAGTTCACAAAGTAAGAAGAAGCTTTGTAAGTGTTAATATACTCACTTATGTTGTCCCAATTGTAGTGACCACATTGAACTACTTTATAATATATAACTGAGTTTCAAAAACAAAGCATGGATTAAAAAATTCTAAAACAAGAAAAAATAATTTGATGTTCTCAAACAAGCAGTGGGTTGGTTATTTCTTGAATAGCTCATGGTAGTGAAACTTACGAGAATGAAAATGACCAATATGAGGGAAGATTTGCGAACACATCAATTTTAGTATGTGGTTTGTGATTACAGAATCTTACAGAATACTTTGTGTGGTGGGAAAATGCTTATTTAAAATGACTCTTCAATTTTAAAAAGTTCATATCAGGGTCAAGACTAGTGAATGTAACATGAGAAGGGTGATGTTTAAACCCAAGCCACAAGTCAAAGTTCCCCAAATATTATTTGCTGAGACCCTTTCTCAGAATTCTCCATGTGGCTTGCCTCAATTCTACAGTCAGTACTCCCACCAGAAATGCTCATGGAGATTCTCCAAAATAAGCATTACTATGAAAAAATTTCTGCTTGCTTTGCTTCTCAAACTTGGAAGTCAGTTAGCATTTCTGTTTCACAACCAGATGTTTAAGGAAGGAAAATGGTTTTCAGGAATCTTAGCAAATACTCCAAGCATAAAACAACACTTACTATTTCTGTTTTATTAAGGATTAATAGTTGTGCAAACAGAAAACAAATAAAAAGAAAAATTTCTATCATATTTCTCAAAAGAAGATTTTAATTTGGTAGACTTAGGGAAGGGGAAGAAAAAAATGGATATAGCAGTGTTCATATTTATTGATTTAGATATCTGGATTATCTAGAATATCATATTATCTAAATATGCTGTATTTACGTAATTATTTTGTCAAAGGAATTCAAAATACTTTATATAAATTTAAACCTCTATGTTTACATCTGAGTGCCAAACAGTTTGATTTTTTAGCATGGCTGTAAATAACATTCTGATACCCTTTTGCATAAGGTTTTCAAAACATTGGAGTAACCCAAGCTCTTACTTGCCCTGCCCTTTAAGGGAGGTATTGTCAACTCTTGTGTGGTTGGGAAGTTAAACACAGCTGAGGTTAGTGCCATGTCTTAACATTCGTAAAGGCAGTGGCATAACCATGACAGAAATAAAAAAGATACAGAAGGTAGATCCCCAATCCCATAAAGTTTAAAATCATGTTGATATAATGAGTAAATCAGCAGGTAAACCTTACAATACTGAGTGGAGAGTGGAGGATCCTTTATATGAACAGCTATAAATCTTGTGTTTTGGAGACAAGGTAGGAAATAAATTTTCTGTGGGAATCAAAGAAGCATGGGTAAAACAGCAAATACTTCTATCCTTACCTGCATTTATTGGCACACGTCCACCAGCATATATTTTGCCTTCATTCTCAAAAGATATTTTTGCTAGAAATAGAATTCTGGGTTGGAAGGTTTTTTTTCTTTCAATCTATTAAGGATGTCTCTGTGTTCTAGCCCCATTATTTCTGATGTCAGCAGTCATTTGAATTATTGTTCCCCTATGTGAAATATATCATTTTTATTTGACTTCTGTCAGCATTTCTCTCTTTCTATTTTGTTTTTAGCAGCTTATGATGATGGATGTGTGGATTTGGGGGATATTTATTCTGTTTTTGGTTTGCTGAGCTTGAATTTGTATATTTATGTTCTTTTTACCAAATTTGGGGAAATTCTGGCCATTATTTCTTCCAATATTGTTTTCTGTTACATTCTCTCTTCTATTTTTCTGGGACTCCAGTTACACCCATGTTGTAGCTTTTGATAATATCCCGCAAATTTTTGAAACTTTTTGTTATTTCCAATAGTTTTTCTCTCTGTTCTTCAGATTGGATTATTTATATTGATCTATCTTCAAGTTCATTGACTCTTCTGTCCTTTCAGTTCTGCTTTTAAGCTCATCCAATAAATTTTTAAATTTCAGGTATTGCATTTTCAAGTCTAGAATTTCCATTTGATTCTGTTATAGTTTCTATTTCTCTGCTGAGATTTTGTATCTTTTTATTTATTGTACACATATTTTCTTACCTGTCCTATAATTGTAATGGCTGCTTTAAAATCCTTGTTTGCTAATTCCAACTTCTGTGTCAGCTCAGGGTTTGCCTCAGTTGAATGCCTTTTTCTCTTGAGAATAGCTCATATTTTCCTGTTTCTTTTCATGTCAAGTAATTTTAGATTGTATCCTCGTCATTGTGAATGATATATCGTAGAGTCTCTGGTTTATGTTGTTTATCTGAATAATATTGAATTTTATAAAATTGTTCAGCAGGCAATTAGCTTGGCAGAACTCACATTACAATTCTTTCTCTCCAGAGTGGGCAGCAGCTCAAATTTAACTTCAGTTAGTCTAGCCTTAGCTGAGCTGCTTGTAGTTGCCCTACACAAGTTAGGGGGCCAGACCTAAGATTTGAGCTTCCCCTATCAATCCCTCCCCACTTTTCAGTGGTTGTAGTTGTCCCAAAGTTTGTCCTCTGGTTTTTAAAATCATAAGACTATGGCTTTCTCTCTAAGTTCTAGCCACCTCATGTATATGCCCCACATAGCAGCCTGCACTCAGGTTAAAAAAAAAAAAAAAAAACTGTTATAAAAACAATAGAAAACACATCATGCCGTTCCCTTCATCTAAGTATTGAATCCCCTCTAATATCATGCTGCTTTTGTTCATTCTCCAGTGCCTTCAGGTAGTTTTATTTTACATTTTATTCAGATTTTTATAGTTTTACCTATGGAAGGGTTTTTCTGAGAGGAGCTTATGGGCCATGACAAGAAATAGAATGTTCACAGTAATACATATCTTGTATTTCTCAGAGTATACTAGATAAAGGGTTAAAATAGAGTCATAGTTCTAAAGTAAAAATTTCTAGCCACACCCTTACCCACAGTGGGAATTTTAGCCTTCCTCAATTTTCTCCCAAATTATTTGGAAGTCTCCAAGGGATGTTTCATTTATTCTTCATAAATAGCGTCTGCCATTTCTTTTCTCCTTCTCTGGTTTGCTATATCTCTTACCCTTTCTGAGAATTTTGGCCCAATGTAAGTTAGAGGAAACAGTCGCCACAAGAGACTACCCTCACTTCTGACACCATCTGCAAGTTCAGGGGGTTCCCTCAGGTTTGATAAGTCACTAGAAGGACACAGAACTCACTGAAAACTATTGTACTCATTGTTACAGTTCATTATAGGGAACAGATATAGATTAAAATCAGCCAAAGGAAGATGCGCATAGGGCAGAATCTAGGAGAAGCACCAAACGCAGAACTTCTATTGTCCTCTCCCTGTGGAGTCAAGATGCCTTACTCTCCTGCCATCAGTGTTTGTCAATATACATAGAGTATTGCCAACAAGGGAAGCCCACCTGAGCCTCGGTATTCAGAGTTTCTGTTGGGGGCTCCATTATGTAGGCATGATTGATTGTCGATGTAGTTGATCTCAATCTCTAGTCTCCAACCCACCTGGGCATGACCTAAAGTCCCCTCTCTAGACTAAGTTGTTGGTCTTTCTAACATGGTCAGCCCACCTTAAATACTAATGGCTGTGGCTCTTTCCCACCATAAATCACATTATTAGGCCATCCAGCATGACCTGAGATCCCAAGGTAAACAAAGACACTCCTATCAGGAGAGACTGCCACCCAGAAGCTAAGATTACCTACCAAAGGCCAGTCCTTCCTTCTCTTTGGGCAAGGCAAAATTCTTTACTTCACATACGTTCTTGTTGTTATTAATGTCAGTTAAATGCATTAGGATAACTGTTGATACCTATCAATTTCTCAAGGACATTAAAGGCACTGAGTTCTTGTCACTGCAGAAACTATTGGTACTGATGGAGTTCAGACTTTATCTTCTTGCTATCCCATGGAGATTTCTGAGAAGCAATTCTCTTTATTTTTTTACCTGCTTTCTGATTATTCACCTCTTATGTGAATTCATGTCCCCAGGGCAGAGGGCAATCTCTGTGGCAGAAACTATGGCCCTTCCTCACTGCCGCATTTTGTTTCCTCTGTTGGAGATGCTCTTCCTACTTGTTTTTGCCTTGTAAACACCTATTTCCCTTTCAAGATTCAGATCAGAGGTCATTTCCTGGAGGAAAGCGTCCCTAACTGCCCCAGTGTGGGTGAGATGCCTCTCCTAGTGCTCTCACGGCACACTCAGCTTGCCTCTAACCCCCCTGAGAAGTACGATGAGATGATACATTGTAACCTTGCAGACACTCCTCTAGACTAGGAATTTCTTAGGGCAGAAATGGGTCTTATTTATCTTTGTATCTCTGGCACCTTACATGACACATGGCACAACGTAAGGGATCAGCAAATGACTACTAAATGAATGCTATACTCAGACACTTCTCCCTTCTGAAACTGACCTGCTGTTCTTGAACAAAACATTTACAGCTCTATCTCCTCTCTCTGTTTACTGAGAGGCTTCTCAGTCCCTCAGGGTAGGAGGGCGGGTTCCTTAAGGTCCCTAGTTATGCCCAGTCAGGCTTGAATCCTGGAATGAGCACAGTTTAATCTCAACCTGGGACGTGTTCATTGACCAGAACTTACACCAACATTGCACATCAGAAGATAAACAACTGCATCTGGGCCTTTGTGGGGACAGTTCATTTTCCTCGCAGAGTAACCTGGCCCCTCTGATTCGAGGATAGTCTCAAAATATAGTGGTGTTATGCATCTCATGATGGTATGAGGTTCAAAATTATCATGAAATGAACATCCATGTATAAATCATAGTTGTTTATTTATGGGTGAATGGAGAAATAATATATAATAATCCTGATATTGTTTAGTTACCTTGGAATTCTGTTGTAATTAAAAATAAAGCAGGATGCATGTTTCTTCATTTAATTTAAAATGGATAAGAGTGGAAGAACTTTTTTGAATAAAATTCTATGTCCTTTCAAATATAATGTAGTATAAATAATAATAAAACAAGTTCTATGGGTCCTGATGATCACTTCACTCCAGAGGTAAAAGAGAACATATGTCTCTATGGTGTGGCAAGCAAGGCGCCAAGGAGTACTTTTAGGTGTCAACCTTGCACTCTCGCTAGCCTGAGTAAGCGTCTCCTTAAATTTTGTGCCCCGTACACCTCACCTGCCTGACCCTTTTCCTGGACCTGAATATGTCCTGGTTCTATCACTTATGAAGTGTGTGACCTTGGAAGTGTAAGTTACTCTCTCTAAACCTCAGTTTCCTCATAAAGAGGTAATTACAACTTGAGAATTTTAATTTGATGACAGTGTGCAGGGTGGTGGGAATATAAAAATAGCCAATGAACAAGTTTTAAAGAATCATAAACTTATAGAATAGTAAAGGGTAAACTAACCTGAGAAATTTATTTTAATTCTTTCATTTTACTGAGGAGGAATTTGCTCAGGAAGATACAGTGACGTATCCAAGGCCATTAATCTATTTTGGGCAGAAACAATGCTGGAGATGTCTCCAGGATTTTATTCAGCATTCTTTCCACTCTACCCCACTTAGTAGACAGCATAGTGAACTAGGTTGGAGACTCTGGGAATGCAGAGGAAACAAATGGATTCAGGAAAGTTTGTGGAGGAAGAATTGATTAATGACCAGTCAAGCGATGGCTTGGAAGTCCTAAAAGATGTCTACAATTTAGGTCACTGATAACTAAGAGAATAATGCCATCCACTGAAACAAGCCATGGACGTTGGTAAGAGAGATGGTGAGTTGGCAACAGATTGGAGTAGAAAAAACATACTTAAGCTAGGATGTGAAGGATTTAGATAATATGTGAGGCAGAATTTTTCGTGAAGGAAGCCTGCTAGGGGTTTGTAATAGGATATTTAGGCAAACAGAAAATCTTTCTATGATGGTCTTTGAAAATAGGATAGTTTTCTGGGATGGCTTAAATGTAGCACTGCTTGGAAGCAAGAAGTTGTAATCAATAATTTCTCAAAGTGCATCTGAAGCCTGTGATTCTTTGAAGTTCTTAGATTTAGTGCACTTGGCTTATAAAATGGATGTTGCATATGGGACATAAAAATATGAAGGATTTGAAATGAACTTTTAAATGAGAGGGGAGTCAGCTATGCTGTATCAAAGGGGTTATTGTGGTGTAACCTTTCCAGCTTCTGCAGACTTAGTGCTTTTAAAGCCCCAAGAATCTGAAACTTCATCCAGGCACTAACCATACGCAGCCAGCATGTCTGCCCAAGGCAGTTACAGAGAAGCAAGACAGCTTATCAAGAAGCGGCATCTGCACCAGAGAACTAGGAAGGCTCTTGGGCTGAGTTTTCATCACCAAAAGAGGGAAGATGAGCCTGACCAAGTTGTTGTCTCAACAGTTTCCTGCTGAGGATGACTCTATAAACTAAAGAAGTCACATTTAACATCTTTTTAGTTTTCTGGCTCAACTGGTAAATAGTCATGCTTTCATCATTGTTGGTTTTCTTCAAGCACAACCGTGGACTCAAAAGAATTTTAAGAAAAAAATGATTTTAAGGAAAATACTGTAATTCAGCCTATATTATTGTGAGAGAAATCAGAGTGACCAAAAATGACCTTTCAAAATCCTGCTTTGAACTCTTCTTAGGCTGGGACCCAGAAAAGCTATTTCTACTGTGGGAATATGTGAGTCTTGGTGATCTAGACCAAATAAATTTGCTATATTTCAGTGGAGTAGTTTATTTACAGCATCTTGATGAGAGAGAATGTGGAGGCTACTAGTCCATTTAACTGTAAGAATGGGTACTACTCATGAAGACAGAATGTGTTCAAAGCTATGGTATTTTCTTTTTGGTGCATGGATTTTATTTCAATGACTATTATAGAGTAGTCAGAAGGACATGGGATAGAAATTATTAACATTATTAACTTAGGCAAACTAGAGAAAAATTGGTAGTAATTATTTCTGTAGACATGTGGCAGTGTGATCCTCGTAAAGCCTGCATTGAAATTGGCCATTTGGGGATGGTGACTGCTCTCAATATCCATCTGTTTGGATAGAATGGAAAGAGTCTACAGCGATGAAGTTTTGTACACTGTATTTTGGGGCCGTAGAGGAAGGTGGTGCTGAAATGATGAAGACGTAGAGTGTATTCACATACCTAGTGTTTGGATAGGAGGCAGCCTCTCCAGCTTTGAAGGGACTGAAGAGGCATGCAGAGTATTTTGGTACCTGGAAGGTTTTGCAGCTTTGTGAGCAGTAGGAAGCAGAAATTTTGGTATACAGAAGTCTCTAAGCCAAATGGTGGCATGCTGCGAATGAATTAGAACTATTCTTCATTTTCCTTGTAGCATTAACTAGGTAATATTCTTGTTCTATAGTCTATGCCCATTTCTTGGAGAAATGTGGGATCAAACTCTTGATGAAAAGTTATGCAGTTTAATTTTTGTCACAACCATGCTTTTAGCAGTGTTTTTAAAAAGAAATGTATTTACTATTTATTCATTCATCATGTATTTTCAGCTGGATTCTAGAGTATAAATGAGGAACAGTGAGAGATGAAGACAGAGTGATAGGGTAAATTATGATGGACCCTCATGTGAATGTAAATTATGATGGACCTTCATGTGATGACAATGAAGCTGGATTTTTTTTTTTGTAAGACATCAGGGAAAACTTGAAGGATCAAGAAAAGCGTCCAGACCAAACGTGAAACAGCAGAGGTTGGTTAGCTCATACAGCCTTCTGGTTGTACCTGGATAGTGTTTCAACTGTAACATCCAGCAAGAGTGATGCTGGGTTAGAATACAAGCTGTTTTGCACCTACTGTGTCATACCTGGTGCACTACACATATTTACATTTATTGCACAGCCCCCTGTAGATATTAGTGTTTGCCACTCTTGATCTGGAAGTTTGTCTTCAAACACCGTAGAGAAACAGTATATCTTTACATTACGTATACATCACCAGGTCTGACCAACCTATAAATTCAAACAAAGTCTCATTAATGCTAATGCTAAATAATTATGGTTCTTTTTTTTTTTTTTTTGGTGAGGAGATCAGCCCTGTGCTGACATCTGCCAATCCTCCTCCTTTATTTATTTATTTATTTTTTTGCTGAGGAAGACCGGCCCTGGGCTAACATCTGTGCCCATCTTCCTTCACTTTGTATGGGATGCTGCCACACCATGGCTAGCCAAGCGGTGCCTCGGTGCGCGCCCGGGATCCGAACTGGTGAACCCCAGGCCGCCGCAGCAGAGTGCGCGCACTTAACTGCTTGCGCCACCGGGTCGGCCCCTATGGTTCTTATACATATATGACTATTGGACTTAAGCACCACTTATTTCTTCAAATCTCCAGGGATGTCTCATATATGCAAGAGAAAAAAAATCCACTCATATTTTCACCACGCTGCCAGCCAGTCGTTTGAGGAAGGTGTCACATCACAACCACTGCTGTTGATGCCTTTCTGGGAAAGTAGCTTCTCTGCCACTCCATTGGCCTCAAAGGTGGCTACTACTGCTTGGCCACTGCTCTGCAGGCCACACCAAATGTTGCCATTCTCTTTCAGTCCAGGGATGGGGATGTTCCTTTTTCCATATTAGTTTCAAACTTTTATTCAGGTGCCAAAGCCCGTAATCTCAGAGCTTTATTGGAAAATAGCAGCTTTAGCTCTAAATCTAATTTTTCTTCCTTATGTGTTGCAAAAGCCATCCTTAAAACTGTTTGGCAGAATGACACAGGGCATCACATTATTCATCATTTTTTCTCTTATTTCCCTACGTTCTTCAATCCCTATCTCCCACATACCTCATATTTCCTCCTCTCAGTAAAAAGTACAAAAGCTCTAATGCATTTCAACTCGTCCAAATGGGCTCTCCATTTGGAAGATGACCTTCAGTCCCTCAAACAGATAAGGGAACCCAATTTGGGATTAGCAGGACACAGTACTAGATTAATATTACCTAGTGTAGGTAACCAACTGCATTTATTTTCATGTTTTTATAGTTCGAATGTATACGCATAATCACATCAATATAAACATACTCACAAGCAGGGTCTTTGTGAAACCTCTGTTTTTAAAAGTTGGGACTGTTCTTTATCTGCTCTAGCAAATTCTACCTAAATGCTCCTCTCTTGCCAGCTATGGTTTACTGAATCCACTATAGTTAAGCTAATCTATGTTTATTTCTTTGCATCTCTTCTATATGAGAGTTAAAGAACATATATTAGTCTTGCCTTCTGATGCCTTTTCACATCTTCTCCAAACATGTCACCCTCCTTCAAAACTCAATTCAGGACTCCTGTCTGTGAATCTTTTCCTGCTGAATCATGTCTTGTTTTAGCCACTGCCATCACATTAGTTCATCAATTTTTGAAAGATTTTTTATGGAGCACTGCTTTCTTGAAAGATATTAATAAGTGTTCTTTTAAACAAATTTGTGGTCAACTAAATTTGGGTAATTCTGCTCACTATATCTACCTTTCTCAGTGCATCTGAATATATTAAAGGCTCTAAAAAGTTTTTCAATAAAGAAACTAATTTAATTTTGTATCCAATCTTACTTTTTTGTTGTTGTTGTTTTGTGAGGAAGATCAGCCCTGAGCTAACATCCATGCCAACCCTCCTCTTTTTGCTGAGGAAGACTGGCCCTGAGCTAACATCTATTGCCAATCCTCCTCCTTTTTTTTTTTTTATCCCCTTTTCTCCCCAAAGCCCCAGTAGATAGTTGTACGTTGTAGTTCCACATCCCTCTAGTTGCTGTATGTGGGACGCCGCCTCAGCATGGCCAGACAAGTGGTGCTTTGGTGCGCACCCAGGATCCAAACCCTGGGCCACCAGTAGCGGAGCGTGCACACTTAACTGCTAAGCCACGGGGCCGGCCCTGTATCCAATCTTATCAAAGTGTATGCTCTAATATTTATGTTACATTTGTTACATATTGCAGCTTAGTTAAACTGTAAATTTCTTAGGAATAAATATGTAACCTCTATTTCTGTCATAACTCTCCTTGGTACCTGATTCAATACTGTGTATAGTTTAGCTAAACTTGCTTATTATTTACTAGACACCATTATTTACTAGGTCCTGGAAGTTCAAAAATGAATAATTTTAGTAAAGATTTGTAGAATAACAAGTACCTTTCAATGAACAGTGTGTTGCTGATATTTAGCATTTATCGAACTACGAGCACCTTGGAATTCGATTTCCAATTCTAAGTGCAACAGTTTACTCTCTATTTCTCTGTCTCCTTTTAGGAATCTGTTAATCTTTTTTTTTCCTGTTGTTATTATGCAACTATAAAAAGACTTTTAATGGTATTTGAAAACCAAAGTAAAATTACCAAAATATTACACAGGGATTTATAATTTTGTTTTCAGTTTTACTCTGATTATGAAAAAGCAAAAACATAAACATAGGGCATAAATATACTTCATTTATTCTTTGGAATCTAATTTATTCTTAAATTAGAAATGGTACATTTCTAACAGGAAGGATCAAGGATTATGAAATAGTCAAATAAGGTTTTAAAACAGTGTTCCTAGAAATCTGATATCCCAGAAGCAAGAAGCAATAGGAGATACAGATAATGGCAGGAAGAGGTGAATGAAATATTTTATTATATTGCTGGTAAGAATGCAGGGGTGCTATTTTGGTAATTGAAGGCGTTTGGGCTCATTGGATGGTGCACATTAGTGCAAATTAGTGCTGATTTCTAATACTCAGAAGATTAGTAGCTTTTTGACCCAGGAGGTAGACATTCAGAGTTCAAAGGGCCCCCCTCTTACTCCAGAATTTGCAGTAGTGTTCTGCTACACAGGATTGTAATCCATTTGGAGCCAAAGGAATTATGGCCAGAAAAGGACTAGCTCTTGGTTAATTTTGTAATTCAGCGAACATTTATTGGATCCCTATTTGATGTCATGAATGTGTTGGGCTCAGCGGTCGTCATGGTTGTTGTGGTGGTAGTTAAAAATAGACAGCATCTTCTGAAGAGAATATAATCTTTTGGGAGAGATGGAAAGCTTAATGATATATGGAAAGCTTACAAGTATAACATGATAAAAATATGTAAAAAATGTTACTATTACATGGTGGAGGAAAACACAACAAAACTTTGAAAAAGATCTTGAGAAGTAACTAGTTTTGTTCCAATTTATTTAGGAGGATAAAGAGCTCTTAGACAAAATGTTAAGATACACAAAACAGAAACAAATAAATAAAATAGTTCAAGGAGGTGTAAGAAAACAAATATTAGGGTTAAAACCTTGGCAAGTGAATGCACGTGTTATGCCACTGAGAAAAAGTTGAAGACACTGCTTCTGTAGTTAGATAGGTTCTTCTCATAAAATATGAACTTTGACCTTTTGATGAAGCAGAACCTTTCCACATTCTATGGAATAATACTGATCTTTGGCATCAGCCTTGGAGGAAAAAATCATGGTGGTGTTGAGAGACCACTTGCTATGGTGTGGTTTCCATGGCAAATCACGAGGTGTATCAAGATTCTTACAACCCACCAACTTCTACACACTTCTGCTAATACACCAAGAAGAAAATGATACCACTAAGAAAAATATTTAAAATATATTTCTTATAAATTTTAATTCTAAGGTGGAAACTGAACAGTTTGGGTTTACAGATAGAATTAAAGCAAAAATCTCTTCTTGCATTTGAAAGTCAAAGAGTTTGGAACAGAAAGGAGAATAAGAGAAGTGAAACATTGACTTCACAAATAACATTGAAGAACATAATTTTTTTTGATACCATTGCCCATGATGAAAAACACATGGGTCTGTCAAAAGGCAGAAACATCTTATTACGGCATGCGGGTCTGTCAAGATAACCTCAGATTGGAGAAGAGAATTTAAACTAAAATTTGAGTTTTGGCATAAGAAAAGCAAAAGGAGGAAAGGTGCCAAGTGTTTCTTAGGAGAAATGATCAGAAACTATTATCAGAGCCTCAGATATCTATGTTCCAATTCCCAGACTATAATTGTTTTACCAAAATAAGAAAAAGATTTCAGAAGAATGTTACTACTTGGCTGTCCTCAAGGACTGTTCCTGCTTGCAACTCCTGCTGCGGCCAGGTGTGGATCCCATTGTTTACGGATACTAAAATGGGCCTGACACGAATGGGCCTCTCTATGCCCTTTTTGCGGGGTCTAACTTAGACTTCTGCCCATGTCTTCTGGAAACATGATGAAGTTAGTTTCATTTCTTAGCCCCATGTCTGCCTTATCCCGGCATCTTCCCTTTCTCAAGTAGCTTAGGTTTTGGCAAGTGGGATGCTGAATTGCTCTTATGTTTATGATTCTAACATATTAGGTAGATATGTCTTCTAATAAAACTTTAAGCAGGTCCTTAACTACTAAGATTGTACCTGTGTTTTTGTGTCTTGTGTTAAAAACATGAATATGATTAATTTAAAACTGAGACTAATAGATGTTTCTGTCTTTAGGGATAGTCCCCAGTAAGCTGCTGGTGACGAATCATTGGGAACGATGTAAAGATGTTTCTTGGCCTTCCCTAGCAGGTGAGGAAAGAAGTCCTTTGATCTGTGAAGAAAAGAGTGTAGGAGCTGGTGGTGAGGGTGGAGGAGGAGGAGAGAAGAGGAGGGAGAATTGTCTCCCTTCATTAACCTCCGTCCCCACCACACCCCCGCCCCCGACCACCACCACCTTAGAGCTGACCACATGTCCAGTGTCTGGATCTGTTCTTGCACCCGCTACCAAAGCCGAAAGCTCCTTTGGTCTGCCAGTTCATCTCATTTCCATCCCATAGAATTGTAGTTTTCCAAAGGAACTGCTGGTTTGTTGAGATCAGATGTGTCTTTTTAATTAAAAGTGGTAAATTGGGGAAGATCTGTTGAATGTTCTGTGGATTCATAAACATTTGTGATCCGTAAACTGTAACCTGGATACAAGAGACAACACTAATTTGTATATTTGTGTATTCATCATCGCTAATGTCAAAATGTATGTAGAAACAAATAGTTAACTAAAATAAATTATTTTATTAACATTTTAAATAATTTTAAAATTCAAAGTTTACTAGAGGGGCCAATGTAATAAAATGGAAAGCACTTTAGCCTTTTCCTATTTCTCTAATTAAAAGTATTTTGCAGATACTCAGAACACAAAATGTTTTAAAGATTAAATCCATATTTTCTCTATAAGAAATGGCTATGGAAGATGCTTTGAAATTGTGTGTGTATGTGTTTTTATAATGGCTTGGGTTAGAGTATGCTAATGGCAATATTACCATTTATTCTATCTGATATTTGGTTTTAATATTTACTTTTTATTCACTTTCTCTTGCCGAGACAGAGAGACATAGATGAATCTACCGATTATTATGGAAATGTGAAAAGACTTTCTTTTCTAGCTGAGACTTCCAATTTCTAGAAATCAAAGGTGTTAATTCCACATATTAACTTTGAAGGAGAGCAGCTAAAAGGGTTAGTCTTTAAACCCAAGATTTATATGCAAAAGATTACTAAATCAAATGTATCAGTGAGCATATATGTCACTCAAAAAAAACCAAGTGAAACCTGATTGTCTAATCAAGAGAGACAATGTTATCAGAGATGTGGCAAAATAATACAATTGTTGGTTTTGTTGTGGAGTCATAGTCGCTGTATAGAGACAGAAGAAAATTTGAGGCAATGCTTCTCAAACTTGAATGGGCATACCAAGCAGCAGGGAATCTTATTAAAATGCAAATTCTGCTTCACTAGAGCTGGGTGGGCCTTAGATTCTACATTTCTAACCAGCTCCTTGCTCCTTGGACCACACTTCATAACGCAGATGAGGAATTACAGTAAGGTTCATGATTCCACTTCAGTTTTCTTTACCTCCCTTCTCTCCAGCAGTTGGCCTACCTTCTAATCTAGGCAGGCCAGAGTAAATTGTGATATTAAAAGGGTAAGCTGCAAGATGGTATCTATAAAACTTTGCTGAAGGTAAGTCAACTAAAAAGAAGTTGCATGCTCTTCACATATTAGTTTGCCAAGATTGCTCACGGGCTGCAGCAGAAATAAGAAGATCATTGGTAATACATGTACTACATGAGTGTTTTTTTAGCTTTATGTGGTTTTGTTGATAGTTTTGTTGAAAGGTAGGAAAGTTGGGGTTTTCCACCAAACTATATGTTTATTATCATTAATATGTCTCAGTAATTTGGAAACAAGGAAAATTATTACTTGGACTGAAAAAAAAATAAAGTACATAGGATATAAATAAATGATTTAACACCACTGTATGATTTCTTTCTGGCCTACCAAATTCTTCTGGTAGTTAGGTAACTTATCCTTTCTCACAAATGTGTGAGTTCCTTGATAGCAAGGATTGTGACTCGTACCCTCTCTGTGGGCTCTGGAGTGTCCAGTGCAGTTCTGGGCGCACAGTAGCTCTCTGGACACCTTGACCATGTTTAGCCTTTTCTGCTCTTAACTCTGTTTTCCTCTGCTTTATTTTGCAGACAAGATGCCTGAGTATGAGGCCTGCCTTGCCCTGCCCCGAGAGCTGCAGTTCAGGGTGCACGTGTGGCTTTGGCTTTCGCTTCCTGAGGCTCATTTGTTTTGAGGTGATTCTGTCGTCTTTACTTTTGCAGAGAGCCTTGTCTATCATTTGAAAAGGAGCCTGATAAGAACCCTTGTAGAATTCTCTGGGAACAAATTATGTCACTTTTAGCATAGTAACATTTGCTAAATAATTTGTTGAAGTTCAGGAATGAGTTTATTATACTATTCTCTTTTTCGTGTACCTTTGAAAATTTCATAACCCAAATCTAAAAGAAATAGGGAATCAAACGGGAAAATACTATTTACAAGGTCAAGCATATGTAAGAATAGAGAAACTAAAATGGATACAAAGACATACACGTACCTATTAATCAGTTAAGGCATATGTGTGTAATTTGATAGAATTATGAGTTCAAAATCTGACAAAAGGATTTATTTGAATAATTATTTATTCGTAGAAACTAACAAGGGTCAAGTGTTTAGAAACTTATCACTATGCTGATCCATTTAAGTAGGTTAAAAATGGTCAAATGTGAGGGGATATTTTAAAAGGCTACAGTGCCTAATGAAATTTCTCTGCTAATTATCAGGATAGAGAACAAGGCTTCAAGGTGAGTCATTATATGGGCCTGTTGTTTTGGTAGCATTGACGTACTGATTTGATCTGTCATCTCAAATCTTGGTCACAAAGAAGGACGTGAGAGTCTGGTTTGATTAATGTGAATCTAATACTGCTGTTAGCAAAAAACTCAATGTAAATTGGGTTGGTCAGTCATGCACTTGCTTGAGCAACAAATACTAACTACGGGCATATTTTGTACAAGACACTATTCTAAGGACTACAGGAGAATCAAGATATGTTAGGTTTGTTCTTTTTTCCTATATCTTATAGTTTAGTTGAGAAGATTTGACTCGTGTGTTTAATGATTACACAAAGAGACTGGAATCAGTTCCACCAGGGAGGTATAAATGAAGGTCTAACGAAGTTAGGAGGTCGTCAAAAGTACTTTTGCCTGGAAGGATGCCCCATCAATGATAAGTCAATAGATGTACCTTAGTATTAAAAAGACTTCCTAGTATGTCAGTGTGAAAAATATTATTTTCTGACCTGAAAATATCTTACCCTTTAGACTTTACTTATCTAGCTAGATATTAATAAACGTAAGTAGGTCAAAACTGTGATTTAACATTTTAGTACCAGTTGTAGGTTATAAACTGTTGAATATACAAGTAAAGTTACAGACCAGGATGTACAGTATGATTCAGATTTTAGAATAATTCATGCATATATTCATGTATATCTATATAGGTCTATCTAGATCGGGAAATTTTGACCAAGACATACACCACACTTTGAGTCATTAAATCTAGGTGATGGTATTGGATGGGTGGAATGGGAAGAAAATTTTACTTCTTAGGTGAGCTTTGGGAGATTTTTACTTATTTTTTTTTTTTTATTATTTTCCAAATTAAAAAGTTATAATTTCAGTTCCAATGTAGAAAAGATCTTTGAAAAGGATCTAGTCCATGTCTCTGTCTTTTGGCAAGCTAATAAAATCATGTGTGGGGCCTTTTCTTATCTTTGGTTTTAAATTTTCCTTTCATTTAAACAAAGCACTACAGTATGATTGCAAATTGTTGCTTATGTAACAAAACTGGAAGGAAAATACACCAAAATTAGAAGTGTGATTGTATAAGATTGAAGAGATTATAGGTGATCTGTTTTCTTTCCCTTGCATTCCAAATTTTCCATAATGTGATTTTTTAAAAAATGTTTTGATTATTATTAATTAAAGAATAAAATAAAAAGTTATCTAAAATACATTGGCTTACATAATAACATGCATGTGCATTTCAAGACTATTACAGGATTAAGTTTACAATACATTTCAAGACCATTGTAAGAATAAGCTTACAATTAGATATGTCTTATTTCTAGAGTACAAATCAATGAAAGGTGATTTATACATTATATCATATACAAGTAATTAACAAGTTAATGACGGCCAGCTTCGAGGAGACTAATTCTTCTGAGTAAACATTGCATTCACATTAAAACCATAACACATGAAAGGAGGACATTTCATAAACATCTGCTAAAAGTGTCAAGATGTTTGGTTATTTTTTCCCTAAAAGTCAGTGGTAGAAGTAGGGTTGTAACATTGTCAGATCTCAGCATATTTATTAAGAATCATTCATCATGCGTTTTCCACGTTTAGCTACCTGACAGCTGCACATCATGGAAAAGTCAAGGGCCCTGGTTTTAGACCCAGGTCCACCACATACGTACAAGATGGATCATCGTTTTTAGCACATCACTTAAGCTCTGTCTGCATCAGTTTGCTCAAGTATTAAAAAAAAAAGATTCTTCCCCTGGTAGAAATATATCTGCTATATTTTTGTCTAAGAAACTTCATGTTTCTCACTGAGTGAGTGGGTAGGGGCAGCTGGGGTTCTTAGAATGAGGAAATGGTTGAGGGGGAGAAACTAATGTTAATCAGATGTCTTCTCTACGTCAATAGAGCTGGCTTCCGGAGCATGTAACCAGTGCTGTCACACAGGGCTGCACATTTAGTAGGGTCCTGTGCTTGGTTTAAGGTACTAACGTTACTATTCTAAAATTCGTAGTAATTTTATCTTTGATTTTGTGATTTTTAAGTGAAGTCAGATAACCCCAAGGTAGTTCTTGGCTGCCAGCTCCCATGCCCCCTGGCTCCCTGGGTCCTGACTGGCCTCCTGACCTGCTAGTGACAGTGGCAGCCCTCCTCCCTTGGCAGGGGCCTGGGCGCAGGCGCAGGGAGGGTCTCACCTGCCCCGCAGCATCTAGGAGCCTTGCCAGGGTATGTCGCACTGGGTATGAGGAGGACGAGCATTTTCCATATTCCCCATCCAGGTAACTAGTGCGCCCCATCTGCCTTGGGTTGGGGTGTTAGGCTTGTAGGAGGGGAAGATGCCCAGCTTAACACCCCCACCCCCAACTGGGGCTGGCGTGTGGGTTGGGTGGCTGACAAGAGGGGACACCTGGCATCTGACGAGCTGTCCGTGTGAAGGTGCTAACACGCTCATGGACCGGCAAGGCCTGGGGCGCTGTGAGCAGCTGAGCAAGTATTCCAGAGAGCAAGGGAATGCAACACTAAATAGCAGATTAAAAAAAACGAAACACCAGTTAGCAAATAGCAAATAATAAATCCAAAGAAAATTTTGAGTGAGAGACTGTGAAAGCAAGGTAAAGGCTTTATATGCATTTTAGGGTCTGTATTGACACTGTTTACCTGCTTTTTGAACCATGGACCCCACATTTTCATTTTGCACTGGGCCCTGCAAATTATTTAGCCGGTTCTGTGTGTCAAGATGTGCATTAGGTTGCTGGAAAGATTGGATGAAGTAAGGTGTAGTAAGCACCTAGCAAAGGATCTGTTGTGTGGTAGGTCTTCAATACGTAGAGAGATTAGGAAGTAAATTGTGGGCCCTCAAAATATAAAAAGATTAGGAAGGAAATTCTGGAAGGGATAAATAATCCTACCAGAATCATGAGCGAAGAATCCTTCCATCTTGCTTTCCCTATCTTCAGAATGGGTGGCTATTTCTAGGGTGTGGTTTGTTCCTTTAATATTAGAGATTTTTTTTCTTAAGGACTCATTCACCCAGGGTTTTTTTTTTTTTTTTTTTTGAGGAAGATCAGCCCGGAGCTAACATCCATGCCAATCTTCCTCTTTTTGCTGAGGAAGACTGGCCCTGGGCTAACATCTGTGCCTATCTTCCTCCACTTTATATGGGACACCACCACAGCATGGCCTGACAAGCGGTGCCTCGGTGCGCGCCCGGGATCCAAACCCGAGCCGCCAGCAGCGGAGCGTGCACGCTTAACCACTACGCAATATCACCAAGTTTTTGATATTATTTAGAAAGTGTTTTAGCAATGCAAGAGGCCATTTCTAAGAGCAGTCTGAGAGAGGATGAGAGGTTGAACAAATCATTTGCAGTGCCCCATCCATCTAGTCCCCTGGGCAGTATTTTGATACAGGTTAAAAGGTAGCCCAAGGAATGTTAGAGCTGGAGGGTCCCACAGAGAGCCTTCACCTCAGCCCCTCCTCTCCCAGGTTGATTTCTTCTTGTTCTCTGTGTGTGTGTTTGAACTTCATAATAGAGAACGGCAAGAGCCGTATGAACGTGTGAAAGGTTATAGGCTTTCAGCAGGGGAAAAAAAAATCTCAGCCTTTGGGAGGGGAAAATGCCCTGTCTGTTTTTGTGTCTTAAGAATATTAGGTTAACTAAAAGGGGTTTACATAGCTTCTTTTTTTTTTTGTTTATAATTTTATTTATTTATTTTTCCCCCAAAGCCCCAGTAGATAGTTGTATGTCATAGCTGCACATCCTTCTAGTTGTTGTATGTGGGACGCGGCCTCAGCATGGCCGGAGAAGCGGTGCGTTGGTGCACACCCGGGATCCGAACCCAGGCCGCCAGTAGTGGAGCGCGTGCACTTAACCGCTAAGCCATGGGGCTGGCCCACATAGCTTCTTGAGAAACGTTTTTCAGAAAATTAAGCCTCTGTTTTCTCTTATCTCGTTTTTACCCACTAACCCATGAGCAGTAAAACTCAGAAATCTTCTAAAGACTATGGCCAATAAAATAATTCATCAATATAATATGTTTGGTCTGGGGAAATCTATTTTTATCCATTACATGGTACATGGAGTGCACTGTACTTTCTTCCAAGTAACTTTTGGAAGATATCTGGCAAAATAATTCAATATGACGAGCAGTTATTTTCTGGAGACTGGTATTGTTTTGACATGGAGAGTATTGAAAACATATGGTCTTTCATGTGTCTTGCCTTGTGCTTTTCTTGAAAATGTTTATATTTGCTTGTGGTAAAATGCATTAAGTTTCATAATCCTGAACAACCTTCTGGTACACAGATTCACTTTCAAGCAGTGCAACTGGGGAAACAGAAGTTTTTACCAAAAGATGAGATTTTCTTGTGTAGCTATGCATTTTGTACAACACAGGTGCCAATTTTTACTTTTTTTCCTAATGTTTAAATTCCAAAGCAACTGCTGGGATAAATTATCTTTATGCTGCCTCCCCAATAGCTCATATCCTTCAAGAATCAATATAAGTTTGGCCAGAATTTGTCAGCCCGAAAGTAATGGCAAAGTCTCTGCTCATTTAACCTCACAATGTGGTTTCTATAGTGTTCATTGACTCTTGTCATCACGACGAGGAACATTTCTTGTGCATATGATGGAATGAGATGGATCAATTGAAAGACTTTCCTTGATACAAGATGACTATAAAAAGTACATTTTGTATATATACATTATGATAAACCTATTAGACATTATTGCTAACACTTAATTCCTTTATGTCCAGAATCAGCAATCTATCTTTCTCCTTAACATTTGCCATATTTAAATCAAGGAAGTAAGAGGTAGTTTTGGCTGTGCTCATCAACAATGGAAAGCCAAAGCAAATTTTGAAGACATCTAAATGTACATATTTAAAAAAGATCATTTTAGGTATATTGAAATCAAATCTCAATTAGAGATTGCATGCTAGTTGGTTAAGCTTTATATTTTGATTTATTTTATTTTATGCAGTATAATTTAATAGACTATACATCATCTTTTTAAGCCATATGAATGCTTCTACTTTCTTGATTTTTGTTTCAGCTGATGACAAGTTCAGCCAAAAATGTTGGTTGGTGCTAAACTGATGACAAACTTTATACCAAACTAGACTTCTGAGGCCCAATTACGAGATTGGAAAATACCTTACTGTATTCAGTGTTGAAAGTCTGCAACTTTTCTTTTCAAAGCCCATTATAGTATTTATACAACAAAATATCCCAGTTATGTTTTAACTTCTCAATTTATTAGAATGTGTCTCTTTTAAGAGAACTTAGCAGATGAAAGAAAGATTTGGAGAGACAGTCCCAGCCCCCAAATTTATGGCAACACCAATTAAAATATCAGTGTAATTATAATGCCCAAATGTTCATTTATAATGAATGTGGTTTTCCAAAGCACACAAATTTCCAGTACTTTGGGCCAATTTTCAAAGAAAAATTATTTAATCTTTATTTGAGGTATTAGTTAAAGAAAAGCAAAACAGCTTGACTCTAAGCACTTTGGAATTCATTCAAGATTCAAACCGTTGAAAGTGATTCAATCTGTCCACTGTCTTGGGTTTTTCAGAGATTATCCACCTGTAGTAAATGGAAAAACCAGGAAAGACTGTATTGTTAGAACGTTTTCCAGTTGGGCCATTAAGTGCTTTCTGAAGATATCTTCTCTGAAAATGATGGGCATAACATGCACTGTTTGTTCTGTTTGTTTTGAGAAGATAATAATAGCAACAAAGAAGCAATCATCTTAAAGATCTACAAACATGCCCATATGGAGAGCACATGGGTTCTCAAGGTTAAGGCACTTTGAAAGGGATTTAGACTTTATGGAAGTTACATGGGCATAGGGATGGCAGACTCAGGCCCATACTTATTAGTGTGATTAAACCATTCTTACACGGGCTCTAACTAGAATAGAAACAAGTCATCCAGAACCTGGTTGAAGTGAGGTAATGAATATGATAAGCTTTAGAGACAAGAGAAATCAGGGTGCCTCCAAATGGTTTAGTTTGATTAGTTTATTAAAATTAGGGGCTCTGATCTTGAAGGGAGTATTTTCAGATGCTACTCCAAAAACTCTGGCAAGTACTGTCTAACCCTGGACAAAGAGGCTGACAGTAATTCTGATTATCCAGTTTCAGAGTGAACATTTTATTCAAGGAAGAGCTATTAAAACTCGTGAAAAGTACATGCTATAAAGTTGTCAGAAATAATATGCCTCTGTCTTGTAAATTCTTGATATTCTGGATGTACTTTTTATTATGATCTTAATTGCCTGAAATCTAGTTGGCATCCTTTGTAATCTCTCCAAGGGGTCCTTGCCCATCTTGAGTCAATAAAATGTTTTATGTTTTGAACATATTTCTTTTTTAGCAGTCAGATTCAGCCAGTGGAGCAGGTTTCTGAGTCTGGTATTGAATGGGTTTAGTTCGAAGCTTTGGAGATTGGGAATATTTTTGAAGTGACAGCCACAAAGAACGGAATACATTCTAAAGTCAGTCAAAATTTAACTAATTTAGGTCAAATATTTCAAAATATATTTTCAATCCCTCAAGTTTAAAATTATAATAATTATTATAAAAAATATGGTTGAAAAATATCTTTTTTTCCTTACTACAAACCGCTTTTCGGGACATCAAGATAATCAGAATTCACTCGAAAAACAATCAATGTATCTTTTGAGGAAAAGCATTTCTGATGGTTTTATTTTGTTTTATTTAGAGCTGTTCCAGCTGAATCTAGATATGTGCGTGGAAGCTGGAGACTGGGCCCCATAGCCTGTGCTCCCCTCCCTCTAAAAAGGTTTGGTCAAGAACTATAACTGAGCCACAAAGACAGATTATATACCCTAATTTGAGGCACTTTTGAGTTTTGTTTTGGAGAAACTTTGTACCGTTGCCTCTTGCTTCAATGAGGGAATTTGACAAACACAGCAAAATCCAAGTAGATGCTGGTGTCTTTTGAAGATCTAGTAGGACTGAGCATAAGAAGCAGCTAAAAAATGTCCTCTGTGATTTTCTCGGTTGGTTAGAAATTCTTCAACATCATATCCTGTTCTTAGGAAGCAATCTCTAGGCTTACCCTAATGAAAAGCCTTGGAAAATTGCTTTAACCTGATGGCTCCATTTCATCAGTCTTTCTGGAACCTGGTACTGGGGGAAATTAACAAAAATCAAGGTCTGTGAAGGCAGATGAGACTCTTTTATTCATCCCAAACATATAATTTAGAGGAGTGTAAAAAAAGAGTGGAATATTAACACAATACATATTGCAGAATCCGTTTCTATAGAGTGTTATAAATTGTCAGACCTGGAAAGTTCTCAGAGCTAAAGGTCATTTAGTCCAGTCCATTCACCTTCTTTTCTTCTGTGTTAAGTAAACTGAGGATTGGGCTGATTCAATGACACAGTTGCCAAGACTTATTTATGTGACAAGATGCAGAAGTAAGTGGGTACATGGCAAACTGAGACTTAAATTCCTCTTTCTCTGCCTATTGGTCATTTGTCTTCCAAAGGGTGTTTCTTTCTAGAGGGCATTTCCCTATAAAAAGGCATGCCCATCACCAACCAATATTGCATACACTTGACACATGACATCTCATGAATCCCTAAATCAACAAGCAAAATATTTATGCAACTTATTACATTTTAACCATCTTTTCAACTTGCAATAAAGTTTTCTTTCTCACTTAGAGAACAATTTTTATTTTGACTGCAGTATAGATGAAAACTATTCATCAAGTGATTTTACTTCCATATGAGATGTTCATCTCATTCTAAGGCACTAAGTCACTGCTGAATTGAACGTTCCAATCTTAACAACCAATCAGTGCTCTCATTGGCTTCTTTTATTTCCAGCTCTCAGGTTAAATATTTGGGGAAGAGAGTTGGAAATGGATAATTTTTTTTTTTACAAGAGAGACACGTTGAGATATAAATGCTGATACTTAGCTAGGCTTACTCACTAGCCAATTTTCTCTTTTGTCTGCATATCATCGACTTTTGCAAGAAGTTGAAAGTACAAATGTTAAATTTATTATGCTGGGAGTCTGCTGCATCTCTAAATTAATGAACCTAGTATAAGATCTTTTGACAGAATCCTTTTAATTTCAGGCAGTACTACACAATACATCATCTCTCTTTATCTACCTATCTATCTATCTATCTATCTATCCATCCATCCATCCATCCATCCATCCATCCATTCATCCAGGCATCAAGACTTACCTGACTCACCAGTCTTCTCTATCAAGTGATAGATCCTGAGATCAGTAGACATTACTGGAGATAAGTGTACCAGTCATCTACCTAGAAACAGAGCTAAACAATCAACATGCCAAAAGGGAGAGGCCACCTGGGTGTTTAAGAGCGGACATATTGTGTCCCTGGGCCTTTTGGTCCATAACTCTGCATTCAGTGACTGTGTTGAATCCAGAATCCCAAAAGATTGGCTTAGTTATCACTGTATTTCTCATTGTTTTTGAGCAGCATTCATATCGCTTGTTTTCTTTCCACACTCTTTAGTTATTTTTCCCATTCTCATGGCTTCCATGAGCATTTACATGTAGCCAATTCTCAACTCAAATACAAAATAGCTTTTATTAAGCAGTCACTGTGCATTACACATTTCCTCAGTTAGACTTCTCCAGGAAAGTAGGATCTGATATTACCTTCATATTGTAGATGGGGAATCTGAGCTCTATTTGATTCCAAAGCCCATGCTTTTAATGGCGGTGGTCAATAATTGACTTTTAGGAATGGCTCCCCCTCTAGATGTATTTCTCCACCAGCATGTTTAGCCGTCAGCGCATACTCAGCATGCCCCAAAGCAGGTGATAATCTTTTGTGGGAAAATCAGCAACAACTCCAGGCTTCACTCACTTCTATTTCTACTAGTGGAACCACCTTTCTACCCTGGTCTGAGATCTCAGTGTCATTTTCAATTGCTTGTCTCTT
Source organism: Ceratotherium simum simum (assembly GCF_057802395.1). Taxonomy (NCBI): domain Eukaryota; kingdom Metazoa; phylum Chordata; class Mammalia; order Perissodactyla; family Rhinocerotidae; genus Ceratotherium; species Ceratotherium simum. Next base: position 59,620,587 of record NC_141908.1, read on the forward strand.
TCTCCATCTCTTCTTCCAATTAAATAACTTGCCTGATTCTATCTCTGTAGTACCTCTGACATGTGTCTTTTTCTTTCCATTGCCACTTATGCAAATGAACTCCAACCCTGTTTATCTCTTACTTGAATGATGAATTGGCCATCTAATTGTTTTTTCCACCTCTATATTCCCTGTGCAATTAATTTTATTTTTCTTTTCTAGATTAAGCTTCTTATAGCACACCTCCAATCAGCCACATTTCAAAGCTTTGTCATTTGCTGCCAAATGAAGAACAAAGGCTTAGGGCTGATGGTCACTGTCTTCTGATCTTCCTTTATGGTGGAGGTCAAAAAACTCAAATATCTACAGGCATCCGATACCTAAGAAATATCTAAAGCAAGGTTTAAGAAAACCTTTTATCTTTACTACAAAACCACAACAAGAGCAACAATAATAATAAAAAGCCAGCCTAGCATAACAATAAATGGCAACTGACATTTGCAGAGGCATTAGGAAGTGCTAGGAACTGTGGCCATCAACAGAGTTTGTGCCCTGTGCAGAGGTCCACTTCTGCTCATCTCCACTGGTTACTGATATGTGGGAATGCAGGCCCAGAACTTTAGACTTAAGATTTTTCAGGAGAAGCCAAACTTTTTTTTTTTTTTTGCTGAGGAAGTTTGGCTCTGACCTAACATCTGTTGCCAATCTTCCTCTTTTTGCTTGAGGACGATTTGCCTTGAGCTAACATCTGTGCCAATCTTCCTCTATTTTGTATGTGGGTCACCGCCACAGCATGGCCACCTATGAGTGGTGTAGGTCTACGTCTGGGAACAGAACCCAGGCTGCCGAAGTGGATTCCACCGAGCTTAACCACTAGGCCCCAAACGGTTAGATTTCTATGTGTAGTCTCCCAATATTTGACTACAGGTAACTAGTATTTGAATTTTATTCAATAAAATTCAAATAAAACTAACTTTCTCTCTCTCTCTCTCTCCGTAGTTAGAAAAGAAAACAAAATACTGACCAGGACAAACAAATCATAAGGTGGTTAAATTTAGCTTACGGTCTGAAACTGTACTCCCTCTGTATTGCAGTATGTTTCTCTCACTCTGTTACATAGACTTTATGTTCCATGCCCCACCTTTCTCCTATCATGACCTCCATGGTCTTGCCTCTCTGTCTTTGTTCTTATAGTTCTTACCCCCAGGAAAGCCTTCTTTACAGCCAGTCTATTGAAATCTTACTTATCATTGCAGTCTAGGTCAAATTCTATGTCCTCCATAAAGCTCCTCCTGATCTTCTCAGTCAGGTGTATTACTTTCTCACACACTTCGAGTCATCTCTTTTGTGGTCCATTCCTTATCTCTGCCTTGCACTTGAGCTATTTATACTTACATGCTCCGACTTGACTATAAGATACATGAGGTAAGACCATCTCTGGAAGCCCACAGTCTTTGCAAATAGCACCTAAGTATAGCTGAAGCTCAATAAATCTGATTTTGAATTTGCCAAGAGATGAGAAGAAGAGTCTCTGTAGTTGGGTATTTTTGTTTCAATTTAGAAATTGCAGCCCATCTGCTTCTTAGCTAAAGAAAGTAGGTCCAGGGCCGGCCCTGTGGCTTAGCGGTTAAGTGCGTGCGCTCCGCTACTGGCGGCCTGGTTTCGGATCCCAGGCACACACCGATGCACCACTTCTCCGGCCATGCTGAGGCCGCGTCCCCACATACAGCAACTAGAAGGATGTGCAGTTATGACATACAACTATTCGCTGGGGCTTTGGGGGAAAAATAAATAAGTAAAATTATAAAAAAAAAAAAAAAAAAGTAGGTCCATCCAATCCTCTTCGTCCTCCCATAGTCTGGATACCATTTCTACCCTGCCTGTAAGAACTCACTTTTGTGGCATGGAGTGTGACATGGAGTCTGCTTACTTTAAGGAGGAAGAGCATCATTAAGGAGGAAGATCATCTGGTATATGGAAAGTTGATCCTAGCTAGGATGATGCTCCTATTCCTTTCTCAATAAAGACAGATTTGCTCATTCTTGGTCTCATTTAGAGCTCTTTTAATTCCTCTTTCAGTCACCATGTAGTTTCACTCAATCTTCTTAGTCAGTGTTCTGAAGCTGAAATTTCTCTGCTACACCACATGGAGTTCTGAACTACTTCTACTGATCAGATAACAGGTCATCAGGCAGGCTGCCACATAGCAAATAAATGACCACAGAGCACACTGTGAACTTAGCCATGCATATTTAAGAGCACTCAACCTGAGCACATTTTGATTGATGAATGATAAATGCTTTGACATACCTTTACCACCATATTGCAATTTGAAAATAAACCTGCCACAATAGTTAGACTCTCAACTTTCAGATGTAGAAAAACGTTTGTAGAAAGCAGTACTCCATTATAATGCTGATGCTTAGAAGTATCCTAAATCTTGTGCTACCAACTAACCAGGTTGGGTGTTTTAATTAATAGTTGAAGAAACTTTACCCAAGACAGGACATGCCTTAAACTATATTCTAGTTTAAGCAGAGTTGTAGTTCTGTTTATGTCACACATAATCAACATCAAGGGACTATGAAAAATATTCAGTGTTATAATAATCATTGACAGATTCAAGGAAATCTAAAAGAAAAATACCCATTTCCCAACCACCTAACACATAATCATTAATTTGATTTCTTGTTTCCTTCCAATATTTCTCCAAATTTGCAAATATTATTTACTTAGTGTTAAACATACTTTATGAAAACTTTTGCAGAACTGCTATTTTGTTTAGTTAAATGTTTCCTAACCTAACAAAAATGGTTCCCAACTATTCCAGTAAATTGTTGCATCTTTCAATGGAAAGTGATCTAGAGATATAATAGGACCTAAATATGTATATTCTGAGGTATTTAATTTTTCAAGGAATCAAGAAAAAAATCAAAATCGTAAAGCAACAATGATGTCACCAATCATAAATATAGGCTCTCAACTCAATAGTTGACTATTTGCCAATGCCAGAAACATTCTGAGATAAGTATGCAAAATAGAGATTCAAATAGGAACTGAAGAAATATTGCAAGACGGATGCTGGCCAGTATTCACCTTTAAATAGGTTTAACTTGTATTTATGAAAAATTTGACTACTCTTAAGAAAGAATTGACAGTGGCGCCTATCTGTCAGTCATGAGTCACATGTGGTCCAGGGGGTTTCCTGAGTGAATACTAGGAAGTCTCTGAAGTGGAGAGGCTGACAGGGCCATCTTCCTAGCTTGTTAGCTTTTAATATATTGCCCAGTATTACAGTTTTATGTATTCAGTTAAGTAGGTGTATGGATTATATTTTTAATAAAAAAAATTAAGCCTCACAAAATGGACAAGTGGCTTGAAAAGATTTCAGGAAAGAAGCAGAGGGTTGAAGATGATATAAGCCAAGCAAATTTTAACGAATATAAAAATTCCTTTGCATAATTAGTGAATGATAAGGAGAAATAAGTCTCATGATTTATTTTGATATATTATTAAAATGTTTTTCATTCTCAATAATTCCTTTCTCCACTGTTTTTAAAGGCTACCCCTTCCCCTTGAACTTCAGTGTGATGTGAGGCGGAGCAGAGTGTCTGCCCTTGCGGCCGGGAGCAGTGAGGCTGTGAGCAGTGAGCCTGGGGACCTGAGAGCCCCTGTGGATGGGATGTGGCAGCTTGTGCTAGGAACTCCAGAAACTGAGGGGACTAGTGGAGCCAACGTGGATGGATTTTAGCTGGGGATTCAATGGATGCTCCTCCTTGCTAGCCCTTCTCTCTTCCTTTGGTACTTTATAACTCCCCACCCCCAGCTCCAATGAAGAAAGAACAGAGGGAGGAAGTGAGAGAAACCATGGATTGACTGACAGAAATGTCAGCCACTTTGTGGAACTGGGGGCTTAAAAGAGAAATTACAGTAATTTTTGGAAAAATAAAGACTTTATTTTTTTTTGCACATCTGAGTTGGTAGCCTGAAAATGACACCAGGTTCATTATACAGAGAGCAGTTTCAACTCCCCTTTGTTTATCTTCCTGTTTCTAGACCAGTGGTCCCCAAACTTGTCTACACATTGGTATCACCTGAGGAGTTTAAAAAACTACCAGTGCCTGTGTCCCAACCCCAGAGATTGTCATTTAAGTTGATCTGGAGTGTGGCCTGTGCTTTGCAATTTTAAAAAGATCCTAGGTGATTGTCACGTGCAGACATTGGCTTACTCTTCTGCAAGAACACTTTGATTTAGGAAGGTGTTCATGGGTTCTTAAAGTTCAGATTGCTGAAAGTGTTATAGCACTCGGTGCCTCTCCTCTTACAGCACACACCACTCTACAGTCTAGTTCTCCATTCACTTGGCTGCGTCCCCCACAGGACTGGAAGCTGCATGAGGGCAGGGGGCTTGCCTTTTCACTCAGCATGACCTTCTAGCGTCTAGCACAGTACAGGGCATGTAGAAGATACAGATTAATTATTTATTGCATGAGTGAAGGAATGACATATAGGTCTTTACCCCCTTTCCTACTCATTCTACCCCACTCCCAGCTCCTCTTGAATTAGAAAGTGCTCTGGCTGAGAACAGATGAGTGTTGAAACATGGGTCCAGGAGCAGCCATGTGAGGAAGCATGCACATGTGCTCCTCAGCTGAACTTCTTCACATCAACAATTGTGAGATTATGGCCCAGTGCCTTGTCTGTTGTCCTAGTCTTCTTAAAGTTCTGGGAAGAGAACATGTCTGCCTTTTCATTTCTGGAATTAGTCAAGACCATGCTATGTAGAGTGAATAATTAGCTACATATTTATGGATGGTTTTTGTTAGGTTGGCTCAAAATTATGGGTTTTTGTTTTTGTATTCTATGTATTGATCACCCATTATATTTTATTGACATTTTCTACACCTTTAAAGTATATATTCTTTGTTCAGTTGCCAAGAATTTGGTTGATCACAATAGCGAATTTTAATTTTAAACTAAAATTACCAAGTTCAAAGCATAATATACCTAAAGCTGTGCTTTTCTATAACATTTAAATCTAAATGTAGGTAGTAATAATTAGAAGATTAATGAATTTCAAAATCTTTCTTCTTGAGTCTTTTTTAAAACCATTTTGTGCCATACATTTTCTTTCCAATTGTACCTACAAATGGAAACACACATCATATTTTAAAATTTGATGTTGGACTTTATTCTACTCTCCCTGATTAATATTCATCACCGGGAACACGGAGCACATGGAGTGTGCAGCACCTCATGATCTGCAAAATAAAGGTGATTGGCAAAAAGAAAAAGAAGGCATGTAGGCTTCTCTAGTTTTTTTTTTGTTTTTTAGATAAATCTGTTTGCTATTTCTGCTATTTTATTGAGTTCCCCAAACACTTGGTGAGTCTTTGAAGGCGTCAGCAAGGGCGTCCGTTGGCTACTAAGCCGCAGTCACCATAGCAGATTTTGTAAAATGTGAAACTCTTGTATTCTGTAAAATTTTATCTTTTGACATTTACTGACAAAGACAAAGTGATAACATGCAGAGTGACTCTCATAAGATACCAAGTACAACAAGGAAAGTCTGCAAAAGCAAATAATCCACTCACCACTAATCTTTTAAAAGGAGCTACCATCTTTTCTGGACCCCAGATGCCTGGGACTAATAATAATTCTTGGTTCGGGACCCACTATCATCATTTGAATAAGCATGGCCCTCTTTTATTTATTTGTTTTAATAATATAAAGATGCCCATGAGCCTACAACCTAACCCAAGAACTGGAATATTACATTTGTCTTAAATTTATCTATACACTCTTTTCCAACCTTCTCCTCTCCCTTCAGAGGTAAACAATATCCCATATTTTGTATTTATTATTCCTTTTAAAAATAGTTTTATCACATATATGCAAACAAAAAGATATGCATATATCTACAGAATACATTGTTTCATTTTATTTGTTTAGTTTTGCTTCTTTTCATTCAACATTGTTACCAAGATTCATCCATGTCATTGTATCTGTAATTCATTTTTTACTGTTTTATAATACACGGTGAACATATACCATGATTTATCCATTTTCCTGTGAGTGGGCATTTGGAATTTTCAAAGCCTTTGCTATTTTGGACTGTGGTCTAGGAGCTCTCTTATGTCAGTCCCTGGTGCACACGTACAAATATTTACCTTGCATATGTACCTTGGAAGGCCACTGCTGGCCATAGAATATACGAATGTTCAAACCTACAAGATTTTACAACTTTACAGATTATTTTCATAAAACCAGTGAGACAGTTGCGCTCTCTAACACTTGGTATTGTCAGGCTTCTTCATTTTTCCCATAAATTTTGAAAAATGATATTGCATTGTGATCTAATATGCATTGTCAAGATTTTTCATGAGATCAATCAACTTCATCTATTTATTGACCAAATGTATTTCTTTTTTTTTCTTTTCTTGCTGAAGAAGATTTACCCTGAGCTAACATCTTCCTCTTTTTGCTTGAGGAAGATTCGCCCTGAGCTAACATCTGTGCCAGTCTTCCTCTGTTTTTATGTGGGTCACTGCCACAGCATGGCTGCCCACAAGTGGTGTAGGTCTGTGCTTGGAAACCAAACCCAGCCCCAGAAGCAAAGCATGCCGAACTTAACCACTAGGCCATGGTGCTGGCCCCCCAAATGTGTTTCTTTTGTATGAAATACTTATTCCTGTCTTTTCTCCATTTTTCTATTGTTTTTTTCTTATTGATCTATATGACTTTTTCTATATTCTTGATACTATCACCTTCAGTTATATGTGTTGCAAGTATCTTCTCCCATTTTGTGCCTGGTCTTGTCATTTTCTTTTAAATGTCTTTTAATATGATCAAATGTATGAATATCTTTATGAATTAAGCCACTTTATACACAAACATACACACATGTGAAAAGGTGGTATTTGACTATATATATATATATATAGCTAGCCCTGGTGGTCTAGTGGTTAAGATTCAGTGCTCTCAGCACCCCAGGTTCATTTCCCAGTCAGGGAACCACCCTACCCACCTGTCAGTTGTCATACTGTGGTGGCTGTGTTACTGTGATGCTGAAAGCTCTGCCACCAGTATTTCAAATACCAGCAGGGTCACCCGTGGTGGACAGGTTTCAGTGGAGCTTCCAGACTAAGACAGACTAGGAAGAACAACCTGGCCACTCACTTCCAAAAACACTGGCCATGAAAACCCCATGAATAGCAGCAGAGCATTGTCTGATGTATGTAGAAGGTGAGGGGATGGTGCAAAAAAGCCAGGCAGAGTTCTGTTCTGCTGTGCACAGGGTTGCTAGGAGTCAGAATCTATTCCACAACACTAACAACAGCAATATATATATATGTGTGTGTGTGTATGTGTATATATAGTTCCACATATTATTTTCATGATTCCAAAAACAAATTATTTGTGGAACAGGGGACCAAATTTTTTTTTTTTTTTGGTGAGGAAGATTGGCCCTGAGCTAACGTCTGTTGCCAATCTTCCTCTAGGAAGATTAGCTCTGAGCTAACATCCGTGCCCATCTTCCTCTATTTTGTATGTGGGACGCCGCCACAGTATGGCTTGACGAGCGGTGCGTTGGTCTGCACCCAGGATTCAAACCTGTGAACCCCGGGCCACTGAAGCAGAGTGCACAAACTTAACCACTACACCACCGGTCCAGCCCCCAAATTTTTATACACTTTGATTACAAGTTATTTTCTGAATTGAGAATTGCTAGAAGAAAAATTGCATCTAAGTGTTGAATAAATAGTGTGTTCTGCATTTATTATGTGCAAAACTCCAATTTAAAGAATCAACTGATACTTTTCAATTTACCCCAGGCCAAAAAGTTATACATTATACCCAATGAGACTGTGTATTCTCTCTAGAGAAGGTATGTCTTGATATCTATTTCATATATTTATTTATAGGCAGATAACTAATGGTGACTCTAAATTGTGAGAGACCACTACATAATACCTTCTGAGTCATAAAATAAATGTCATGACATAAAATCATGGCTAAGTCTTATTGAATATTTGCTACTAACTGGGCAGTATTCTAAGCACCTCATAGGCATTAATACATATAGTTCTCACAACCACCCTACGAGGTAGGCACTGCTACTACCATTTACACGTGATAAAACTGTGACAGAGGTCAAGGAACTTGCCCTAACTCTCCTGGAAACCAGTTGAGCTAGAATCTGAGCTCAAACTGTTAGGACACTTGTGAAAACAAAAGGGAGTGCTTCTTCAGAATACCCTGGGACACGTGTAAACCTGCAGGGAATCAGGCCAATGCATATGTGGCCACCTAGCCATGCAACATAGAGAATGCAACATCTCCCAAGGGTTTTTACCAGTTCGGAAATAGTGGACGTAGTCTGTTTCTTATGGGTCTTCACATCCTTTGATATGTGGAAATTTATAGCTAGTCGCTTTCCATTTAGCCTTGAGCAGTCATTCACACATTTAGGCATCAACACAGAGCAAGACCAAGTGCGTGGAGCATCGCCAAAGTGGGCCTCAAAATTTCCTTGCTCTGAGTTCTCCACCATGGCCTGGATCTCAGCCAGAGAAGCCTCTGTGCTAAACATGTATGTGTCAAAAGAATTGCTTGTCACGTTGTGCTTTCTTTTAGATAGAGACAAATATTACATATTCAAGCCTTTGCTCAGTATAAGCGGAAGGAAAGAAAAATGGGGTTTTTGAAACAGCTCAAAAGTGAGAGAGCTGTGAAGCTGAGATTATGAAACTTCCAAGTTCTTATTTGGCTTTTCTGCTGATTTATGATCACACAAATTGGTGCTTAAAACAAAAGTCTGTGATGGGGAACAAATCAACATCAGTCTTCTTAAAGCACCCTGAAAAGCATAATGTGTTGCATAAGTGGCCATCATTTACTACTACTTTTGTATAAAGATAAATTAATGTAAGGTTCCTCTTTTTGTCTAACTTATTTAATTGGGTTCATTTTAAGGCCAAGTGTTGTATTTATATTTTTATTTTTTGTATATTTTATTTTTTGTATCCTAAAGTCTTTCTGGCTGGGGAGAAACTGCCCCTTCCGGGGTTAGCCAATTCTTAGAGATAGCAAAGGGCCCAGCCAGAGCATGCCTTTGATACGCAAACCCACCAATCTAGAGCCACACCTGCTCTACCTGGCTCATCCACCCAGGGAGCAATAGTCCTCTGCCTTAATCATCCCATGGCCAGGTACCAGGCAACTGGAGAACTATCCCCACGGCCCAGAGCCTGCTGAAATTATTCAAAGTAGCCAGTCCTAAACTCTTTACCTGCCTGGCTTGTTTCCCACAGAAACCCCAATAAAGATGGACGCCTAAGCTGTGCCCTGGCTCCTCTCCCGTCTCATGACCACCCCGGTGGTTTTCCACGTGGCCCTGCATGGTGTGCCCTGCCGTGCCTCCTGTCTCTAGGACCCGTGAGTATAATAAACTTTGTTCTCCTGAGTCTCTCCTCTGTCTCCTCTTGTGGCCGCCCCGACTGACCATCTCATAAAACAATACAAAACAGGCCAGAAATTTGAAAACGGAAAAACTTAAAATCAAGTGAAAGAGGGGAATCAATGGAATATTCTGTGGGTGGGGAGTCACTCTCCAACAATCAGCAGCAGAATGTCCTTCTCAGACATTTGCTCATCAGATTGTCAACAGCTAAACCTGCCCCGAACTCCCAACTCCTCGTCTGGGTGAATGCCTCACTCTATTGTCAGTGGATGAAGAATGACAACAGTGTGCCGGAGAGAGAGAGAAGAGTATTGCATCAAAGTAACTTTCTACTAGGATTAGTCCTGATTCAAGTGCCATTCATTTACAGAGAAGCACTACAATTGAAAAGGAAAACTTGAAAACTTTCTTCTATTTAATAGGTTTCTTGATTGTGCTTTTTGATTAAGTGCTTTTATTGATTGAACAGTATTAACCTCATTGAATAAAGCATCTATACATATGAGAAAAATCTGATCATTATCTTCTAATGAGCTATGAGTGATTCTTTAGCATTCCCTTATTGGCTTGATGCAGAAGCCAGTACATTTGGCTTAACACTGGACTTCATTTCTTTTAGCCATGTCCAGAAACAGAAGCTCTTAAATGAGCCACAGTTATTAATCACGGAGATCTCAGGCTCCTACACATAACAGGTGCTTACTAAGTGTTTGTTGAAGGAACAATAGAGGGAGTCATAGATTATTTTTAGACTATGATACGTGATCCTTATTTTATCATAACATTTTTCTGAATATTAACATACTTGAAATTCAAATGGGAAAAGAATCTGGCTTCTCCATTGTAGAATGACAGTTATGGGTTGAGTTTATCTTAAAGCTACTTTTTACTTAACGGTTGAGTTTTATTAATAAGTAATGTATTTTTAACCTGTTATCAATAACATTAAAGAAATAATTTGCAGAGAAGTACACCTACCCCTATATTTTCAGTTCAAATGGAGCTTTGGCAACTCAGGATGGTATTCCAAAACTTTCGTGTTGGTTGTAAGTTACAAATTTATTTGATTCTTCACTTGAGGTATTCAAGAAATTTTTTAGAGACTCTCTTGGTTGTTTTTTTTGTTTGTTTTTTGGCTATTTTTTGTGTGTATAATTCAAATGAAATTCTGTTTAATAAAGGCATGTTTTGGAATTTTAAGAGCTATACAAGTCAAGTAAAAAGCCACATTTTTTAGCCCCAGGAGATCACTATAAAACTCAGACTTAAAATTAATTTCTAAAAACACACAAAAGAAAAGATAGAACTCCCTATGGCTTATGTCAGCTGTCAAAAAACAGTGATATATTGCTCTTCTCCACTAAGTTGCTTCACCACCAGCAGGTTTTAGTTAACATTATTATGATAGTGAATGACCCTAAAGAGGGCTCCCTTGTTCATTTAAGGCTCCTTCCTAATAACGTACAGCTGTGTGAACACCATCAGCTGTGGGAGTTTCTGATGGGCACATTAAAAGTGTTGGTATGTCATTCCATATGGTTCTTATGGGCTTCCTTTGAAGACTCATAATATTCCATCAGTCCAGCTGGCAATGGCCAATTCCTCAGCTGGGCTAATGACTTGAAAACCTACTCACCAGTCTTTAATTGTTTCTTACTGTTGCTACAAAAAAAGCCAGGAGCTCTTTGTTTGCAGTGGGTGAAAAATGAAAAGGCACTCAGTTCAAATTGAAGCAGCTGAGGTTCTGAACCGGACAATCTCCTCAAACCTCAGTAAACTTTTGTTTTTGTGCACTGAAGTCCACTTGGTTGTGGGGATACAGAGTAACTTGGAGGAGAAATTGTTATAGCTTTGATTGCATGAAAATGTAATCACATATTTGCAAAAGAGGCCCCAAATGCAGCATTAGGCACAAGTTTAAGAAGGGATCTTATTTTGTTGGCTTGTAATGGAGGTATTTAACTTTCAAACTTGTTTTCTGAAGAAAAGCAATGAACATAAAGAGGTAATGGCAGTTTTACTGTAAAACTTTAATTTAGAAAGAATTAGTGGGATCATTATGTCTTTTATTAGGGAAAACAAAGGCATTACTGAAAAATAGCAGAAAAATCTACAAACTACATATAAAATTAAACAGAACTTAAAGTGAAAAGGAAGTAAATATATAAAGCCTAATTCTGTAACGAGGTTCAAGTTTTATTTTTTTAGTCTTTTATTTTGGTATAAATCTTAATTTAGAGCCTGTCTTATAGAGCCTTAGCAATTTATTGCTTACATAGTTAGAGGAAAATAATGTGTTGTCATCGTCGTTGAATTTTAGACAGTTGTCTTTTTTTTTTAATTGGAAAATCGTTTTGTTTTAAGAAGCTTGGTAGAAAGGAGACAGTTTTTGGGGAAGATAGTTTAGAATGATTGCCTTTGTATTTTCAGGCTTTTCTTAGCTATAAAAATTTATTTAATTTCTCTGTTTCTGTTTACCTGCTTTCTTAGAAGGCAGAAAAACTCGAAATTAACCCTAGGATATGAGGAATGTCTTTATAAATAGGTATAAATACTTACCCGATATTTCTAAGGCCTGTACAAGTGATGCTGAAACAAAAATGCATAATAATGATTATTCCTGTTTCATTAGATGTTAGTGTCTGTGAAATATTCCTAAATCTTCAAAATCAATTAAGGCATATTTTTTATAGAAGCTCAAAGCTAAAGACTATAAAGAACATTAGTGGAACTTCATTTACCCAAAATTAATGGGCCTTGATGCAGTTGGAATGCCAAGAAAAAGGGTATCATTGTATAATCCTCAATTCTTTAATGATACAGCCACTTTTTTAAAATGCTCTCTTTGCATTTCTGAGGGTTCCCTTATATTGTGGTAGCCATTTAGTATTATTATCTCTTAACTGCTTTATCTTTTTTTGTGAGGAAGATCAGCCCTGTGCTAACATCTGCCAATCCTTCTCTTTTTTTGCTGAGGAAGACTGGCCCTGGGTTAACATCCATGCCCATCTTTCTCTACTTTATATGGGACGCCACCACAGCATGGCTTGCCAAGCAGTGCGTCTGTGCGCACCCAGGATCCGAACCGGCAAACTCCGGGCCGCCGCAGTGGAGCGCGTGCACTTAACCGCTTGCGCCACCAGGCCGGCCCCTCTTACTGCTTTATCTTTCCTCATATATTTCATGTCTTCATCAAGGATAGGAATGATACATACTTTCTTAAGAAACTTTCCTATTATACCTTGCCAATAAATCTCAATAATTGGCCCCTCAAATCTTTTCTTACATGGTATAAGAAATGTAGTAATTGTTCTTTAAAATCCTCCCTTGAAGTTGGAAAGCAGGTGAGAAGTAGGTCCTTTATTCACTTATTAAACTGTTTTCTACAATGTGTGGACTTAGTTAAGATACATCCTAGACTGGGGCTGGCCTGGCGGCATAGTGGTTAAGTTCACGTGCTGGCTTCAGCGGCCGGGGGTTTGTGTGTTCGGATCCCTGGTGTGAACATACACACGGCTCATCAAGCCATGCTGTGGAGGCATCCCATATATAAAATAGAGGAAGATGGGCATGGATGTTAGCTCAGGGCCCATCTTCCTCAGGCAAAATGAGGAAGATTGGCAACAGATGTTAGCTCAGGGCCAATCTTCCTCACCAAAAAAATAAATAAAATAAAATACATCTTAGAAAGCAGGATGAAACAAAGTGCCAGACTCAGGATAGAAGAGTAAACATTTGAAATTTGATAATTAAGAGGGTTTATTAAATATTGGCAAACAAGTACTTAAGTGTAAAACGTAGAGATCATAACACAGTAAGTCATCTCGTCTCTTAAATTCTTCAACCAGGATTTAGTTATCAAGGCTTTTTGTGGTTTTCTTTCACAAAACATTGAAAAAGAATAGAAAGATAAGAAAAAGCACAAGATGAAAATTAGAAAGATGTCCAGCACAATAATTTTACGTTTTTTAATATGATGGTATTGGGTCTGCTTTATCTACAGTTGGAATAAAGTTATGGTAAAGTCAATGACCACTCCCTCCCACCCAGATGTTCCCTAACACCTTCTAATGGAGGACATTCATTAGATGTAAGGGAGCATCTTGCTTACTTAGATACACATTAATCAGTGAGTTTGGTTATTAAAATGAGGCCCTCTGGGAAAACTGGGGAGATGAAGAATTGGAAAACTATTTCACAATAAAAAATAAACAGAAGGGGCCCGGCCGGTGGCATAGTGGTTAAGTTTAGCACACTCCGCTTTGGCGGCCCAGGTTTGGATCTCAGGCCCCAACCTACACCATTCATCAAGCCATGCTGTGGTGGCGTCCCACATACAAAATGGAGGAAAATGGGCACAGATGTTAGCTCAGAGCCACTCTTCCTCAACCAAAAAGAGGAAGATTGGTAACAGGTGTTAGTTCAGGGCCAATCTTCCTCACTAAAAAAAAAAAAAAAAAAAAAAGCTTGAATTTTGGGAGTGCAAGGAAGCTGGAAATTCTGTCATAAAAAAATGATGGAAGGTGCTAGAACAACTGGATATCCATGTGCAAAAAAATGAATCTAGACACAGCCTTACACCCCTCACAACAATTATTTCAAAATGGATCCTAGACCTAAATGTAAAATGCAAAACTATAAAATTCCTAGAAGATAACATTGGAGAAAATCTAAATGACCTTGGGTGTGGCAATGACTTTTTAGATACAACACCAAAGGCACCATCCATGAAATAAATAATTGATAAATTGGGCTTCATTAAAATTAAAAACGTCTCTTCTGCGAAAGATAATGTCAAGAGAATGAGAAGACAAACCACAGACTGGAAGAAAATATTTGCAAAAGATACAGCTAATAAAGGACTATTAGCCAAAATATACAAAGAACTCTTAAAACTTAACAAGAAGAAAACAAACAACCCAATTAAAAAATGGGCCAAAGATCTGAACAGACATCTCACCAAAGAAGATATACAGATGGCAAATAAGCAAATGAAAAAATGCTCCACATCATATGTCATCAGAGAATTGCTAATTAAAACAACGAGATACCGCTATATACCTATCAGAATGGCCAAAGCCCAAAACACTGATGACACAAAATCCTGGGGAGGATATGAAGCAACAGGAACTCCCATTTGTTGTTGGTGGGATGCAAAATGGTACAGCCACTTTGGAGGACAGTTTGACGGTTTTTTATAAAACTAAACACTCTTGCCATATGATCTAGCAATTGTGCTTCTTGGTATTTACCTTAATGAACTAAAATATGTCCACACAAAAGCCTGTACAGGGATGTTTATAAGAGCTTTATTCATAATGGCCCAAACCTGGAAGCCACCAAGATGCCCTGCAGAGGGGGAACGGATAAATAAACTGTGGTGAATCCGGACAATGGCATATTCCTCAGCACTAAAAAGAACTGAGCCATTAAGCCAGGAAGAGACACGGAGGAACCTTAAATGCATATTACTAAGTGAAGGAAGCCAATCTGAAAAGACTACATATTGTATGATTCCAACTATATAACATTCTGGGGAAGATAAAACTATGGAGAACATAGAAAGATCAGTGATTGCCAAGGGTTAGGGGGAGGGAGGCATGAATAACAGGCAGAGTACAGAGGATTTTTAGGGAAGTGAAACTATTCTGTGTGATACTACAATGGTGGATACACGTCATTACACATTTGCCAAAACCCACAGAATGTACAACACCAAGAGTGAGCCCTCACGTAAACTACGGGTTTTGGCTAAATAATGACATGTCAATGTAGGTTCATGGATTTTAACAAACACACCTCTGTGGTGCTGGATGTTTATAGAGAGAGAGGTTGTGCGTGTGTGGGAGCAGGAGGTATACGAGGACTTTGTATACTTTCTGCTCAAGTTTTGCTGTGAAACTAAAACTGCGCTAAAGACTAAGTGCAGTTACACGGCTGAGGACATTTAAAGACCAGAACTGATATTTTATCTCAGGACACCTGTTACACTGTGAGCTGCTGCACATCTCCGTCTAGTGCCACAGACTTCTCTGAAGGCTGCTCTGTGTGTCCTCGGGTTGGTGGTAATTTGGGGGAGTAAAGAGCTCGGGATGGTGGCAGCAGTGAAGCATGGAAAGGGCTGGCAAGAAGAATCAGGGCATGGCAAGAGAACCTGTCAGAGAAGCAGCTGCCAGGTGGATGGTTCAGGAGTGAATTCCCAGAAAGATACTAAGGAATGTAATGGCTGGAGATTGCACTGGGGGCTGGGACGATAGTTGGTAGAAAAGCTGACATCTGCTTCCATACCTGCACAAAGGAGCTATTTTATTTTTTTATTTCTTTATTTTTTTTTAGACATCAAAGCTCTTAGTTTATTCATTCTCTAAACGTAAAAGACCATTATTACCCACATTAAGAAGTCAATATACTATTACAACAATATTACTACATGATTAAGTATTACAAAGGAGCTATTTTACTTTGCATTTTGTAATGCTTCTTTTTGGGTAGGTAGGGGATAACATACTGAAGGAACCAGTGTTAGACATGTAATAAATACTGTATAAAGTTGTAAGTGAATGGAGAGAAAATGAGGCAAACGACACAAGGTAGATAAGGATAAAGGTGTTAAATATAAATATTTCATCAATTATCCATTGTTTTGAAAGCACCATAGCAATTTTATAAAGAGGACATAAAAATGAGCAGATTTTAAGTTAATGCTTATGATATGTAAAGAAATAAAGAATATCGAAGGAAATAGAAAGTTGTTTTTTTTTTTAATGCTAAACTACAACATAAGGAAATCTCATAGTTCAGTCAACTAGAAGGGAGATACAATAGTGTCCAGGCATTTCTTAATTGGAAATTTCTTTTTCTCAGCCCAAAAAGAAACTTTCCATCCGTTCTAGCATCTGCTTACTGTGGTATAAGAATTTCTCCAATTTAACAAGTAGGTATGACAATTGTGACATCTGGGAATTTTTATAAGGACACACAAAAAAGAGTTGAGCTGGCTGGTAACCAATTTCATAAGTTTTTCACAGATTCCTTATATACACACAGGATTAAATTAGCTGATCACATGGCCCTTTCAAACCTCTTTTTTAAAAAGAAGATTTGAATTGATGTAATATTACAATTGTACTTTTTTTTTTTTTAACCCATTTAGCATGAGAAGAGCAGAAAGAGGTTTGTCCAATTGCAGGGTTTAAGGAGATGTAACTTCTAGGTCTGTTTATCGGGCTAATCCCCTGTGACATTTGCAAAGTTGCCTTATTTCTCTCTGATTCAATTTGTCCCCTCGTAAAAATGCAAATTTAAATAGCTGCCTATTCCGAATACACTGGAAGGCTGAGGAAGAATATATACTGGAAATATAGTTGCTATAGTCTGAATGTTTGTGTGCCCCCATATTCCTTTGTTGAAATCCTAATGCCCAATATTATCGTATTAGTAGGTGGGGCCTTTGAGAGTTGCTTAAACCATGAGGGTGGAGCTCTCATGAATGGGATTAGTGCCTTATGAAAGTGGCTCCAGAGAGACCCCTAGGCCTTCCTCCACGAGGGAACAGCATGGGAAGGCACAGGCTATGAATCAGGAGGCAGGCTTTTACCAGAACACAACCATGCCGCACCTTGATCTTGGACTTCCCAGGTTCCAGAACTGTGAGAAATAAATTTCTATGGTTTATAAGTTACCCAGTCTGTGGTATTTTGTTATAGCAGCCTGAACAGACTAAGACAACAGTCTATGAATGCAAAAGAAGACCATTGCAGTTGAGACTTCTCCATCGCTCCTGCTTGCTTTGGAAACTCTGGATTCTGAAGCTTTGTCATTTCTTTCTTTCATGATCTTAAACAGTTTAGAGATTCTGAATACAGCTTGAATATGTAAATATTTCTTTCCATCTTTTAAAAAGTTTTTTTCATGTTTATGTTAATTTATTAAATTATTTTTGGTTTGTCTTTATGCCTATTCAATGTCTCCAGTATTTCATCATGCTTTTCAATAAGTGTGAGACGTCCAGTGAAGCAAAACTTTTTGTGCAATTACCTCTCTATTGTTCACATTTGGAAATCGAAAAAGTGAAATTGTGCAACAACAATTGGTATTCTTCCCTGAACCCAAACAGATATTCCTTGCCCCTCTGACTCTAATGTATACTCCAATTCTACTTTTATTTGAAGTGATTTTCTGTGGTCTCACAGTACAGGTCATTCCAATGTGGTCATCAGGGGCGGCTGGCTCCAGGGTGAGCTGAGGGTTCTGTGTTCCCGGCCAGTCAACAAGTCTTCAGATCATGACAAGAACTCATGAGCCTTCCGGTGTGTAATGTTTTCTTGGTCTCATGTAGATCACTCAGAGTCATTCTGTGTAAAAGGGGCCTTTTCTGTCCACATTTTCTTCTTTTGATTCTATTGGAATTCTGTGAGCTATGGGAATGAGGTGACATATGGGAGAGGCAGAGAAATTGAGGAATTCTCATGCAAACTTGCTTAATGTAATATAGGGTGAATAATAGTTGGGAATTAATATTTCTTTTAATTACTAGGCCAAAGTACAAGTTTTCTTTCACATATCCACCAAGAAGCAAAGAATATGAGAGACTTTTAGCTCTTAAGTGATCCTCCATATTTTGTGGACTTGCTAGAATCTTGTATGTGCTATTCTATTACCTATATCTACATCTATACCTATAGTGTTAAGGATATTAACAGAGTCAAAAATGGAGAAAGAAAAAACACATATGTTTACCACAAAATATATGAAGAGATGCTCAACCTAAATTTGATTAAGAAAACAAAGACCACAATGAGAAACCATTTTACACACAGTAGACTGGAAAAAATTAAGCAGTCTAATAACACCAGGTGTTGATGAGGATGTGAATCAACTGGTTTCCCCTTTTATTGTTGGTAGGAATATCAATGGGTTCAACTACTTTAGAAAATAATTTGGCAGTATCTTATATATGAATTAGAGCATTTGTATACCATTTGACTCAGCAATTCCACTCCCTTATGTATATGCAGTCATGTGTACAAGAGACATGAATGTGTGTTTCCAATAGTCTCACACTGGAAACAACCCAATTACGGCCCCTGAATGAATCAATGATAGTGTCGTAAACCAAGGATAATGATTCTGCACAACTGATTGCATCCAAAATAAAAGACTAAGTAAACGAAGAAGGACCAAGAGCATCTAATACAGGACCTAACACACACAATGTATATCATCATTTATTGAATAGATGAATGATACAAATCATGCATTTGGGGGTATTGTGTGACTCGTTAGGTATTGATGCATGTTTAAGTAGCTTTTCCTTACTTGAGACAACAAATATTGACTAAGAGCACCTTTACCAAATGTTTTCTCATCACTTAATGATTTTGTATTATATTCATCTGTATTTTGCTTTGTAAATGGTACTAAAAAAATTTTCACATTGCCGATTTTGTAACTAGAAGCAGCTTTGAAACTTCTGGAGAGCAAGGACCACATTTGCAGTTTCCTTTTTCTCTTCTTGCAGAACTATAGGAGTGGACAATTGGTAACTGCTTATGACTTAATGGTGAAACAAAAATCCACTTAAATTTTCCTCTTTTAAAAAAAATTGATTTTTAAAAGATCAAATCATGGTCAAAAGCCGAATCTTTCAACCAAGCTAAGTGCTCTGCGACTTCAGGTGGATACTTTTAAAGAAAAGTTTAAAATATATATATATAGTGAAGTTGTGGCAATTAACTTTGTATGTAGGAATATGTTTGGGATAAATACAAGGAAATTTTTACATGGTAATTCTAAGACAATGAAATTCTTAGCACACAAGGCATCAACGATAGAAAAACATTGTATATCTGATAATTATCCAATTAAAAACATGCTGAACAATGTGCTATGCTCATTATTTTGCTAAGAAAAATGGAATCCAGAAAGCTGTTGATATTTCAGTTCTAAGAGATTGTTTTTGTTGTTGTTTAATCAAGTACTAATCAGGAGAGATGCACTTTATAACAGGAGAACCAACTTATCTGACATCAAAACTATTCAGGCAGTTAGATGATGATTATTAGTACTATGTTAGCCTATTTCCAATTAAACTGAACGTCCTGTTGTTATAGGGGTTACAAGAGGCACAAATTTAAAGAGAAAAAATGTGGTTTCTACCCTTTTCCTTTCACCCACTACATCACCAATTTAAACCTTCTAATATGCTAATTGGTTCATATGTATCAGATGAGAATTTTTTCATAGAAAACAACAGAAATCCCATGCCAGAATAACTCCACCAAAAAGGAAGTTTCTTGTTTCATTAATCGAGCACTCTATATCTGATACAACCAGGATTTATTGCTGGTTCTGCTTCCTCTGGGTTGCCTCCATTTTAAGGAAGGCTTTTTAGCAGTGCTTACACATCTCCACAACAGGAGAGAGCGATTTTCTCCTTCAAGAGTAGAGCAAAACTTGGTTCTTATAGGCTAATATTGAGCCATGCACCCATCCCTGAATCAATCACTGTGTCCAGGGAAACAGAATTAGTTTAGACCTGAGATACACGCCTACCTCTACAGACATGAGAGTGATGAGTCACTTGTCTCTGAACACGTAGGTTGCATCCAGGAAGGACTGATACCTGGACAAAATTTAGAGTACTGTTACTAAGAGTAATTGTATGCTAAATGGTCCAAATATCTACTATATTATACCTTTCAAGTCAGTTCCACATTTTCTTATAATGTCTTCAATAATTATGGGCTATATATTTTCTTTGCATAGAGGTGTGAGGGATACCTGGCAAGATAGAACAATTTTTTGTTTCTTGGTTGGTGAAAGAAGCTGCAAGCCACTTTTCTGCTAGGTAACTATAAGGGGTCAATTTGGAGCAGATTTCCTTAATTCTGAGAGGAGTTTTTTTGAAGGTCTCTTCGTCTTATGCAAATGGAAGAAGTAGGAACCCATTGACTTGGGAAAAGTAAGTATCAGGATATTTTGTGGCTTGATAAAGTTTTCTCCATGTGTCTTTTGCTATGCAAGCTTGGAGAAAAGTGGCATAAATAAGCATTGTCAAAGACTTCTAAAAGGAAATAGAATCTCCCTATTCCATTTGAAACCACCTTATCAGAACATCAGATAGACTGAGATGATTTCAAATAAGTTCACCCGGGTCCCCAAAGGAGCATTCACCCTAAGGGCAGGCAAATATTTGACTAGTGCATTGTAGGATATCATGCAGGAAGATTCATTCTATAACAGTCTGTGGCTAGAAGACCTCCCTGTTAAAACAGGCACATTGTGGGAATAGTGGCCTAGACTGAAAGGGTAAGAGGAGGTCAGTATCTTTGGAAGCCTATGTGTGGTACACCTCTGCAGCTTGTGCTGCACCGTCGGGAAGGCTGAAAAGGCTCAAATGAATGCACTGAACTAAATCAGCTGAGTGCGTGAATGTGTACGGCAGTCCAGCAGACATGACGGGTGAATGTTGGGGCTAGTATGAAACCAGTCAGACATCCTGAGTGCCTTCCTTCTCTTCCTCCTTCTTTAGTCTTATTCTTTCCCTCTTTCCCTGCCTCCTTCCCTTCCTGTGTTACTATCTTCAGCAGGAGAATTAACTGAGAAACAGAGATGACCCTTTTGGACTGTGTAAGTGTCCAAGGTTCTTGACAACTTGGTTAAAGGAAGAGCTTTCAAGAGGTAGCCATTGGATGTCTTTTTAAATTAGTCCTGTGGGGAATTGAATGATTAATTTGAATATTAAAAAGATTTATGATCTTAATTATACCTCAAGCTGGTGATGCAGGCCACATTGATTTTAATTAAAAAAAAATAGCCCAAAACTTAAAGAGTCGTTCCTAAGAATTCTGCTTCTCCTTCTCCTGCTTTCTAGCCTCCAAACCTGATCAGGCACAAAATTATCTTTAAAATAAATTGTTCCCACATCATCAAATATGGGCTTGGATGGTAATAATGTCTCTAAAGAAAGAATGAAGCAATTGGAAGAGGGGAGGGGTCGTGGGTCAGCAGAGAAACATGAGGGCAAGAGAGTCAAGCATTGGCACTTCCCCTCCTGTAGAGGGAATCCTGGCTCAGGGACCTGTCAGACATCTTGGCAGGAATATCTCAGTTCTCAGTCAAGTTGCCTTAGCCAGATGCCATTGAATAATCAAATCGAATAATTAACTTCCTTCGTTTTCAAATTCCATGTTCCTGAAGCAAACTTCTAATTATATTTTGGCCTCCTCACAGGGAAAGAATTCACTGAATAAAGTATATATTCAACTGGAATCATTGGTTGCAGAAGATGGCGACAATAGACTGATCTTTGAAAACATCAATTTCAAAATTGATAGAAAAAATACATTGGAAAATGTAAAAATAAATGAAGACAATATCATTGTCAATTCAAACTAAAATGGATGATTGAAGGATGTCAGCTTTCTCATAAAGACAGTAAAGACAGCAGAAAGTTTGTGTTTGACTTCTATTCTTTTCTGAGAGACCTACTATGTGAGATGCTGGGAATACAACAATGAACAAGATAGTCATGTTTTCTGCCTTTGTGGGGCAAAGTTCTACTGGAGGAAAATTGATTATGTAATGGTAGTTAAATAATTAATTATAATTTTTAGTAACAGAGGTGAGAATGAGAAATAAAAAGTGCTCTTAAAACATGGAGTGAGGTGCCTGCCTTAGTCTGAGGGGTCAGGGAAGGCTTCCTCAGGGAAATAACATGTGACCTGGGATATGAGGTCTGAGGGAGGAGGAGGATTAATAGTGGCAGAGGACTGAGGAGAAGATTTCTGGATTCTATCAGTCAAAGTTCTTGGTTACAAATAATAGAAACCAACTGACTACCAGATTAAAAAACAAATTATTGAAAAAATTCTGGGCATATCACAGGATCAATTGGGAGACTAGGAAATAGGATTAGAGAATGAGAAAGAAACAAAAAAATCTAAGACAATGGCATGGAAAGTACAGTCTAGAACACACTAGAGTAATTGTTTTCTTGGGATGTTGTAATTGGTGCTGTGCCCACTTGTTATCTGTGTTGAGCTGTAAGTAATCTTTTACTGTCACTGTGTCCTTCTTTCACCTCCGTATGTCTCCAAGTCCTAGCGGGAACATCTAATTGATCAAGGGTGGTAACTGTTCTCTAAGATGAGTGCTACTGATGATTGCCACTTGGTGTTCACGCCCTTGTGTAATCCCCTCTCAACATAGCAGAAGTGATGGTATGTAACTTCTGAAGCCAGATTATAAAAGACATTGTCACTTCTGCCTTGCTCTCTCTTGGATTGCTTGCTTTAGGGGAAGCCAGCTGCCATGTTGTGAGGACACTGCAGCCTTTTGGAGAAGTCTATCTGATGAGAAACTGAGGCCTTCTGCCAACAACCACCACCAATTTGTCAGCCATGTGAGTGAACCATTTTGGAAGTGGATTCTCCAGCCACAGTCAAGCCATCAGATGATGTCTTAATTACGACCTCATGAGAGGCTGAACCAGAATGGCTCAGCTAAGCTGCTCTTGAATTCCCATCCCACAGAAACTGTGTGAGATAATAAATGTTTATTTTTGTTTTAAGTTGCTAAGTTTTAGGGTGATGTGTTATGCAGAAATAGATAACTAATATACATGCCTAATTCCTATCTACCAGGAAAAGAGGTCCCCTCATTTTACAGATGAGGAAATTAACTCAGAGAGATTAAAAACTGGTCTTTAAATTTTTTCAAAATCACTTAGGAAGCACTTGTATGGCTCTAAGATGTACCAGCCACTGTTCTAAATAATTTACAAATATTAACTCATCTAATCCTCCTAGCAGCTCCCTGAGGTAGGAACTATTAGCACTTATTATGGACTGAATTGTGTCCCTCCTCCAAATCAATATGTTCACGCCCTAACCCCCAATGTGACTGTATTTGGAAATGGGGCCTTTATAAAGGTCATTAAGGTTAAATGAGGTCATAAGTGTGGGGGCCCTAATCCAATATGATTGATAGCCTTATAAGAAGAGGAAGAGACACCAGGGATGTACATGCACAGAGAAAAAGCCATCTGCAAGCCAAGGAGAGAAGCCTCAGGAGAAACCAAACCTGCTGATCTTGGACTTCCAATCTACAGAATGTGAGAAAATAGCTTTCTGTTGCATAAGCCAGCCAGTCTGTGGTGTTTTGTTATGGCAGTCCTAGCTGACTAATATTAGCCAACACCATAGGTCTGTGAGCATCAGACTATTCTGATGGCTGCTTTGACTCTGCTGTCCATTACGGTAATCACCCCCCACTTTGCCTTTGGTGGTTGAGGTTGTAGATAAAGATACTAAAGAACAGGGAAGTTAAGTAACTTATCCAGTGTCACACAGCTGGTAAGTGGTAAATTGGGATTTGATTCTCAAAAATAATCCACTATGCTGCATCTAAATAAATCTAGATAAGAAGATTTTAACGGTTATACTTTGCTCATGAACTTCGTATCCTATACATATCTTTTAATTGAAATTATTGACATAGCTTCTAAATGGGCTCAATAAGTAATTTTAAAAATTATTTCAGTCTCCACTAGAACAGATTAACTGAAGGATCTATTCTGAATTTCCTCAACTATTAAAAAAATTTCCCTTTAGACTAAACGTTTGCCTGGCATGCATTGAATTGTAGGTAATCTCTAGCACTGTGTCCTTCTCTTTCACTCTCTCAAGTTTCCAAATGCCAGAAAGAGCATCTGATTGGCCGAGCCTTGGTCATGGACCCAACTCCTATCAGCCAGCTAAATGCAGTTAACTTCCTTGGCTGTATGGCGGAAAACTCTCATGTAGTAACTTGGGTGGAGAAAGAATTCCCCGTGCAAGGATTTACCCTTTTGTGTTAATGTAACCCAAGTGTGGACCAAGAGTCTCAGCCCTTATCTTGTACTGAGACCCTCAGCATTCACTTCTTCCTCAAAACACATTCAATTTTATAATACATTCATGAGAAATTAACATTTTACTAAAACTATTCTGCACAGAGAGTAGGATTCCCATTGTACACAGCCCAGCAGAACCTTAATACAATTCTCCATTAGATAGTTTGTATTTTATTCCCAAAATTCCTCTCCCTGCCATTAGCCTCAACTGTCATTTTTTCCCTTCCCTCACACAGACCCTAATAATCCCCTATGCTGTCTTGATCATTTCGGTTCTACTCAAACTCCACTTGGTAAAACAAATTGCATATTTTCAGCCGAGCAGCAACTGTCACAAACCCTACTGCCTGTAGGTAACTCTGGTGTGGGATGGGGCTTTGCGTAAGGCAAGAGGGAGGAAGGAAACTGTTGATGAACTTGAAGCTGCCTGCCTCGCTTTAAAGACACTCAAATTCAATGAAAAACAAACATCCAAACAAACAAAACCAAGAACACCTGTGCTACCTAAACAAACGATTTCTGTGGGCTTGTTCAGTTGGTTTGCTGCTCTCTTTTCAGTGTCCCTCACTTTACCCTAAGTGACTTTGCAAAATATTCATCCAAATAATACAAAGCTCTTTCCCAGCCGGAATTCTAGGCTAAGAAAATGGTGGTGTATAATGACTTGTAGACATGGTCAAAGAGAGAGTTGGATAAATCTTTCCCCAGTGATCTCAGGGCTGGTAGGTGGGAAAACTGGCTAATTTATACTGAAATCACAACAGTTAAATTTTCAGCCCAAATCTGAAAACCAACTGTCTATTTTATAATTACAGTAACAGCCGGCATCCTTATTCTGTGCTTATTTTGCCATGCGGTATTAGGGAGACAATTTGGTTTTCTACTCTAGGACAATGTCTGAGGTTCTGACCCAGTCCCAGCTGATGGAGAGGCTTAAATTAAAAGTAGAGATATAGATGCTGATTGGTAGGGACCTGGCATTTTGGCAATTTTCTTCTTTTGCTAATTATTACATTGCCCTTGTTTGAGTCACTTCTGGGCCAAAATATATCTATTTCACATATATGTGAAACAGAGCAATCAAATCTTAGTGGGAAAGGGTCCAAATTAGCTTGTTCTATTTTTTTCTGAAGTCTTAGATTTTCAGTCAGGGATTTAGCAGCATCTCTGTGTGGTATTTTCAGAGCTGTAACTGAATAGAGTAGTAATGCACTTAAAGGTAAACATTGATGATGTGTAATGAACAATCTGCTAAATGTTAATACAATTTATCCTTTTTAAAATTTATAAACATGACCTATTGCATGCACTTAGTGCTAATCTATTTTAGACATTCACTTGGTTTGACCTATGACCATAATATATTATGTTCCTTGAGATATTTATCTTGTCATTTGGAAACAAGATTACAATTAATGCGACACACATGACTTTAAATTACTACCTCAACTAGAGATGTGTGAGTAATGAATTAGCCACAGCTTTGAACCCTCTGCTTATAATTTAAATTACCAGACTTTAGCTGATGCTTCATTGTAATCCATTAAAGAAGTCACAGAATCAAAGAACCACATATTGTTTTTGATGATGACCTATTGATGATATTTTTCCATTTAATTTACCCTCTAGGCTAACGTATCCAAATTCAGGTAATATAAACAATCACAAGAGAGAGCATTTATATGTGTAGGTTAATACTGGAATAAAATCATAGCCAGACTTCATCTAAACTAGATGTACAAAAACATTATCCTTTTTTGCTGCATTCCACTTTTCAGGAGAAAAATAATATGATATTGGAAAAAGTGAGCTCATACCAAGGACTTAGTCCACAAGGCATTTTTTCAGGAGAGAGCCCCATAAGAAAAAGTCTAATTCGTTATATTTTCCACATCTCCTTCTCAGCATTGACTTTGCCAGACTATAAGTTCTGGAAAGGCACAGAATACAAACATACTAAATATTTGTTGAATGATGTCTGTAGTAATAAATGAGAACCATTTATCACGAATAATGGCAGATTGAATTTTTCTCACTATCCTCCATTTGCTATGACTAGATGAATACATTGTTCATTTATTAAGCTGTTACTGTATGCTAGGCAGTATACTAAAGCATATTTTATGTACAAACTCATATTTTGTATATTAACATATACATTTATAATATATATTGTATTTACTTACATTTAACATATACTTAGTATATATTATATATATATGTATATAATTTAATACAGATAAAACCTCTCTCTAACAAAATAATAGGGTTCTTAGGAGCAGAGATGGTTTTAAACCTCTTTAGTTCTTTCCCCCATGTGCCTGGCAAAATGCTATCATATAATTGTCACTCAATAAAGACTTCTTGGATGAAAATTAAGATGTTCTTTTGTGACTTCACATTTTATAGTGCTCTAGAAAGCAAATGGTCCCAAAGGGCTGATAGAACTACAAATCACCCAAACCAAGGCAAAAACAGCAGTAATCTGAGAAGCAGAGCTTTCTCTCTAATGTATTAAAATGCCATAGATTTACTAGATTCAACCCATCAACAAGTTAAATGCATGCTATTAGGCTGCAGTGGGGGATAAATATACTTCTACACATTTATAGTCTAATTGAAGAGCCCAGAGTGGTATATATGAACACAAGAACTATTAAATGCTGACTCATATGACACCATCTAGAACATAAATTAAGAGAAAAAGGCATTAGAAAGGGAATAAAATGGTGGAGTAGTTCCCTAACTACGTAGGCCTTTGAGTCAGACAGATGGGCACGAATCTTGACTCTGTTACTTTTTTGCTGTCTCTTGAGGCAAGTTACTTAATGGCTCTGAGCTTTTTGTGTCTCTAAAATGGAGTGCTACCTCCCTATAGAGTTGTGACAATTAAATAAGGTCATATATGTTAACCCCTTAGAACATTGCCTTATACAAGATAAACAAGCATTTGGAGTAGTCAAAAAAAGGCTTCAAGATGAAGTGATACTTTAGCTAGACCTTGAAAGGTTAGGCTTTGGGTAAGAGAGGGAAGGATCAAGGAGAGTACAGGCAGAAGAAAAGTATAAGCAGGAGAAGGCAGGAATGAGAACTGAGTGTATGAGCAAGAGTGAGAGATCCCTTTAGAACAGAGTGGAAGAAATTGGCAGCAGGGGAAAGTTAAATTCGTTCAGTAAAATGGGTTCAGAGAGTGGGAATCCTTGCTAGCATGCGAGAGGTATTTAGAATGGAAATGACATACGGATGGAAAGTTGTCAATTGCTCCATTCTCTGTGGCACGCTGAACATAAGTTGTAGATGGCATATTCTTGTAGCTGAAAACCGCTTTATATTTGCTTTTTCTCCCAGCACTTGGCATATTGTCTTATATATTATGGGCAATAAATATGTTGTTTTTATATCAATTAATGAGTTTGCATGCTGATAATCCTTTACTTTGCTTTTTGTTGCACAGGTCTGATGTAAGTATATGCGTAGCTATCCTCCTATAAAAGAAGAAAAGTATATTTGTATTAAAGATGACCAGTGAGTGCTTAGGAATCTTAGAGTTAAAATTCTATGGAAGTATAATATGAATGGGATTCTATATAAATTATATATTTATAAACGTTGTCCTCCATTGTGGTGCTTAATTCTTTGGTATCACTTAGAGTGTGTTGTCTTAAGGAAGTGCTCCAAAATGTCAGGTCTTAATAATAAAATTAATTATAATGCATATTGATTAAGAATATCTACATTAAAACTTTTCTCCAAGTTTTAAAATAAGAAAATTTACATTTTTTGGCAATTTAAATTTCAGTTTATTGAACTTATTGTAAAGTTTAATAAATTAAGGCCATCAGTCAGTAACTTGACCTATAGAATGACTCAATAGGACACATTGTGAAAAAAGAAAATAGCACATTTTCCAAAATACAGACAATTTTAAGTAAAATTAATTTATTAGCTATTTGCGAGGTAGCTTGGTTCTCCCATGTGCAAAGAGCTGGGACTAATCCATTTTTATTGAACTTGACTATTGTACTCTAAGGAAAATGGCTTTGAAAAAATAAATTGTTATTCTCTGTCCTTTAGAAATAGCTATTTGAGGAATTTATAGGATTTTCCTAGATGTCTGATTGAAGCTGTCTGATTCTTATGTAGATTTTCTCCAACATACAACATTTGGTTTGCAGAATGGTGGCTCACAGGAAAATGGCTGCCTAAAAGAGGCAGAAGTATAATTATGATATCATTAGAAATATTTAAATATAAATAACATTCTATATTTGTCCTTGTCACTTGTCTGGGTTTTGACAGGGGGAGCCAGTTTTGATGGGATTCCTGTGGCCCCATAGATTTTTATCCTGTTATCCAATTTTCCGCTGCACTGCTCTCCTTCTGTCAAACTGACTGCCAGCCAGCCTTACATTTTCCCGAGAGGAGGAGCAAAGCTTTGTATTATAGTGGACAGAAGAAGAAGAAAAAACTGATTTTTTCCCTCCAAGTGCTATACTCTCTCTTTCTAATGGAAAATTCCATTGTCTGACGGGTTGAGGGAATGGGGAGTAAGGAACAGGGAAGACCTCACGTTTTCATTCAATGGTGCACGATAATGTTGCAAAGCAGGCTCAAATAGCACGCTGAGCGGCATACAGATCAGCAGACAGTTTTCCAGGATGCACGGAGTCACAAGAGTTGCTGAAATGCTGCCAAAACTGGTTTGTGCTGAGTATTCCCTAGCATTTTAAATATTGGCTTGCTGTCATGTAAAATGAAAAGATACTTACCAATCATGGCGTAAGGGAAAAGAAAAGGAGCATTTTCTTTCCATGTGAAGATGTCGCAGTGGATGCTGTTTTATTTGGGGGTTTTCCATTGACATTGGCTCATGGTTCAGAGCTTAGAGCAGAGATCGGACAGGTAACAAAAATAAGTGAATTTGACAGAGGGTTAAACAGTAGGGAAGAGCGAGAAGTGGGGTGAAATGGCAAGCTCAGGCCCCATCTAAAGGACTTCAAAATGCCAGATGGCAAAAACTAAACCAAACTGAAACTTACTCTTCAGGCCACACATATTTTTAAGCTGAATGTGGCCTGTGGTCTTTTGGATGCAGTCTCTGCATTAGAGAAAGAGTGGTCCTGTGGGCCTGCAGAGGAACCAGTGATATAGGAAGGAACCAAAATGGCAGGTTTTTATAACTATGGTCACTTATTGGTAAGATAAAGACCTTATTGTGTCTCAGGAACTGTAATATGTCCTTATTTATATCATTTAAGGCTTTTAATAATCTTTAAAAAATTGATTCATTGCATGTATAAAAAGGCATAAAGTTCAGCAAGTATTTTTCTTCTTATTTACATTATAAGTAAACCCCGAGAGTTTCTCTTAGAATCTCAGGATTATATTGAGCATTGTATGAGTCAATTTCTATACCTATAAGTAAAAATGCATTATAAGAAATTGAAAATGTTGAGCTGTATAAGAAAGTCTGCTGTCAGCTATTAAAATTTAAAGTTCCATTCTGAATTTGGTAAAATGTCTTACTGAACAGAATATGATTTTCTCATAAGGGCAAGAGTACTTAAGATACTGAGAACAAATGTGAAAGAAATTTATCCCTCTTACTTTTGTGGGGAGTCTGTGCTTTAAAATAGAGGTTGTACAACCTTACGGATTAGGGATTTTTGTTTTTACCCTTGGTTACATAGCAAATGAAAAAGATTAATCTACCTTCTGACATCAAAAGGGGGTTGTGATGCCTATCAAAGTTCTGGGCTTTGGGGATTTGCTTAATAAATGCTTGACTGAATGGATTTGCCACTTTAATATAGAAGTCAGATCATTTCAAGTCATTGTATCCTGTTTGTGGATACACATACAGTATTTTCAAATATATTTTGAAACACTTTTGAGTCCATTCAATCAAATTAAATTCTTAATTTATAATAATTTGGAGTCTTTGATGGGTTCAATGTGTATGAACTGATGTTTTGAAAAGAGTTAAACACCCGAAACCCCACCTGATTTGCCTTTTGACTCACATTGACGTGTCTAGCCAATCATGTACCACTTTTTCCCTCTGTCTCAAGAGGCCTGAGTATGAGACAAACAAGAAAAAGGTGGCAGTGGTTAATAACAGTATTTTAGCGTCCACATTAGCTTTTAACAAAGCTAAAATCAGGTAAGTTAGTACATCTGTAGTGGAAGAAGCTGTACATCCAACTATTGAAAAAAATTGTACTTTTGTTGCTATCAAATCTATATGATAATTTTAGCTCCTGAAACTCTTAGTATGAAATTAAATAAATACACATATGTTCTACTCTCTTTCCTTATAAAGTATTTTCCTCATTGACTATCTATGGTTCATTAAAAACTATAACACATTAACCAGGTGAAAAAGACTAATTAAATAGTACAATTTTGAGTAGTTAGCCAGATTGAATTACGTGGTTACCTACTCAAGATTGTACCAAAATCTTGTGGACAAATAGAGACCAAAAAAAAAAAAAAAAAAAAGCTGTAAGTTTCAACTTACATTTTTCTGTCTCTTTTAAGGAGCAGAAGAACCATATACCAATATTTTCTGACTTCATTCTCGGGGGCAAACTAACCCTGGGTTTTACCATTTATTAGCGAATCAAGGCTGTAATACATGAACTCAGCTGTGCAGTGTCAGGGTCTCTTGAGGTGGATTTTCCTGCTCTTCACTAGAATGAATTTCAAACTGGAAATAAAAAATCATGAGAAACTACTTCCATGTATATACGTGTATTTTCTTAAATAGAGTCGAGGCCATGGAAGATCTCCCTTAAGATTCCTGGCTTCCTGTTCATGTCCTGCTTGTATCATTACACTCTTAGTCTGCACCATTTTTCAACTCATGGCTTCCACTAGCATTTTCATGGTATCTTTTTTGCTGGCCCATATCGAGGACATTGCTTCTGTTGTTCCAATAACAGTAGTATGAAATATAGTTTGTGGTTGCTTTTTGGGCTAAAAGAAACTCATTACAGCTTCCTGTTTCTCCACGTGTTGCCAAAAATGTTATTGTTGGTCAGGTCTGGAGATATCTTCTGAATCTGTGACTATTTTTTGTATTTTCATGTCAGCACATTTTGTAAACGCAGCACAATTTGTTGCAAGAGTTGGACTTAATCAAGGCTTTCTATCTCTACGAGAGACAGACAGAAAAACAAATCAACCCTTTGGAGTGAGCAATTCTTACAGATTTCCAAGAAAATTCCATGTGTGCAGTTCTTTTTATGTACTAAGGAGTATAAGACGATGGAACATTTAGCCTTTCTAAATGTTAAAATCCTAAATGAATCAATCACAAATTGTAAACAAAAAAAATAGAAAATATTTAGCGAAAGAGTCTAGTTCTCTAAAGCCTTGCTGCTCAAAACGTGACCAAGCAGCTACAGCATCATCTGGATGTCTGAAATGCCGAACCTTAGGCCTTACTCCAGACCGTCTACATCAGAATCTGCACATTAACACGAAGGTTTGTGTACACATTCGAGTCCCAGAAGCACACAGTTGATTTCTATGCAGTCAACACAATAATTTCAAACTCGTCACCAGATGATGTTTTTATAAAGCATTGAGGTTTACAGAGGCAAACTGCTTTGTAAATACAGCCTGAATTATTTCTGTTTCAATCTGCAACACAAGTAAATTAACCTTTCCAATATGGCCAATTTAATTTTTAATTGCTATTGTAAGCTTAAAGATAGATAAGCTTAGAACAGAAAATACAAAACTAAATTGAACCCCAAAGGTCACATTCGAAAAACCAAAATACCTAAAAACATGCTGTAAAATGTACATGTGTGTTTAAATGTATGAATCTTCAAAATCATGTACTTTTTTAATTATTTGAGTGGTTGACAGGATAGTTGCTTTTGACTTATTTGAGTGTAAAAATGCCACTGGGGAAGGAAAGACACGTTTTTCTCCTCTCAAAATTCAAAGCTGGCTGAATGAATTAAACTCAAACTTAGGAAAATAATTCACCTTCAGGCTGGGCCTTACTCATCACAGTGGCAACCAGAGTTCAAGAGTGACTTGAGTGGAGTTTATGAACACCTGTAATCATAGGTTTTAATAAGGGACATTTTCCCCTTTAGCATTCAAAATTGATCAGTATGTCTGGGAATTGATGGTAAAAGTGATCACTGATATTTGCTCTATTATTTGGATGCTTACTGATCTGATGGTAGAGAAACGTTCTCTTGGATGTTCTCATTTTTTCGCCTCCTTCCTCTGAACTTTCTACCTTCTCTCTTTCTCTCTCTCAGTTAAGTATTTCAGTGCCTATTATGTGCGCGGTTTTGTTTCAGACAATAAAAAGATCTAAAAGAAATAGGAGACATGACTCTCATCTTCCAGAATCTTCCAAGTTCCTGATATTTTCCTGAGATAAAACACCATCTTGACATATCCAACCTTAGAGTTTTTCTTGCTGTCATTATACATTCAGGACCAGTTACTTCTATTTTTTACGCTAGTTTCTTTGTTTTCCTTCCACATCACTCCTGTTTCTTTGTAAGTAGATCAGTTACTATGGAAACATCACTCTTTTGGGTGTGGTGACCACCGCAATTTATAGATGATTCTTAAAGTTTAGGTACACGAAACCAAGATCACACAACACCCTTTTGTTTCCAGACATACTTTACTTTGAGATATTATCATGTTATAAAACAGCTTTTACTTGGTGCAGTGCGTTGGAAATTTTAATTTAGACATAATTACCAAAAAAATTATTTTAACCACAAACATTTGTATTAAGCAAAAATTCTATTATTTTTTAACATTTTGCAAAAATTAGCAAAATATAGTGGAAAGGCATGCCGATTTGGTCCTAAAATAGAGGAGTAGCTTCCAACTCTAT
Source organism: Ceratotherium simum simum (assembly GCF_057802395.1). Classification (NCBI taxonomy): domain Eukaryota; kingdom Metazoa; phylum Chordata; class Mammalia; order Perissodactyla; family Rhinocerotidae; genus Ceratotherium; species Ceratotherium simum. Next base: position 59,653,806 of record NC_141908.1, read on the forward strand.
AGCAAAATGTACTGAACTTCATAAGCTTTGAAAAAGAAATCAAGACAAATGAATATAAATCATTTAAAAACTACTTTTTGAAGTCTTATTTTCAGATCTGTGGTAGGTTGCCTATAGAGTGAAGGGGGAGAATCTTTTTTCTTTTATCTCATGTCACAGAGTGAATGGTTCCAATTTAGTTTCCAAAGGTGGGGCCCACGAATTAATTGACAATAGACAGATTAACAGGAGAAAAGTTTACTATGTGGGAGTATTTAGTAGTGAGTAACCAGCAGAATAGCCAGAGGTAGGGGTTTATCTATCAGCTTAACAAAAGGGAAGGGGGGTTAGGGTTTCAATGTGAAAGTATTGAAGGTTCTGTTGGACAGTCTCCTTCCTGGAAGGAGGCTGGAGTTTGCCCAGCAGAGAGTTAATGGCAGCGATATTTTTGGGAGGCTCTACTTTCATCAGATAAGGAAAGTTCAGATAAGATTTCTTTCTGCTGATCCCTTCAATGGCTTTTCCAAACTTTCTCATGGCACTGGTGTTTAAAAAGCTGTGTTTTGCATTTGTAATAGGTATTAATCCTGATTCTATTCAAATAAACATAGGAAATGTGTGTTAGTATATGCTTAGAAATTATGTCTCAGTCTTAAAAAAAGGAATTTGAGATGTAGCCTCTATGCTCTACTGAGAAACATTAGAACTGATTAGCCTCTTTGTTAAAATTATGGCATAATTATATGTCATATAACCATTGACTCAATGTGCCACATTCTTCACTTCATAAAAGATGCTTTAAAAAAGGAAGTTTAAGGAATAACCAGGGAATCATATGAACACAAATGATAAAACAGGCAATGGTAGAAGAATTTGTGTTTGGCTTCCATTTACCGGCTCCAAGGTCCCCTGGATTTTCTGATTGCTCCTCTGGCTCAGTGTTTTCCTCTTGGGACTTTGATTTCTGGCTTCTTTCCCTGGTCCCTTACTGTTTGCCAGTCCATCTTTCTTCCATTAGACTGTAGTTCCTCAAGGGAAAGGAATGGGCACTACTCATCTTTTCTCCCCATAGCTAGTGCCGGGTACGTTCTAAGTGGACCACATCTTGAACCAAATATTTGAGGAACCAAATTTTTATTTGTCCTGCCAGAAATCACAAGTGATGGAAAAGTTTAGAGATTTGTGGATACTTTGGATCCTGAAATCACTCCTCTTGGATGATTAATTCTCTGCTTATGCCTGTAACCTAGAGGGTGGGCAGAGGATATTCCTCTCTCTTATTTGTTCTTTTCATGTACACGGATGTATTGCACCAGGAGAAGCTACACCATGAAGCTACCTGCCATATTGGCAGGGATCCAGGGACACTGGGGAAGCTGTGGCTATTGTAGCATTTTTTTCCCCAGCTAGCTTCCCCGTGGAATAACTACTGTTAATATAAAAAAAAAAACGCTATTACAACTGGAATTACTAACTACTGCAAGCATTCACCATTTATAGAATACCAAGCCCTGTGCGTGACGTCTTGCATATATTTCTTTATTTCTTCCAAGAGCCCTGAAAAGGGACGATATTATTTCCACTTTACACTTGAGAAAACTGAAGCTCAGAAAAGCTAAATCATTTGACCAACTACACAGCTCAGTAGAAAAGCATTCCAAAGCCGGTTGCCTCAACACACAGTTGAGGAGCATGACCTCCCTTGCTAGCAGCACAGTGGTTAGATTATTCTACTGTCAACAGAGAACTCGTACAGTGGAGGACACAGAGTCAGAACTCATAAAATGTTTTGATTGGTTGTTTTATGTCAGCCTCTGGAGTACACGTGGTTGGGGACCTATAAAACGAAGGAGAACGGGCCCCATGTATAAGCTTCATCATTATTATTTTTTAATTTTTTACCATACTTAATTTGCTTTATAAAGTCACATCTTTGGGAGAGTGAGTTGAGTTAGCTATAATTTTACCTTTTGCATTGCGATTAGCTCTCTAAAAATGTTCAATGATTAGAATAGTGTAACTTGGGGGACTTCAAATAATCTAGGTAAAATCAAAGTAATACATAGACATAGCTATAAGTATATCTATTTACAGTTCTCCTGATGAAGAACGTATTCAACCACCCCGAAAAATAAAAGTGTTAAATAATTAAAATAAGGCATATAAAAAGGGTTATTCCAATGACTATTTTCCTTTGAAGGTATATGTCTTTGTCAGCATGGCTTTCCTACTTTTTTTTTTTTACAATATATATTTGCGTTTGGAAAATTTGAGACCGGTAACGTTATCTGCAAGGAGGAGATAGTGAAAACCTTCAGAATGTGTTCCACTGTTATTTGTGCCAAAGGCTGGTCAGTGCCCTGTGGTGACAGGAACAGCTGAGGGGACTCGCAACCTCCCTCGTGGCTCAGCCTCAGCATAGAAGCAGCCTGAATGGAGGGCTAGGGACTCTGGGCCTGGGCTCAGGCACAGATGTCGTGGGCTGCAGAAAGCCCCTAAACAACTTCTGTCCTTTAATAGAAACACCTAGATCCAAAACAGGATTTTGTTGACATTTTCTTTGAATAAAAATATCACCTTCAGTCAGGCAACATACAATATTTCCATTAAGATATGTACCTTTAAAGTAACCCATTTTATCTAGGAGTTGCTTAAATTGTATATTTCTAGATTAGTTTTAATGTAAATAAGTTGACAGTAGAGTGAAGAGAATCCTAAAACTAGTCAAATATTTGAAAAGTGAAAGAAAATTGGACCAATTTGGAAGTAGTTTGTGAAATTTTTATGTTTAAGAAAAACAGATCGTGTCAGTTCCAAATACGTATTTCTTTTTATTTGCTCAAGTTTTATGACTTAGTCAATAACCATTTCCATGATTTGTGACTAGTTTTTCAAAAAGAATACATGTATTTTTAAAACTGAGTAATATGTTGTAAGATTACAAAGAAACATTTTTATTCTCTTCTCCTTTTTTGATATCCATCCCTGGTTCTTTACCATATTTTCTAATAGTAGCTACTACCCATGTAACTGGCATGTTTATAATATGCATCAATTGTCTAATTCTCCAGGATCCTGTATCTACAAATTTTCTGAGTTAAAATTAAACCCTTCCTTCCTACCTTCTTTTAAAGTAAAGGTACTTTTCTTACAGGATTAAAATCCTGCAAAAAACTCAAGTGGTTTCCCTTGATGGGAAATGAAGACCACAGTTTTCATCTCAAACTGTTATCAGGCTCATGGAGGCACACCAACTTATCCTTGTTCTCTGATCAGCGGGTCACTAGAAAGAGGGAGGGGGCGTGTGCTCAGCTTCCTCTCAGCTCCTCCTCTAACACACGCTCGTTCTACAAGCCTGGCCACAGGGCCGGGAGCTGGCCTCTCAACTGAGAGTGACAGAAAGTCCTTTGTCCCCAAATATGAGCCATATGCTTTTAATTTCACTATGACTGCTTTATTCTCTGGGGTCTAGAGAGTTTTCTTAGGTTCCAAGAGTCCCTTTTTAAAAAAATGCAAATTGTTTTGAGATGGCTTAATTATTATTACCTCTTTAATAGGATAGAGTTGACAGTAACAGAGAGTAAAATGGTCCTTAGAACAGACATAGTGGGTGGGGAGGAACCTGAAGGGTGGGAAGGTGGCAAAGAGTGGAGACTGATTCTAATAATTCTACGTTGTATGTCAGTCAGCACTTTCTATGCAGAATATTGATTCCATTTATAACATAGGGTTTAACTGTTGGGGCATATGGAGGAGAGTCCCTTTATAATTGAAAATATCTTGGAAATAATTTTATAAAAATCTTCTGACATGGAACTGATGTTATAGGTACATAGGTTATACCACCTACAATAATAATATGGGGCCACCAACTAGGAACACTGTAGACTTAAGAGGATATTGTAGTTTATACATGCCTCAATTTGGGGGTTTCATGGGCCTGTTGACTGTTGTCTTGCCCTTGTGTCAGAACCAGACATGGTTCTGAATTACCTGCTTAATTCAGTCTGAAGCAGGATTAAGTAGGTACCTTACTTTTACCACCTTCACATCCCCCACCCCACTTTAGGGAACTCTATATGTCTTGAGACTACTATCAAAAATATATTATTCATTACATCTACATGTATGGATTCTTGAGACTCAAAAAATTCCTAGCAATAAAAGGTATATATTTTTTTCTTTTTGAAAGCCCTTGATGTATTGTCACAGCTTAGGTTCCTCAGAGTTTGAAGGCACAAGGTTTATTAGGAATTAACACCTGTGGGAGAGAGGGGGCGAAGGCAAGATTGGGTAGAGGAAGAAGTCAAACTTCGAAGCAGACTTGGTAAAGCCTTGGCCAACCCGGGGGGCACCTCTGGAGAGAGCATTGCCTCTCAAGGCCTTGGGCCAAAATGGCTGGGCTTTTGTGCCCCTGCCTGGCTCAGTCACAGGGAGCAGGCTGGCCCAGATAGGGTGAGGCCGTGGGCAAGATGCCTCCCTGCAACTAAGCAGACGCTGAAGGAGCTGCCTGCTGGAGGCTGCCTGCTGACTGCAATCCATGCGGCTGCACAGGGGGATGAGGGCAGTGCATCTCTGCGTCTTCCATAAATCTTCGTTTCGTAATGCCATATTCACTACCCGATATTTCCCCAAATGGTTGAACATTAACATTGTGCCTTTCTTTATCATTTTACTGTTTTGGATTATTTCCCCAAAGTGTTATAGCTTATAACTGCTACCACATGAGTGTTGCATTAAGATTAAGAGTAAGGATTTGGTTCAAATTCTCTGCCTCCACCACTTACTTGCAGTTTAACCCAAGGTGGATTTCTTAACCTCTCTAAATTTCAGCCTCCCCATTTGTGAGTTGTTGGGTGATTAAATGAGGAATGCATGCAAATTCATTGGCTTAGGATCTGGCATATTGTTTGTGCCCAGTGTTAGTTACCATTAATAATAATTTTTTTGTCCTTATTATTCTCTACTCTCCACTTGGTCCAGGATGTAGAGCCTGAGAAATTTTCCAAATGCACTGGTCGATATTAGAAGAAACCAACTACCCAATATATCTGCTTATTAGGCATTATGGTAGCAGAACAAAAACTAAGTTAAAATAATTAAATAAGTGCAAGGCAAGGGGTAAGAGAAAACACCATCTGCCAGCTCTCCGTGTGTCATTTAGGAGCGAGTTGGAAGATAATGAAGGCCATTGCATTCTGGTCATGGATGGGTCCTTCTGCTTGGCTGGTGTTATCGCCTTTCTCTGAATAAAAATAGCCCATGAATCCTTTACCACAGCTCAGTAAACACAGATTATGTGAATAAAAATAAAAGGACGCACAACAAAATCTTTGGGGAGATTTGCTGCAATTTATTTGTTTCCTAGTGTACCCATGAATTTCAGTACAATCAACAGTTTAATCTGAACAGCAAGTCATTTGTTTTTTGGCTGTTTATAGTCAGTTTACACTATTTTCCTAACAGGACTGGTCATATGAAACACTCATCAGAGCCACGAAACAATCTTCAAATTTAAAGTAGTGTGGAGGATTGAGGGCAGCACTGCCCATGTCACCAACAAAGGATCAAATTTGGATTTGGCCACCTACGACCTGTGAGGATATTGGGTATACTTGAAGCCTTGACTTCTCTTCAACCAAATGGTGATGCTAATCAACCTTGTAATGTCTAAATGAGATCATGTGAAAGATGAGTAAAAAGTTCTTTTAAAAATTCTTTGTAAATCTTAGTTTATCATGATTAAAAATAGCAAGTTACTTTTGAAGCATAGTTTCACCTTGTTATTTTGAGAGTAAACTGACTACCAGGTCCCAGCTGTGTGAAATTACTTAAATTTGGGGAGTTTACTTGGGGAAATTACTTAAATTTTGGTGCCTCAGTTTTCTTATCTGTAACATGGGGATAATAATATACTGACCTCATAAAGTTCTTGTGAGGATGTAATGAGATAGTCTAGGTCAAACACTCCGAGTACAGAGCCTGGCACAGAGTGATTATTCGGCTGCTATTGTTGTGATTTTAATATGAAAGCAAATAGGGGTCATTTCTTTGTGTTTTGCTTTGAGCAATGCTGGAATGGTTTACTAAAATTTTCATTTTAATTCTGGAGTTATATAGTGACACCTACTAATGTTTAGCTGGTATTCTGGAGAGATTGCAATAACAAAAAAAGAACAGAAGATAGGAAAGTGTCCCTTGAAAAGAGGAGAGTAGGAGAATAGTTCTAGGTTTTGTTTTTACGGAAATCTCTATCATCAAATTGGTTTTAATTTTTGAAAAAGCACAGACTGAAGAGGCATATAGTCTAATGCAGAGGAAAGCGCACGGGTGTGGAGGTCTAGAGCACGAAGTTAGAGTCCCCCCTTTGTCACAAACAACTGCCTATGGACAGGGAATAAAAAATGTAGCATTGCTGGCCCCAAAAGAGACGAGCGGACAGAATCAGTGCTCCTCAAACTTGACCGCACATTAGAATCACCAGGAGTGCTTTTGAAAGATAATATGTCTGGCTCCATCAGGTCCAGCTCAGATCGTTTGAATTATCATCTCTCTGAGGAAGAACCAGTCTCCAAGATCACCAGGTGTTGGGGATACACAGTGAGGCCCCCGGACCACCCGACTGGGTGATGACCAGGTTCTCTTCCAACCCTGAAATCTTTGTACCTCTCCCTTCACTGCGGTTCACGTGTGTAACGAGTGCTTCCGAAAATGAAAGCGGATATAGAGCCGTGGCTAGAGAAGGTTAAGAAATTTGATTTAAGCTATTTGCTTCTGAAAAAAAGCAAGTTATTTTCTGACCTTCACTGTAAACCATAAACCTCTCTCCTTACGAGAGAGGTGATAACTCTACTTCAACTGTATAGGCTATATGTTGGACTCAGCCAACCCATTTTCAATTTACCTCCCTTCTTATGTGAAAAGTTCTACCCTCGTAGAAGCTTGCTTCTGATACAGGCAAAATACTTAGCGCATCATTTAAAAGTCACACATAAGGCCTCACCTCTGCATATGGGCAATAAGAAGAGAAAAAAAGTGAGAAACTGCTTCCAGAGAGGGATTTTCTCACCCATTGATCTCAGCGCAGAGCATCTGCCTGGAAAGAATGTTTTTGTAATAGAAATATTCAGTGAAAAAACACCAATGGTTTCCATTTATATTGTTACAGCAGTGGAAGAACATATGGCTTAGCTTAGGAAAGTGAATGTTAGCTATGAGGGTGCATTTGCAGGAGACATTAATTAGGACTGAGAGTATCTTGAGTACTTGGGAAACAAATTTGTTTAATAAGCTTCATGGTTTGCAGATGCCTTTCCCTCGTCCTTTGCCATGATTCCAAATAAAGTGGTTTTATCTGTGCGGAGCTAAGCACACTTGAGAAGTCACATGGTTTCTGTGCCTCATTCCCTTCATATTTGAAAGCAAGTTGACAGGACCTTCACATGAGTAAGATATCTCCTACAGTAATACACACCCAAGTGAGGCATTGTCCTGCTAAATCAGGATCTGATTTTAAGCTTGGTCTATTCAGGACTTTGCGTTTAGCGAGGCCTCCATTCATTGGACTACTGCAACCAGATGCTGATGTCCTGTCTCTATTCCTGGAGACTCTCCGCCCTGGGGTGTGCCTGAGTGGAGGACACTGCACACGTCCTGTCTTGTGTTTGTATCAGCTCCAGCTGCTTCCTTTGATCAGCGGCTGATAAAATATCTCTTGAGCTTTGTGGAGCTGATGAAAGCCATGTGTCTGGGCTAAGAATTTGGAACTTGATTTTTGGCATTATCATAACCTTAATATCCATCAGTACATTTTAAAACATGAGCATGAGGCTCATTCTCTGGTGAATACTGGCTGGGGCGGCTGAATATGTGGGTTGTGTTGAACCCTCAAAAGCATATACTGTATTACTTTCTTAAGCTAGGAGGGCTGTAATGACACTCTTGGGACAGATAAACATTTCCTGTGAAGTCCCAATTTGCTTAATTGCTAGCCTTGAGTTTTAGAGTCCTTGCTTCCCTAAGTGAACTCATTTTAATAAAAATAAAAATTTCCAGCTGTTTTATTGGTTCTTCGTGAAGAAGGCAAAGAGTAAATGGAAATCGAAGGTGAACTTTCTCACTGATTAAGGCAACATTTGTGGGGTGAAATGGAAAGGTGGGGTAGGTGGACACATAGACTGGGGGAGCGATTAAGAGTGAGGATTCTGGAGCCAGACTCCAAACTTAATCTGGAGCCAGATCCTGGCTTTCAGTCCTAGCTCTACTTCTTGCTTGCTGTGAATCTCAGGCAAGCTACTAAACTCTGTGTGCCTCAGTTTCCTCATCTATAAAATAGGGATAATGACAGATTGAATGAGTTAATGTTTGTAAAGTGATTAGTTTCTACACATCAAAAGCGTGCAATAAATGCCACTGTCCACTGGGCAGAGCCCCATGCTGGTAGTTCTGTTGATATCAGGTGAATATATCTTCAGAACCAGGTTGATTCTATAAGCCTAATCTAAGATTCTCCTTCTGTTCCCGAGGCTGGTGCTAGATGGTTTTGTGAAGCTAGATAAGGATTATGAACCCTAACTAAAACACCTAACTGTCTTTTAGACTGTTTTTAATGTGTAGATTAATTCAATGCTGCTTATAGGTATACTGGAAAAAGAAAATAAGACTATTCTTATAAATACTTTTAGCTCTACTGGGACAGTGTACAGCAAGACAAGAAAGTAATATGTATATTCAACTTATCAGACTTTTCTAAAAAATAATATTAACACTATGATCTAAGACATTTTCTAACAGGTAATTTTTTTAGCATCTAGATCCCTGAATTACAATAATAAGAAGTGTTACTGAAATGTGACTGATTCCCAGAGTGTGCCCTCTCAAGTATTTGATTTTGGCCAGCCTTTTATTAAAAACAAAACACAGACTCATTTGTGTTTTTATTTCTGTTACCCCACCTAGTTCCAAAAAGGATTTAAGGCCACTGAAAAGCACTTGTTGAATATGTTCAGAAAATAGGAGTTACTGACTTTTATCATCTTGTGACTTTCAGTATCACTACTTGATGGAAAGAAGTCAATGATATTTTTCTTCCCAGTTTCATTTAAACACCTATCTTTGGCTGCCACATGTATTATTCATTAAAATCCAATAGAAATCAAGTAAGAAATTCTCCGTTAAGGAAAAGCCACTTGTTTGAGAGTTCAGAATTAAATATCCATATTATTTGTTATTAGATTATGAACTAACTATAAATTGACAGCAAGTGATCATGTTATCGTAGTAGTGACACCTCCTAGGAGGCCCTTCTTTTTGACCCCACCCCAACTGAAATCTTCAGTTCCGCTACTGTGTTTGTGGTTACTGTTCTTCATAGTCATCTAAAGGGGTCCTAAGGTAAGAGATGAATGTGGTGTGGTGATGGAATTGTTTTCCTTGACATGTATAGACTTTAGTAAATGTCAGTGATGTTCAATGTTTCTTTCATACAAAACAATAAATTTGAAGACAATTTAGAGAAGTAGGAGACTTGGGTTATAGTGCTACCATTTAATCAACTGCGGCAACTTAGGCAAGTTAGTTTATTTCCTTCAAACTCAGCTTTTCATTTAGGAAGAGGATCAGCTAGTTCTAAACTCTCCTTTCTCAGTAATGTGCAGTGATCTTAAGATACCAGGAATCAGCATAATTATAGAGGCTTTAGCAGTTACATCACAGTTTTAATAGATAATTCCCTAAAATTGTATTAACTTTGTCCATATAACACAAAACCAAAATATGGAGGTTTTAATATATTCAGATATTTGACACAGATATAAACAAAGCTTTTCACTCTGTTTTGTATAATTTTAGTGTTGTACTTTTATTAATATATGGCCCTAGACTTCTACTATTTTATTTCCTCTTGAAGGTAGGTGTATCTACTTGTTTACGGCACAAAATGGGGACATATAAGTTGATTGAGAAGGAATACATTCTTGCCAGGCAAGTTGCTAAAAATTAATATGTATTTATTCAAGAAATATTTATTCAGTAATCTAGTAAGTAGGACTAAAATAATGAATAACACATGGGGCTTGCCCCAAGAAGCTTATGGTCTAGTGGGAGTACAGAAAAGTAAATGGATAATTATAAAACTGTGCAATGCAGATGATGATTGGGGAAAGTGCAGAGTGCAAAATGAGCACAAGTGGGCCCCAATCCAACCCAGGGAAATCATTGCAGACTTCCCAGAAGACATGGTGTGAATGGATAACAGAGTTAGTCAGAATATGGGATTATTTCAGGCAGAGTAAAGCAGCATGTGCAAGAGCCTGGGGGTGAGAGAGAGCCACGAATGTCCATAAACTGAAGGTAACTTACAGTATGTTTTTAGAGGTGAGGGGAGAGGAAGAGGGCAGCAGGGGGAGATGCGGTTACAGAGGAACACAGGAGTTTGAATTTGATTCTGAGGACGATGAAGAACCATTGGTGGGTTTTCCATAGAGGAGCAACATATAATATTAATATTAAAAAACAAGAAACACTGAAGTGTGGCAAATGGTTTGGAGTGAGACACAACTGGAGTAAATCAGTTGGAGCCCTGTAAAGGTAAACTAGGCTAGAGCTGATGGTGGCCTAAACTAAGGTGGGGAAAAAAGAAGATGGATTCAAGGACTCTTAAGAAGATAGAACCAACAGCATTTGATGATTGATTCTTTCAAAAAGTATTTGTTGGATTTCTGTCTCTGGCCATTATGGAGTAGCTGGTATTAGATACCCTCCCACTGTAAATAGCTGTGAAACTTGGACAAAATATATAAAACAATATTTGCAGGCATTGGATAGCAGCTCAGTGCTGGGCTATAATCTTCGGAAAAAGGGAAACATGATGTCAGCTCCAGATTCACACAGGCTTTCTCTCAAAGAACATTTTCCAGGCTATCAAGTAGGGAGAAAGAGTCCAAGAAGAGAGCATAAGTTTTGCCAAATGAAGGATGAGTTATTGCCTGCTAAGTTGGCTGATATTTGGGGCTTTGATACCAAAAATAGGGGACCTGCAGAGAAGAAACCCAGTAAATCTGAGGGGAAATTCCTTTCAGGTCATTGGTCAACTCCTGGACAATACAAGTGTAGGACAAAATTCCAGGAGGTTTGGAAGAAAGCCTCTTCAGGGAGGCTGGGAGCTAAGCAGACATTCCAGTGCAGGGGAGATGCTGGAGTGCAAGTCCAGCCAGAGTGAAGAGATCTTGATGAAACCTCCAGGCATCTCATTGGATCCCAAAAAGGCCATACTGTAGGAGTAAGCACCATGTCTTGTGAGTAAAAACAAAACTGGAATAGCCCATCCTAACAAAGCCTAAAACCAAGCCTCAGCAGGATAAGGTAAATCCACAGTAACTTAACTGCCTGCCATAACAAAACTCAACCATTTTCAGAAGAAGATAACATCATGCAGAGCCTCTACAGGGTATTATCCATGATGTTCAGCATTCAATAAAAATTACTACATGCTCAAAGAAGTAGGAAAAGCATCTGATAATCAAGTGGTAAAACAGTCAATAAAAGCAAACCTAGAAGTAGTGCTGATAAGAACTTCATATTGATAGAGAGTTGACTATGTGCAGATACCACTTCAGCTGTGAATAAGACAGAAAAAAAATCTCTGAACTCATGGAACTTACACTTTAGGGAGATAAAACAGATAATATACAAGATGAATAAGTAAAATATTTGGTTTGTTAGATGGTGAAAAATACTATGGAGAAATAGAAAGAATGGAAACAAGATAGGGAATATTAAGAGGGTGGGATTTTAAGTAGGAGGCCAGAAAAGGGTTAAGTGTGTGGGGCTAGTGGGGAAGGAAATTAAAAGATGGCACATATATTTTGAGCTTCTGCTTTTATATTGCCTTCAAATAGGCAATATAAGAAGAGGAGCAGAATTATCTGTAGAGAGATGATATTTTGGGAACATTTAGTTTGAGGTGTCTGTGAGACTTTAATTGAAATTTCATAGGAGGCAATTGGACACGTGAATTTGGAGGGCAGAAGATATCTATTCTAAAGATGCTAATTTGGGAGTGATCAGCATATGATAAAAACTGAGAAGGGAAAAATAATGAACTATTTCAGTATTTAAAATACAGACATGAGGGGCTGGCCCGGTGGTGTAGTGGTTAAGTTCGTGTACTCTGCTTTGGTGGCCTGGGGTTCACAGGTTCGGATCCTGGGCGTGGACCTACACACTGCTTATGAAACCATGCTGTGGCAGGCATCCTACATATAAAGTAGAGGAAGATGGGCATGGATGTTAGCCCAGGGCCAATCTTCCTCAGCAAAAAGAGGAGGATTGGCAACAGATGTTAGCTCAGGGCGAATCTTCCTCACCAAAAAAAAAAAAAAATATAGACATGAGACATAGAAGTGTACCAGTGAGACTGATAAATAACTGCATAGATGGGATAATCCAACAGAATATATGTTCATGGAAGTCAAGTGTTTTAGCAGGAGGAGTTGGTCAGCGGTGCCAAATACTGATAAATCAAATCAAATAAGCGCTAAAATGTTTTCTTTGATTTAGAAACAAAGAACTTGGTAAAAATTGGTGAGAATTATGATTAAAATGTGGGAGAGATTTCAGACTGCATTGGGCTGAAGAGAAAATAAGAGGCAAATCTGTTAAGATAGGGACAACTCTAATTCTGGCTATAAAGGGCAGTAATTGAAGAGGATTGTCAGCTTAGGAGACTGTGAGTGGGGGTGTATGTGTTTGTGTTTTAAGAATGAAAGACTTAAACACATTTAAGTCTACTTAAAAATACTTTTTTGAAGGACTACTTAACTCTCCAATCTAGATTGGAAAGAGATGAGCGCATGATAATGTCTAGATTAGGCTCATGGAGCTGGAATTTTTGGGATGATTCTTCAGTGCCACTCTGGAGGCACAGAGGAAAATTTTAACTCCTATTACACAGTTACTCAGGTGATATTAATGCCAAATTTTGCACATCAAAACTTCTAGCTTTATCTCAGATTCTTCCTCTTTTAACTTATTCCAAGTAGTTTTTTTTCTTTTCCTGAGGAAGATTCGCCCTGAACTAACATCCATTGCCAATCTTCCTCTCTTTTTGCTTGAGGAAGATTCACCCTGAGCTAACATCTGTGCCAATCTTCCTCTATTTTGTATGTGGGACGCCACCACAGCATGGCCGCTGATGAGTGGTGTAGGTCTGCACCCAGGAACTGAACCTGGTCTGCTGAAGTGGAACGCACCGAACTTAACCACTAGGCCGTGGGGCGGGCCCCTGCAAGTAATTTTTTTATTCAAAATATTAAAAGAAGAAAAGCTTTATGGCAATTTTTCTTTTTCATTTTATTTAACACTGGCTCAAGTGAAGTTTTCGCCTAGCTCAACTGATATACATCTCAAATTAAAAGTAACTGAAAAAATTACTATGATCGTTATTTTTGAGATTGGAACCCCAAAACTAGTTTTAAATGGATGCATCTTTTGTTATCTACATAGTCAAACTTTTTTGTGTGTTTACACACATTATTCCTTAAACAGAGAGAATGCTTTATAATGCTTATTATAGTCTAGCTTACCCACTGAGCCCAAATAATATTGATTGATATTTTTGTCAGTAATTGAACACTTCCAAAATTTTTAATAGGCTTTCTTCTATTAATGGATGTATATGAACAAACTATAAATGCTCTTAGAAGTTTATTGTCTTCTTCACTCAAGTTTAAAATAAGAAATATTACTTCAAGATGGTCCTGATTAAATTTCCAAAAATAAAGTGATAAAAATTAGAATATTTCTGAGAACTTGTGCCATTCCAAGAAAAAATAAAGGAAATTTTGCAATGCATGTTTATGCCTTTGACAAAAATATTATGCCCATTGAATGTATTAGAATTGAGTCTACGAGCTTGCTTCTGATAAGAAAGGAAGACATCAAAATTAAAATATTTTATCAACTGTCTTTTGTTTTGGATAGGAAAAAAAAGGATTTACGTACTATAAATACATCTTTTTCCAAGAATCACCAAGTGATGTTTGAGATAATCAAATTTTTGGACTAATTTAGGAATTTTTCCTGAGTTTTAATGCTTTCTACAGATTCAGTTGGTTATTCATCTTGACATCTTTTGCACTGAAAACATCTAGTTATCCTAAAGTATCTCTTTATTCATGAATGAGTAGAGATCATCAAGAAAGATAAGCTATTTCAACAAGTCATTTTGAAGGACTAATTATTGTTTTATTATATCGCTAATGCTCAAAGTGATCATATGACACTTAAGCTCTCTTGGTTCTGATAAACTTGAAAACAGCCAAAAGAATTTAATGGGAATAATGACACTCTTTTATGTTGCTTGAAGGAGTATATTGAACAGGATGGCCTGCTGTGCTCTTCAAACCCAGGGGGAAAGATTATTCTTAACAGAGTATGAAACCAGATACTGATCTGTCTTCAATTAGCATTTCCAAAAGTCTAGAAACATCGTGAAATAGAATATCATTTAGTATATGGTGCATATTTAGTAAAGTTCATAAAGATGAATATGATTTATTACTTGGGAATTAAAGTCAAATTTTCACTTCCATAGGCTAAAAGTAGTTTATAGAGATGAGCAAGTCATGTTTTGCACATAAAGACCCCTTCTGAAGGGACCGACATAATTGACCTGGTGTAATGTAGTATTAGGGTTTAAGGTTAGAAAGACTCTCAGTCTTTTCTATGTGGATGGGGGCAGAAGGAAAGAAACATTCTTTTTCACCCTGTTCCCAAGTAATTGTTTATTATCTGAAGTGTGGCTGCTTTCCAGCCTCAGATGATCTGGAATAATGGCCACACCTCCCTATTGGTCAAACAAACCAAGACTACTGAAAAGAGAGCTTCATCCCTGGCCTTCCCTCCCTCCCTATACTTTCTTATCAAGTTCCTGAATACTACTGGGTACTTGGTCTCAAAGTTTCAGACCTTTTGGAGGGTGCTCAACAGCCATGCTCTCAGGCATTGTGGATGTCTAATTTCCATACAAGGATTAGCTCTGGTTGGGGAGCAAGGAGTCACTAAGTCACTTTACCTGCCGTTGGGAAGGTGCTTTATACAAGATCTGCTGGATTATCATTTCCTCCTGCTGCTTAGGATGGGGTACCTGAGTGCTGTCACTTCACATACCAATTTCCATGGATCTCTAGATTTTCCTGAAGTTTGCGGCAAGACACATTAAAGAAAATTTACAGCTCTTTACAACTTTTTTGTGTACATGAAAGTGACTAATTAATCTTCATAGGTGTTGGTGGGCCCAAGTGAATGAGCCTACCAACTAGTAGTCATCCAGTCAGGCATCATCAGAAACTTATTCTTAAGATTTAAAGCTAAACCCGACTTCAGTTTAAAGACAGCTCCTGACCTAATTGGTGTCAGTATTCTGAATGCTTTTGTGAAAGTGTTTTTTTGGATGAGATTAACATTTAAAGCTGGATTATTCTCTATAATGTAGGTGGGCCTCATCCAATTAGTTGAAGACCTTAATAGAACAAAGATTGACCTTCCGGAGCTAGAAGGAATTCTGCCAGCAGACTGCCTATGGATTCAAACTGCAATTCTTCCCTGGGTCTCCAGCCTGCTGGCCTACTCCATCATATTTTGGACTTGCCAAACTCGTCCACAATCACATGAACCGATTCCTTAAAATAAATCTCTCTCTCTGTATATACACACATCTTGTTGGTTCTGTTTCTCTGGCAAACCCTGACCCATTGCTTAACTCTACAATTAAAATAACGCCAGGCACATGAGAAGAACCCAAAATTATTGAATGAACCAATGAATAAAAATACATACCAGGAATTCTGTTTGGAAAAAATAGTTTAATAGTAAAATCTTGAGATGAAGAATGGGTTCTTAATACCTTTGAATCCATAATAAATTGAAACCAGGTTAAGGTGCAATCTTCCTGGTACCTTTTTAAACTTGAAGGTTTAAAAAAGATGTATTAGTTCTGGAAAGAAAATGTTTGTGTTCTATTCTTGGCAGTGTTTGTCATCAGTTTTGTGCCCCTTGATCTCTCTAGGTCTCCAGTTGTTTCTTCAACTGTAAAATGACACATGTGGCTTAGTTGATCTTTAAGTCTCTGGTTGTAAAATGTCTTAATTCCATAGTACCCTCTGAGGACCCTTCCATAGTGGTTATTCTGAGTGTTTCCCTATCCGCATGGATCCCATTAACCAGTTCCCAATGCAGTGATATCAGGATACATCACGTCCTGATAGTTATGTGGTTCACGGAGAAATAAAAGAGTGCAGACACAGAAAGCACGAAGGTGTCTCCTTTCTCCAGTAGGCCCTGCAGAGAAAACTTAGAGACAGCAGAAGTTCACTATGTTTACAGCCGATAAATGAATGTTAAAATCCCCTTCACATTTTCCCTTGAGAATAAAGGAAAGAAGACCTTATCACTAAATTATATCATGAGTAAAAGTTCTCTCATTTACATTCATTGCTTTGTCTGCATAAGAAGTTCATTGTCTGCCAACAGCTTAAGGTCTTGAGAAAGCCATAGGTCATTTTGCAGCCCAGCATTTATAACATTGTCTCACAAATCTGATTTAATCTTTCTATTTTGCCATCAGTTTGGGGGTACTATGCAATCTCCAAATAATAAAACTTTAATGACCTGAACAATATTTTATGTTTTTACTCCAAACATATTTCTTTTATAGAAAATTCTGTGAATATTTTCTGCCATATTCACTGAATGAAGATATTCATCTGAGCTGAAAAATAAAAGATCATTGCAATTGTGAATCTTGTCAAAGGACAAATAAAAATGTGTCCATTTTGAAAAGGCATGAGTTACAAAGTGCCCACTTTTATTAAATATCATGGGAAAAATTAAAAGTCAGTAAGATTAACCTTAACTGGAATTTCAATTAAGATTATTTTTCCTAAAATAAAGTTGCTTTTTTGTTGTTGTTGTTGAAAACTCAATACTTGATATCATAAAATATAAACAAAAGAAGAACATTTTAAATAATAAGAATCTTACCCACTCAACAATGCATTGGTATTTATTCTTTCATATGGATTTTTATACATGCCCATATATACATGTACTTAACCTTTGAACTTAATCTTTTCTCTCAAGAACTATCTGCAGTATGTAACTTGACAATGAAGACTGAATTTTGTGATTATTGGAGGGACTTTGGGGTCTTAGATTTTGCAGTCTCCTCTAGTGACCTTCTGTACCATGAAGAGTCAAAGTCATTGCATTGGCTACTTTGCCATTCTCATCCTTCATGCCCTCCAAATACACAGGGGTTGAATGAATTCAGAGAGACAGTGGAGGGGCCAAGGATTTGGGTGGTGTGTTGTCAAGTCATCTGTAAGAACCCCCACAGGGGCCGGCCCCGTGGCTTAGCGGTTAAGTGCGTGCGCTCTGCTGCTGGCGCCCAGGTTCGGATCCCCGGGCGCACACCGACGCACCGCTTCTCCAGGCCATGCTGAGGCCACGTCCCACATACAGCAACTAGAAGGATGTACAACTATGACATACAACTATCTACTGGGGCTTTGGGGGAAAAAAAAGAAGGAGGATTGGCAATAGACGTTAGCTCAGAACCGGTCTTCCTCAGCAAAAAGAGGAGGATTAGCACGAATGTTAGCTCAGGGCTGATCTTCCTCACAAAAAAGAAACAAAAAAGAACCCCCACAGAGAAGTTTATAATCATTCAGCTTTGAGCTCATAAGCCAAGTAAAGGATCCAGCTGCTTGAGACTTATACCCCTTCACTGCTCTAGATGTTTCTCCTGGCTTAGTATTGGGAAATAAAGGAGCAGACCAGCCCAAGCTGGACGGGAGAAAAAATGATGAATGCCGCAGAGTAACTTCATCTGAAGAGAACCAAAAGTAGCTGTACCATCTTTAGGTGCCACCAGCTGCAGGCAAATGATTACAGGTTTTCACTGATTTATAAGGATTTCTATGATTTTTTTCATCCAAAATATTTTTACACTAATTCTTAGACTATTGAATTTTATAAAAAAAAAAGATATAATAAAGAAAACATATTTCTTTGTATAAAGTTATGTTCTATGCTTTTAGCACCTTAAGTTATTTTTAATAAAAGAATTGTGTTATAAATTTTAACTCATGGCAATAAATTAGCAAAAACTGAGTTTATTTTGTATTATCATAACCACCCACATTTAGCACAGATGTTCAGCAAGAGATTTAGGAACTGTTTTGGAAGCTCTCATTAGCTGAGATGAATTAGCAGAATATTTATGGATAATATTAAACTAAGTACATATTTTCTTTCTTGAATATTTGTAGAGGTCTCATAAATATCAACAGCTGCTTATCCTTTGGACAGTTCTTATACGCATCAGTAGCACCAAAGCCTACTATTTTAATGGTTCTAAATGTCAGAGCTGTTGCCTGGCCATAGGGCACTCTGAGCAAACACAACCCCATGAGCCTCACCTCATCTCCAAGACCCTCTTGTTTCTGAAGTAGCTCATGGGATCTGTATAGACCAGAGTGATTTGTCCCAAGGGATCTAATTTTTTATGGGATATCTGTCTCCTGGTCCAAACAGCCTCTAGAAGCCTAATTCATATACAGAATTCAGGGGATCTAGAGAGAGTGAATACTTGAGAGGGGAATTAGAAGGTACTATTATGTTTACCATGGATTCTTCTAATGCAAATTCAATCCTCTGTATACATGCCTCCTTCTTCATTAGACCTGACTCATTCTTTCAGGAACTCAGAAGATTCAAGACAGGCCAAGACTAGATGCTAAATCTGCAGAGAGCTACAGAACACTGCTATGAACTTTAGGACTTGTAAACATTCTGTGGGGGGGTGGGTATGAGGACTCAAAAATCAAGTGTATTGCTGGCTATCACGTCTGCCTTGGGGATCATCCTCCAAAAAAGCAAATCATGAACAGTCTAACTTGGGATATTCAGAATGACCAGAGGAGAGGTTTTACATGTTGGGAAGGGTAAGAACTACTGTTGGGAATGTACATTTTGACTGATCATGGTGGTCATGAATGCCAGGATAAAATTCGACTGTCTTACAAGCAATATAAGGAGAACAACTGGAGCTCTTGATCAAGAACTAACTACAAAAATGGTGTCAAGGCTGATTAAACTTTATATAGGCTTGATGAGAGCTGGCCGAACTTAGAGGCAGACAAGTCCAAGGGAGCCTCATAAAACCATCCAGGTGGAAGTGATGTGGGCCTGAGGGTGGCAGCGATATTAAAAGGAGAGATATAGGGGCCAGCATCCTGGTGTAGTGGTTAAGTTTGTGCACTCCACTTCAGTGGCCTGGTGTTTGCAGGTTTGGATCCCGGGCATGGACTGACGCACTGCTCATCAAGCCATGCTGTGGCAGAAGTCCCACATAAAGCAGAGGAAGATGGGCACAGATGTTAGCTCAGGACAAATCTTCCTCACCAAAAAAAAAAAAAAAAAAAAAAAAATGGAGAGAGAGAAATGCAGGAACCATTATGAAGAGGGCATCTCATTGCTTATAAGAACAATGATGAAGGTAGATTGGAACTCTAGTATGACATTTTGAATAACAGGAATTAAGATAGCAAAAATGCTGCTGAAAAATATAGACTATGCCGGAAGGATTCTGGTTTTGGGGGAAAATGGTGATTTTAAGCAAATGAACCTGGGAAGGGTTCCACATAAAGATGTCAGATATTAAGATAGTGGGTTAGCTTTCTGATTACTTGACAATGTGTCACTCTGAGAAGGCACAGGCTAGGTAAGAAAGGAGAAGGACGAGTCAGCAGGTGATGACATTCTGAAGCCACTGGGACCCTGTACGGAAGCACTAAGTTGAGATGTGGATGCAGAATGAGAGGGAGGAAATATTGGGAAGCTAAGTGCCTGTTTCACGATTGTGGCAGGGGAAATCCTGACCAACAGCATTTGGATTAAAGGGCTATGCAGTGTTATCAGCCAGAGTCAGGAAGCACAGAAGCCAATGCGAGTATTTCAAACAGAGAATTTAATACTGGAAACTTTACTCAGGTGATATAAGGGCCGAGGAGCCAAACAGGAGATGGTGAGCATACCCCGAGATTAACCACAGCAGGAAACCACCAGACCCCTAGGGCTAGAAGGACACAGAGGTGGTGGTGTTACCAGCACCCAGAAGCTGGGACTGTGCAGTGGAAAGTGTAACCACAGAGTGAGGGGCTATCTCCTGGGAGCTGGAATCAGGGAGGAGGCTAGTCAATGCTAACCATGTCACTGGAGGCAGAGAGAGGGGGAGGAAACACCCTGGCTTCACTCCTTAGCCTGCCCTTCAATCTTCCCTCATTGCCACTCATTGGCCAAGCCTACCTATAGGCTAGTGGGCAAGGGATCCTGGGAAATGTGATTTCCTGCGACAGAATGGAGGAAGGGCAGGCCTGGCGCAGATCTGAGCAAAAAGAGGCACACACAGCCAACCCATCTCGCCTCACCTAATATATATAAAGTTTTGAGGACTGCCTTCTGAGAAAGTTTTAGAACACAAATATAGATTAAAATGTTGATATTTCTTTCTCCTCTGTGACTGCAATCCATACAGAAAGAAGAGAATTTAATGGTCATCTAAAATAGGAGTGCATGAGTGTTCAGCTGCCTGGCCAGCCTTCAGCCCACCCTTCCCCCCCCCCATTTCTTTACCTAGTCGACATCACCGTGTGCTTCTTGTCTAGTTATCACAAAGCTGAGCATCTGCAAAAAGGAATAGTTCTGCCATTTCAAAAAGAGCAGATGAAAGTTTTCTATGATGCAAGAGTGGTTTTCAAAAGATAATTTTGTTCGTCCTCTTCTGTAATTACAACTGAACTCTATTTTGTCTTCTGTAAATGATTTATGATCCTCTGGCTAGGGGACTGAAAAAGACTCATATTTGTAGATGCTTTGCCTTTGACTTGCTCCCGTCCTCTTGGAAAGTCACTTATTCTATCAGGGACTGTGTTTACTTACATAGAAATAAGGAACAGAGTCCAAAGACAGAGAAAGGGAGAGACAAACAGGAGCACCATGGTGCCCCCAAATAAAGTAATCAATGTTGCTTGTGTTATTTGCTCCAATTCCCCTTTTGTAGCACTATGGGACTGAGTCTAGTGTTTGGTTGAAAATAATAACAATTAACATTTGTTAAGTATTTGCTATTTGCTAGATAAAATTTTATTTATTTTAATTAATTAAAATTTTTTTTGTGAGGAGATCAGCCCCGTGCTAACATCTGCCAATCCTCCTCTTTTTTTTTTTTTTTTTGTTTCATTGAGGAAGACTGGCCGTGGGCTAACATCCGTGCCTGTCTTCCTCCACTTTAAATGGGACACCACCACAGCATGGCTTGACAAGCGGTGCGTTGGTGCGCGCCCGGGATCTGAACTGGCGAACCCCGGGCTGCCGCAGCGGAGTGCATGCACTTAACTGCTTGCGCCAGTGGACTGGCCCCTAGATAAAATTTTAAATACTTCCGTGTATTACCTCATTTAATCCTTAAAACAAACCTACGAAGAGTGGTACCCTTATCCCCTGTTTTATAGGTGAAATAAACCAAGGAGTAGAGGAGAATTTGCCCCCACTCACATACCTGGTATGTGGCAGGGACAGCATTTGAACCTTGTAGCTCCTCCTCAGAGCCCAGGCTGTACCCATCATGGCATGCAGCCCACTCTCTCCAGTAGTCTCAGACATGGAGATCTGGAAGACTAGGGACTCACCCACAGACATCGCAAAGAGCAGAGGTGCTGGAAGGGAGGAGGTGGGTTAGTGAGACCCTTTTAAGGCTCTGTTTGGACAAATGTGCTTGAACAGCTATTGACAGTGGGGGAAGAAGAGTTTTTTGATGTCCAAATGGGAGGTAGGAGAGAGTTGTGGTCAAGCATAAGGAGTCTGGTCAGTTTGACTTGGCTTCTTGGGTGTTTTAGGTAGATTTGGAGTGTTAATTACTCTATTTATAAAATAATAGTGAGTATCTACCTCATGGGGCAGTTGTAAGTATTAAATGAAATAAGTAAAGTGCTTGTAAGCACAAGTAAGCACGGTACTCAATGCATAGTTGTTATAATTATTGCTATTATTGTTATTGTCAAATGGAGGAGGGGATCAAGTTGCAACCCAGATTATCCCCCTTCCTACGTTACTACATAAATCTTAATTAACTGCTCATTCATCCCCCAAATCTATCTAGTCATGTAGATGCCTAATATTTATGAGCTTTTCCAAAGACTATAGCTTAAAACTGTGATTTAATTCTAAATTCTCTGCTCTTATTTAACAGCAAAATAAATAAGAATCAACACCCCACTGAAGACCTCTTTGAGGCCTACAGAAACAGTAAAAAAATCCTTTAGAGCTTTCAAGGCTTTCTCCAATATGACCCCAAAAATATGTTCTAATAGTAGCTCCCCTTTGTCTCCTCTTTGTATGCTAAGGTCCCAGAGCATTCAAACTATGTAATGTTCCCCAGACTGGTCCCATGCCTCTGTCCTCCTGGTCCTGTGTTGTTCTTGTTACCTCTCTACTTACACAATCACCACCTCCCTCAACCTATCCAAATCTTCCTCTATCTTAAGTCCATCTTCATGAATGTAACCCACAAAGCCTTTTCTTATCTACTCAAATAAATGCGATCTCTCCTTGCTCTGAACTCCACTCACTCGTTTGCACCTCACCTATCAGGTATCACTTACCACCTTGTATTTTGTTTGTGAACTCGTCTTCGCCTTTCTTTGTTAAGATAGAGACACAGGAACTGATTTTACATGCAAGCATTCCCTGAAGCAACTTTCATTGTGCCTTGCACACAGCAGTCATTCAAAAAGTATTTGTCAAATTAAATTTAGTGTAGAGGAATTTTTGAGGAATACAGTTTCCACTTCAGTCCTCTCAGTCTTGGCCCTGCTCCTCTGCTCAGCTGTACTCTGGCTGGAGACTTTCTCCCTTGGTTTCAGATTAAACATTTTCTAAGTAAACTATGCATTGCAGAGGCCTTCACTGAAAAGAGATCTTCAATGAGAAACATACTGCCTTTTGTTTTGCTTTTAAATAAGGGCAGGAGAGTTTTGACTTGAAAGCCAACATACTATAGCCTTAGGAATGGCTCTGTAATTGACAATTAAGCATGTGCATGCAAGTATGAACTCTCCTCAGTGAGTTGAGAGAGATGCCTCCCATCAATGCTTGTTTTTCCCAACCACCAATGGGATAAGCATGTTTTGAACGAGTTAAAATTTTCCTCAATATCTCCTTCCCGCTGCAGGAGATTCTGTTACTTCAAAGGAGGTAGGACACCCACAACTCAGCACAGAACACACATACACACACAAACCAGTTTTCACTTTATTTTTCTTTTCCAACTCCTAACTACTATGGAAATTGGCAAGATGATTCCAAGCAGAAAAATTTTGATTTCTTGAATTTTATGTGCATAGCATGATAAAGATGAATGTGGTAGAGAAATGAACACATTTTGAATCAATGGGCCATAAATACTCTCTTGTCACCATCATTTGGCAGTAGGATTTGCTGGGAGTATGTGAGTATGTATTAAATAGTGTGGTTAGAACCATCTCAAGGGGGGAAACACAATGACATGCAAAGCCTCAACCTTTTAGATATGTGTCTACTGAGGGTCTCTGTGACAGTGTGGCAAGGCTCCAGGCTTTAAGCACTTGGCCATTGCATTTGGATTTTAAAAGATCCCAAGCTATAAATTCTAGTTGCAATTAGAACTGGTGAAAAGAGAAATACCCTAGGAGTTATTAATATGTAAATCTAGTAATTTGGGAAATTGAATGATCTCAGGTTAGGGTTTCTGAATTTATGCAATCTAATTTTGACTAAAATGACAACACACTTCAACAATTCTGCATACATTGACAGAAAATTGCATGATGTTTCCTTAATATTAGTACAGAAAAAGAGTGCTGAAGGAGAGCAGAAGGCAAGAACACACATGTGGCTACACTGCATCACACCAAAGATCCACATAGTCTGAACTCTCATTCCCAAAGCAGCCAATGTCATATGTTTCGGTAGAAAATAAAATCCAGTAACAAAGGAGATCACGTTTTTACAAATGCGGCAGAATGGTTCCTTTAGAAATGTTTTCTTCTATCTTTGTCAAACTTAGAATGTTTTATCTCAGTACTGGTACAAGCAGAATAACCAATTTTTCTTATCTTTGCCAATGGTCCTGCCATTAAGAAGGATAGTGTTGATAGGTGGAAATGTATCCGGAATTGCTCAATGGCCAAGCCTGTAGATACAGCTGGAATCCATTGTGAAATGGGCCACGTGGATAATCAGTTTACAATATGGACAAGAAATTTGACTGCTATTACCGTTTACAAGCACTTCAGACAATCGCAGGTAACCTGAAATAATTGATTTCTTTTGAAATGCAGTCACATTGTTCTTTTGCTTGACTGAAATAATAAACTAATATAGTTAGCAGGCTACATTAATCAGTTCATATCCTCTTAATACCACAAACACCAAGGGGCACTCCATATTTTTTTATTATGCTGAAATCTGTTTGAATCAAATATTGGTCCAGACCCAGATCCATCAAGTCCAATTATCTGTCTTTGAAAGTCACATGAAGGGCAGATTTGTGAAGAAGAGCATGGCTTTCTCAAGGTTAAGAATTGTTAATGTATCTTGCTTTACCTTAATAATCTTTTGTGAATGTCTATGTACCTAAATGTAATTGTTTTTATGTAGCTATTTGTATTTAAGGCCTATTACAGTTCAGCATCTGTGTAAAGAAGTATGCTTTTTGCTCTTTAAAAATCTAGCTAGTTAAAGCTCCAAGAGTGTCATCTGGTTTGAATATTCAAAGTTTGGTAAATAAGTTCATGTGAGTCAGTCTATTTGGGAAATGAGCATTGGCCTTGGAATAAGAAAATATGAGTTTGAACCTTAGCAGTTCTACTCATCAGTTAGCTAAATAGGAGCAAGTAATTTAAATTCTGAGCCTCATTTTCTTTTGACACCTGGGGTTAGTAGTCCCTACCACATCTTCATTCATTCATTCTTTCATTTCTCCAGTATTTATTGAACACCTACTTTGTGTTAGGCACTTTACTAGATTCTAGTGATACAAACAGTGAATAACAACTCAGTCCCTATAGTCCAGGGACTTATCCATAAGTAGAAGTATATTGTAAAAAAGTAACTGGGCACTATTGTGAGGGGTATCATAATTGTGATAGGAGTAAAATGCCAGGAGATTGAAGATGAAAGTGAATTTATTTCTCTGCTTTGGGGGAAGGTTTAAAAAAAGAGATAATGGTTAATATAGCCCAAAGAATTAAGAAGAGGATGAACAGGCATGCAGATGAAAGGGCCTGGCTTATTCAGAGAATTATAAAGAACACTGTGTGATTGTTATAGAGTATGGGTGATGGAGTGAGAGGAAACAGACTTTCCTTTGCTATGGAAGTCTAACAGTCATATCCATTGGGTCCCACGTCACTTTGATGCTTATGTGTCCTTTCAAAGACATCCAGAGGATTATTCAACCAATTTTTTCCTTTAAAAATATATTCCCCTTTTCATATGTTTTTTGTCCTTAAATGTTCCACAGTGCTTCTTTTTGTTATGGATTCAACCAAACTTCCACACTGGGGAGAAGGCTCACCAATCTTTATTTTCCAGAGTCTTCCTGGGAAAGTATCTTAGGGTAGGGAGTTGTACTGGCCATCTATCATTCTTCTTCTTCTTCTTTTTTTTTTTTTTTTGTGAGGAAGATCAGCCCTGAGCTAACATCCGTTGTCAATCCTCCTCTTTTTTGTTGAGGAAGATTGGCCCTGGGCTAACATCCGTGCCCATCTTCCTCTACTTCATATGGGACGCCGCCACAGCATGGCTTGACAAGCGGTGTGTTGGTCTGCGCCTGGGATCTGAAACTGCGAACCCTGGGCTGCCAAAGCCGAGTGTGTGAACTTAACTGCTATACCACCAGGTGGGCCCCCCCATAATTCTTTTTTAACGTGGTGCTCTAAACTGCAATGATGTATATGTTGGCAAATGATTCTATGATTTCATAATATTCCTAGGTGGGTATCTTTCAGCCCTGTTCTGTGAACATTCAGGTGGCAAAAAATTGTTCATAGCTGTGTGACCCGAGAAAGTTCTGTGTAGGACTCAAAATTTTATCTAGGTCTTAAAGGATAAATAGGAAGTGAGTGCCCATTCCAGGCAGAGGAATCCTCATAAATAAGGTATAGAGGCAAAGAAACTCAGGGTAAGGAGCATGAGGGAGGATAGAGGAAGTATCGAGTCATTGAATGTGAAATGGTGATTGCCTACTTGCATTTGGGGTTTATTCAATAGATAGTTTGGGGTAACCAAAGAGTTTACATCATAGAAATATGACTGGAGTTGTTCTCTAGGAAATGAATCATAAATGAGACTGTAGAGGGAAGATTGAGGATAGGGAGTTTCGCTAGTGAATATTTAGAGAGCAAACACATGGTAAGAAAGGAAGGCTTGAATTGTGACTACAATATTGAAAACAAAGAGAAAGGGAAAAATTAGAAATACATTCCAGAAGTAGAATCAATTACCAAGCAACTGATGGGGGAGAGGGCTAAAATGACTCCAAGCTTTGGAACTGAAGTGAGGCTAGTTCTGTTAATAGAAAGTGAGAACATAGAAGGAGGAGAAAGAGAATGTTTCAGGGAGAATATGATGAGTTAATTGGCTACACATATGTGATACAAGTGGAGATAATAGACAACTTATAAAATTAGACATGTGGGTCAGAGGAAATAAAACCTTTGCAATTACCTGACATTTGTGTCTGCTTCTCTTCTGGTTTTTGACTAAAATAGACTAAAATGAAAGGTGAGTTATGATTACAAACCTATCCTCCCAAGTTTATTGGGAATTAAGTACAATATTGTTCTAATCTAATCATATAATATCCTCATCAATGTAGCCTCTTTTCACTAATATGTGTTCCCTCACCTAGGTCTGTAACTCATCAGTCTCAATTAGATCCTCTGCAAACACAGCATCTCTGTCTCTCCCCTTTACTCCCATATGACAGCTGGAAAAGGTTATTGGTGCTGAACCCAGATAGCTTCTGTGTAAGTCTTTCTCTTTCTAAACTCCCATAATTAATCTTTTGCAGACTGACAACAATTCTACTGTCTTCATTTCACAGACACAAATTCATATGGCTTTGCAGCACCTCAGATAACTTATTACTAGGTTAAAAAGGAATGGAGATACTCCTTGAGGCTTCTCCAGTTTCACCGTGTGCTGTCAGGTCAACATTCTCAACACAACTAACCAGGGACAGATGGTGCCCATTCCCTCAGTGACAGAATCATCCAGCAATGTCAAAGGCATTTACATCCTTGAGAGAGATGCTTATGACTAAAAGTTTCCCACCATGTGTACTCCAGAATACTGGAATGAAACTTGAATAACAATTTATGTTCAATTATGTTAAACTTTAATTACATGAATCATTTAGAAATAAACACAGTTACTTTGTTTTATTATCAATTCTCCAAGGACTTTTCTAGAATGACATTACTGTGCTTGACTTGAAGATGTCTACACTAATAATTATGTAAAATTCAAAATTGGAGACGATATTCTATAATGAATCCTATATATTTTAAACCACTGTAGTAAAACTGAAAAAGGAAAAATGAAATGTTGGTTAGGAAAATAGCCACTAATTTGGATAACATAAACTACATCTTGTGTTTCCTTAATCACTCTTCTTATCCTTTATTCTCTATACTACTGCATTGAATTTACCTTTATTAGTTCTATGAACATGGCCTTAAATTATCTGCTTAAACAACTTATACGTTTGATAATAAAGACATTTTAAACTTTTCCCATCCTATCCATTTTCTTCTCTACTTTAAGGATAGCTAGTATTAGTTTTTTAGACTATAATTTAAAACTCTTGAAGAATCTGGCAACCTGAATTTTAGTCCCAGTTCTGGTATTAACTATTTGCATAATCTTTGCCGACTGTCTTATTTTCTCTGAATCTAGATTCCACATATATAAAAGGCCCCGTGGCTTAGCGGTTAAGTGCGTGCGCTCTACTGCTGGCGGCCCGGGTTCGGATCCCGGGCGTGCACCGAGGAACCGCTTCTCCGGCCATGCTGAGGCCGCGTCCCACATACAGCAACTAGAAGGATGTGCAGCTATGACATACAACTATCTGCTGGGGCTTTGGGGGAAAAAAAAAAAAATATATAAATGAAATGTGAAAAAAAAAAAAGGCAAGGGCTCTTTACCTAAAATCTCTTCTATTATTGAAATTCTATTGTATGATTTGCTCAGATGAAAATAGTAACTAAATAATGATACAAATGTTTAGTTTAGTGAGATATGAAAATTTATTTTTCCTCATTAAAATTGTATTATTTTTGGTCTAAGTAGATAAAGTAAAAAACCTGTAAAGTTAAAATAACAATATTTTTATCTTGATAATACCAGACCTAAGAGCATGTCTTCATATATTCTGTATTATTTCTACCTCTGGACATTCCTACTCAGAGAGATTGTATCCTGTGAAAGTACCTACTTCACTAGTTAACAATAATTATGTTGAAGGAAACACACATGCATTGTGTGTAATCATTCAGTTACTCTTCATTGATTTCACCATCATGAGTGTGTTTAAAATGTTAGGGGGTGAAGAGGAACAAAGCAGCACCTCGTTAAACCAACAGACACCAAGGGAAGTTAGTGGAAAGTGAGCTGCTTGTTCAATAGCAGATTTATGTTCCACTGTGTTGGAATAGGTCACCACTTTGCTCCATTCTCTCCAAGCCCCTCTGCCATTAAGTCTGTCTTCTGATTGGACATCTTGAAAACTCACGCAGCTCATTGAAATGGTACTGGATCGTGGTAACATCACAAAATCTGTCAAAGCCAAAACGTAGAACACAAATCTGAGTTATGTCATAATGTTTTTATTATACAAAATCAGGGGTCATGAATTGCAAAAACACTGAAAATAAATTTGTTTGAAAAAATTTTATAGCTCATAAATGTCTAATTGTTTGATTTTCTTTATTCCATTTTTTTAAATTGATGTCTTAATAGTTTATAACATTGTGAAATTTTGGTTGTACATTTTTGTTTGTCAATCACCATATACATGTTTCCCTTCACCCATTGTGCCCACCCTCCACCCCCTTTGCCCCTGGTAACCACAATACAGTTCTCTCTGACTGTGTGTTCGTTTATATTTCACATGTGAGTGAAATCATGCAGTGTTTTTCTTTCTCTTTCTGGCTTATTTCACTTAACATAATACCCTCCAGGCCCATCCATGTTGTTGCAAATGGGACAATTTTGTCTTTTTTTATGGCTGAGTAGTATTCCATTGTATATATATACCACATCTTCTTGATCCAATCATCAATCGAGGGACACTTGGGTTGCTTCCATGTCTTGGCTGTAGTGAATAATGTTGCAATGAACATAGGGGTGCATAAGCCTCTTTGGATTGTTGATTTCAGGTTCATTGGATAGATTCCCAGTAGTGGGATAGCTGGATCATAGGGTATTTCTATTTTTAATTTTTTGAGGAATCTCCATACCTTTTTCCATAGAGGCTGCACCGGTTTGCATTCCCACCAGCTGTGTATGGGGGTTCCTGTTTCTCTTTATTCCATTTTAAGGTATAATTTGCATATAGTAAAATCTACAATTTTTAGTGTATAATTCTGTGAGTTTTGATTAACTTATACAGTTGTATAGTTACCACCAAAATCAAGATAGAGAATAATTCCATCACCCCCTCCCCAGTTTCCCCATTCTCCTTTGTAGTCAATCTTTCCACCTTCCTCAGCCCCTGACAATCACTGATGTGTTTTCTGTCCCTATGGTTTTGCCTTTGTGAGACCATCATATATGTGAAATCATACAGTATGTGGCCTTTTGTATCTAGATTCTTTCACTTAGCATAGTGCATTTAGCAACATCCACGTCATTGCATGTATCAGTAGCACCCTCATTTTTACTGCTAAATATTATTCTGTCATGTGGATGTGACCTACTTTGTCTACTCATTTCTTAGTTGAAAGGTGTTTTGATTGTTTCTAGTTTTGGTGATGACTAATAAAGCCAATATAAACACTGGCATCCACGTTTTTGTGTGATCATATGCTTTCATTTCCATTGTTAAATACCTAAGAATGAGATTTCTGAGTGATATGATAGGATAGGTATATAGGTATTTCTGAGTGATATGACAGGTTTACATGGCTACACCATTTTGAATTTCCACCACCAATTTATGAGAGTTCCAGTTGTTCTGCTTCCTTGCCAGCAATTGGTATTACTATTTTTAAAAAGCCATTTTAATAGGTATATAGCTGCATATCAATGCAGTTTTAATTTGCATTTCCCTAATGTCTAATGGTGTTGAGTATCTTATGTCTTCATTTGCCACTTGTTTATCTCTTTGATGAAATATCTGTTCATATCTTTTGTATGTGGTGTGAGATACAGATCAAAGTTTGTTTTTTTATTGGACAGGAATATCTGATTTTTATAGCACTATTTGTTGAAAAGACTATCTTTTCTCCATTAATGTGTTTTGCACGTTTGCCAAAATCAATTGACTGTATAAATAAGAGTTTATTTCTGGATACTTTATTCAGTTCCACAGATCTATATGTCTGTCCTTGCCACAATACCACTGTCTTAATTTTTGTATACTAGGTCTGAAAATCAGGTAGTGTGAATACATTACTTTTGTTCTTCTTCAAAATAGTTTTGACTATTCTAATTCCTTTGTCTTTTCATATAAACTTTAGAATCAGTTGTTGATTTCTAAAATAAAATTACTTGCTGTGATGTTGATTGGAATAGCTGTGGATCTATAGATTTGAAAAATAGCTGTATTGAGATATATTGTATATACCATACCATTCTCCCTTTTGAAGTGTACAATTCAGTATATTCAGAGTTAGACTATCACTGTAATAAATTTTAGAACTTTTTAATACCCCAGAAAGAAACTTGGCATCCCTTAGCCAACAACACCAACCTCCCATTCCCCAACTCTAGGCAACCAGTAATCTACCTTTGATAGATTTGCCTATTCTAGACATCTCATATAAATGGAATAATACAATATGTGATCCTTTGTTATTGGTTTCTTTCACTTAGCACGTTTTCAAAGTTCATCCGTGTTGTAGAATGTATCAATACTTCATGTTTTTATTGCCAAAATATTTGACTTTAAGGATATATAACATTTTATTTATTATTTCATCAGTTGCTAGGCTTTTGGGCTGTTTCCAGTTTTTAGTTATTACAGATAATGCTGCTGTGAACATCATATACAAGTTTTGCCTGGACATATAATTTCATTTCTCTTGGATATGCACCTAGGAGGGGAAATGCTGGGTCACTTGATAACTCTATGTTTAATCTTTTGAGGAACCACTAGGTTCTTTTCCAACGCAACTGCCTCATTTTACAATCCCATCAGTGTCTGAGGATTTCAATTTCTCCACATCCTCACCAACACTTGTTATTTTCCATTTTTTGATTATAGATATCTTAGTGGTTGTAAAGTGGTATCTCATTGTGGTTTCGATTTGCATTTCCCTCACGGATAGTGATGTTGAACATCTTTTCATGTGCTTCTTGACCATTTGTATTTTATGCGGAGAAGTGTCTATTCAGATCCTTTTCCCATTTTCTGATTGGGTTATTTTTATTTTTATTGTTGAGTTGTAATAGTTCTTTACATGTTCCAGATACAAGCCCCTTATCAGATACATGATTTGTAAAATTATTCTGCCAATATTTGACTGTCTTTTCACTTTACTGATGGTGTCTTTTAAACACAACAGTTTTTAATTTTGAAGATCTTCAATTTATCTATTTTTTTCTTTTTTTGCTTGTGCCTTTGGTGTCATATCTAAGAAAGCATTGCATAATACAGGGTCACAAACATGCACACCTATGCAATCTTATAAGAGTTTCATAGTTTTAGCTCTTAAATTTAGGTCTTTGACACATTTTGAGTAAATATTCGTATATAGTGTGAGGTAGAGGTCAAACTTCATGTTTTGGCACAATATCCAGTTGTCCTAGCACCATTTGTTGAAAAGATTCTTCTTTCCCCATTAAGTCGTTTTGGCATTCTTGTCAAAATCGATTGATCAAAAGTATAAGATTTCATTTCTGGACTCTCATGTTTATTCCAGTTATTCATAGGTCTGTCCTTATGCCAGTACCACATAGTCTTGATTAGTTTTGTAGTGTTTTGAAATTAGGAAGCGTGCATGCTCCAACTTTGATCTGTTTTCAAAATTGTTTCAAAATTTTCGATCCGTTTGATTATCATGTGGACTTTAGAATTAGCTTGTCAATTTCTGCAAAGAAGTCAACTGGGATTTTTACATGGATTGCATTGAATCTGTAGAATATTTGGGGGAGTATTGCCATCTTAACAATATTAAGTCTCCTGATCCATAAACATGGAATATCTTTCCAGTTATTTAAGTCTTCTTTAACTTTTTCAACATTTTGTAGTTTTCACAGTATAATTTTCACTTTTGGTTAAATTTATTCCTAAATATTTTATTATTTTTGATATTCTTGTAAATGGAATTGTTTTCTTAACTTCATTTTCAGAATGTTCCTTGACAATGTATAGAAATACAATTGATTTTTGTATATAGATCTTGTATCCTGCAACTTTGTTGAACTTGTTTATTAGCTCTTATAGGGTGTGTGTGTGTGTGTGTGTGTGTGTGTGTTCCATAGGATTCTCTATCTACAAGACAGTTTTACTTCTTCCTTTTCAATCTGGATAGCTTTTATTTCTTTCTTTTGCCTAGTTGCACTGGTTAGAATCTCAAGTGTTAAACAGAATTTGTGAAATCAGACATTCTTGTCTTGTTCCTGATCTTAGTGGAGAAGCATTCAGTCTTTCACCTTTAAATATGATGTTAACTATGGGCATTTTTGGGTTTTTTTGTAGGTGTCCTTTATGAGATTGAAGAAGTTTCCTTCTATTCCTATATTGTTTAGTGTTTTTATCATGACAAGGTGTTGCATTTTTCCAGGTGCAATTTTGCATCTATTGCGATAATGAAGTGATTTTTTTGTCCTTTATTCTGTTGATATGGCATATTATATTAATTGACTTTTGGATATTGAAATGACCCTGCATTCCTTGGATAAATTCCACTGTATATATTGTTTTATTTTGTTTGCTAGAATTTTGTTGAGGGCTTTTATGTCTAAAGTTTTCTTTTCTTGAGATGTCATTGTCTGGTTTTGTTATCAAGATAATATTGACCTCATTGAATGAGTTAGGAAGTGTTGTCTTCTCTTTCGGTTTTTGGGGGAGTTTGTGAAGAATTGGTATAAATGTTTGGTAGAATTCACTAGTGAGGCCATTTGGGTCTGGAGTTTTCTTTGTATGTAGTTTTAAAATTAGTAATTCATTTTCTTTACTTGTTATAAGTGTATTCAGATTTTCTATTTCATCTTGAGTCAGATTTTGTAGTTTGTATCTTTTAAAGAATTTTTCCCATTTCATCTAAATTATTTAATTTGTTACCGTACAGTTGCCTTTGGTATTACCTTATAAAACATTTTATTTCTGTAAGGTCATTAGTAATGCCTCCTTTTTCATTCTTGATTTTAGTAATTTGAGCCTTCTCTCTTTTTTTTCTGATTAGTCTAGCCAAAGTTTTCTCAATTTTATTGATCGTTTCAAAGAACTAGGTTTAGGTTTCATTGAATTTCTCCATTGTTTGTATATTCTCTACTTCATTACTTTCCACTTTAATCCTTATCGTTTCCTTTCTTCTGCTTGCTCTGGGGCTTAACGTTCTTCTTTTTCAGTGTCTTAACATGGAAGAATATATTGTTGATTAGAGATCTTCCTTCTGTTTTGATATAGGTGATTACACTATAAATTTCCCTCTAAGCACTTCTTTAGTTCCATCCCATAAGTTTTTGTGTTATGTCTTCATTTACATTAATCTCAAAGTATCTTCTAATTTTCCTTGTAATTTATTCTTTGACCCATTTGTACCATGTTGTTTATTTTGCATATCTTTCTGAATATGTATAGATGAGGTTTGAGAGGATCGACATCTTAACAATTTTGAGCTTTTCACTCCATTAGGATGGTATATTTCTCCATTTATTTATGTCTCTTTTGATTTCTTCCATCAGTGTTTTATAGTTTTCAGTGGACAGGTCTTGCACATATTTTGTAAGATTTATATCAAAGTATATCATAGTTAGGAGCTATTGTAAATTGTATTTTTTATGTCAATTTTCAATTGCTAGTATATAAACTTATGATTGATTTTTGGATATTTAGTCTGCATCCTGCAATTTTGCCAAACATACGTAGTTATCTTAACAGCTTTTTTATAGAGTTCTTTGGGATTTCCTATGCAGACAATCATGTCATATGAAAAAAGAGATAGTTTT
The DNA here is from genome assembly GCF_057802395.1 of Ceratotherium simum simum. NCBI lineage: Eukaryota > Metazoa > Chordata > Mammalia > Perissodactyla > Rhinocerotidae > Ceratotherium > Ceratotherium simum. Next base: position 59,688,282 of record NC_141908.1, read on the forward strand.
ATTTCTTCCTTCCAATTCCAGGTGTGTTTTCTTACTTTTCTTTACTTATTGCACTGGCTAAGACTTCCAGTACAATTTTGAATAGAAGTTGTGAAAGTAGATAGATATCTTTTCTTTGTTCTATATCTTAGTGGGAAAACATTTAGTTTTTCACTATTAAGTATAATGTTGGCTACACATTTTCTATAGATATCCTTTATCAGGTTGATGAAGTTTCTTTCCATTCTTAATTTGTAGAGAGTTTTTAACATGAACAGATGGTGAATTTTGTCAAAGACTTTTCTGCATCTATTGCGATGATCATATGGTTTTCTCTGTAGTCTGTGGATATGGTAAGTTTCATTGATTGATTTTTGGATGTTGAACCAGTCTTGCGTTTTTGAGATAATGCTTCACTTGGTCATGATATATTACCCCTTTTGCATATTGTTGGATTATATTTGCTGTTATTTTTGCATCTACATTTTTGAAAGACATTGATTTGTAGTTTTCTTTTCTTACAATGTCTTTTCCAGTTTTGATATCAGACTAATGTTAACTTCATAGAATGAGTTTCAATTTTCTGAGAGAATTTGTGTAGAATTGGTATAATCTTTTCTTAAATTTTTGGTATAATTCATCAGTGAAGCCATCTAAGCCGAGTTTTCTTTGTGGGGAGATTTTTAAAATACAAGTTCAATTTCTTTAATATATATAGGGTTATCCAGGTTAGCATTGCTTCTTCAGTGATTTTTGGTTATTTGTGTCTTCAAAGGGATTTATCCATTTTATTTAGGTTCTCAAACTTATTGACATAAACTTTCATTATCCATTTAACTCTATTAATAACCTAGCATCTGTAGAGATGTTCTTTCTCTTACACTTGGTATTGGTAATTTGTGTCTTCTCTATTTTTTTGCTGGCAGTCTGGCTAGAGGTTTATCAATCTGATAGACCTTGTCAAAGGACTATCTTTTGGAGTCATTGAAAAGTACACTTGAGGTGTTGGAGAGAGAAGAGAATGGCCTTGCTGCAAATTTGCATAATTCATACTTAGGATATTAATGATATGTGAGGGGAAAGCCCCAAAAGAGAAGCTTCTGTTCACATTTTATCTATCTGGAGTCAATGATTTTAGTTTTCAAATTTAATGTGGAGGAAAAATACACCACCTTATAATCAAAAGGCAAAGAGGGATCTATCTTCTTAAAAAAAACAGCATCATAATATTATGTCTTTGAGAAGATGATTATTGAAAACAACAATAACGAAACAAACCATTTAAGGCTTTCTGTAAATCTAACCGCAAATAATAACTCCAAGAGGGAAAGATTGATTGTGTTATTTTAGAACTCCTCAAAATCAAACGAATTCCTAGTATTTAGGGAACTATAATCTCTTGATAGTTTCTATTCTCTAAAAATATTATCATGCAAAGTACTTGCCAGACTGTAGATTAGGGAAGATAACCATAATTTAATATAGGAGAATTTGCAATTGAGCAATAACAATAGCAGAAATATTGCAATCATACTTGTAAAACACATGCAAATTAATTATTTTAAAAGGGGGATGAATAGAATCCCTTTTCTCTCAGGGCAGTATGGAATCTGCAGCATCTTCTTTGCTCGATCCCAAATTGAAGGAGATATCTTTTCTGACTCTTCGCCAAAAGGTTGGGAAAGATACCATGTAGATGAGGGGTTGGGGTAGAGAGTAGCACCCAGAGTCATCTATACTTTCCATGTGCAATAATGTAGCTATTTCTCCCCAAAATAAACTCATATCACATTGAAAATAAGTAGCCCCTTTGCTGCATGGTCCTGAGCTCCATACTGGAAGAGGACTGCAAGCTAAGTTTGGAGAGTAACACAGTTAGTAGAGCAGACAACTTAATTTTCTAATGGGATAATCATAGTTCTAGAATTTGGGCCAGCTGACTATGGCATAGGTTCTAAAGGAGATGCAGATTATAACTTTGAGGCCAGGGAGGCCCATAGAAGAAATTGTCAAATAGATGAATATTTTCACAGGCAGCTTCCTATCCAACTCTATCGGTGCCACTGTCCCTGTCCTATTTTTGGTCTAGGGTTCTTTCCCTTGAGTCTGGATGAGCCTGAGACTAAGACAGAAGTGATGTTTCCTGACCTCCAAAGCTTGGTCATAAAAAATAAAAAACAATACATGAGCTCTGAGATTATATGGAGTCTAGCTACCCCGAAGCCACCATCCTGGAGAGACCACGTGGAGGGATTATGTAGACAGAGAGATGTCCAAGGAGACCTAGCTGTTCCTGTCCCCAACTTTTTGAGTCCTCCCAGCACCAATCACCAGATATGTGAGTGAATGAGCCTTCAGATGGTTACAGCCTCTAAACTTCAAGTCTGCCAGAAGAGGCCCACACATAGTAAAGCAGAGGCAAGTGGTCCCTACTCTGCCTTGTCCTAATTCCTAACCCACAAAATTTATAAAGAATAATAAGTGACTATTTTAAGTTTCGGGTAACTTGTTACACAGCAATAGATAACTAACACAGACAGGCATCTGGCTCTAGGGCAGCCAAATTATAGAAAGAGGAGGTGGCTTACTATAAGAACTTTGATAGGGAAAATTTGATTTTCTCTTTCTAAAACTTTGACTTGAGATACAGAGAGATAAAGTAAGTTGTCAGTGGGAACAAGAACATCAAGACACACAGAGAAAAGCCAATGGCAGGGGCTGTGAGACATAACCTCCTAACAAGCAAGACTGTGTATAACATCTCGTGCAGAGCATGAAGCGGTCAGTTGGTAGTGATAAAAGACAGAGAAAGGTTAAATCACTATAATAGGAGAAGTAAATGGCTAAAAGTGAGGGTTCTGGAGCTAGACTCCCATGTTCAAAACATGCCTCTGTGAACTTGGGAAGTCACTTAAATTTTCTGTGCTTTGGTTTCCTCCTCTATGTACAAATAACATTAAAGCATTTGGAATAATGTCTACTCCGTAGTAGATGTTCAATATTATTATTGGTGTTGATGCAGCCCTTTTGCTAGGGGTGCAGAGTTAACTGAGTAGAAAGAGCTACCCTGGAAAATGCAGGTACTTCCAGTTCCCCATAGTTTTAGGGAGTCTGTAAGTCCAGCTTCTGTGACGCCAGGTTCCCATGAGGCTTGGCTGGATGTCTGAGATTCTTGCCTTCCTTATTTTAACATCTAGTTTTACTCTAAGCGTCATTATTTAACAACAAAGAAGTTTTTGAGAGCAAAGCTCTCAGGGTCTTTGTAGTAAAATGCGTGTGTGTATTTGTCCATTAGCTGGCTAGAAGAATAGACAGATTGACAGATCTCCATATTTACATGACAAAGACTCCCTTTTCTCTTTTGCAAAGCTCTGTGAATTTGAAATTACTTACAATTTCTCTTTAATGTGGTGTTTAATGTCTTTCTGATCACTGAGCTCTAAGCCCCATGAGGGCAGTGGCTGTCTTGTTCACTGCTGCATTACCAGAAGCTAGCTACAGGAATAATTCTCTGGCAGCCTGAAGTCTACCCTGAACAGTTGGAGTGCCTGGGCCCTTTGAGTCAATGAGTCTCACAGGAAATGCTCAGGAATATGGAGGAGGGTTTGGTATTGGTTATTTGAACTGGTGAGCAAGTAGGCATAGAGCCGGCCTCTCTAGAGCAGGCCTGGGGGCAGGGAGTTTATATAAAAAGTTGAGAATAGCAAAAGTGAGCATTTCTAAGGATCTAACAGGCTCCTCACCCCAATCGGGTGGTATGTATCTTCTATGGAGCTCTGGAGCGTGTTGCTCCCCTGGGAGTCCCCGACTCTGTCCCCAGCTCTGGGAGCTGTTCATTCATGGATGAATTCTTGTGTTCTTTGCCTGTGCCTTTTTGCTCTTGGCATCTTTTCTTCAGTCACTGTCCAGCCTTGCACTAGATCGATATGGACACGGAAAACAAACTCAATACATATTTGGGAACTGACCAACTGCCAAGGAATTTTCTTTAAAATGAAATCACAGAGTGCTGTAGAGATTGCAGCTGAGGCTGGATAAACTCATCTTTCCTTTTTCCTTTGTCCGTTTTCTTATGGTTGCAAAAGTTCCTCATATAGGAGGAAGTGTCCTCTGGATTTCCCCAAGTGATCTGCTTTCTTTGGGAGAACAATATCGCTTGCACCCATTAAAGAAAACTGCTAAACACCTACAAACAAAACACTAGAATTAGCATGGAACTAAGAAATTCACTCTTGGAGATCAGCTAAAGTGCTCCGTGGAGCACCCAGGCTTGTCAGTGGGTGGCAGAGTCATAGCTGGGCTACCTCTATTGCCTAGACCTTATCATGAATGGAAGATGGGAACAAGCATATTCTTTAGCATTTTGTTATCACAATCCCTGTGCATTTCTTTTGTGTTGAAAAGGAGATATTGCAGAATGAGAAGTCAGATGCAAACCTGACCTTTACCATGGGACAATCCCCTAAGTGAGAAGCCTGGCTCCTCTCCTTACGAGGAGCAGCCACAGAGAATGGGGAGCAGCTTCCTGTGAACGTGGGCAGGTCCTTTGGCTCCTCTGGGTCTCAGTTTCCTCTTCTGTTGCGTAAGTGAGTTTCATTCAGTGCCTTATTTTTAGACTCTTATTACGAACATTTTCGAATACACAGAACAGTGGAAAAAATGTTGCAATGGACATCCACCATCTGGGTTCAACATTTGCTAACATTTTGCCATATTTGCTTCATCGATGTATGTATATCTATCTATAATTTTTGCTGAGTCCTTTTAAAGTGAATTATACATATGAGGATATTTCATCCTTAAATACTTGAGATTGTATATTCAGAAATTAAGAACATTTTCCTCCATAACCATAAGCCCATTCAAAGGATGATTTTAGAGTCCTAGCTCTGGGAGTCTTGGACTTGGTTTTCACCAGAGATATGAGAGGACAGACAGGAACAGATACAGATATACCATAATGCTCGTGAAACTACAACTTTGGCTCTCACTTACTCAGGCTCCTTTTAAAGCCATTTACATTAAATTTGCCAAGGAAAACTATCTTAGCCATAATTGCTTCAGACCATTATTTCTTTTCAGTCTGGCTTCTCCTGCCCTACCACCTCCCCCCAAACACATATGCACACACTTATATCAAGTAGGATTGGAATGGCTGTGAATGCTTTTGGGATTCCACTTAAAACATATTGGATAATTAATTTTGTTTGCAATCACTGCTATGCAAAGTGAAGTTATTGCTAGCTCTCCAGGGGTACTAATGACTTCTAGGAACACTCTTACTATCCATGGCTAGAAATCTTAAAACAACATGAACTATGGTGTCTGGTGCAGGAAGTATGTGAGGAATGGGGGAAACACATGGGTCGAAATGAATGGAGCCCCAGTTCATCTGGGAAAGTCATCCAGTCAGAATGTGTGTAAATTGGGAAGCTGAGGAATTGATTCTCACGCCTGCCTGATCCAAAAGCAAATTCTCTCCTGTCAGGAATATACCGGCTAATGTAGCACAGGTATTTATGCACTATATATGGGAACTGCACACAATAATATGTATCAGAAAACCTGTTGCTCTACTACACTGTGAATACCTCTGGATGAGAATTTGCATGTTTTATGCATCTAAACATATCATATCATGTTTTAGAGAATCTAACTCATCTCTACCTAAGGAAGTCCAGTGGGTTCAGATGAAGTATCATGCATAACTGTCACTGGAACTGTGAAATGACAAACATAAATATATAGATGAAATGAATATGGCAAAATGTTAACAACTGTTAAATCTAGGCAGTGAGTGTCTGGATGATTATTGTTATACACTTGAAAGTTTTCATAGTGAAAAGAAAAAAAAATCGACCGATAAAATCTGCTTAGTTTATAGAGAGGAAATTGACAGACGTATATCCGGAAGTTGACATATATGATAGAAGGGGAATTTGATTACACAATTATACTGTTCAATATCGTGGAGTGGCAGTTTAAAAATGCATTTTGGTTTGACTTATGGTGTATGACAATTGCAGTTTAATTTTGTATTTTTTTCATAATTGTTAATCAGATCAACATTCAAATATAACTGGAATGAAGTGTGTTGGTAGAAGCCCCTTGAAAAGTGAAAAGACAGGAGACTGGCACAAGCTTCAAAATGTCAAAAACTCCCTTAGCATATCACAATGGCGTTTAAAAGCTCTGATGACAAATCAATAAAAAATTTTCTAAGCTATCAATAAAAAAATAACTTTTCAGTCATAAAAAAGTAAGACTAAATTATCTTTCTATTCTCTCTATGACATTGCAGAATTATTATCATATGGAGAAGCAATCAAAAAGTATGCAGCCAGGGCCAGCCTTGTGGCATAGTGGTTAAGACCAGCACGCTCTGCTTCGGGGGCTCGGGTTCATGGGTTCGGATCCCAGGTGCAGACCTACACCACTCCTCAGCTGCACTAAGGCAGCAACCCATATACAAAATAGAGGAAGACTGGCACAGATGTTAGCTCGGGGCTGATCTTCCTCAAGCAAAAAAAAAAAAAAGAGGAAGATTGGCAACAGATGTTAGCTCTTCCTTGCCAAAAAAAAAAAGTATGCAACCAGAAAACTTAGGAAAATAGAATTTTGTCAGGTGGTTAATTAATAAAATACATCTCATATTTTTTGTATTTGTGCTAACTTTTGAATTTCGTAATTTGTTGTGACTTTTTTCTCATTTAAAATAATGTACACTTTTATACTTAGTTTTGAGTTTATAATTTTGTAGTCTTAAAGAGGGCTGCAAAATTCTATGTGCCTCAGGTCCCAGGATTGGTTGTTAGCCATCACTCTGGATTTTATACAATGTTCGAATAGAAAATTTGTGTTTTCTATTCTTCTCAACCTGATTTTTTCTAGTAGCAAACTACAATGTTAATGCTGATGAAATAATCAAAATTCAAACATTTTAATATGTTAGTGAAGAAATTGAAGCTTGAAATTTGGCAACTTGTCCCGAGTCACATAAGTATGTAGTGATAAACACAACAGTCAGGATTCAGGGCTCTGGACTGCCGGCCCCTGCTCTTCTCATTGTGCTATGTAGCCTCTCTTAGTTAAGGGAACATGTTATAAAATATGATGCTCAGAACACGGCATTGATGAGGTGATTCTGTGAAGTCTATGCTCTTGATTTACTCTGCCGCTAACTTATGCATCAAATATTCAGTGAGCACTGGAGATTCACAAGTGGCCCCTTACTTTAAGCCGCTGACCTTAAGCAAGCTTGTAGGAGCAGGATTCTAGACTAATACAGAGAAATGTTGCAAAATGGGCAGTATTGTACATGTTGGAAATCCAACAGAGAAGGAATGTCTTCTGATCCATATTTTTTTCGTGCCCCCACATATTCCTTAGGGAGAGAGAGAGGAGGGCTGGTCCTGGCTCCACCAGCCACCACAGAAATACTCTCTCTATTCATGTTTACTGCCTCCTACTCCCCACTCTGACTCTAATTTAAGGGAAGTGAAGAATGTTAGGAACTTATGTACTTCTGAATCCTCCTCTGTAATAGTCAGGGTTCTCCAGAGAAACAGAACCACTAGGATATATACTTCCTATATATTATAGTTTTCATTTATTATAAAGAATTTATATATATAATTTTATTTATTGTAAAGAATTGACTCACCTAATTATGGAGGTTGAGAAGTCTCCAAATCTGCAGTCTGAAGGCCTGAGCATCAGGATAGTTGATGGTCTAAGTTCCAGTCCAAGTCTGAAAGGAGGAGAAGGCTGATGTCCCAGCTTGAAGACCATCAGGCAGAGAGAGTGAATTCTCTCTTGCTCAGCCTTTTGTTCTATTCTGGCCTCAACAGACTGGATGAGGCCCGCCCACACTGGGGACGGCAATCTTCTTTACTCAGTCTACCTATTCAAATGTTAATCTCATCCAGAAATGCTCTCACAGACACATGCAGATATAATGTTTAACCAAATACCTGGGCACCCTGTGGCCCGGTCAAGTTGACACATGAAATTAACCATCACACCCACATCCCTCCTCTCTTCCTCTTCTCCCTCCTTCTTCATCACAACCTTAAATTGGGGTTCCCCAGACGCGGACGCTCAGATGAGGATTTGTGGAAAAGTAATTTACTAAGAAATGCCCCTAAGACAAAAACAGAAGAGGAGGAGACAGTGGACTGGGAAGGAGAGGAGGCCAAGCAAGGGTGCCTTATTGAGCAAAGTTCCAGGGAGGCTGACTTGATCTCAATCTCGTGAAGAAGCTCTGGATGCATGGGGGCAGTCCCTCAGATTGTCCTGCCATGGGTTTTGGGAACTGGGGTGTTTATTCCTAAACAAGTTCAGGCCGTGGCCACAGGCTGTACCTGGAGGATACAGTCCCTCTGGGTACTCTCCGCTCTCTGTCCAGGCAGGAAAAGTAGGCTCTGGCAGTCTAGGGTAGCCCTCTGATGAGGTGTCAGCTTTGGAAATGAAAGCATCTTATCCAGGAAAATCAAAAGTGATCTGAGGGAGTTTGGCAGAGCACAGACAACATATGCTGCAATCGGCCTCTTAGCAATGATCACAGGAGTCTCAACGTCATTAAGGACTCATGTCTATGGGGACATGGGACACTGGACTATGTGCTTTCCAGACATACTATTATTCAATCTTTGTGTCAAATGTGTGGTAATCAGTATAATCTCCATTGTACAGGTAAGAAGACTGAGGCTCAGCGTAAGTGGCCTGCAGGAACAAGGGCTGGGTACCATCCTCCCATCCTTCAGATGCTATCTGTCCTTTGCCTCTTCTCCTTGCCCACCATCTTGAAGAATCTGGTGAAAATATTACTACATGCCGTGCAAGATAATGGATAAAATGCCAACATTTCCATTTGTGGTAGAGAAAATCTGTCTCATTATTTATAGTCATACTCTCTTATATCTTATATCTTAATTCTGCAGTAATTCAAAGTAAAACTTCCTGATACTGATGAAGACTAATGTAGGTTTATCGACAAACAAAAATATCTGCCATTTTTCTGAAAGTGTATTTTTTTAAGATACTTAAAAGATGCAATATTTGGCTAATGGAATTTTTTTACGCCCCTGTTTACACTTCTGGGTTTCAGAAACTTGCTGAATATAAAAGAAGTCTTTAGACTACAGAGTGTAGTGTTATTTTTCAGTAACAAGACATAACAATTCCAAATTTAGCCATTCACTACTAAATGTAAAGAACAAGTGGTGAAAAAAATTATGTGTGCAAACCATAAATCCTGGGAACTTCCTGCATTGGTGAGCCATATAACTTTTCCTCCTGACGGCTCTCAAAGGGACAGCTGTGTATTTTTTAAACAAAAATAAATAGGTTTGTATACTCCGCTACTCCAGAGTTAGCAATTACTTTGGGTTCTTCATTAAAAATGCATATAAATGAAGATATAATCAGGGAGATTTAGGAAACTTTGTGTTTTTCTGTAGTTACTTACTGTTTTGCAAAAGGAATACTATCAAAACAATTTACTTCTCCTCAACGTTAATTTTGAAAGTGGTTTAGCAAGGATTATAGGTCAACTAAATTACAGCATTGCTTCAGAATGGATTTCAGGTTGTTTTTCTTCGTGAGTGATTTCCTCACCCATCATGTAGTTAATATTTTCAGTTACTGGAATTTCTTAAAGAACTGAACAATTGAAAAATTGTTTAAACTGACATCTCCCAAATTAGAGCTGTCCGATTATATATGTAGAGAGAAAGCAGAAGTTTGATAAATTTGCACAGTTGCACAATATTGAATATGTTAAACAGTTACTCTGAGAATTCTTTCTTATTAATTTTCACCTTGTATTTTAACACATGTTTGGCTTCTTTTATTGTGGTGTCTAGCATTATTTTACATAGAGGATTACACTTCAAGGAATGCTTTAGCATGTGTGGGTATATTTCAAGTTACCATACAATGGTGTTGAGATGAATTCTTGCAGTAATTAGGAGAGAGACAGCTTGAGACTCCTAAATTATGTGGCTCCAACTGGCCCTCTTCTAATCACCCTCATCGTGAAAAACAGAGCTAAAAAAGGTTATCATCTTTGTTTTGTGAATGTTTTTTATTCAAAAAGAAAGCAGTGCTTATAAAAATCTCAATAATACAGACTAGTAGAAGAAGAGTGAGCCATTTCAATACAAGTGCCTTGAATTTTCTGGCATATTTTCTGGCATACTTGTTTCTATTTCTTTCTGAACACTGGGGGGTGTTGGTTATTGTTTTTGGTTATTGCGGTTATGTGACTTCTGACTCTGCAGTTTACCCCTACACACTCATACACACACACACACACACACACACACACAGTGGACCCAAATGGTTCTTTCTATCCAGCGTCCAGTCCAGGAAATCTCTCCTTCCTCCCTTGGTCTTCTCAGAGCCACCCTCTTCTTTCCTCCCCTCCCAGTCATCCAGTAGAATCTCTTCAGGGAGTGAAGGAAGAGATTTTAAGAATCTCTGAGACAAGGAATTTAAAAGTCTGTTTACCAGCTAGAAATCAGAGAGCAGAAGGAAAGGAAAATGTGTGGAAGAAAAAAAGATTTAGTAGGTTATTTGGTATATACTGCAATCTTCTGTCCCCACCCACAGTGTTTTACTGTGAGTTCTTCACCTTCTGGGGATAGCATATCAATACCAGTCCCTGAACCCATTTTCCCTCTTTCTTGCTTTTCTGGGAGTCACCTGGATGGAGTTCAAGGAGACAGAGTGCTGGCTGATCCCCAAAGCAGTGCCCACAGAGGAGGGCATGGTGGCCACATACACTTGATCTGAACAAATGCCATGTGGTGGGACCACAGCTATCAGGAGGGCGTAGTAATGCTGGAGGAATACTTAATACCATTCCTCACTGCCTCACTAAAGACAAGCCAGTTTTAGACAAAGAACTATATAAATTCTTCTTTTTTCTAATACATGCATTTCCTCACCTCTATACTATAACATTTTTACTGAGTTTTAAGCACAGTAAACTGATTTTTTAAATTCCTTATCTTGAATAAGGATCAAAATTTCAAAACATTTGCAGTTGGAAACCTCTGGGTAGAAAAACTATAGTAATGAGCAAAAGGGGTAAAAAGGTGAAACATGTGCAAAACAGATGCTACACTCAATTTCATGCCAGAACAAATTAAAAATCAGAAACTTGCTTTGTGATTTAGATGATGGACAATCTATACAGATGTGTGTAGGCTGAAAAAAATTCTCTGCTCGAAACTAGACATTTTTTAAATTGTGGGAACCTACTTTCCAAATTCAACCAGGCTCAGTTACTAAAACAGAAATCTCTTCCTTGCTTGGGGATTGTCCGCAGTGTCCAAACCTAGATATTAGATCAGCACCACATGGGAATGAAAATAGTATTGAGGCCCATGCATCAAATGGAAACATATGATTAGGAAATTTGAGAACATTTTCATAAAGAAGAATAAAAGATCCATGTACTATTAGGTAATTTAAAATGTATTAAAATACATGAGTTGGACGTCAATTAAGGGCAAAGCACTTTGTTATAATGCCAGGTGAGTGGTCAAGCAGTAATGAAATCTAAAAGACACAGTTTGGAGGGAGGCAGGCAGCCTTTAAACCCCAAAACAGCTTCAGAATGACAGTCACTGTCTAGTGTAAATACTCGTAGGTCTCTTTAAAATGTGATATAAGTACCCCTCCCCAACCCTGCAAGGAGATTTCAATGTAACATACATTTGAACTAATATGCTAGAGATTTCAAGTATTCTTCCTCATTACCATCATCATTAAACAAGAATAGGATTTCTTAGCTTGGGGTCTATGAGTATTTCAGAGGATCTGTAGATGGGCTACAGAGGGTCCCTGACTCCTCTAAAATTGTATACAGTGTGTATTTATTTGTATTTTTCTTAAGAGAGAGTGCATAGTTTTCATACATTCTCATGAGGATCCATAACTTCTCAAACATTAAGAAACTGTGTTGGAGAAAACAGAGCTCCACCAGCAGTAGGAGATAAGTTGATTTATCTTACATAAAAAATGAACTGTACAACCCGCAAAAGCTTTGCAAACAGCCAGTATAAACCAAAGTAAGTGCTGTGTTTATGCCTTCAAACGAGTGCAATACAACAACTCCAGTAACACAGTTTCCGTTTGGATGGATATTTTGGGAGTCCAAGCTATTTGTCATCAGACGCCTCTCTTTACAATTTGAACAATTTAAAGAGCTGTGGGAACCAACCATAGATTGCACTATGTTGTACATTATTGGCAATTACTCAAGAAAGAGCTGGGAAGAGAAAGGAAATGAGAAGTAAATATGGGCTTAACCTGATGATTAAGAGACATTGACACAGATAGAAAGAAAGGATCAGGTCAAGTACTAGGTTATGGCTTGCAAACTACCTAATCAAATCAAATTTAATTCAGCAATATTAATTATTAACCATAATTATTATTTTTTAGTTATTAACCTATTGACGTAGGTTCCCGGTAAGAAAAAATGGAAACTTGAAACTTGGCCATGTTATAGTTATTCTTTTTTCAACACAAGTATAACTTGTCAAATAAGTGAAGAAGTTAAGATTTGGGCTTTGTTTTTCATCGGTAAGAGGATGTTAGTAAGCAACAACCACAGTGTGCTGGATTTGCCTTATGTCAGCTTAGCTGAATTGGAAATAAATTTCCCGGAACTCCCTGCCTCCCCACTTCCAGGTTAACATGGGATGCAAGAGACACAGTGTGTGAGATCTGGTAGTCTCGAGGGAAGCAGAAGGCATGTTCTTGTATGCTCAGAAGGTCAGTTCAGGGCACCGTGCTGTGCTGGCGGCTCTCTCGTGTTGATGTTCATTTGCTGGCTCACCTTGCTGGCGTGGGGCTGCGGTGGGACTGCAGCTTCTCTAGCTCCTGCCAGATATTCAGCTGCTCTGATTCCTGAGCCAGCTCTGTCTTGAGCTCTGCAATGAAAAACACCAGCTTCTCCTGCAGGACCCCCACGTCATCAAAGTTGGAGGCCTTGAGAGACTGACTGTTGTTCACGTTTATCCTTGCCCTCCCCAGTTCAAGTCCATCTGTCCTTCCTTACGACCTGCTCTGACAACTTCAGGCCCAGCACAAGACACAGAAGCAGCAATGTTACAAAGATTGTTTAACCAGCTCCCACAATTGTGATAGGTCAAACCTCTATTATGAATCCCTCTTCGATGTTATTCATAATGGGTCTGTTTTTCTAATCAATGTCATATGCCTGTATGTACCCATACAACCAGACGGACATACTCAGAAAAAGGATTTAAATTAGAGGATCAATTGTTGAAGTCAGGAGTAATATTGTACTTTCTCAAAACTGACACAAGGTAAACCATTTCCCATGCTAGTTTATTAAAATGTATAAAGCAAAAAACATTTTAAAGTAGTTTTGTGCTTTCCTGGGCTTAGGAAATAATTAGAAATAACAAAAACTCTTATGAATCAGTTTTAGTTTCCATCACTTTTTCATGATACGTACTTTCTAATTACAAGTAGTAGAGCAAGAGCTTACTTTCTGCAGAGAAAGTAGAGACAGAGAAAATCCAGGACCTGCAAAGAGTCACTCTTCAGAGTCTTTTTTGCTCAAAGTTTACTGGGAAGGACATTGATCTTTTTCAGAAAAAAAAAAAAAAATCACATTGGTGCTGGCCCAGTGGCTTAGTGGTTAAGTTTGTGCAGTCTGCTTCAGTGGCCTGAGGTTCGCAGGTTCGGATCCCAGGTACAGACCTACGCATCGCTCATCAAGCCATGCTGTGGTGGCATCCCATATACAAAATAGAGGAAGATGGGCACCGATGTTAGCTCAGGGCCAATCTTCCTCAGCAGAAAGAGGAAGATTGGCAATGGATGTTAGTTCATGGCCAATCTTCCTCCCCCCTCCCCCCCCAAAAAAATCATATCTTTTTGAATGTAATTGGTCAGAGCTATCATTTATGGAGCTAGATGACTGTTTTATACCTAGTGGAATCCCCTTATCTGCTTCTGCCAATGTTGGTAGGAGTTACTAGATACCACATTGGTCCAGTAAAAGAGGGTTTGGGAGAGAATCATGGACTGAGTTTAGAGTCATTTGATATTAGTCAGGGAAGGATTTGTTACAAAGAATAAAAAATCAACTCAAATTAATTGAGTTAAGGAGGAGGATTAATTGGGTTTGTAGAATTTTTTTTGTTAGCACAACCCAAGGGTAGAAATACGGTGCTCTCTATCCCTCCCTCCCTGTCTGTCTCTCTCCTTCTCTCCTTCCTTCTCTTGATACTTTAGGTGCATATGGCATCCATTCCTAGGTTACTTGGCCTTCCAGCTTGAGTGCCATTAACCAACTGGCTAGTGTCTCTTGACCTAGTTATCGGGAATATTGATTGTAACAGCTCAGCCAATGAATAGACTATGCTAGGAGAGGGTTTCCACTCTTGGTCCAATCAGCTGTGGGCAGGGAGCAAAGGACAAAAATGGCTCTTAAGTGGCAGTGGGAGGGCCTTCTTAAAGAAGAGGATGTGGGCTGGGCAGACATCCTGACATAGTTTCCACTAAACAATATTTTCTTTCTTACCCAGTAGAAATTTGCTATTTTTAAGCAAAGAATCAAGTAACTTTTTTGATGCTTTAGCTCCATTATATTGATACATATAAGAAACCCATTCCTACTCCATATGTGAAGATTACTTAGATCATATTTTTTGAAAGCACTGAGTCTTTTGAAGATAGGTACTACCTAAATGTTAGACATGGCCATTATAAGTTTTTCGATATTGTTTACTGTCTTGAAAGGCCAACCAAAAAAATTTTTCGCTCTAGATAACTGTTTGGTCTCACCAATCAGAAATAAAGGATTTAGATTCCCTCACTCTCAAGGTGTGGTCATGATAAATATGTGACAACAATTGTAAGAGGTTTTATGATATATCTTGGCTGTCTGGGATAGTGCTTCTTCCTTCTGAATAATAAGAAAATGTTATGCTCCCTCAATGTTGATGCAAAGAAGCTATTTATTTTAACATTGAACCATAAATAAGACATTTCTGGCAAGTGTAAAAATTGGCACAGTGGGATTGAGAAATTGTAAGTATAAGAAGAATAATGAAATTGCAGAATTCTACAAGTAGAAGAGGCTTTAGGGAACATTTAGAGATTAAGTGGTCCAATCCACCCCTTTTAATTTCCAGATTAAGGAATTGAAGGTTAGTGGAGATTAGGTAGCTTTCTAAGAACTAGTTTGTATTTAAGCCAGTACTGGGCCTTATAATCCCAAATAAAACCAAAAGAGCAAAATATTGATTTAAATAGTATATCGGGGAAATGAGAATATTTCTCCATGTTCTCTTTCTTTATTAAACATTATTGTCCACCCAGCAATTCATTAATATGACCACACCATTTAAGGATGCAAGAGAGAAAAATTGGTTGAATCTTCCCTGTCCACATGATTAGAGAAAATTATTCTACCTTTTGTTCATAGTAACTTTGTTTTTGCCATAAAATGCTGTGTAGTATATGTTTTTCAATAAAATTAATTGAAAGTGATGGTGTTAAGGATACTCATAACATTTATTGACATAATTAGCTGTATCTATGACTTTTACAAAATCAGAAGATTTCCAGGCCTTAATTTCCAACACATATTGGCACTGAATACCAAGGGCAGGAATCATATTTAATTTACTGTATGTGCCTAAAAGTTTGGGGATTCTGGCCTGAAGAGAGGAAAAGCAGTGAGAGTTTTAAAGTGTTCAGGCAGAAAGAATCATAATTCACTATTTTGAACTCACATGAGCCTGAAATGTTATCACTTTATGATGATCCATGTAACATTAAAAAGTTCTAAGATTCTGAGCAACTGAAACATAAACTTATTAGGCTAAATAGTTGTATCAATATGTCAAGGGAAATAGAAAGGAGTCATTTTAACATTGAACCATATGCAATTGTTTGTATATGGCCTTTTCTCTCCCTAGAGACATTCTGGCTGCTTTCCTATTGGTCAAGTCTCCTGGCTCATTTGTAAACTTAAATTTCATCCAGGGAAAGCCTTTCATGTCTATTTATATCACATTCTACTTTCATTTGGTTTATTTAATGATTTATTAAATGCATTAAGCACAGTGAAATTTCCTATGAGGGTTGGAACATATGAATAAAATTATTCTAAAATTATGTTTATGTTGTGATTTATAGAATTGCAAATTGTTAAAGACATAAGGGATCATGGTAGAGTAGCACACAGTTGCTTGGAGCCCACACATTAGTCTAAGACTTCATTTGAAAGCTGGTAATTTCCCTGGAATAGCCCATAGAGGAAGCATATGCAAGGCACTCACAGCACATAGGTTGAATAGATGTGCCTATACAGCGAAATGCCAAACTGAGGAAGGCAGTAACAGAGAATCTGAATATGCGAGCAACTTCTTAACTTGCCTCAAAGTCTGGCCCCATTTTTGTCAAGTTTTATAATCTGTCTTATTGAAGGGAGGAAGAAATTTCACTCACGACTAAACACTTATCTCTTTAAAGTGTGAGCTAATGGACATATTACATAAAGAGCAAGGCAATTGCATACCTCTTTTGTTATTTTATGGATTTGGAAAGTAGTGAAAAATTGTTTGGTGGCCGTAGCAGCTGTATTGATAGTGAGAAAGTTACTTAACTTTTCTGTACATCAATGTTTTTAAACAATTCAATTCTAAATTCAACAAATACTGCTGGTCTGTTAAGTGCAAAGCATTTTGCTAATCCCTGGCGTGGAGGAGTGGAGTAAGTGATGAGAGGTAAGACTGGAAGGGTATACAGATGCCAGATTTTAAAGGGCCGTGTGTGACATACTGAGCAGTTAGGATTTATCTCTTTTAGTCTATTAGGTGTCATTAAAGGATTCTAATCAAGAGAGGGGCCTGATTAGGCCTGGCTCTTAGAAATAACACTGTGACAGTAGTCTGCAGGGTGGATGGAAAGAGAATAGACGTAGACCCAGTTAGGAGACAGTGGTAATTAATTGGCCAGGAGATGATGGTAGCCTGAACAATGACCATGTCAGTGCTGATGGAGAGAAAAGGATGGGTTTGAGAAACTGTTAGGAAGGTCAATTAGTAGCATTTGTGATTGATGAGATGTGAAAGCTAAGGAAGCAGCATGACTTGATAGTGATTGATAGAATGATAGAATGATTGATAGTGATTTCTGGCTTGTAGAAATTGGGCATATATGGAACTTGCACAACCTTGATTCATTTTTATAACAATAAAAGTAACTGTAACTAAAAGAAGACTAACTTTGTCTATCAAGTTATACGTGTAAAATAATAAAGTACAAGCTACATATGTAATGCAAGCAAGGTTAAAAACTGGTTTCTTTTGTCTCACTTTTGCTAATAAATAGCTTGAGAAACCTGGTCTAAATTGCTGGTCTTTATGGTTCATACTTATAAGAACAGCCTTCCCTTCCCTACTGAAATGATGAGCAGGCCTTATAGAAAATTCCATACAAAGCTTTGAGGTCTATGAGGTCTAACATGATGTGACTTGACAGACTAGGGCATCTGAAAATCCAGTTTCTAACTCTAGAGAGCAAATGTTAGAAGACAGAATTGATGAATACTTGACTTAAACTAATTCCTTGAATATCTAGCCATGTATTTTATGTCATCTATCATTGTGGCTTCTCAGCACTTAGAAATATGAGCCCTGAATAAAAATGTAGAGGACCACCTGTCTTCATGGCAGTATTCCAAGAATCTATAGCTTAATTTATGCTTACTACTAGCAGGAAATGTAGACAGTCACCTTCTACTTGCCATTCTAAGAGCCATTTTTCAAGGGAGAGTAATGCAAAGAAACTAACTTTATGTTAAGGCAGATATAATAGAGTGCACTTCTTGTACATGGCAGCTTAGAATTAGGTGTTAGGATCTGAGGGGAATCAGGTAAGGTAGATTCACTATATATATCTTGTAATATCGCTTTCAGCCATTTGATTATGGAGTCCAGTGCAGTATGAGTTAAACCTTCTTAAGACCAGGAGTATTAAGTTTCAGTCTAGAATAGTTAAGTAACATGAGAGTAATCTCTTTTTGTTTAATTGGTACTTATTTTTAAGTTGACAATGTTTTGGCAATTTCCTTTTTCACAACTGTGAACTGAGCTTCTGAGTTATGTTATAAAGTGAAAAGAAGAAGGCATAGCTTCTAACCAATAGAGTATTAAGCTGTGTTTGTAAGACACAAATATCACTGACCAAAAGTGGAAAATAAAGACTGATATATAACAACTGTTTGTGATTTCAAATAATCATACTGTCAAAATTGATAGAATTTACTAGTTACCTCAATATCACAATGTTTGACGTTTACAACATACCACAGTGGTTAGTATGTGGGATTAAATTAGGACCTAGGATCGAGCTTCAAAACCTGCATCTGACTTGTACTGTCGGTGACACTGTGGACCAGTTATTTAACCCCTCTGGAGTTCCATTGCTTCATTTGTAAGGCAGAAATGATCATCATTATCTCACTTGATAATTGAGCTCAAAGTACACGTTCAGTAGATTGTTGGTTAGTACTAGCACTGGTAGTAGTACTACTAGTAGTAGAATAGAAGTAGAAAATCCTTCTTTGTCCCACAAAATACTTGAGATGAATTCTTTTAAAAACTTAGGAAAATGATAAATAGAGGAAAAGAATCAGGATTTTTTATTTTTAGTATATAAGGGGAAGAAAAGGGAAACCATTGTTAGTATATGTGTGGGTGTATGTGTCTCTGTGTGGGTTTGTATGAGAGGTATGTCTTTGTATACCATTAGGGCAAACATAGTTACTTCATTTGAGCTTTCAAACTTGAGCTTCGTATTTGGCTTCAAGATTCATGACTGCCACTCACAAAGAGGAATATGTCCAGTTATATGATTTTTCAGTATCTACAAGGAAAAAACATACCAACTATTCAAGTAAAGCAGAGTTTTCCTTAACAATAATTTCTTCAAGGGATTTCTTATGTGAGGATTTATATAGTGGGCATTTCATGATAAGGATTTATAAGGATTCATGTTTTCAGCAATATATTCCCGAAGCAAAAATAGTAATGTGTTATTTTGCATTTAATCACTTGACAAAAGCCAAAATCTTGTCATTATTAGTCAACTCAACGGAGTCGACTCCATGAAGGATAAAGTTTATGGAGTTCGACTATGTAGGCTTTTCGTGGTCCAGCTTGTTATTCCAAGGAAGAATTTAGAGCAACTTAAGAGACGAATGCAGCCATCTTACAAAAGACAATGTTTTCTAACGAGAACAGAACGTTTGAGCTCATCCTCTGAAGTAAGGGTAGATTCGTGCACTTTAGGAAGGATTGGTATCCTTGTAATAATGTGAGGGAGTAAACCAAAGTCCTCAGTGGACTACTCAATATAAAATACTTTTAATGATCATGGATAAGAAGAATTACTTGTGCTGGGGGTTACTTTCCTTTAATAAAGGTTTAAAAGTGTAAGTAACAGTGCTGCACATTGAGAGTTATTATATTGTTGTTTTGGAGAAGATTTGGGAAAATGGAATAACGACTGGATATATAACAACAAACGTATTTCTTTTTTTGCTGAGGAAGATTTGCCCCGAGCTAACATTTGTTGCCAATCTTCCTCTTTTTTTTTTGGATGTGAGCCACCTCCACAGCATGGCCACTGACAGATAAGTGGTGTAGTTCCATGCCCAGGAACCAAACCTGGGCTGCCAAAGCAGAGCACACTGAACGTAACCACTAGGCCACTGGGGCTGGCCCTTTAATTCTTTTATTTGAATGAAAACATGTCCATGTTAATAACTACAACTTTTAGTAAGAAACTTTTACTAGCATTATTGCTGACAAAATAATAATAATAGATTATTTGACAGAGCAAATGACATTAATTAACCACTCTAATTTTTGACCAGTGCCTGTTGAAGTAATGTAAAATCTGTTCTGTTTTAGATCTTGCTTACTTGAATGAGGGTAGTTTTCTTTATTCAGTACTGAATGTTTAGTAATCAGACGCGTTGGTCAAGCGTAACGTTGAACAATTAAAGAGACTAGTAAAAGTTTTCCTAAATCTACTTTATTAAAGACTTACCTGGAGTCTTATCAAAAATACAGATTATAGCATCATTCCAGCCCTGCTGGATCAGAATTGGGGCAGGGGGAATGTTGTTGGCAATCAATATTTTTAACAAGAGTGCTAGGTGAACCTTATACAATCAGACAAGTGATGAAACAATGAACTAAGCCAATCCTCAGAAACGTTTTGGAGATGGACTTTGCTTTAGAAATTCATTCCCCCCCACATACCCACTCTCTCACCCTCCAGAACCACAGAACAATCCGTATATTCTCCATCAAAACATCATTGCCATACTTGGCCTCCGTTTTCCTCCTGCTCACAGAATTCATCAGATTACAGTCTGCATAGGTCCCTGTTATTTTTTGTCATACTAGGACTTTGTGAGTACATTTTTCACTCACAACTCCTGTGGTCTAGGATTCATGTTGCTGGGCCCTACACGTAGCTTTCAGAAAATATGGAAGTTTAAAACCGGGTTAATTCTGACTTTGTACATTTAATGTATAGAGATATGTTTGTTATTTTTCCCCCTTCATAAATAGATACAAGGTATAAGATATTGCAATAATTGTCCAAACTGTCTTCTTTTTGTTATCTTTTTAAGCGCTACCAGATGCCAAACGGTTACTTCTTGGTTTCTGGTTCATTTTGTACATTCTAAGTGTTTTTATTTTTTTTAAGATAAGATGATATTTTAATCTGATATTTAAAAATTCACCATCAGACCTTTTATTTAGCCAAACTACCAACCCGATGTGATGTTTCTATGGGCTCGATTAGCAAGCAATGTTGCAGATGTGGTAAAGTCTCATCACTCTGAAACTTATACCCCAAAACACAACAACTGAAGTGTTTTCTTCTTCAAAGTGATTTTTCTGTTAAAGATTTACCTTTAACTAATCCTAAACAATCTTTGTCCATGCGAAGAACGAGATTTAATTTTTAAAAATACTTACAAAATGCCTTGTAAAACAGTGTGAGGAGAACAAGACTTATCTTACATCTCTATCCCATAATGTCCTCTTTTAATGTAGGTGTGCTCAGTTCTCAATTTTTTTTTTCCTGCTTATTCATAATGAGGATGAACTCATTCTTTTTTGGCTACTTTTATTTAGTATTAAGGAGGAAGGAATGCAGTTAGAGAGTCATTTAGTCATTCAATACCTCCTTATCTTGTGATCCAACCGTTTTTAGCGATGAAAGATCATATTTTATGTAATTTTCCAAATTATATTTACTGAATAGATGAATTCTGAATCAAAATGGCAGTTTTTAAGGACTCATTTAGAAGTTGAGACATGTATTGTAGCATATAAGTACATAAACTCTCATAAAAGATAGTCCTGTTACAAGCCAGACTCCCCGTATCCTTGAATGCTCAGTCAAAATCCTTTTAGCAGCATATTCCGGAAGAGAGTGCAGGCATTTACAAAGCAAACATTGCTATTTATTGTTTAACTCACTTCCACAGGAAGGACACTATTTTCAGGAGGGTGACTTGGTGTCAAATGATGGATCCTTCAGTCTTCTGTATTTGTGATTTTCAAATCCACATATTTCTGTATGTGACTTCAGTGCAATACTATTTGGCTCTTGATATTTCTTTTCAAAAGATATTGAAGGCCTTAATCAAGAGTATCCTTGAAACACAGCCTCCTGACAGTTGGAGGCCAATCAATTCTCCACCCCACGGAGGTAAGAACTTTTCAAGTTATTTGGTTTCGTTTGATTGAATGGGATGATCTCCTTTGGAGGTGATGTGGTCATATTTTATAACATAATTGGAGAAAAAGATAGCAATACAGAAAAGCAGAAAGTCAATCTTTTGGTGATAAATATTTCTTGTGGCACGGACCCTTTGTGAATTTTAAAATTGAATTTAAGAACCCTTTTTGTCATTATCTGTATTTTCAACCTTAGTAAATAAGTGTGACCCTAGAGTCAAGGTGTTTTATTTTTGACAAAGCATTTTAATTATGTGTTTGTGAGCCCAAGACTAAAACAGGATGGTGGGAGTGATGGCATATTACCATTTGCTGGAGCCATTCTTGTAAAACAAATGATTTTTCTTATATGATCTAAAAATATGCCAATTTCAGAATATCTATGTTAAAGATGCAAAATATGCATGTGCATACATATATTTATTTATAATATGTAGTTTATAAATTTGCTTAAACTTCTTCACCAAAGGGAGCAGAATAAAAGCGATGTTTATGTTTGAAAATATTAAATGTCCAAAGAGCTACATTATTTAAAAAACTAAAATTGTACTTTTGTTTATTATTTGAAATAAGTATATTATGGAGAAATACATATTTTTTAAAACTGCATACTTCTATAGTGCTAATTTCTTAATGTAATGGGAACTTGATCTAATCTGCAAAACCGTGTCATTTCCAAAACTTTCTAATAAAAGTAACATGTCATTCAGTTAGGCCACCATTTATGAGTAATTGTTCACGTAAAGATACTACACGAGATACAAAGATGAACAAGGCACTATATTTGGGAAAGCAATACACGCAAAAATTATAGTTAATCTTTCTGAAAATAACGAATAATTTTTCTGAGAATTAACAACGTGTTACGTATTTCTATTTCTCTTTCTCTCAAAATGAAACTATCTTTGATTTATTTCCTGATAATAAAGCAAATACAAGTCCATAATAAAACTAATTCAAGCAAACACTGCTCTGTGTAGTAGTGAGGGAGTCTCATCCTTCTCGAACCTCCTTACCTGTCAACCCTCTCCCTCCCCACCCTCTGCTCCAGTGCTCCCACTCCACAAAGGTAATAAAAGTTTGATGCCTGTGTACACGTCTACATGGGTATGTGCTCGCACATGTATGTACTAGAATATGCAGCACTTGGTATGGAGCTCAGTGTCTAGCACATGGTAAGCACTCAAGAGAAGTAAGCTAAATTATAATTGATATGGGATGCAGTTGCATGTTTGGTTTTATAACTTTTTTTAAATTTTATCTTTTACCCTATAATATGACAGGAATTTATTTTCACATCTCTCTTGTATGTTTTAATGGAAATTTAGTATTCATTTTATTGTTGTATCTTAATTTGTTAACCAAGTTCCTCTTTTTTTTTTAATTGAGGTATAATGACATACAACACTACATTAATTCCAGGTGTCCAATATGATGACTCGATATTTGTATGTATTGAAAATGATCACCACAATATGTCTAGTTAACATCCGTCACCATACATAGTTACAGAATTCTTTTCTTGTGATGAGAACTTTTAAGAACTACTCTCTTTGCAACTTTCAAATATGCAATACAGTATTATTATTTTTTTTTTTGAGAAAGATCAGCCCTGAGCTAATATCCATGTTAATCCTCCTCTTTTTGCTGCGGAAGACCGGCTCTGAGCTAACATCTATTGCCAATCTTCCTTCTTTTTTCTTTTTTCCCCCAAAGCCACATTAGATAATTGTATGTCGTAGTTGCACATCCTTCTAGTTGCTGTATGTGGGATGCCGCCACAGCATGGCTGGACAAGAGGTACGTGGGTGCACGCCCGGGATCCAAACCCGGGCCGCCAGTAGCGGAGCACGCGCACTTAACCACTAAGCCACGGGGCCGGCCCCGCAATACAGTATTATTAACTACAGTAGCCATGCTGTATGTTATATCCCCATGACTCATTTATCTTATAACTGAAAGTTTGTACCTTTTGACCACCTTCACCCATTTTACCTGCCCCCCTCCACCTCTCGCAACCATCAATCTGTTCTTTGTATCTATGAGCTTGGTTGTTTTCTTTTTAGATTCCACATTTAAGTGAGATCATAGAGTGTCTTTCTCTGTCCAACTTGCTTCACTTAGCATAATAACCTCAAGGTCCATCCATGTTGTCACAATGGCAAGATTTTCTTCTTTTTATGTCTGAATAATATTCCATTGTATGTATATACCACATTTTCTTTATCTGTTTAGCCATCAGTGGACACTTAGGTTATTTCCATATCTTGGCTACTGTAAATGCTTCAATGAACATGGAGGTGCATATATTTTTTCAAGTTAGTGTTTTTGTTTCTTCAGATCACTACCCAGAAGTGGAATTGCTAGATCATATGATTGTTATATTTTTAATTTTTGGGGGAGACTCCATACTGTTTCCCATAGTGATTGTACCAATTTACATTCCCACCAACAGTGTACAAGGGTTCCCTTTTCTCCACATCCTTGCAGCATTTGTAATCTCTTCTCTTTTTGATAATAGCCATTCTAACAGGTGTGAGGTGATAGCTCACTGTGGGTTTGATTTGCATTTCCGTGATGATTAGCGATGTTGAGCATCTTTTTATCTACCTGTTGGTCATCTACATGTCTTCTTTGGGAAAATGTCTATTCAGATCTTCTGCCCATTTTTTAATCAGATTTTTTTTTGCTATTGAGCTGTATGAATTCTTTATATATTTTGGATATTAGCTCATTATCAGATATATGATTTGCAAATATTTTCTCCCATTCAGTAGGTTGCCTTTTCATTTTGTTGATGGTTTCCTTCGCTGTGCAGAAGCTTTTTAGTTTGATGTATTCCCACGTGTTCATTTTTGCTTTTATTGCCTTTGCTTTTGGTGTCAAATTTAAAAAGTCATCACCAAGACTGATGTCAAGGAACTTACTGCCTATGTTTCCTTCTAGGAGTTTTATGATTTCAGGTCTTACATTCAAGTCTTTAATCCATTTTGAGTTAATTTTTGTGTATGAGTAAGATAGTGGTCCAATTTTATTCTTTTACATGTAACTGTCCACTTTTCTCAACACTTTTTATTGAGAAGACTGTCCTTTCCCCATTGTATATTCTTGGCTCCTTTGTAGTAAATTCATTGACCATATATGTGTGGGTTTATTTCTTGGATCTCTATTCTGTTCCATTGATTTACGTGTCTGTTTTTGTGCCAATACCATAATGTTTTGATTACTATAGCTTTGTAATATAGTTTGAAATCAGGGTGCATGATGCCTTCAGCTTTGTTCTTCTTTCTCCGGATTGCTTTGCTATTTGGGGTCTTTTATGATTCCATACAAATTTTAGGATTATTTGTTCTATTTTGTGAAAAATGCCATTAGAATTTTGATAGAGATTGCATTAAATCTGTAGATTGCTTTGGGTAGTATGGATTTTAGCAATATTAATTCTTTCAGTCCATGAGCTTGGAATACCTTTTTATTTATTTGAGTCTTCTTCAATTTCTTTCATCAGTGTCTTATAGTTTTCAGTGTACAGGTCATTTACTGCTTTGATTAAATTTATTCCTAGGTAAACTTTTTGATGTAATTGTAAATAGGATTGTTTTCTTAACTTCTCTCTCTGATAGCTTATTATTAGTGTATAGAAACTCACCTGATTTTTGTATATTGATTTTGTATCCTGCAACCTAACTGAATTCATTTATTAGTTCTAACAGTTTCTTTTTGGTGGAGCGTTTAGAGTTTTCTACGTATAATATTATGTCATCTACAAATAGTGACAATTTTGCTTCTTCCTTTCCAATTTGGATGCCTTTTATTTCTCTTTCTTGCCTAATTTCTCTGGCTGGGACTTCCAATACTATGTTGAATAAAAGTGGGGAGAAGAGGCATCATTGTCTAAATCTTTAACTTAGAGGAAAAGCTCTCAGCTTTTCTCCATTGAGTATGATGTTAGCTGTGGGCTTATCTTATATGAGCCTTTGTTATGTTGAGGTACATTCCCTCTACACACA
Organism: Ceratotherium simum simum; assembly: GCF_057802395.1. Lineage (NCBI taxonomy): Eukaryota > Metazoa > Chordata > Mammalia > Perissodactyla > Rhinocerotidae > Ceratotherium > Ceratotherium simum. The sequence goes on from NC_141908.1 coordinate 59,714,098, forward strand.
CTTTGTTGAGAGTTTTTATCATAAATGGGTGTTGAATTTTGTTGAATGCTTTTTCTGCATCTATTGAGTTGATGATATGATTTTTATTTTTCATTTTGTTAATGTGGTGTACCATGTTGATTAATGTTGTGGATGTTGAACCATCCTTGCATCCCTGGAATAAATTCCACTCTTCATGGTCTAAGATCTTTTTAATGTATTGTTGAATTAGGTTTGCTGACATTTTGTTGAGGATTTTTCATCTATGTTCACCAGGGATATTGGCCTGTAATTTTCTTTTCTTACGGTGTCCTTGTCTGGTTTTGGTATCAGGGTAATGCTGGCCTCATAAAATGAATTTGGAAGTATTCCCTCCTCTTCTATTTTTTAGAAGAGTTTGAGAAAGATTGATATTAATCCTTCTTTGAATGTTTGGTAGAATTCACCAGTGAAGCCATCTAGTCCTGGACTTTTGTTTGTTGGGAGGTTTTTGTTGTTGTTGAAGAAGATTTGCCCTGAGATAGCATCTGTTGCCAATCTTTGTCTTTTTGCTTGAGGCAGATTCGACCTGAGCTAACATCTGTGCCAATCTTCCTCTATTTTGTATGTGAGATGCTGTCACAGCATGGCTGATGTGTGGTGTAGGTCTATACCTAGGATCTGAACCCATGAACTCAGGCCACCAAAGCAGAGCACGCTGAACTTAACCACTACGCCATGGGGCTGGCCCATGTTGGGAGGTTTTTGATTACTGATTCAATCTCCTTACCAGTAATCGGTCTGTTCAGATTTTCTATTTGTTCATGATTCAGTCTTGGAACATTGTATGTTTCCAGGAATTTATCCAATTTTTTCTAGGTTGTTTAATTTGTTGGCATATAGTTGTTCAAAGCAGTCTCTTATGATCTTTTGTCTTTCTGTCAGTGGTAATGTCTCCTCTTTCATTTCTGATTTTATTTATTTTAGTCTCCTCTCTTCTTCTTGGTGAGTCTAGTTAAAGGTTTGTTAATTTTGCTTATCTTTTTTTTTGCAGTTTAACAATCATTTATTAAGAATTCACTGAGAACCAAATTGTTATTGTTCTTCCTGTCACCTCCAATTCCTTTTGTCACAGGATTGAGGAAAATAATTAGCCCCCTACAGAGTCATCAACAAAGATAAGTTAGGGAGCAATATATTAAATTCCATTTAGTGCTCTTTGCCTAGTTCCTATTTGTCTTGTACCATGATTCAGTGGCTGGTTGCTGGGTGCACTTCAGTGTTCAGTCAAATACTGGTTTATATCATTTCTGCTTCCCGAAAAGTACAGGCAGCCCTTGTTTACATCCCAAATGCATTCCTGAAAACCATACCATGTAGGGATCTGCGGTGATGCAGATCACTTTCCCCCTGAAGACAAGTGTCATAACTGAGGGTCATTGTTGTTTTCCAGCTTCTAGAGGCTGCTCGCATGCATTGGCTCATGGTCCCTTTCCATCTAGAATGTCACAGCAAATCAATGGCTTCACAAAGTTTTATACCAAACTGAAATTATTTTAGAGGATACATCTCTCTTCATTTTTATCTCTATTTTATATAATATTAATTTTCGCTTTATGGGTTTTTTTTGGGGGGGTGAAACACAAGAAATAGATTTTCAAATTTCTTCTTTATTTTGTTCTCATATAAGATCTCTCTCTTTTTTGTGCATGTGTGTCTTATTTTTGTTACATGATACTGCTCTGAAAATTTTCTTGAGGCCACATTTTAATTATAGGATTCAAATTTAGTGTCATTTGAGAGTTATAAATATGTGTCCAGAGACTTAGGATGAGAGTTAAAAAATTAAATCAATATTTTCATTTCCATCTTGGGTCAGACAGCAATAAAGAGAACAAATGACCTAACGACTAAGGTTCAAACTAGGTTACAATTAATGGTTAATTGCTTCTCCGTGGAAATAAAAATGATGACTGTTAATCTATAAATTGATTTCTATAGATCTACAGTGATATATTGATACATCTGAATCATTTCTGAGGTGTTTGTGCTTAATAAAATAGGAACCTAAAGCAAGTAGCAGTTTACAAAAGAAAACCATTAACTGACATAGATTGATATATAAGGCTCCTGTTTGTATACTTCAGGGGATATGGACGGATAAAAATTTAATCTCTAGTGCATTTTATAAGCTATAAAGGAATATATCACTTAGCTGTGTATATTTGAAGATATGCTACCTCAAAACACAAGAGAGAATCCAGAAATACTTTACCCTAAGAGAAAAGAGGACGTTGTGAAATATTTAGAAATCAATGATGATACTCTTTAAGAAACCAATAGTTATAGAATGTACAATATTTGGAAGTGATGCCATTAATATCATCATATGATAATAGGTTGATTATTTAACAAAGTTAAAACAGCAAACAATAATAAGAACAAATAGTATTGTATGTGAATAACCAGAATTTTTTTGGTTTCATTTTTGAAGAAAATAACAGAGTTGCAGTTATAGGCATTCATATTTTAATTAACTATAAGAAAATATTGGTTTTGTTTTTTTTCCTTTTTTTAATTAATAAAATTTATTTTCTAAAGCAATTTTAGCTTCACAGCAAAATTGAGTGGAAAGTACAGTGAGTTCCCATATATTCCCTGTCCCTACACATGCACAACCTTCCCCACTATCAACTTTCCCCACCACAGTGGTACATTTGTTGTAATTACTGAACCTATATTAACAAATCATTATCACCCAAAGCCCATGGTTTACCTTAGGGTTCACTCTTGGTGTGCATTCTATGGGTTTTGACAAATGTATAATGGTGTGTATCCACCATTGTAATATCATGCAGAATGATTTCACTGCCCTAAAAATCCTCTGCCTATTCATCCCTTTCTCCTCCCTAATCCCTGGCAACAACTAGTCTTTTTACTGTCCCCAAAGTTTTGCCTTTTCCAGATTGCCATATAGTTGGAGTCATATAGTATGTAGCCTTTTCAGATTGGCTTCTTCCATTTAATAATATGCACTTAAGTTTCCTTCATGTCTTTTCATTGCTGGATTGCTCATTTCTTTTTAGCACTGAATAATATTCCATTGTATGGGTGTATCACAGTTTATTTATCCACTCACATTCTGAAGGATATCTTGGTTGGTTTCAGGTTTTGGCAATTATGAACAAAGCTGCTATAAACATCCATGTGTAGGTTTTTGTATGGATATAAACGTAAGTTTTCAAATCATTTGTGTAAATACCAAGGAACATGTTTGCTGGATCATATAATAATATTGTGTTCTGTTTTGTAAGAAACAGCCAAACTGTCTTCCAAAGTGGCTGAACCATTTTGCATTCCCACCAGCAATCAATGAGAGCTGGTATTGATCCAGATCCTTGCCAGCATTTAGTGTTGTCAGGATTTTGGCCATTCTAATAGGTGCGTAGTGGTATCTCATTGTTGTTTTAATTTGAAATTTCCTAATGACATATGGTGGTGAACATCTTTTCATATGCTTACTTGCCAACTATATATCTTCTTTGGTGAGATGTCTGTTCAAGTTTACACCCATTTTTTTAATTGGATTTTTCATTTTCTGCTTGTTGAATTTTAAGAGTTCTTTGTATATTTTGGATAACAGTTCTTTAGCAGATGTGTCTTTTGCAAATATTTTCTTCCAGTCTGTGGCTTGTTTTCTCACTCTCTTGAGGTTTTGTTTTTAGCACTGTCACAGATTTATTCTTTTTGTCAATCTTTACTGTCATTGAAATAGGATCATGGGAGAGAGGCAAGATAAACATGGGTGTTTAGTCGACTATTTTGAAGCAAATGTCCAGATCCTTTTAAACAACAGGCAGTAGGAAAAAACTAGACTCCTTTCAGAAATATTTGTTGAAACAAGTTTGTTTTGTTTCGCTGTCTTTTATCGAGAGCTTAACTGTGAGCCACACTCAGTGATAAATTCTTTATATACATTCCCTCATTTAATCTTCATGTTATCCTCAAAGGCAGGCATTACTGTTCCCCTCTTATAGAAAGGAAACTGAAGTTCAGGAAAGTTAAATTATTTGCCCAATTCACACAGTTAGTAAATGATGGATTTGAATGCTAAACCTATAGTTGATTGTGCCAGAAGCTATATGCTGTTAACTCTGCATATTGCGTCTCTATTCTCTTTCTAAATTAATACCATCATTATCCATTTAGTCTGAATATCTAATACATTTATCTGCAAACACTTATTATTATTACCTGTTATGGGCTGGGTTCTTTTTCTAGATGTTGAGTTTATATAGATGAATAAGACACAGTCAGCATATATTCTTGTCCTCGAGGAACTCCTAGTTCAAAGGAAGGTAGATAAATAAGCTGTTAAATTACAGTACAGCAAATGCAATAGAAACGGTGTTGTGGCAACCTAAAGGTTGAATATTTATAACAGATTAGCCCATCAATATTCAAGACTAAAGTGAGTAAAAAGTAAATATATTAAAATAATAATTATTATTTTACACATAGGACAGAGAAAACATTTCCTTTAATTTGGACTGAACAAAATATAAGGAAATACTGAGCCACCTGGCCTGATTGGAAATACTGGACCATCAAATCGCATCATAGTCATGATCATTGTTCACCCAGCTACGTATCATTCCATTACAGAAAGGTGATGCTAATGAGGACAAGTCAAACCAGTTGGAGTATATGGGGAATAGGTAATACGCTTTTCTCTCGTTTTCATTCTAGGCAAAAATACTTCACTTGATCATGAAGAAGAAATTAGACTCTTTTTTGGATCAAACCAAGGTATTTCCCTACCATTTTTCTGAGTCTGAATATTACTGTATTAAAAAATGACAATTCCTAAAATTTTCCACGTAGCTTTACACTTTATTGGAAACAGCCAGGAAAACACTTCAAAAGTATCCAAACTTACGTGATTTCTTAACTCTACAGTAACCTCAGACTCTCTCAAAGTCAGTTCCTGCCTTAAGTATTCAGAGAATGTGTGTCATTTTGGTTTCTTTTTAGATCCAGGGGAAGTCAAAAATACCTTAAGACACCAAAGATCGCAGAAGTGTGATATATCTATACCATCATAGTGAGTATTATGCCCTTATTTTAGCCTTTTTTCAAAAGCAATCTGACTTTATATAGATGTATTTTAAGTAATAATATTGTAGCTGAGAAAGAGGATTCAATGGCTTTCCCATAGGCAACTTTATAATGTATGAAAACATAAACGAAGACTAATTCTGCGTGTGTGAAGGTGACAAGGGGTTACGTATTTAGCATTTTCACCAGGCTTAAGAGGTAACTTTAAAAAAAATTAACTGGGAACCCTGGCTTCAATCACAAGGGATAGGAATGGTTGATGAATTAGATATTATGAGACAACTCACGTTTTATGAACTATTAAAAAATTTTACCAAAAGAAAATGGACCAATCTCATAATGGTATATTGCAACTATTACAATGCTAATGGTCTCAGAAAATACTTTAAGAATTGTGTATAGTAATATGTATGGCATGGGATTATTTTGTTTGTGGCACATTGCTTTAGTTTAACATTTAATTTATAAGATATGCATGGAATCCTGCTTCTTTGGTAAAGTTCAATGTAGAATTTAAAGATTGCAGAATGTCCTTTGTAATTGATAAGACCAGACAAAGAACAGAGATAAAGATCTGTGATTAGTGAGGTCTTGAATTCTTTTAAAGGTCTTGATCACCAAAGGTTTGACACAAAGTAAAACCTCAAATCAGTTATTTTTTTTCTTGTTGGCTGATGTGGATAAACTGGAGAGGAAGTTGAAAAGTGGGCAATTGAGAAATGTGTATGATATGAATCATTTGCGCAGGTAATTTTATCTATGAGAAGTTAGAAGATTTTAAAATTCCAATTGAATTACTTGGTTGTGCAGGTCTGTTTTCTAACACACAAGTAAATAACAAGATGTGTGGTTAGGAGGATTTAACCTCATGCCACATGTTTGTTTGTGTGTCATAAAGTGAAACTGACTGGCCTCAACAGCCAGGGAGTTATATGTGTGGTAACTGGAAGGAAACCACACTGTGCAACAAAAGGATGTTGAAGGAGTTAGAAAGCAAAATTAATTTACAATCTTGCCAGCTCTACATTGTTGTTAACCAACATCACTTAATGCTATCAGAGTATGTATTTTCAATATTTAAATATATCTATAAGGGAACACCTCTTAGTGATCAGTTTAATCGTATAGAGAACCATTTTCCTATGCTTTTCCTCTTTTTACTCTACGTTATCTTCCGGAGTGACCTTATACACACTCATGGCTTCAATAATTGACTGCGTTCTAATGTTTCCAAATCTCGACTCCCAGTCTAGCTATATCAATGACATCCTGCTTACTGGCTGTCCTCATTTGGATGTCCCATGCGTACCTCAAACACATCTTAAACTACACACATTTTCTCAATCTTCCCCTTCCTTCGAGGTTCCAAGTATGCTTCTCTTCCTGTGCTCCCGATCTCAGTAAATAGTACCAGTATCCACCCGTACAGTGAAACATTAAACCTAATCATCATCCTGGTTCCTCCCTTTTTCCTACACCCAATGGACCACCATGACTATCACCTAACCAATTCTATCACCTAACTGTGTCTCAAAATTGTTCACTTCTCTCTAATCTCAATACCATTACAATAATTGAGACCCTTATCCAATTTCTCCTGGATTACTGCAATAGTTTTTTAATTAGTGAAAATATCATTTATGTAATATTTTTTCAAGATGTCTTTATAATTAAGCCACCATTATTATGCTATTTATTATACTCAAGCAGACTGTATCTTATGCCTTGGTTTTAAACAAAAGTTTGGTATTGTTCTTTAGCTGTGAATGACTAATTTAGGCATAAAAGTCCCATCCCTGTATATGGCTAAACCCATATATGTGCAATGTGTACACCTTACCCAACAGTGATCCCCCATCTCAACTATGAAGTCAGCTTATTGATGGTTCCCAAAATGCACCATTTGAAAGCTTTGATTTTAACTCAAGCTCTTATCCAATATTAGACTGCTTTGATAGCTGGAGAATCATTTTCAGCTTATGCAAGGAATGCCAGCCCAAGAGGGAAATAGGTAGGACACTCATAGTGCACGTGTGAGTGTATGTATATTTAAGAAATAGTGTGTCTACCCAAGTCGAGGGTCATAATGATTTCCGAGAAGCACTTCTTATTGGAGGAGTTAGAAAAATAATGGTACAAATTTTTTGAAAGTAGAATTTGTATCCCCACATAAGAAAATATTGCTTTTCTAAATATGATTCTTACTTTTCAGTATTGAAAAAAAGATATTTAATACCATGTGCCTATATCTCAAATAGTGTGATAACTTAAACACATCTGTGTTGTTCAGCACCTTTTATAGTGAGCTGCATGTATGGCCTCTCAACTTGCGCCATTTGAGTTAGCATACTTTTATTTATATACAATATATGATAAATACTCATAGGGGATAGGTGAATCAGATACGGCTCCCATTCTGGAGGAAACTAAAACTAAAAGTTGATTAAAAGTAAGAAGAAGATAGCAGTACACTCCCTCTAATCCATAGGAAAGATTTCAGACCACTGGGTTGATTGATTGATTTTCATTCAGCACGAACATGAGAACATAGTTCTTCAGTGCTTTCCGCTTCTGTAAATCTGACCATAAGCCATAGGAAAAGCTATTTCTTTTGAGACGTATAATTTTATACACTGTAAAAATCAGATGTTGGTTTGGCCTTTTCAATCAACTGTTTGACAAATTCAATGAGTAAAACATGAATAATCACTTAAACACGTATTTGGTATGGCTTTGAGTAAAATAATCATTGATTTGATATTTTGTTTTTGTTGTTCAATTGGTTATTAGATTATGATTATATATTTTTCTCTTTCTAGACATAGTCTAATTTCAAATATAAAATTAAAAAACAAATAAAAAAATACCCCACGATGCTTTAAATATATACATTCAAATATCCACCAGTAGGTCCATCAACATGATGTCATTCACAGAGGAGAAAAACTGAAGCCACTTGTCAGCTCTGCAGTACTCCTAATTGCAAACAAGTGTGAAGAATTTTGAAGTTAATATGTAAGAGACATATGAAAGTTCTTATGTAACTTATGAGAGTCCCTATGTCCTATGTTTCACTATAAATCATCTTCTTACAACATTTTTAATGAATAAAGTAACCACATCTTGTCACAAAAACAAAATGTAAAAAAAAAAATTTGAAGACCACAAATATGATTATTTCAAGTTAAGACTACACCATAATTTTGTGTCTTTATATATGGGTTGTTTAGTCAATGACTCTACTTTGCATAGCCAGCTTTCTAAAATCAGATTTTTTATTACTTGAAGATAATGCAGTATAGATGATGTGTTGGCAAGAGTCAATCATAACCTTAACTAACTAATTGTAGGATAGAAATGTTATGAGCTATACAAAAACATTCTATTTTTCTATACATAGACACACACTGAGTAAACGCTTCTTTAATCTGAACTTTAAATTGGTCACCTTCCAAGTAGAGCCCTGTACATTAGCATAGTAAATAAAATAGATAACAGTGTATAGTGTGTGTTATTTATATATTTACGTATTTTATTTAAATATATACTTTTTATATATACAGTTAGATAGTTAATTAATACTTTTGTTAAAATAAGTAAAATAATATTTCAATCATTAAAAAATGTGGTTGATTTCTTGCCTTATTGAAGACTAAGATTTTAGCATAAATCTGAGATTATTTTTCTGAGTACCTTGGTGCTATTCGTGGGAGGCTTACTATTTTTATTTAAGAAACTCAATGAAAGAGCCTTCTGCGGATCAGCCAGTGTTCCAAGTACTTCACAAATATTAACTCAGTTAACCATCCTGACACCCCTATACAGTAGGAACTAGGACAATGCCCCATTTCCAGATGAGGAAGTAGCTTACCCCAGGCCAGACAGCTAAGTGACAGAATCTGGCTTCAAAATTACTCGAGTCCACATGCCAGTTTGGAAAGGACTGGCAGCCATATCTAAGCAGGTTTCATTGATTCATTTGAAGTCAAGGGCACAGAAAAGATTACTCAACCCTTGGTAGCTGGGTTGCAAGACATCCAGGGACCTGGAGTCTCAGCCTCCAGCTGTCACTCTGTGTTATCCAAGAGTCAGAGTCACATCTTACCTGCCCTCCTCTTTAGGCCATGTCTGCGGAGCACCCAAAGAGCAGGCAGTAAAGGGAAACTTGCCATCAAGCAGCAGCCGTTCTCTTTAGGGGATGCAAAAATGACCCCTTTGTTATCTTTGACTCCACAGCTACCGTGACATTATTCGGTTAGCCATGGTTACAAACTGGTTTTTGTGGTAAGTCTAAGCCTGACTTGTGCAATTCTTTGAAGTCTCTGCCAAAACTAGAGATTTGAGTCTCTCTGTCAATCGCCCCCATTAATGATGTAAATTTGTGAATTTATTTAGCTATAGAGCTTCACAGACTGAAGTTTAAGCTTGTTTCTTCCAGGAAAGATGGGGGCCTGCTCTGTATGGCTACAGGATGTTTTTCACTGTCTTCTAGAATTTAAGTTAAAAAAAATTTAGTTTCTGTTTGTGTAGTGATGATGAATTTTAGATTCTTCACAAAGCTTGAGGAAAACACACTACACTTTTCTGGCTGTAAGTGAAGGCTCATTATGCTATAAGGGAAAACAGGGCTTTAAAGGACAATTACTATATTAGTATGTAACTTTCTTTTTTCATTTTACCACAGAACTTTGAATAATAGAATTTAAGTGGTTGTTTTGACTTAAATTACTCCTACCTCTTACATTGCTGTTTAAACACCCTGAGATCACCATGTGTGTTATTTCAGAAAGTGAAGAGCCCCCCAAATTGCTTCAGAAATATTATAATTTAAATTTAGTAATTTCCCTCATGAATAATAGAAAAGTTGTTCAAAGATAAATAAAGCTTGTGAACTGAGGGGTTTTATTCCACGCTAGGGAAGAAAACTAACGTTTACTGAGTGTCCACAGTAAGCCAGACATTTGGTCTCGCTTAAACCCCACACCAAATGTATGAGATGGATATTTCTTCTCCCTGTTTTATTGGCAAAGAAATTGAATCCCAGAGATACTAGGTAAATTGCCTAAGGGCACACAGGCCCTAAATTGGATCCAAACTGGGATTATCCTGACCTCAAAAACTGTGGTCTGTCCATTACAGTACCATAAACTTTGGGATTTTAAAAAATCTTGGTTATTTTCACCTTTAAATTAATCATTGGTATTGACAATGCACTTTAAAGAAAGGAATAATTTTCAAGAGAGAGCCACTTATTCCTTTCATTGGAGTTATGGAAATCATGTTGTATATTAAGTATAATTTACCTTGGCAAGTGCCATGGTTTAAACTGAGTGGTATTAGCGTGCTCAGTTAAATACCTCTTTGGAAACAATTAAAATGTAGATTAAAGTCCAAGTGTGAAATGTGAGCCTTTGTCTCCTGCCTCCTTGTGGCCCCAACGCACAAAGTGCAGTGGGACGCGCCTCAGAGTCCTCTTATGGATGGCTGGAAGGATTACACAGGAGTAAGCAGGTGAGAGGCATCAGGTTTACAGCTCACAGCTTCCTTGATCTTCAGTCCAAAGCGGAGGTTCAGAGTAACTGCCAACAGAAAAGAAACCATTGTACAAGAGAATTGCTTAAAATACTTCAGTTGCTCTCCCCGCATGGTGGAGTCAGTGTTTGTGGTTTGGAGAGCTATAATGACGGTTTGAAGCTGTTGTACCAATTCGAAGAATACATATCTCTGTAACGTGGTGTGTTTTCTTATCTCGAAGAGCATGTGTTAAAACAGTTGAGGTATGTTGACAAAGTTGCATCTGTAAGGAAAGCACAAGTCTTAACATTTCCTCACTTCATAGTTTGTGTGCAGTTGGCAATGTGAGTGTTGATAAAGAACAATGTTAGTTCCTGTTTGTGAAAGATGATCAGTTATGGATTTATTTCTAGTTTTGTCTATCTCTTCACAGCTATGAGCAAGACTGTTCCAAATTTCCATTAGATTATAGAAAGTTTATTACTTTCTTAGACAAATAAAATACAAATACAATTTCACCCTGCAAAGAGATTATTAAGCTAATGTTGCAAAAGACTTATTAATCTTATGATGGTCAACAGTTCATAGCACTCAATAGAGAAATTCAAGACAACTTGATTTTAGAACCTACTAGTGTCTTGCAAATCACATACAAAGTGCCCAATAAATATTTGTGAAGTAAATATACATGAATATAGTTCTTGCTGAGAGTTCTCAATCCTCAGTTGTAGTTCCATTTTTATGTGTGAAGTGGAAGTATTTATTTCTGACAGTTTTGGGCTTATCTTTAAAAGATCCTTGGGCACTTTAGACAAAAATAACAATATTATTCATTATACTGATGACGTACATACACAACACACACTCACACAGAACCGCTAACCATGGACTTCTTGCATATTTATGAAGGGAAAAATACTTGCTTTGCCTGTAGCTTAGTAATGAATATCTTCTCCTTTTGACCACAGAGGAGGAAATGCCCTACTTGTTACTTACTATGGATGTTTACCTACTTTCTTAGTTATGGTGTACAAAACTGTTGGTAGCGTTTCTGGGTAGGCCGAGTTTCCACAAGTGGGCCACATTTGGGCAGGGTTGTCCTAAACAGCCAGTTCATAGGGTCCAAGAAGAAGCTACTCCAAATTTTCTTTGCCACTATGAGTTATTTTAGTATTTTCCGACCAGGATTAGTTAGACCCGGAAGGCTCTCCTAGTCCCTTACAGACAATTCAGTTAAAATGTTCATGCCCACTTGATGCATAGTTGAGTAGACATATCTGAGAGTTTTCATATTACTTATCTCTTCCCTTTCACTGTTGATTTAATTCTCAATTTTGCCTAAATATCTGACTTCAAGAACTACTTCCTAATTTATACCTTAAATGTGCCTGGTAAGAAGCTTGATAATGAATTTATTGAGTAAATGCTGGGCTTTGAACAGCATTAACATCTCACTGAGGAAGAAGCACTTAGTTTCTAACTGCTGACAAGTTAGGTGTTCCTAATACAAAAGTTGGTTTTTATTGCAAGGAGATGCTTTGTGATTTCACATATGTAATTAGTGAGATATGGAGACTTTACCAGGGAGCAAAGACAGACAAAAGTGAATAGGTGAGCAGAATGGAATGGATAAAGAAGGCAGATTAATGGGGCAAGAAAAAGAAAATATATTCTTTTTAAAATTTTCTGTAATATCTTTACTTAAGATACATGTTGAAGAGAATTTTGTTCACAGCTGCAAAAGAGATTCAGAAATGAATCATAGAAGAAAAAGAAATAGAAAAGGTAATGAATTATGGAAAATGGGGGAAAAATGGGAGGGAGAAAAATGATATAAGGGAGATGAAAGAAAAATGTCTAAAAGAACAAAGGAATTTATGAAAAGGCTGTAAATCTTCTGCCCTTTCTTCAGTCTTGAGAATCCTCTGGTCTTATATTTTCTGTTTCAGTTGACAGGATGTACATTTATAGACTGTTGACCTAGTAACTGAAACCTTTGCTTTTTTCCTCTTCTCAAAATTCATGAAATGTGAAGTTAGAAGAGAGAAGTTTGTTCCTAGCCACTTAAGAATGCAAACCTTAAACTGGGGGCAGTTGTAGAGATTCAAAATATTCTTTAATAATCCAAAGTGACAAAACTTTAAAACAATTAGGCTATTCCTATTGGCTATGGAGATTTCTTAGAACTTACTCTGCAGTATATTTTAATGACATCAGTAACACCGGAGTGAGAACCACTTCTAGCTTTACAACTACTTTAGAATTCTTCCAATAAGTTAGTAACTACAAGTAACCCAACAGATCTAAGGAAACCATGACTATGTTCCCTGAATTGAAGAAATAGCTCTCTACTGGAAAAGTGTCTCTTTAGCAGCAGAAAGCCAAGGCCGAAGTGGTGGATTCTGGGGCCAGGCGGTCTGGGCTGGAGTCCCAGCTCTGCCTCTTACTGTCCAGGTAACCTTAGGCAAAGTCATTTCTCCTCTAGGAAGGTGCTCGCTGTGAAGGTACAATCTCACAAAGTTGGGCTATTGAATGAATTAATGGATGCAAAGAACTCAGAAGAATGTCTGACATATAAGAAGTATTTAATAAATTTATTAGGATGCATTGTTCAATATAGAAAGGAGTAAAAATCACTTCAAAACATGAAATAGAAAGCCATAAAAGAAGTAAATAGGTATGTTTGTAGTCCGTCAAGGTGAAGATTATTTTTAAAAAAAAAAACTATCAAAGTATCTTCCACATAATTAGCAGTTCAATAAATATTTGCTGAAAAGCTGGGAGGATAAAAGAATAAAACATAAAACAAGAGCTATTCACCAAAAGGTATTTATTGAGATCTAATATCAGCTTATAGCTGCATTAGATCTGTTTTGGTTGGAGAAAAAAATATATGATTTAACTAATTTCTTCAAGGTTGTTTCAATTAGTTAAAGAGAGAAAATCACATATATGACAGACATAAGATGAGGTTTTGCAGGTAATAGGCATTCAGTAAATGAATGAATGAAAAAATCTGAAATAATTATAAATGATACTAGTAATATATAGAACTATAAGGTAGGCATTCAGGGGATCATAAGAGCTGAATGGGTTGATATAGTTCAGAAAGTGGGACTCAGGCTGATATTTAAAGAATGTGTAGATTTAAGATTGTCATTCTCAGCCCTGGTTGCACATTAAAATAGTGAATGCCCAGGTCCCACCCCAAGAAAATCTTAGTTAACTGGTCTGAGGTGAAACCCAGGCATTTATACCATTTAAAAGCTACAAAGGTGATTTTAATATTAAGCCAAAGCGAGAATCCCTGGTATAAATGGTCAGAGAAAACAGAGAAAAAATTCCAGGCAGGGCTGGTGGGAGAGGAATGGTGGTGTAGGGGAATTTTTGTGCAGGGCCATGAAAAGAGGTGTAGTGGCTCAGAAAGTAGCTACATTGAGGCTAGTCTAGCTTAATTTTGGGATAATAAAGTCCTAAACTGGAATGGCCTGGACGAGGAAGGAAGTGACAGATATGTGGTTCTCTCATATGCATGGGCTTTGACTTTAGACAGACCCAGCTTAAAGTCCCTGGGCCTCAGAGGTTGCATGTCTCTATATGCCTCATATTTCTCGTCTATAAAAGGGATGTGGCTCTCTCGTAAAGGAACAGAAAGGACATGGTGAACAGAAGAGCTAAGTGAGTTAAGATAACTGGGAAATTGGTGATATCATGACAGAGGCAGGAAGATGGAAGTGCCCAAAAAGCAAGACAAGGCCTCATGAGTTTATAACATTGTATTTCTAGAGGAAAAACTCATTTAAAAAAATTTCCAAATAAAAGACATTATGGATCAGGAAGGCACTATTTTATGGAACAAAGTAAATCCCCTCCTCCCAGCTACTCACTATAAATTCCTCCTCAAAACTGATAATACCAACTCAGAAATGAAACTAGAAATGTATAAGGCAGTTTGGGCAAAATAAGAAATGGCCCTCTTGAAAATCTACTTAGTGTTTCAAATGTTCATATTAGAAGCAGAAGTATGTAAGTCCCGTGAGAAAAAGCTAAATGAAAATAGGAAATAGTACTGAAAATGAAAGCCACATATATTTTGTAAGAATTTGTCCTTCCAAATACCCAAATACTCTTAGTAGACTTTTCTACATAAAAATAATTGAAATTCTTAGACCTTCTGACGAATATTGTCTACATGGCAGCACAAATTAGTATTGCTATTTCCAAATTGAAGAAATGTGGTTGCTTAGTAACATATTAAATGACTATCTAGGCACACTTTTGACTTAGCATAAAAAGAACAAAAAGTACTAAGTGAGGCAAAGTGATCTAGAGAGAAGAGGTGGCCTGTGATTAAACTGTCTTTTTATCTAAAGCTATTATATTAATTTGCCAGGTCAGCTTTTGAAATGGCTTATAGACACCATTGGCCTAAATATTTCTATTATCTCCATGTATTATTATGCGTGTTTGCTCATTTTATTGCCACGAGAACTCTGAGAGGTTGAGTAGACATGTTATCCCCCCGCATAGTAGAAGGCGAGTTATTGAAAGGGACTGATTGTCCCAAGAAAATGTGCCTGGCTAACAATAACAATGACCAGGCTGCAACCCAACTTTCTTGAGTTTCTGTGTGATATTATTTTATTTTAGACTATAATATTCATTCCAGTGGTTACTGACCTTTTAAAATCACTTTCAGAAAAATCATCCCTGTATCTCTCTTCAGCTTGTGTAACACAGTGAAACCAAGTGCATTCACTTTTTGGAATTATAGATGACTTGGACTCTGATAAGTGTTACTTTTTAAAGGAAGCAATATTTCATATTCTTAATATGTGTGGGCTTTGATTTTACATAGACCCAGCTTAAATATCCTGGAAAAGTTGCATAATCTCTATATGCCCCAGATTTCTCATCTATAAACTAGATAATAATTTCTACTTAGTGTGAGGATCTTATCAAGTAGGAATGCATGTAATGTTCTCAACACACAATAGGCTCAGTATATGTTATTTACATAATTTGAAGTTGAAATAACTATTTCATAATGATATAAAAGTAGGTTTTATTGATTTATTACAAAAATTGTACTCTGTAAAGGAAACACAATCCATTGTTATAACTGAAGATACTCTGAAAAAGAATTTAGGTTAAATTATGGAAAAATATTTTTAAAAATACATAAAATATGAAAGGTGAAACAAAAATATCCACAAATATTTTTATGAAGTTAGATAAGTTGATATTAAAGCTCATACAGAAAAAGAAATGATAAGAATAGCCAAGAAAACACTAAAAAGAAAAGCTATACAGACAACCACATGCAAAAGAATGAAACTGGACCACTATCTTACACCAAACACAAAAATCAACTCAAATTGGATTAAAGACTTGGACATAAGACCAGAAACCATAAAACTCCTGGAAGAAAACATAGGCAGTGAGCTCCTTGGCATTGGTGTTGGCAATGATATTTTTGGATTTGCTACAAAAAGCAAAGGCAACAAAAGTAAAAATCAACAAGTGAGACTACACCAAACTAAAAAGCTTCTGCACAGCAACGGAAACCATTAACAAAATTAAAAGGCAACCTACTGAATGGAGGAAAATATTTGCAAATCATATATCTGATAAGGGACTAATATCCAAAATATATGTAGAACTCATGCAACTCAATATTAAAAAAAGAAACAATCCAATTTAAAAAATGGGCAGAGAATCTGAATAGACATTTTCCCAAAGACACACAGATGGCCAACAAGGACATGAAAAGGTGCTCAACATCACTAATCATCAGGGAAATGCAATCAAAACCACAATGAGAGAGCATCACACATTTGTTAGAATGGCTATCATCAAAAAGACAAGAAATAAGTGTTGGCGAGGATGTGGAGAAAAATGAACTCTTGCTCCCTGTTGATGTGAATGTAAATTGGTACAACCACTACGAAAACCAGTATGGAGGTTCCTCAAAAAGTTAAAAATAGAACTACCATATGACCCAGCAATTCCACTTCTGAGTATTTAGCCAAGACAAGAAACAACCTGTGTCCATCAACAGATGAATGGATAAAGTATATATATACACATGTACCTATGTGCATATATAATGTGTGTATATATGTATATTTATGAAGTATATATATACAACGGAATATTATTATTCAGCCATAAAGAAGAAGGAAAGCCTGCCATTTGCCATAACATGGCTGGACCTTGAGGGCATTATACTAAGTGAAATAAGTCAGACAGAGAAAGATAAATACTGTATGATCTCACTTATACATGAAATCTGAAAAAAAAAAAACTCTCATAGATACAGGGAATAGATTGGTGGTTGCCAGAGGCTGGGGTTGAGGGGTGGGAAAAATGGGTGAAGGGAGTCAAAAGGTACAAACTTCCAGTTATAAGATAAGTAAGTCCTGAGGATGTAATGTACAGTATGGTGACTACAGTTAATAATATTGTACTGTGTATTTGAAAGTTGCTAAAAGAGTAGATCTTAAACGTTCTTATCACAAGAAAAAAAAATTGTAACTGTAATGATGGATGTTAATTGAACTTGTGGTGTCGTTTTGCAATATATATATATATATATAAAATCACTTTGAACACCTAAAACTAACACAATGTTATATGTCAGTTATATCTCAAAAAAAAAAAAGAAATAAGCACAAAAATGAACAAAAACTATAAATGGGCACTAGCTCTACCAGATGGAACCTACTATAAGTCGTCTATAATTGAAATGGTGTGGTACTGGCATATAATAAAGAGATGGACTAGTGACGTTGTAGAAATAGACAGAGGTACATCTCGAATTTCAGTATGTATGTATATCTGTCTACTTCTGTTTCCAAGTCTCCTTCCAAACCTGAAAACATGCCATTTCTCTGAATCTTCTCCTACACTGCTTGGAGTTACTATCCTGGCAATTGAACCTTGATTTCATTCCATGCTTCTAGATGTCAATTTCTCTCTACACCAGCACTGTTCAACACAACTTTCTGTATTGATAGAAATGGCTTAAAATGTGGACTGTCCAATAGGGTGGCGATCGAGACCTTGAAATATGGCCAGTGCAACTGAGGAACTTATTTTAAAATTCTGTTTAATTTTTAATTAATTTATGTTTAAATAGCCACCTGAAGCTAGTGGAGACTCTACTGGACAATCAAGCTTTATACTCTAAGCTCCTCAAGGAGAGATTTAAGTCTGTTTAGTTCACACCAGTGTCTAGCATGGTGCCTGAGGGCTAATGGGTTTTTATTTTTCCAGTCCGTATTAATTCCACTACAGATATTTGGCAAGTGGGCTGGTGGAAGTCCGGTGTTCAGCTCCACCACCACACAGGGTCAGGGAGGAGAACTACAGCTGTAATAGGCACTTCTTGCAACGGCTTTTCCCTTTGCTAGGCATAAGCTGGCTTAGCCTTGATCATACAGGCTTGCAAAAATTCACTCTAATTTGCAGGAACCTCAGAGTATTGTTTTTATGTAATAGTGAATAAAAAACAAAAGCAGGTGTAAACATATTTATTCACCTCCTTTAAGGAAACTGTAGGTTTCTTCAAGTAAGGTTTTCAGCTCTTCTCATAGAGAAATTTATCTTTGAGGAAACATATGTAGTCAATAGTTTACATAAACACCGGTCTCAGAAAAGCAGAACATCAGCTGGAGGGCTTGACAGCAGCAGAGGGAGAATATCAAAATTTTGAAAAGGAGTTTCTGTTAATCTAAAGATATTCAAATTGGATCTTCACAGACAATTTTGGGCAAAGTCAATAAAATGTTAAGCAGCATGCTGGCATGGAAAGTGCTAGGGCTTAGGGCCTTAGATCTCTGATTTGACTTCCAACTCTCTGTTCCCTTTAGCTGTGTGAGGAAAGCTACACAGCTTCTCAGCACTAGCTCTTGATCTGACAAAAAGAGAAGAAGGATTGTATTGTGTAAGTGTGGTTTGGGGGATGAAATAAGCTAATGTAAGTAAATGGTCAACAAAGGTTTATTTCCCTCTACTCACATCTCCTCCCACACTATTGCTACCCCAAAAAGGTTGTTGCATAGAGTTAAGAACATGAGATCTGAAGAAGATTCTAGAAACCACCCCATCAAATACCCTCTCTTTATAAATGAGGAAATTGAGTATGAGATACGCAAAGACAAAAGTGATACCAGCAGCAGCAGACTCTAAAGAGGAAGATGGCAGATGCCATCAGCGTCACACCTGCTCCACACCTGCTCTGTGCCACCACCTTTGAAATAGTAGTCACTGCTGAAAATTCAGAGCTGCAAACACTCAAATGCATGTTTTGAGTTCGCCTTTCTCACATTGTGATTTTCAATAGTTATTTTTTCTTTACTTTATTAAAAGTATTACCAGACTCGTTAAATTTCTCAATTTGAACCAATGATTATAACCACTTTAAATAAAAAAAAAAATCTACCTCAACATTGTTTTATCTAGTAGGAGGACAAGTTCTTTACTATCAGTGTTCAGAATTCTCTGTACCTTTCTCTGTTCTAACGTGGTGCTTTGGCCTTCCTGAATTTTAATGCACACAACTTTCACTTTTTTTTTTTTAACTCTGTTTGGGTGACCTCTTTGGCTTCACTGTCTTTTCTCTTGGTGATCAAGGGACACAGCATAGAGACGTCTGATTGTGATGAAGGACCAGGGACGTCACACATGAGAGACAAAAACTTTGTGATGTCAGTTGTAAGAGTCAGTATTTTATAGCACAGGGTGGAAATGCAATATCAATTCATAAATCAACTGTTTGCTCATAGGAACATTCCCTGAAATAGTACAGTTTGGGCATTTGTTTTTTTCACAGTTGAATATGCTTTTGATTTATAGCAGTTATAAAACCCATTTCCTTTTTCCTCCTTGTTTCCTCATCTGGGTATTTAATTTTACAAAGGCAAACACATACAAAACTTTTTTTGTGTAAGGTTAATTTTCTCATATAGAGTTTTCAAGCTTAGTTACAACTTTACCTAAAGGGAGATCATTTTTTTTTTTTTTGTGAGGAAGATCAGCCCTGAGCTAACATCCATGCCAATCTTCCTCTTTTTGCTGAGGAAGACTGGCCCTGAGCTAACATCCGTGCCCATTCTTCTTCCACTTTATGTGGGACGCTGCCACAGCATGTCCTGACAAGTGGTGCGTCGGTGCATGCTGGGGATCTGACCCCGGGCTGCCAGCAGCGGAGTGTGCGCACTTAACTGCTACGCCATGGGGCGGGCCCTAAGGGAGATCATTTTAAGTGTGGTATTCAGATATAATAAAACTTAGGAGAAAGACAAATTAAAGAATCCTGATTTTTCTTTTTGTTATAAGAGGCAATAAAGCTTAAATACTGTACATATAATATGACAAAGAAAATAATATGTAACTAACATTTTATATAACATAATAGCAAGAGTATACTATATTTTTCCATTTTTTACACCTTACAGAAATGAATACAGAAGTAGAGAGTATGGATACAATTAAGACTAAAATGTAAAATATAAAAATATCCAGCCTAATATATTTAATTTCTTTTGAATGGGGTTTGTCATGATAAATACTCTCTGTCATATATATCTCTTTTACAAGTAGATGGGTTGTCTACTAAGATTTCCCGCTTTTTATTTCAACTAAAGTTATGAGGAGGATATTAAGAAAAAGAATATAGCTCAGTGTTGTCACTCTGGAGATGAACACATGGATTATTCCTAGGAGGCATATGACGTGGATAGTTCTGTCGTTATCCATTATAGAGAGTCTAGACTTGTAAGTATTAACAACAGTGTAGTTTATTTTTCAGGGAGTCATGTGGTCGCTCCATCCTTCCCTTCAGATATTATTTCAACAGTTTCTCCTACTTTCTTTTATCTTTAGGCCCTCTCTCCCTTTCTCATCAGCTCATACCTATTCCATATTTATATGTATTTTTAAAAATCTATCTATCTATCCATCCATCCATCCATCCTATTCAGGAAGAACTCATAAGATGATAAGGCTTATATAAATCATAAAGGAAGGAGGATTCCCGTGCTGTATTCTCAGTGCTGTATTTTTGCCTCTTTATTTTTCCTTTAAATATGGTATTTGGAAAAATTCCAAGATGAAACCTGCCCTGAACAACAGCTCCCTCAGTGAAGCTATTTTATAGTTGATTTTCTTCCTTTACAATATCATGCTTTGGTGCAATATTTCTGGGCATTTAACCTTTCACTCCTCAACAGGAATCTCTTTCTTTATTGAGAGTAACAAAGCCAGGAGAGGCAGCAGGTGTGCAAGGCTTCAGTGGCCACAACTGGAAAGAAAAAGAAAGAAAGAAAGAAAGAAAAAAAGTCATCCCCAATCTATCTAGAACATAATCTTTTTAAAAACTTGCCTTTCTAGGTATATATTGTCAAGTTTATTCAATTTGCTTAACTGTGAGTTCACGCTATGTTCTTGCCAGAAAATTCCTGGACATCCTATTTTTTCTTGTTCTTGCTAATGAGAGAGAAGCCCTAGATAGCACACACCTTTGGCACAGCTCATGCCCTGACCCAGGGGTAACAGGCCTAACTAGAATCAGGACAAAGGAGCCCCCCAGGAGCTTCATCATTAGTCCTTTATAATCATAGTCTGTAGGAATTCACGGATCATTAATCAACAAGTCCAATTTTGAGACAAGTTATTTAAATAATATGAGCTAGTTATAAAATCATAACGTTGTATGAATTAAATTATAATACTATAGGTCCACTACTTTTATTTCCTAATTGAATGTAAAGGGATCCAAAATGATCTATGGAAATAATTAAACTTTTTAAAATGATAAATTAATGAAATTAACCTGTTAATTATTGTGAGACATTGAAATATTAGTACTCTCCATTCAGATAGAAAAAATATTGGAGAAATTAAGTGATGATATCTCTTCTTATTTTTCTTCTATATTTTATTTCTTCTTAATTCTCTAAGAGTTCTAAGATCTACATTTTAAAACCCTAAAATAAAGTATTTGATGATTTTCTTTCATTCAAAGTCAGTTCAATACACTTTCTTCAATCAAACACAGAAATATTTTTTAAATCAGTTTGCATGTCAGATGTCATTTTAAAAAACACCTTAAATTGTTGACATCCTGTGAAAGGAGAAATGGACGTTGTCATATATTGTTATTAGGGAGAGCCTCTGTGAAGAGCAATTTGGCAACATACATTAAAATGTAAAAAGTGTATAAAATTTGACCTAGAAACTCCACTTCTAGATATTTATTTATTCTCTACATGTACAGGTTCGTGTGCAAAATGATGCATGTAAAATGATATACACCAGAGCCGTTTCACAGTAGTAAAGATTAGAAAGAACCCAAATGTCGTTAATAGAAACCAGTAAAATAAATTTTGCTATGTCTGTAGTGTGGAATGACACAGAAGTATTAAAATAAATAAATAAAACAATGCTAATAAAATGATGAAGCTATTAAAATCATAATAATACATAACATTGAACAGTTGACTTGTATAAATTGATTTAATCCTCATAATATCTCTGTGAAGTATATTTATTATCTATTATTAATCTCATTTTACAGGTAAAAACCCTGGGGTCTGGAGAGGTTTCCTATAGTGACTGAGATAGAATGTAGTGAGGCCATTATACAAACCCAACCAGTCTTATACTGTGTTATACCATAGAAATAATTGCAAAGGTATATAGAGTGTGTACCTATTTGTAAGACAAATATATATTTAGAAAAAAAGGAAGGAAGGTAGGAAGGGAGGGAGGGAGGGTGAGAGAGAGGGAAGAAAGAAGGGAGGGAATCTACATCCCGAATTTATATAAAGAATATAATTCTTTAAAAATATGCCTAAGTATTATATTATTGGTTAATTCACATAATCTTTTATTATATATTCAAAAGTAAATATTTTTCAATGAAGTTAAAGGTTTTATAAGTCATACATTGCAAAGTATGCGCTGCACTGCTCAATATCGCAGCCACTAGGCACATGTAGCTCTTGAGTACTTAATATATGGCTATTCTGAATTGGGGTATGCTATATGCATAAAATACTCACCAGATTTTGAAGATTTAGTACAAAAAAAGAATGTAAACTATCCTATTAATAACTTCATTGCTTACATGTTGAAATAATATCTTGGTTATATTGGGTTAAATAAAATGTATTGTTAAAGTAAATTTCACCTATTTCTTTTTACTTTTTATAATGCAGTTGCTAGAAAATTTTAAATTACTCAGATTATATTTCTCTTAGATACCAATGGTCTAATGCATTCAGATTTCATTGTACTTCGCTTCCTTTCCCTTCAGCATTATTTGTCTAGCATGGTGGTTATCAACACTTGATGTGCATTAGAATCACCTGAGAAATATTGAAACTATACCTGGGCCCCACTAAGAGGTTCTGAGTTAGTTGTTCTGGGCTGGAACCCCAGCATCACTTTTGTTTTTTTAAGGCCTTGCATTCTAATACGAAGCCAAGGTAGAGAACCACTGCTCCAATCCTCTGAGCCTAATAGAATTGTGCAACTGGAATAGCCGGATCATATGGCGGTTCTATTTTTAATTTTTTGAGGAACCTCCATACTGTTTTCCATAGTGGCTGCACCAATTTACATTCCCCCCAACAGTGCATGAGGGGTCCCTTTTCTCCCATCCTGGCGCACACTTGTTATTTATTGTCTTTTTGATAACAGCCATTCTAACAGGTGTGAGGTGATAGCTCATTGTGGTTTTGATTTGCATTTCCCTGATGATTAGTGATGTTGAACATATTTTCATGTCCCTGTTGGCCATTTGTATGTCTTCTTTGGAAAAATGTATCTTCAGGTCCTCTGCCCATTTTTTAATCAGATTGTTTGTTTTTTTGATATTGAGTTGTATGAGTTCTTTATATATTTTTGATTTCATTTGCAAATATCTTCTCCCATTCAGTGGGTTGCCTTTTTGTTTTGTTGATGGTTTCCTTCACTGCACAAAAGCCCTTTAGTTTGATTTAGTCCCATTTGTTTATTTTCGCATTTGTTGTACTTGCCTGAGGAGACCTATCTAAAAAAATGATGCTAAGACTAATGTCAAAGAGTTTACTGCCTCTGTTTTCTTCTGGGAGTTTTACGGTTTCAGGTCTTAAATTTAAATCTTTAATCCACTTTGAGTTTATGTTTGTATACGGTGTAAGAAAGTGGTCCCGTTTCGTTCTTTTGTATGTAGCTGTCCATTTTTCCCAACACCATTTATTGAAGAGCCTATCTTTTCCCCATTGTGTATTCTTGTCTCCTTTGTTGTAAATTAAATGACCATACAAGCGTGAGTTTATTTCTGGGCTCTCTATTCTTTTCTATTGATATATTTGTCTATTGTTGTGCTAGTATCATACTGTTTTGATTACTCCCTTCTGGGTATTTACCTGAAGAAAATGAGAACATTAATTCAAAGATATATATGCACTCCTATGTTCATTGCAGCATTATTTACAGTAGCAAAGATATGGAAGCAACCTAAGTGTCCATTTACAGATGAATGGATAAAGAAGATGTGATGTATATATACAATGGAATATTAGCCATTAAAAAGAATGAAATCTTGCCATTTGCAGCAACATGGATAGACCTAGAGGTTATTATGCTAAGTGAAATAAGTCAGAGAAAGAAAAATATCATATGATTTCACTTATATGGGGAGTCTAAAAACAAAATAAGCAAATTAACAAAACAAAACAGAAACAGACAGGTAAAGAGAACAAACTAGTGGTTGCCAGAGGGGAGGGAGCTGAGAGGATGGGCAGAAGAGGTGAAGAAGATCAAGAGATAAAAGCTTCCAGTCATAAAATAAATAAGTCATGGGGATGTAATGTATAGCACAGGGAATATCGTCAATATTGTGATACCATTGTATGGTGACAGATGGTAACTAGACAACGTGATGATCATTTCATAATGTATAAAAATATCGAATGACTATATTGTATACCTGAAACTAACATAATATTATATGTCAATTATACTTCAATAAAAGATAAAATTAAAAAAAAACTACAAAATAACCCATATAAAAATGAATAAATGTTATTGCAGAACAGGTAAACAAAACAAAACAAAAAAAAACAAAATAGGGTTGTGCAAGGAACTAAATTTTTCAAGAGGCATTTTTTTCAATAATATTTTAGAAGCTAAGTTTTCCATTTTCTTAACTAGATGGGGATTTTTATTTTGCTGACCAATGCCAAACAAGGTAGAAGGCATGGGAAATTTTCTATTAAAGAAATACTTAGAAATTTTTTGAGTCTTTGCTTAGTTAAATTTGTTTAATCATTATTGGAACAAAGAAACCTTATTCATATTGCTGGTTGTCTTCCAAACCTGGCCAAGTAAAAGCATTTAGAACACTTCAAATAGAGCAAATAAAAATTGCAAATCTGTTTGTATTATGGCTATGAAAACTAAATGTGGCCAACAGTACTGGTTCAAAGATTATGTCTTCACAAGTCACAAAAACAGATTTTTCTGGGCCCAAATATTCCCAGTAACACACAAATGGACTGTGGTAAATAAACCATTAGAATCTTCTGTGCCCTTCTGTACAAGCCCAGTTTTATAAAATGCCACTAAAAGATGATTCTCATCATTCATTGTTGTATTCCATGGATCCCATATTCAGCCTCTCAATTTTTCTATCATTTTTCATAATTAATTTATTGCCTTTTCTGCCACAATGTTCTGCCCCATATTTTGACTCCCACTTCTTATTGTATGGTGGTGATAAAATACTGATGACTGAGAAAAAAACTGAAGGAAAATCAAATTGTGACTTGTAATATTATCTACCTATTTTTAGGAAGGAAGAAATTACTCAAGGAGGGTGAACTCAAGATGGCGGCGTAAGCAGACTCGGAACTCACCTCCTCCTGCGGACACAGCCAATTTACAAATACTTGCGGAAAAATTACCCCTGAGACAGAACTGAAAACTGGATAAGAGGAAGTCCTGCAACAACAGACAATCCTAATCGAGGTGGAAGAGGCAGAGACTCCCTTCTGGAGAGGAAAAACGCCGCCGTCACAAGCCGCCAGCTTCATGGCCACCGGGAGCAGCTCACAGGTACGCAGCCCTTCGTGGAGGTGCGGGGCCCTGGCCGGGGAGTGCCCCCGCTGTGGGCATTTTGTGGACCCAGCACAATCGAGACCAGCGGCATAATATCTGACTTTGCCTGCTACTAAAACATTGGGAAGCACCCCCAGAAAAGCTAGTTCACAAAGAAACTAAAACCGGCTCTTAAAGGGCCCGCACGCAAACTCACCCGTTTCAGAAAGCATCCTAAAATCACCAGAAAGAAATGTGTACAGTGCTGTGGTGAAAACAGACTCACCTAATAGGCCCTGTGTGCATCTCGGTGAGGGGTGAGACCTCTCCAGGGACTGGGACATTGGCGGCGGCCATTGTTGTGGCCTGGTGTGGGCGTGCTGGCACATACGCCATTGGAGTTCTCCCTGAGGCCTGCTAGCCCAGGATCTGCCCCACCTGCTAGAGCACCGATTTAATCCAGCTCAGCCAGGGCAGGCAGCCCACCCTAGAGACTGGCCCCACCCAACAACAAGCCCTCAGGCAACTTGTGGGCCTGCATAGATTGGTGACTGGATTCTCTGCAGCCTGGAAACTGAGCCGACTTTAGCGGGGCAGGGTGTGCACAAGGAGCGGGTGGAGAGTGTGGGGCGGTGGTGGAGTGTGTGGGGCTCCCGCCATGGAGAGACTGGGTCCGCTTGGGGAGGTCAGGGCGCTCACACGGGGCAGGACTGTGTTGACTGTGTGTGTGGACCTGTGGGCGGCAGGGCTTGTCAGCTGCAGAAGACTTGTGTTTCTCAAAGACCCACATAGGGGGTTCGCCCCACCTTCCAAAGCCTGAAACAATTGGGTGCTCCTGTGCCTGAGGCCAGCCCCACCCAGCTGCAATCCTCAGAGAGCTGACAAGAGACCTAAAGGCTGGAAGCTTATAGCAATTGTAAGGCCCTGAGCCTAACAACCTGCCACGCTGGGGGCTTACTCACTTAAAAGAAATACTGCAACACAAATGTGGTATTAGAACTTGCAGCCAACTGTGCTGGGGCTCCCCACACCTGATAAAGAGAATGAAGGGCCCACAACAACTATAAGCAGCTGAGCATAACAACAGCTGGCCAGGAGCATAAGTCGGCCTCCCTCGGCGCCTACAGGGAGAGCAAACAGGCTACAACAGAAGGACACATGTAGCCCACATAGGGGTCACCCCTGGAACATTGAGAACTGAGGGAAGCACACTGGAAGCCTCCTAAGACATCACTTACATAAGGTCACCTATCCAAGAGCAGGAGATGTAGCTGACCTACCTAATACATAGACACAAGCACAGGGAAAGAGGCAAAATGAGGAGGCAAAAGAATACATTCCATGTAAGGGAACAGGACAAAACCCCAGAAAAGGAACTAAGTGAAACAGAAATGAGCAACCTACCTGACAGAGAGTTCAAACTAAGAGTGTTAAGGATGCTCACTGATCTGGGGAGAAGAATAGATGAACTCAGTGAGAATGTCAACAGAGAAATGGAAGATATAAAAAAGAACCAATCAGAAATGAAGAATACAATACTGGAAATGAAAAATTCATTAGAGGGACTCAAAAGCAGAGTAGAGGATACAGAAGAACGGATCTGTGAGCTGGACGAAAGACTAGAAGAAATTACCCAAGGTGAACAGGTAAAAGAGAAAAGAATTAAAAAGACTGAGGACAGTCTAAGGGACCTCTGGGACAACATCAAGCGCACTAACATCCGTGTTATAGGTGTCTCGGAAGGAGTAGAGCGAGACAAGGGGGCAGAGAATCTATTTCAAGAAATAATAGATGAAAACTTCCCTAACCTAAGGAAGGAAACAGACATCCAGGTACAGGAAGCACAGAGAGCACCAAACAAGATAAACCCAAAGAGGCCCACACCAAGGCACATCATAATCAAAATGTCCAGAATTAAAGATAAAGAGAGAATCCTAAAAGCCGAAAGAGAATGTCAAGTTACATACAAAGGAAACCTCATAAGGCTATCAGCTGACTTCTCAGCAGAAACCTGACAGGCTAGAAGAGAATGGCACGATATATTTAAAGTGCTAAAAGGAAAAAACTTACAGCCAAGAATACTGTACCCGGCAAGGTTATCATTCAAAATGGAAGAAGAGATCAAAAATTTCCCAGACAAGCAAAAATTAAAGGAGTTTGTCACCAAGAAACCAGTGCTACAAGAAATGTCAAAGGGACTGATTTAAGGGGAAAAGAGAAGACCACAAATAGGAGAAATTATCTATTTCCATGATTAGAACGTAATGGATACAAATGCACAAAAAAGAGGTTAGATATGATATCAAAAACATAAAAGGAGGGAGGAGGGGACTTAAAGAGTACAGCTTTCAGACAGAGGTCAAACTAAAGTGACCATCAATTCTGTATAGAAGAAGAAAGGAACAAAGAAGGACTACTAAAACACTGAGAAAAAAAAAAGTTAAAAAATGGCAGTAAGTACATACTTATCAATAGCTACTTTAAACGTCAATGGACTAAATGCTCCAATTAAAAGGCATAGGGTGGCTGACTGGATAAAAAAACAAGACCCATATATACGCTGCATACAAGAGACACACTTCAGACCTAAAGACACTCACAAACTGAAAGTGAAGGGATGGAAAAAGATATTCCACGCAAATGGCAATGAAAAGAAAGCTGGGGTAGCAGTACTCATATCAGACAAAATAGACTTTAAAACTAAAACTGTAAAAAGAGACAAAGAAGGGCATTACATAATGATCAAGGGAACAATCCAACAAGAGGATATAACACTTGTAAATATCTACACACCCAATGTAGGTGCACCTAGATATATAAAGCAATTATTAACAGACATAAAAACAGAAATAGACAGTAACACAATAATAGTAGGGGACTTTAACACTCCACTTACACCAACGGATAGATTCATCCAAACAGAAGATCAATAAGGAAACATTGGCCTTAAACGACACACTAGAACAGATGGACCTAGTAGATATATACAGAGCATTCCATCCAAAAACCGAAGAATACACATTCTTTTCAAATGCACATGGAACATTCTCCAGGATTGATCACATATTAGGCCACAAAACAAGTCTCCATAAATTTAAGAAGATTGAAATAATACCAAGCATCTTTTCTGACCACAACGGTATGAAACTAGAAATCAACTATAGGAAGAAAATCAGAAAAGCCACAAATACGTGGAGATTAAACAAAATGCTACTGAACAACGACTGGGTCAATGAAGAAATCAAAGAAGAAATCAAAAAATACCTGGAGACAAATGAAAATGAAAATACGACATGCTGGAACTTATGGGATACAGCAAAAGCGGTTCTAAGAGGGAAGTTTATAGCAATACAGGCCTATCTCAACAAACAAGAAAAATCTCAAATAAACAATCTAACAATGCACCTAAAGGAACTGGAAAAAGAAGAACAAACAAAGCCCAAAATCAGTAGAAGAAGGGAAATAATAAAAATCAGAGCAGAAATAAATGAAATAGAGACCAAAAAAACAATAGAAAAAATTAATAAAACCAAGAGCTGGTTCTTTGAAAAGATCAACAAAATTGACAAAACTTTAGCTAGACTCACCAAGAAAAAAAGAGAGAAGGCACAAATAAGTAAAAGCAGAAATGAAAGAGGAGAAATGAAAGAGGAGAGGTTACAACAGACACCTCAGAAATACAAAAGATTATAAGAGAATACTATGAAAAGCTATATGCCAACCAATTCGACAATCTGGAAGAAATGGATAAATTCTTAGAATCATACAACCTTCCAAAACTGGATCAAGAAGAAGTAGAGAATTTGAATAGACCAATCACCAGTAAGGAGATCGAAACAGTAATCACAAACCTCCCCAAAAATAAAAGTCCAGGACCAGACGGCTTCCCTGGTGAATTCTACCAAACATTCAAAGAAGACTTAATACCTATCCTTCTCAAACTCTTCCAAAAAATTGAGGAGGGGGGGAAGCTCCCTAACTCATTCTACGAAGCTGACATTACCCTGATACCAAAACCAGACAAGGACAACACAAAAAAAGAAAATTACAGGCCAATATCACTGATAAACATCGATGCAAAAATCCTCAACAAAATACTAGCAAATTGCATACAACAATACGTTAAAAAGATTATACACCGTGATCAAGTGGGATTTATTCCAGGTATGCAGGGATGGTTTAACATTCGCAAATCAATCAACGTAATACACCACATTAATAAAATGAAGAATAAAAATCACATGATCATCTCAATAGATGCAGAGAAAGCATTTGACAAGATACAGCATCCATTTATGATAAAAACTCTGAATAAAATGGGTATAGAAGGAAAGTACCTCAACATAATAAAGACCATATATGAGAAACCCACAGTTAATATCATCCTCAATGGTGAAAAACTGAAAGCTATCCCTCTAAGAACAGGAACCAGACAAGGATGCCCACTGTCACCACTCCTATTTAACATAGTATTGGAAGTCCTAGCCAGAGCAATCAGGCAAGAGAAAGAAATAAAAGGGATCCAAATTGGAAAGGAAGAAGTGAAACTGTCACTATTTGCAGATGACATGATTTTATATATAGAAAACCCTAAAGAATCCACCAGAAAACTTTTAGAAGTAATAAACGAATATGGTAAAGTTGCAGGATACAAAATCAACATACAAAAATCAGTTACATTTCTGTACACTAACAACGAAGTAGCAGAAAGAGAAATTAAGAATACCATCCCATTTACAATTGCAACAAAAAGAATAAAATACCTAGGAATAAACTTAACCAAAGAGGTGAAAGATCTGTACACCGAAAACTATAAAACATTTCTGAAAGAAATTGAAGAAGACACAAAGAAATGGAAAGATATTCCGTGCTCTTGGATTGGAAGAATTAACATAGTTAAGATGTCCATACTTCCTAAAGCAATCTATAGATTCAATGCAATCCCTATCAAAGTTCCAACAACATTTTTCACAGAAATAGAACAAAGAATCCTAAAATTTATATGGAACAACAAAAGACCCCGAATAGCTAAAGGAATCCTGAGAAAAAAGAACAAAGCTGGAGGTATCACACTCCCTGATTTCAAAATATACTACAAAGCTATAGTAACCAAAACAGCATGGTACTGGCACAAAACAGACACACAGATCAATGGAATAGAATCGAAAGCCCAGAAATAAACCCACACATCTACGGACAGCTAACCTTTGACAAAGGAGCCAAGAACATACAATGGGGAAAAGAAAGTCTCTTCAACAATGGTGTTGGGAAAACTGGATAGCCACATGCAAAAAAATGAAAGTAGACCCTTACCTTACACCATACACAAAAATTAACTCCAAATGGATTAAAGACTTGAATGTAAGACCTGAAACTATGAAACTTCTAGAAGAAAACATAGGCAGTACGCTCTTCGACATCGGTCTTAGCAACATCTTTTCAAGCACCATGTCTGACCGGGCAAGAGAAACAATAGAAAAAATAAACAAATGGGACTACATCAAACTAAAAAGCTTCTGCACAGCAAAGGAAACCATCAACAAAACGAAAAGACAACCTAACAATTGGGAGAAGATATTTGCAAACCATACATCTGATAAGGGCTTAATCTCCAAAATATATAAAGAACTCGTGCATCTCAACAACAAAAAAACTACCAACCCAATTAAAAAATGGGCAAAAGACCTGAACAGACATTTCTCCAAAGAAGATATACAGATGGCCAACAGACACATGAAAAGATGTTCAAAATCACTAACTATCAGGGAAATGCAAATCAAAACTACAATGAGATATCACCTCACGCCCGTCAGAATGGCTATTATTAACAAGACAGGAAACAACATGTGTTGGAGAGGATGTGGAGAGAAGGGAACTCTCATACACTGCTGGTGGGAGTGCAAACTGGTGCAGCCACTATGGAAAACAGTATGGAGATTCCTCAAAAAATCAAGGATAGAACTACCATATGATCCAGCTATTCCACTGTTGGGTATTTATCCAAAGAACTTGAAAACACCAATTTGTAAAGGTACATGCACCCCTGTGTTCATTGCAGTGTTATTCACAATAGCCAAGACTTGGAAGCAACCTAAGTGCCCATCAAGGGACGAATGGATAAAGAAGATGTGGTATATATACACAATGGAGTACTACTCAGCCATAATAAACGATGAAATCCAGCCATTTGTGACAACATGGATGGACATTGAGAGTATAATGCAAAGTGAAATAAGTCAGAGGGAGAAGGTCAAATACCGTATGATTTCCTTCATTAAGTAGTAGATAATAACAACAATAAACAAACACATAGAGACAGAGATTGTATTGGTGGTTACCAGAGGGGAAGTGGGGAGGGAGGAGGGTGAAAGGGATAATTCGGCACATGTGTGTGGTGATGGGTTGTAATTAGTATTTTGGTGGTGAACATGATGTAATCTATGCAGAAATAGAAGTATAATGATGTACACCTGAAATTTTTACAATGTTATAAACCAATGTTACTACAATAAACAAAAAATTAAAAAAAAAAAAGAAATTACTCAAAACATCTGGGATTTTTTCTGGCCTCTTTGGTATTAGCTACATAATTGTTTTCTGTTTGTAACACACTAGAAACTGAACCATGAGACTCTCCAAGTTTTATTTAAGCTATTAAAAAGTTATCTTCTATATGATTTAATTTTTTCCAAATTACTGAAATTCCCTTATCAGTTGACTGCATTGACAAGCTAGAATATAAGCTTCTTGGGGAGAGGCACGTATCTGCTTTGTTCACTTCGTCTCCTCAGAGTCCAGTAAAATAACTAACACATGCATTTTTTAAAATGGAAGAAAAATAGAAATTTATGACAGAATATTTCAAAGTACAACATAACCTCATCATTTTTCATGATGGAGTGATGTCGTATATCAATCACTCTGAATATTGCACTTTTACTGTTCCTTTGTGTACTGCTGAATAATTTTAAGACTAAAATTTTTAAATGTTTTAAAATTTAAAATGTTTTAAAATATTTTAAAACAAAAATACTTTGTTTTCAAATTTGGGAAAACATTTCAGTAATTTTTCTATAGTTTAAGCTTGGCTTACCGAATATTCTTTCAATTTGCAATGGCAAAATGGCAGCTATGTATTCAACATTTTAAACAGATACAACTACTGTAACTTTCACACAAACTGTAGTGACATATATTGCCCAACTTATAGAGTTTGGGTGATTATACTGAGAGCGAAGTGAACCAAGCATGTGAACTGAGCTACAATCGCTTCATCCTGTAAAAGCCTTTGATAATAGGATCAGCCTGGTTCTGAGCTTATCTGGGCGATAGTTCAGACTCAAACACTGAGTAATCTGGCTCCCTTGTTATTGAAGAAATGGATGTATGATCAGACTAAGCATTTATGTGTGGATTGCATACGAGGGCTTATTAACTTGCAATATTCCTTCAGAAAAAAACATATGGATGTATATTAAGGACACTTGGGAAAAATGCCATTCTATTGTCCAGATGATATCTCAGCTGAAAAGAATTGGAACTGATGAAACAGGGCAAGTAGGACTCCGTTGATTTAGTAAGCTTCCATCATATCAGTTAAAAATATGATTTTTTGATCAAGTTATTGTCTTCCAAAGGTTTAAAGTCAGAAACTTTGTAATTGGTGCAGAGGGAACTTCTACCAGGAGTACAAAAATTCTTAGCAAAATAATCCTAACAATTGCTGAGAATTATTCAAGCCTTTCTGTCATCTGTCATTAATATATTTTTATAGGTATACTTAAAATGAATAAAACTTCCAACAAAGAAAAATTCATACATGTATTAACTTTAAAGCGAATAATCTAAAGTTAATCTCTATTAATTACGGAATATTTAGTTTTTCAGATACCTCCAATGTTTTGGAGATGTGATTCTACTAGATAAACTTTAGGAAATATTGTTACGCAGCTGAATTCTGGGCTTTGTTTTCTGTTAAATGGCAACAAAATATAATTGTCACAAACTCATTTCCTGGGATTATAAATGAACTGTGTTTGAATAGTGGTTCTCCTAGTACTAGCTTTGTGGTTATGGGTAAGTTACATAACTTCTCTACACCTCAGAATCCTCATCTTTAAAATAGAAAAAGTAATGGTACATGCTCAGTGTCATAGCGTTGTAAGAATTCATTTGGGTAATAGCTATAAAGCAGCTAGTGTAGACAGTGTTCAACTAAATATGGGCTATCAAGGTTATTGGTCACAGGACCATGGGAAATTATATAACTATTCATGCAAATAGACTGTGCAAAAACCTTGACAATAAAAAGTTCTGCTTTAGTCATTAACTCCAGCTAAAAGACACTTGAGCACAACCAGCTATGCTTTTGTTCTCTGACATGCTTGCTACTTAATTACCTAGGGACTGGAGTCAATGGGCTGATGTGCAAATACAAACCCTAATACTCTTAGTTAACAAAAAAAGTCTATAAAAATCTAGTGCTTATGTCATCATAATGATCATCATAATGGTCAAGATTTATTAAGAATTTATTATCTTCCAGGCACTACGCATGGGTAATATCATTCAATCTTCACAATAATCTTATGATACAGGTACTAGTATTGTTCTTTTTGTGGGTAAAAGAACTGAAGGTTAGAGAAGTTATGTAACTTGCTCCATGTCCTACACTTAGCAAGTGTTAGAGATGAAATTTAATCACCAAATATCTGACTTTAGCACCTATACTTTTACACGTTATACAGTGTTTCCAAATGTATGATACGCATACCATAGGATTTAAGATAATTTATGTGGTAGACAAACTTTTTAAAAAGTTGCTTATTTAAATGTGTATTTTAAAATTTTAACTTTTAATCAAATCTATAATTTCAAAATATTTTCACATGAGATGAGGCTAACATAATTAGCACAGTGGGCAACCTACATAGCCCACATGAATTTCATGGTGCTGCTATTAAAACTCTTAGTAGTTAAACTATTGGAATGTAAATATAGTATAGATTGTTTCATTGCTAAAATGGATTCTCATATACTGAATTTTTGTATCATTATGACATTCTTTTCAGTCATGCACCTACATATTATTTTAAATTGCAAAATATTCAATTATAAATTGCAACTGGAACTGTATACTCATTGATTTCCTTTTCTCTTGAACCTATCATGGATCTGTGCTTTATAAATAAGTCTTTCAGAGCATAATGCTGAAGATGCTGATGGAAATGTAGGTGCAATGGCGATTGCGATGAAATCAGTCATATGTTTTCAGAATAGTAGGAAGACCAAATGGATGAACCATCTGAAACCACCTGTTACTGTTGTAAAAACACCAGCTGCAAAGAAAACAAAAATATCACGAAAATATAATGAAAATTATTTGAAATTTGGATTTTAGTGGACTGACAATGAGCATCAACTTCTTCCATTAGGTGTAGTGTGTTTGGGGACACTCAATGTTCTGGCAAGAAGGCATTTTATCTCAAACATCAGTTTTGAAATGTACAAAGACTACCATGGGAAGTATTGAATTTTTTAAAGCAAAGCAGTAAGATATTCAAGCAACTCCAAAACATCAGCACGGGGTGGTAGGAGATGAAATTGCAAACGTTGCAGAGGCCTTGTTTATAGTATTGGGTTCAATTGCCAAGGTTAGAGCTGCTCAAATAATTGCCGACACCCCAATTACTGTTTGACTGCCAAACAGTCAAGTGGAGCTCTTTGGGACAAAGCAAGGGAAAAAAATCTGATGGGGCAGCTCTGTCAGATACAATAATTTATCAAACAATGACAGATACGGCCCAAATGTAGAGCAACATTTATTATGCTGAGTACAAAAAAGTCCATAATATTCCCTGGAGACTCTAAGATGAATTCCCTGATATTGGCAGCTCAGCTGATCTTTTGTTTTTTGACAGATATAAGTTGAAGAAAAGAGCCCAGGAAGACGTGTTGTTTGGCCAATCTCTATTAACGCTTACAACTAGAGAAGAGATTTTAAAATCATTGGTAACTTCGGATAAACAGTTACATGCAAGTGATGTATCGGGTTCTGGGCAGATGGTGCTAAGGCAGTGGTATCCAACAAGAATGACTGCTCCGTGTATTCAAGCTGCTGTACTGGAAACAAGATCTACTCACTGTTTTGTGCATCGGGGAAGCTCTCACTACCAGAGATGTTTTTAAAAAATTAAGGAAAGAACTTAATGAAGCTATAAAACGATTGATTAAGGACAAGCAAATTGAATTCTCTACTTTTTGTCAACTTTGTGAAAATATCAGCATTGATTACAAACAATGACTGTTTTCTGCAGTAACTTGAAGAAAAACTTCATGTCTTTGGTGATAAAATCTACACAATGAGTAAGAACATATGCATAATTTGCATTGGCTTTGCAAATCAGTGTATTAATGATATATTTTTTCTCTGAATAAACTAAACATATCTTTTCAAGGTAAGCAAACCTCCATTATTCTTCCACATAAAATTGAAAATGAAGGTAATGGTTGCAGATCTGAGTCTAAATCTGAAGTTCAAGTTACTTATGGAATTTTATTGCACCATGATGTATGAAAATGGCTCATATCATGTTATGCCTACTTCAGGATATTTGTAACAGTTGTTTGGGGGTTATTACATATGGCCAATATTTTATAAATTTTCCAGAGACACTTGAAAAATGGTGAATCACCTCTTTGTAGAGTATAGAACTCATGATATAACTATTAAATAAACTTTACTAATGATATTATTCATGTTCTCTACATCCTTATTCGCTTTTATATACTTCATCTTTTAAAGACTGAGAGAGCTATAGTAAAATTGCCCATTATTTTTCAGTTTTTTCTCGTTGTCTTTTTTAGTTTTGCTTCATAAATACTTCAATACTAACTTATTCAGCATTTTACTGTTATGACAATTATACTTGCATCATAGACTGTAGCTATCTCTATAACAAGTTAAACTTTTTGCTCCATAAATAAATAAATATTGTTCGACGTTTTCCTTTCATTCACTCTGAGTCGCTTTTGTTTTATTACATGTATCTCTTGTAGATCTTTTGTGTGTAGCTATAGGCTTTCAGTATTTGACCAAATTTTGGGAATCTATTTCAATAATGGATTTATCCTATTCATTTTTATTGTCATTATTTACAGACTGGGCTTTCCTCCCACTCCTTCTCTCTCTCTTTTACTTTGCTTTCGTCCTTTAATTTTATTTGCTTCTCACTGTTTCTTTGTTTTATTTTCCTTTAACTGTATTATCTGAGATTTATTTATTTTCTTTTATAGTAATTTTGAGGTATAAGGTTTGTATTTAGACAATCAACTGTTAAATATTTTTTGAAAACATCTTTAAATGTTTCTTTTCTAAGTTGTTACTTCAAAAATGAATCAACTGTGCTTGTGATTCCATGCCATTCCACCTTCTTAGACTAGTGATGCTATTTATTTCCACCTTTTTAAAAAATTTTACTTATTATCACTCTCTTCAACTGTATAATTCTTATCAGCTTTTAAGTATGTTCAAATCTCACCCATAAAAATGACTTTCTTTCCTTGACCACACATTTCTCTGTTGCAACAGCTTCATCGCCTCCTCTCTACCAGACTTCTCCAAAGAATTTTTGATATCAGCTGTATGCATTTCTTACCTCCCTGGGCTTCTGGCAAATCACTTCCCCCATTTTTTTCCTACCTCTTAGAGGCTGGTTATCAGTCTCTTTTATAACGTCATACTCCTCCACTAGGCCATGATATGTTGTGGTTCCTCAA
This sequence comes from Ceratotherium simum simum, assembly GCF_057802395.1. NCBI lineage: Eukaryota > Metazoa > Chordata > Mammalia > Perissodactyla > Rhinocerotidae > Ceratotherium > Ceratotherium simum. Next base: position 59,751,556 of record NC_141908.1, read on the forward strand.
GGCTTGGTCTTACATCCCTTATCTCCTCTCCCTGGGACATCATGCCAAGAGTTTCAAATGACACTATGTGCAGATGACTTGCAAATGCATATCTCCAGTTCCAGACTCCCCTGCTGAGACTCCAGATCCTTACTGCAACTGCCTCCTTGATATCTCTAGGACATGTTGAAAGGACGATAACAATGTGTCTATAACTGAATTCTTGATTGTGTTACCTGAACCAACTTATTCTCTTGTGCCCTGTACAAAGAGAGCCATGAGAAAGCCAAGAGTGAGTGATGGGAAGAGTGGTAGGAAGTGAGACTAGAGAGGTGGCCCGGGGACTGATCATGACCAGGCTTGGAGGTCATGGCAAGAACTTTGAATTTTACTTTGAGATGTAAAGCCATCTGAAACTTTTCAAGAGGGAGGTAATAAGATTTGTATTTTAAGGATTCCTGCATCAATGGAGAAGCTATGCAAGAGTGGAACAGGGACACCAGTTGGAAGCCTATTGCAGAGCTTCGGGTGATGGATAAAGAGGCTTGCAAGAGGATGGTAACAGTGGAAGAGATTAGATGTGGTCAGATTCTAATACTTTTTCAAAGTAGAGTAAGCAATATTTGTTGATGGGTTAGATGTAGAGTATAAGATAAAGAGAAGAGTCCAGGACAGTTCCTGGGTTCTTAGTGTCATTCTCTGATGAGGGGAACTTAGGCAGAAGGAGAGATGTGGGGAGGAACTGGAATCAAGAGTGAGTTAAAACCTGATGATCTGAGATGCTCATTAGACATAAGGTAAAGATGCTGAGTGGGCAGTGGGGTTCACAAGTTGAGTTCAGAGTGGAGGTCAGAGCTGCAGATATAAATTTAGAAATCATCAGCACATAGATGATGTTCAAAACCACCTAGGGGGTTAGAAATAGGGCCTTGGTTGCCTGGAAGTGATTACAAGCACTGAGAAAGTTCTTTCAGATTAGAGGGGGAGCCTATTTAGCCACACTCATTAAAGAACTCTAGAGCATCATGGTAAGAGAGGCAGGTGAATGTGCCCATCATAAGCTCAACCTGGAGTTTGTGCCACAGGAGTTTCTGGGGCCACAGCAAGTCTCTCAGCAACAAATCTTACTGTTCTGTTAAAGGTCACCTTCCAAGGCTTAATTCAAGCCTCATTTGCTCATGAAGTTGTTCCAGTCACTATCACTCCGCTTGTTCCCTGTAGAACTCCCTCTTACACCCTGTAAATGCCCCAAATGTAACAATCATCACATTTTATTCCACTCATTTCTTTACACGTCTTTCTCTCCTACTAGATTTTGAGCTGGTGGAGAGCTAGGATACCACGTCTAATTAATATTGATGCCTCCACACAGTTCCAGGTACATAAAAGATGCTTAATAATATTTTGTTATATTCAGGGATGATATTCAAAATCTTCAACAGCCATACTGAAGAAGAAATGACCAATCTGAACGGAGGTTCAACTGATCATAAAGAACACCATACTGTATATACCAGCTGAATTTCAGCTCATCAAAATTTGATTTATTTTCATTTCATACCTTATTTCTTTATTCTTTTGATCTTTGTGGATCTGGTAAAATAATATATAACCAAATGACTTTACAGTTAAATATATAGCTCTTTTCAAAACTCTGTTTTCTAAAACAGTGCTGGTCTACACTCCCACCATGCCAAGTTCCATGATAAAATCTTACCAGACCTTCATATTAACACATCTTCCAAATTACTTAAAAGAGAACTGCTTTTTGACCTTCTGAATTGATGGTTTTGACACTCCCCATGTAGTTCTATATCATATGAAGTGCTGACGCACCAACTGGGTCACTGAGAACAGTGAAATTATCAGGTTTTTATTGAGGGATTCTTTATACAGCAGCCAGAACTATTTTAACGCTTAATATATGTTAAGTAAAAATCCACTGGCTGTCAATTTATGTCCCATGTTATGCAAGGCTAGGAACCAATCTGCAAGACCAAAGCAACCATGGATGTAGGTAGGAAAAGAGGTAAACTGCTCAAAGAAGATGCTTGTTTTTGATTTTGTGATGCTCTTCTTCTGAAAACTCTTAACTAAATAAGAGTTAAGTTGAAACAAAAGTAATGTATGGTATTTTCTGTGATCCCCAATGAAAGTATATATAGTATAGGTTTTAGCCATCATATTATGAGACAGTGCCTTTTAGAATTTCAGCATGTAGGACCACATATCATCTCAAACGCTACATAATCTGTAGAAAGTATTTACAACAATCCAATGCTCCCTAGAATAAAAGAGAGCATTTAATGTGGCAGACCATGATGGAGGGGAGGTAATAAAAGAGAAGGCACAGCTTGAAGTGCAGTATAACTGGGTGACTTACACCTCCCTGCTGAAGGCAGCAGACTTGCAGTTATGGAACTGCTAATCTGTTCTACTGTTTTTTAATCAGATGTTGGCATTATCTGCCACTAATTGCTTTTTCATTTCCACTTGTAATTATTCCATTGCATGTTTGTAGTGAGAAGCTGAAAATGAGGCAGATCACTGAGAAAGAATTAATTGTTAATGAATAATCATCAGTAGGAAGCCAATTTCATTATCTTCAAAGAGGTAGCCAGAGATTAACCACTAGCTGTGGTTCTCTTACTTTTGTGCATGACTGTAAAGTAATCACAAATAATCACGCCCGTCAACTTCATCAATTATTTTCTATTATGTGGATTGATACCCATTTTTGTCTTTGTTGTTTAACGATAATGGCGGTATTCATGCTGGGGAGTGCTAATTGGAAGGTGTTACATTCAATGGGCTCTAGGCCTAATTATTAGAGCATCTTCTTCATTAACACATGATCCTATAAGGGTTGCATGGTGGGAGTTACTAATTTTTCCAAGTTACAAGAATGTCATATTAGGAAACTTTTGCACATCCTTATGCCAAGTAACACACAGAAAATCTTATATCTGTTGTGTAGCTATCAACAAAGACTTTCTGTTTAAATAAATAAAATAGGATGTTTTAACCTAATATGAGTCTTTGAACGAGAAGCCGCTCCTGCTCTAGAAACTGGGCAGACCCCAGGATTGTTGATGAGCTTTCACTTATGCTTTGTTTCTGCCATTTACCATTTCAGAACTGCTCGAATAGCCCCCTGGGATTATTACAGCTTTCAGTGGAGCTTTGCCAGCTATTAATTGAAAGATCATGAGATGAATTTGAACGTCAGCATGGGAGAGTCCTAACGTCTGTTGCATTGGTGGTCCTGATGCTCTAGAATTCTTTAATGAGTGTGGCTAAATAGGCTCCCCCTCTAATCTGAAAGAACTTCCTTAGTGCTTGTAATCACCCTCGGGCAACCGAAGTCCTATTTCTAACCAGACCTACAAATAAAGATAGACATATCATGTAGGTGTCTCAAGCATATTGATCTAGCATGTTTTTGAAACATCTCTAGGGAGGAAACTTGCAAAAGAGAGAAAAATAGGGTGTAGTTAAAAGAATGTGGGTTTTGGTGTTAATCCTACCCATTTTGTTAGCTATGTGAGCTAGTGTAAATTATTTAACCTCTTGAAACCTCAGTTTCCCTCATTAGGTTGTTATAAAGATGAAAGAGATATTATATATAAAGTGCTAAACTCAAGGTCTGGCACCTAATCAGTGCTTGCGTTGGTTAGGAGCTGATCATGAAGGACATTAACTATCTGAGTAATAGGTTGTTTTCTGGAAATGAAATGAAAGTTTCCGAGAATATTAGGTAAGTAACCCCAAGTTCTGCACCAGGCAAATCCTGAAAAGTCAATGACTTAGTCAAAGAGAGTTTATTTCTTGCACAGGAAAAGTCAACTTCGAAGTGGTCCTATCTTTCCTCTATCAAGTGAGTTGAGCATCCACGCTCCCTCCATCTGATGATGCTGCCATCCGAAGACATGGCTTCCAAGATCATCAAAGAAGGGAAACAGAGAGATGGCAGAGGCATACTGGCTCTCATGTTCCATCACCAGAAGTGATGTATTGTGTCAATTCATAGTTCTATATGACAGAATTTATGGTTCCAATCTGGTGGCTGGGAAATGTGGTCCTTCTGTGTGTCTGGGAAGAAGACATGGTGTGCAAAGAGTGAAATAATCAGGAGATTTGTTTTAGAAAGATTATACTGAGAATACGTACAGATGGTTGGAAGCAAGGAAAAGACTAGAATCCAGAATGCACACTAGAAGAGTATTATAATCACAGAAGGAAAGAGATCATGGAAGCTTGAGAATAGTTTAGAAACTGTGATAACTAATGTCAGACAAGAGAAAGGAGTCAAAAAGATAAAATTCCAAGCTTAAATGGTAGTTCCATGGAGACATATTAGCAGTGTATGAGGAAGATTAGATTTAGAGGATGAGAATGGGGAAAGCATGTCAGGTGGTGTTCAAACTAGACTAGGTTATAGCTGGTAGCCACCGTTATGATCAGGGGAGGAATAACCATAGTGAAGAAGAAAATATACCTACGAGACACCTGGACATTCCACTGTCTGGGAGAGAGGTTCTAATGTCTTCTAATCTTTCTTGGTAGAGTCACTGTAAGAGGTACAAAGCCTCTAGGCAGATAAAGAGGGTCTCTGAATTGTTGCTTGGTGAAAATCTTACTTAAAACTTTTCTCTTGAAAACGATAATACGATCATTCTTTACACAATGAACCCTTACCCAGGCACAAAATAACTTTGCCTTTCAAGGACAATAACACTAAGCTCCTGATTTATCTATTGTTAAATGAGAGGTTGGAAGGAGATGGTGAGAACTAGGGTAAAGGTTATACATAGTTATATACACCCTATATATACATCTATATACACAGATACACCCACATCTTCAGTGTTTGTACATGTGAGAAAAATGATTACCGTGGGATGAACCTAATAGGTTTGTTAACTTGTTAATAGATGACATTATTCTGGCATTTGGACATTGGATTATTCCTAGATGGTCAGCTGTAAACTGATGCTATAGCACGAAATACTTTTTTCTGAATAAGTCATAATAACAAAGACCTCTTGTATATATACCTTATTTGTCTGACTTGCCACACGTCTGGCTTGTCTTCCTTGTATATATCATGTCACAGGGCATTGACTATGCATTTCAAGATCCTGATCTTATTATGATGTAGGTGTTAGAGCTGGTTTACTGATGCTTGGCTGCTGTTTCCAAAAGTGTTGCCTCCCACACCCTTCTCAGCCACTTGACTAATGCCTTTGATGAGCAAGGCACCCTACTCTTTCATCTCCAACCCCACCCTTCCGCTCCACCGTGGCTACCACCATGTCATCATTGCAAAGTTAGAAGCTGAAGATTTTATTTTTATTTCTTTTCATGGAACGAGGGATATTCAAGCTGGAAATAGTACAATCGAGACAGTTACCAACGTTCAGTAGCAACTCCATTCTGTTAGAGGCTAGACAAGAGAGTATTCTGTGTTTGATATCAAATACGAGCCCTTTGAGTAAAAAGGCATCCTGAAGTAGGGCGTGGGGAGTGTCCCAGTCTTAAAAGACATTCTCTTCAAGACTCAGAGGTAGGAATCAAATCCAACGTGATTTATTTATTGGTATTTAATATTTGTGTATAATAATAATGTTACCATAAATTTTAACACTTGCGGCACTTTATTCATTAATTTAGGTGTCTGGTATTGTTACAAGGATATAAAAATGCAGATACAGTTCTTCCCTTCCAAAATTTAAACTCATATATATTATCTCTTAATGATGGCCCTATTTCGGAGTGTTTCATGGCTGAGCAAGAGAAATCCACAATAGAGATTTTAGAGGACTCTTAGTGTTTTCAGGGATAAAGGTAGTTTAAAAACTAAATAATGTGATCAAATATTATGAAATTTTCTGAGCTTATAGTTCTGAACTTCAGGATAAAAATGACTAATTACATTGCTTTTTAAAAGAGATTAGTGATAAAAGTAGGTGGGGCTACAACATATGAAAATAAATCTTGGTACAATTAAGGAAACTACTAAAATGTCTGTAGGAGCTTTCATTCTATCAATCAACTCAGCCATCATATATATAACCTTTCTAACACTTCATACATTTTCAGTACTTTGTTCAAGAGATAAGAGCATATTATATAACACCAGGCTCATATCCTGTGCATTTCCAGGGGAAGAATTAGATTCTGAATCAAACATAAAAATTAGCAAAGAGTCTCAGGAATGAAGCCATAACAGAGACTGTGCTCAAGTGAAAACTTTATCCCTACAATGCTATTCTCCCATTTTGTCATCTCATATCAATTTTAATATCTTATGTCTCATCAGAGAGCAGTTATACTCTGACATGTTCCCTCCTGGTGCAAGATTGCAGCTACTAAAATATAAATCACTGCAGAAAATTGCTGGAGTTAGAGCCAATTCTTCTAATCGAAAACAACAGCAATGTTAATTTCAGCTTGAGAATGATGGCTTTTGTATGGTGATATAATGGTACAGAGTATAATGATGTCAACTACCACAATAAAATATGCTTCAAATGGGCTACCTTTTTTACATTTAGACTAGGGTGACTTCTGTCACATTTCTTTTTCTGGCATGGAAACTGACAATCTATTAAATAAATATTAATCCCTAGAAGTCATGAACGCAGGCTCAACCATATCAGGATTTTAAATAACTTCATTAATTGCTTAACTACATTTCCCCTAAATTCCTAAGGGATCCTTTGATGCTAGTCACTCTAATGAGTTACCAAGTGATTCATGACTTCAACCGGTTATCACGCAAAATACATTTCCAGTTGGAAATCTTTACAGATGGTTTTGCCAGAAAGTAAGTAACCACTCTAGATTCTAAAGAGGGCAAATTCCGTTTATGCAGCGTTTGAAGAAAAATTATTTGGCTTTCTTAGTTTTTTTTTTAAATTTTTGTACTCTGAAATGGTATAATGTGTCCAAGAATTCAATTTGGGCAATATGTGATCAAATGAGGGATTCTGTTTGAATGGTAAAAGATGATCTGAATTATCTGTGGGTGAATCATCCATGACAATAGCAGTAGCTATTGTTAGTCCTTTCTTTCTTATAAGCTTTCATATCAAAGTAGTCATTGAAAACACAGCATGTTTTTTAATTAATCTAGAAAAGACAGAAATGAGAAGGTAACTATTTTTCAAAGCAAGAATAAACGATTTTTAGAAATCTATTTTTCAAAAACTATGTTTCTGTTTCTCTCCACTTGAATGGTAATCAAGCATTGAGTATTCTTTATTTTTAATGAAATTGATTTTTATCATACTCACACATATACATAATTGTATGAAGTACTGTAAAGCTAATAAGAATAAGTATCATTCCTGGAGAAGCCTTTCTGGTAGCCCTCCATTCTCTGTTGTATTCTAGACTGGCTACTCTCTAGGAGTGGTGCGGAGTCACCATCTTAGGATTTCCATATGGAATCACCCATTTCCACTGTTCTGAAAGCTAAATTGAGAAAGAGGGCTAAAAGAAAGCACGTCTTTCTTTTAACTGTCTTTTATAGGAAGATATCTTTGAGTTTGAGGCCTCGTTAGAGATTAAACCTTCTGTTTCCTGGAAAGATAATTGAGAGGTGGTTGCTTAGCTCTAACAATCCTCTTGTTTGTAGCCCTTCTTCTTATGCCCACCTTCAGTACCTCTCGCCTCCAATTCCCTAACCTTTTTGGGGATCTGTGGCATGAATCAATTCACTTTCCGGGGGCCTACAGATTTCAACATCCTCAAATTTGTTGACATTGGCTTCTCTCTTTTTTTTTTGTCTTTGTGGATGATGATGTTGATGATTATCATTTTAGGAGAGTTAAGGAATAGAACAGTGATAACAGATTTGTTGAGTCTGCAATGTTAATTAGATGTTGACAATTGTCAAGTCTTGTCTTTTTGTTAGGGATCTGGGGAGTCAACAAATAGTAGGTCTAATTTGAGCAGAAATATTTCCAATCTATACAATTGAAGTGCCTAAATTTCTTTTTAAATGTTTCCATCATATGGCTCCTCAGAGCCATAGAGATTCCACAGAACTTGCCTGGGGCACTGGCACATAGAGAAAGGAGGAAAAAACAGCTGTTAGTGGGTAGGACTTTGGGCTGCCAACCATCTCCTACCCATAACCTAAGTAGGTCTGTTTTTACCTCTTTCAGATGTTATATTTTATATATGATTTTAATTGAACAAAGAGTTTCAAAGGTATAAAACGTCTGAGCCCAGTTAAAGTCAAACTATAGTTAAATGTGGACTGTCCAGGTCTCTTGAGAACGAGTAGCTGAGTTTTACGAGATCTGATGCTTCATCACCCTTTATGTGCTGAAATGTTTGCTTTGTTTTTTCTCTGCTATCACTTACATATCGGCTCTAGAGTAGGCTTCTGTGTCAGCGCGTGGTCACATTCACTGTAGAGGCTCTTTGTACCTTAAGGAGGTGTTGAATCGGTATTGACACAAAGTAGGGGCGGAACCCCTCACATTGCACAGCTGCTCTAATTTGTGGCTTTCATTTTCTCCTTCTTTTTACTCTTTCTCTTGTATTCTTCACTTTCATAATAACTTATCCAGAAGTTCATTCTTTTTGCACTAACTGTCCAGCACATTCAGCTATTGTAATCAACTAATTCTTTTATTCCATCTGGTAAACTGTCAGTTAGTCCATATTCCCTATAATCATCAGGTAAATGTTGCTGTTCATTCTGTGCTCACTTAAATACCAAAGAGTTCATTTTGCTGGGCACAGAGCCATTTCAAAACTTCATATTTTTAGAAACCTGGATTTTTTTCTTATCAGAAGATAATTGGTGATATGGGAAAATAATTGATATAGGTTCTTTATTTCGTAGAGAACCGAACCAGAGCTAGGTAAACACCTAATTTATTTCACAATGGAGGACATCTCCCATGCCCTTCTTACTCTTGTTGCAAGTGTTGTCACTGAAGAGAAAATAAGCAGTTCCCACTCATAAGCCATTTCTTTGTCCCTCCCTGGCCAACTTCAGAGGCTGTCTGTATCTCTTAACTTTGAAAGGTAAGGAATTTATTCCTAACTCAGTTGTTGGCTAGCGCTTTTAAATCACATGTTTAAAATACGTGATTTCTCAAATATGGAAAGCTTATTAGTGGATGCATCCCATTTTATAAAAAAGTCCAATATATGAAATGTTTTAAGGCCACCTAATTTTTTCAAAAGAAGATCTGTAGGCCTTGGAATAAGACCAAATTTTGAATTATTCGAGATTCAAGGCATGAATTAGGCTTTGCTAAGAGGTCCTCTTGATGCATGTATGTACTCTAGGGGAGAAGCGTATATACCGGTTGATCATGTCCCTAAATGCTATAATATAGTCAAGTGATTCTTGATTCTTGATGTTTTTCTGTTCAGAAGCATATAAGTTATAAGAGAAAATTGTATGATATTGAAAGGAGATACTTCCAAACAAGCAGGGTGTTTATTGACATTATATAACATTTTACCCATAGGTTTTTAATTCCTAAACTACCTTACCCCTATAAAACATATATTGCTAGGTAGAAGTTCTAGAATGTGCTTTCTTTTTTTCCCAAACACCATAATGAATTCCTCCATGAGTCAAGAACTCTGCCATGCCAGCAGATAAGACTTGCTCAGATAACACCGACATTCTTGCTGCTATGGCAACTATTTTCTATGCTATATCAGATTTAGTAGTGACTCAAGGTGACCATTTGGTTTCAGTGCCCTTCCTTTTGCTTGTTATATCTTTCGTTTGGGATAGAAGATATGGATTTTTTTTTTTTTCAGATAGCATGGATATTAATAGACTAAATCCTTTACTAGAACCCAAGTCACAAAGCACTATTTTCTTGATCAGATAGCACAAATAAAAAAAAAGAAAGAAAGAAAAAGAAAACACAAGAATCTTGCAGGTATCAGGAAAGTATGCAAGTGGAGTGACTCTAAAATGAGCCAGTTTGAACTATACCACCAGTCATATTTATAGCCAATGCCAAAACACAATTCAAATTCTGATTACAACATTCTCATACAGGTCTGATAACATCATATTGTGGCTTCGCCTGAGCACATTAACTGTTTGCAACTGATGTGTGATGGTTGAGGAAAGTCATACATTTTGGTTTTCATGGTTTATGAGTTTGGTGGTGCTTTTGCAACTGGGAAAATATGTTGTGGTCTCACCACCCAAAAAAAACACTCGTTCATTCACACCCTGGACAAAAACAGCTGAAGTGTTCTAACGTCTGGGTGACTAAGCATTTTGAAGGATAAATGGCCTTTTCTCATAAATTTTTAAAAGGACTAAGGTTAAATAAATAGAAAATAGGGGGAATAAGGTCAAACAAATTAAATAAAGATTTATTTTTAGAGTAAGATTTCATCATCTATTCTAATAATATAGATTGATGCTAAAGGATTTGACAAAAAGTATAAAGAAAATAGAATTGCTTTTGAAGCCAAATTATTAGATGAGAAAGTTCAGAATATGGACTTCGTAGTCATTTAGCAAATATTGATTAAGTACTCAAATAATTCATAGGATTTTCCAAAGTACTTGGGTACTTTGAACTAACTAAGCATAATCTCTGTCCTCGGATAGAAGGACATGGTGGTAAATAACAGAAAACAATATGAACATAAACAGATAATTACAATAATTGCATAGCTAGGTAGAAAGGAAACAAAGTCATGGGTAAAGCTGAATAAAGAAAAAAGAGGGCAATTTTCAGGAATATAAAACTTGATTCTGCCTAAAACTCAGATAAGTGGCTGATTTCTTTCATGAGCGCAAAAAGGAAGAAGAAGAAAAGGAGCCGTGAATCACCATTTTTGCAATAGGAAGGTTTTGCTTCCAATGTCTTCTGTATCCATTTCTGTTAATAAAAATATGCCAAGAAACTTAAGAAGAAAATAATTTGTAAAGCAAGAAGCTTAAAGGTCTTTAACATTATAAGAATTACAGTTCAGAATATAAGAAACATTTAACTTAAAAAAATAAGGCCTTGAAACATCAGATGACTGGCATTTTTATAGTATGACTCTCCAAAAATGTATTCATCATCTTCCCTTCCAATATGCTCCCTCTCCAGTATGTCCTAGCTCTAATAATTAGCATCACCATCATACAAGTTGCCGAAGTCAGAAATATGGGCGTTGTTCCTGCTTATCGCCATTCTTTCAGGCTTAATGCCTAATCAGTCCCTGAATTTTATACTTTTACAAGAGTTTGTTGACTCCTTCGCTTTTCCCTGTTCCCGCTACACTACCTCTATGAGTCCTTCCATTAATTTGGCCCCCACCTTCTCCTACATATTGAAGCCAATGTAATTTTCCCGAAGCACAAATCAGAACAGATCATTCCTAGTTTAAAACGCTTCAGTGACTTCCCATTATCCAAGGGTAAAGTCTAAAATTCGTAGGATGGTTTACCAAGCCCAACTTAACCTGGATCCTGTTTGTCTCTCCAGCCTCACCCATTGCAACTCTGTGTGTTCCAGCTGTCCTGCAGCCTTGACTGTAGAAACACTGGGAATGCACTGGGGCACCATTTGTGTATGGGATCTCAAACAAACTCCTACCTTTGCGTTGAATGTTCTTCCCTCCCATCTTCCCACAATCGACTATCACCTGCCCTTTCCAGTGTACTCATAATTACCCACCAGATCCTCAGTTAGAATTTCCATAATAAAAACTCTCTTGCCGCCTATCCTTAAGTCTGTGGTGGGGGTGAGTTACTATAGTAGGTGCCCCTTCTATTGTCATTACGTGTTTGCTTGTAAATCTCACTATGTTGCAAGTTCTTTGTTGAGAGTAGGGACAATGTTTTATTTACCATTAGATTATATCCCCAACATGTAGTACGATGTCTGCCACTCAGTGAATATCTGTTAGAGGAATTAATTAATAAACATTTTATATGTTCTTCTACAAAGTTTTGTTAAAAAGGAAGCAAGAACTATACTAATGTCAAGAGACAAAATTAAACTTCCCTAATGCTAGTTGTAGATAGTTCTTGGGTATTATTCATACTGGGCTTTCTTTACTAAAAAAACTGTAACCTAGGAAACTAAAAATGACGAGAATTGAAAAGAGTTTGTTAAGTCCATACTATCTGTCAGGCATGGTGTTAAATTCTTTACAAATATTGTCTTATTTAATTTTAGTTACTTTATCCAAAAACATAGCAATCATCCACCCACTATTTTTTCAGCTTTATTGGGGTATAATTGACAAATAAAATGGTAAGATATTTAAAGTGTACATCATGATGATTTGATAAATGTGTACATTGTGAAAGGATTCTTCTCATCTAGTTAATTAACACATCCACTACCTCACGTATTTACCCTTTTGTGTGTGTGTGAGAACATTTGAGTTCTACTCTTTTAGCAAATTTCATTTATACAATACAGTGTTATCAACTATAGTCACCATGCTATACATTAGATCCTCAGACCCTATTCATCTTGTAGCTGAGTTTATACTCTGTTACCAACCTCTCTCTATTTCTCCACCCCCCAGACCCTGGCAACCACTTTCCCACCCTCTGTTTCTGTGAGTTCAATTTTTTTTTCTTTTTTTTTTTAGATTCCACATGTAAGTGACACAATGCAGTGTTTGTCATTCTCTGTCTGGCTTATTTCACTTATATAATGCCCTCCAGTTTCATCCATGTTGTCACAAGCCAGGATTTCCTTCTTTTTTAAGGCTGAATAATACCCCATTGTATACATGCCGTATTTTCTTTATCCATTCATCTGCCAATGGACACTTAGGTTGTTTCCATACCTTGACTATTGTGAATAATGCTAAAATGAATATGAGAGTTCATATCTCTTCGAGATAATGGTTTGCTTTGGATATATACCCAGAAGTGGGATGGCTGGATCATATGGTAGTTCTATTTTTAATTTCTTGAGGAATCTCCATAGTGTTTTCCATAGAGGCTGTACTAGTTTACATTCCCACCAACAGTGCACAAGGGTTCTCTTTTCTTCACGTCCTTGTGAGCATTTGTTATCTCTTGTCTTTTTGGTAATAGCCATCCTAACAGGTGTGAAGATGTGGTTTTGATTTGCATTTCCCTGATAATTAGTGATATTGGGTACCTCTTCATGTACCTGTTGGCCCTTTGTATGTTTTCTTTGGAAAAATTTCTGTTCAGGTCCTTTGCCCATTTTTAACTGGGTTATTTGTTTTTTTGCTATTGAGTTGTGTAAGTTCCTTGTATGTTCTGGATATTAACCCCTTATTGGATACGTGGTTTTCAAATATTTTCTCTCACTCCATAGGTTGCCTTTACGTTTTGCGTATGGCTTCCTTTGATGAGCAGAAGCATTTTAGTTTGATCTAGTCCCACTTGTTTGTTTTTGCCTTTGCTGCCTTTGCTTTTTGTGTCAAATCCAAAAAACCATTGCTAAGACCAACGCTTAGGAGCTTACCCTACATGCGGGACTCATCTGTGGAAGCCTCACTGGCTATCAGAACCAGGCCGTCTGGAGACATGTCTCTTGGGAAGTAGCCACGAAAGCTGTGGCGCAGGGAGCCGGCCTGGTGGTGTAGTGGGTAAGTTTGCGTACTCTGCTTTGGCGGCCTGGGGTTCGCAGGTTCGCATCCCGGGCACAGACCCACACACCGCTTATCAAGCCATGCTGTGGCAGGCGTCCCACACATAAAGTAGAGGAAGATGGGCACAGATGTTAGCCCGGAGCCAATCTTCCTCAGCAAAAAGAGGAGGATTGGCAAAGGATGTTCGCTCAGGGCTAATCTTCCTCACCAAAAAAGAAAAAAAAGCTGTGGTGCAGACAGATGTACAAGTTCCTTCCAGGGAGCTATTGATGACTTGGAGCAGGCTACAAGTAGATGAGGGGTTTGGGGGAGGTGTGCTCTGGTTTCTCAGGAAGATCGCAGCCAGCCCCCAGAAGTGTGTTAAATTAGAAACCTGACCCTCAGGTAGCAGCTTTCAAAGTATGCAGATGGGCCCCTTTCAGGAAGAGCCTGGGGGCTGGGTGATTTTGCCTGCTCCCTCTGTGTTGGGACCCCGGAGAACAGCTGCGGTCAGGGCTTGCATGACTGTTAACAAGAGCTCCTTTGTTTGCTGTAGTCTTGTGGGTCCTGTGGATGAAAACCTCATTGGCTTTCAGAACTATGTGTTTTGGGAATCCATTCCCTCTGGTGGAAGTCTTAAAAGTTAAGGGCATTAAGTGTGGGGTCCAAACCCTTGGCTCCTCAGAGAGAAGCTGGCAGTTGGGAGTTCCGTCTTGATTGTATGGTACTGTGCTAGGGTTGGGGTTTATGGCAAGAGTGTGTCTCAGTCTTTCCTTCCCATTTCAATGTGGGTGTTTTCTCCTTCACCCGATGTTGCTCAGCTGGTTTTGGATTTCCCTCAGAGGGAATTGGTCTATGTGTAGCTGTACATTCAGTATGTCTATGGGGAAGAGGGGAATTCAGGAGCCTCCCATGTCCCTATCTTGGTCAACCTCCCACTCACTCCTTCACTTCTTTCTTTTTCCTCTCTTACGACCCTGGTCCAAGCTACCATTGTTTCTTTCCTTCTTTAAAGGTCATATTAAGATATAATTTACATACAGTAAAATTCTCATATTCAGTTTTACAGTTTGATAAGTTTTGGCAAATGTAAACAGTTACGTAACCACCACCACAATTGAGACACAAAACATTTCCATCACCCCAAAAAAGGTCTTTCATGGCCCTTTGTAGTCAATCCCCTCACCTCTCCCAACCAGTGGCAGCATCTGCTCTGTTCTCTGTCCCTGTAGTTTTGCCTTTTCAAGATTCTCATATAAATAAAATCTTAAAGTATATGGCCTTTTGTGACTGGCTTGTCACTGAACATAATGATTGTGAAATTCATCTGTGTTGGTGCGTGTAGTGGTAGTTTGTTCTTGTTAGTGCTGAATAATATTATGTTTTATGGATATACCACAACTTTTTAAATCTTTTTACCAATTAATAGACATCTGGGTTATTTCCAGTTTTTGGCTATTTTGAAAAAAAGGTGCTATAAACATTCTCAAACAGGTCTTTGTATGAACAGATGCTTTTTTTTTTCTTTTGAGTGAACATCTAGAAGTGGAATTGCTGGGTCATATGGTAGGTGTATAATTGAACTCTACAAGAAACTGCTAAAATGTTTTGCAAAGTTGCTGTACCATTTTTCATTCCCACCAGCAATGTTTGAGTGTTTTAGTTGCTCTGCATCCTTGCCAACACTTGGCGTTTTCTTTTTTTTAAATGTTAGCTAATATAGTAGATGTGTAGTAGTATCTCATTGTGCCTTTAACCAGTAACTAATGATGTTGAGAAATTTTACATGTGCTTATTTTGCTGCCTGTATTTCTTCTTTTGTGAAGTGTTTTGTAGGAGCTGATAAGGTCTTAATGTCTACACATATTTATATTATCCCAAGCCCACGATTATTTGCTTCTATGGTAAGCATAGGCCTGGGCTGCCATGTTGACTTTCTCCTAGACAATATAAGTAACTAATTTTGAATGTGACAGACCAATAATCACTACCTAGATGCAATGTGACTGTTTATGGGTGTGCCAGATCATTGTTACACGACCAACAGACACTGAAGCAAGATGGTGCTGGCAGCACAGTAACAAATTAGATCCAGACGATGTGGCCTGGTCCCTTCTCTTGAATACTTACTGTAAGTGATATTGGAAATGCTTTCACAACCTTCCCTATGGAAGGTAGTATCCACAATCCTATTGATACCAGCTCAACACAAGGTTGACATAAGGGAAGCCATATTGTAGAAAAGAAACCATATTGTAACTTTGAATGACCTCTGATTAACTAACCCAGACATGCTCTGTAGATTTTATGGCCCCTCCCAGCTGCTGTAAGTTGATAAGTTTTGTTTTATAAGTTCCTTAGGAATGTGATGACCCCTGGGCAGAGAGTCTATGCTGACAGCCATCATCAATGACAACTGAAAGATCATGATATAGGACACTGCTCCGGTCTCTGATACATATCAAGTAAAACAAAAGACTGTCAGAAACTAAGATAAGATGTCTGCCTCCACCCGGAGATCAGATGGATGCCCCACCCTGAGACCAGATGCCTCCCCCACCCGGAGACCAGTCTCCTATATAACTGGCCTGTAGTCTTTGTTCTGTGAGGTGGTTCTTTTGGACATGAGTCAGCCATCTTTCCTCTTGCTAGCAAGCTGTACTAAAAAGTCCTTTCTCTCTTACCTCCTTACTTCTTGACTATTGGCATGTTTTGTGGTGGGCAGACGAACCCCCCACCCCCACCTTGGGCGGTAAGACTAGTGTTACAATATTATATCAAGAAGTTACTCTTTCCATTTTGCAGCATCCACCTTTATCAAAACTATAAGATACTAAGTAACAAAAAGGAATAATGACTTATTTTACGTATATTTGCTGTTTTATTTTTTAAGATGCCAATGTAGATTTCACAGGCATATATACAGAATTTAGTCTGATTTTTAGAGTTTTCAGAAAACTAGAAGTGAATTTCCCTTCTGACTAGAAGTCTGTTGGGGTTTCTGGTTCCTCCCCCCACAAACTTCCTCTCTATTTATTCTGCTTTACTCCACATGGATTCTACAGATTTCATTTAAATTACACCGACTTGCACAAACATATCTACCCTGGACAAGTTTCACTCTTTTTAACATTCTACTCACCACTCACCAATGTTCCTTTTTCATTTGGGCTTTTAATTTGGATGTATTCCAAATTACTATTTATTCTGATAGAAACGTTACTAATTACACAAAGCATCTTAATAAAGAATGGAAACATGATTCAGAGCATCCTGCTTGTGGTATTCTAATACCTGGTAGCTTTAAAATAGCGTTAAGGCACTTTTCTTCCATAACTATTATCCCCTGCTATTAAAAGTCTTGCTACTTTATGTTTTTCTAATGTTGAGCAAACTTTAGATTCAACGGTTTATAGAGAGTTCTTGATCCTTCAGAGAGGTCTTAAATTTGACCAAGTAGGCAAGTTTAAGCAAACATATTGACTTGCTGCTGAGGTTTTAAAATAGGTCACCAGAGTTGTGCTAAAACAGAATACGAAAATAAAGGAATAAACTTGATTTGCTTGATCCCAACGTTCCTCAAAGTTTGTTACAGGATCCAAATCTTTTGTTTCCCTGTTTATATTACTATAGTAGATTGCATTAATTGCCCTGATTCTTCTTCCCCTCTTCATATCCACTTCCTTTGCTATGTGGTTTTGCAGTTTTCCTATCAAGAAGTGAAGTATTTTCCTTGCCCCTTGATTCTGAGTTCTGGCATGTGACTGGCTTTGGCTAGTGGGATATCAGTGAATGTGATGGAAGCAGAGACTTGAAGAAGTTCTTCTGAGGTTGGGTTTATTCTCTTGTGCTTCAGCCATTGCTGTAAATTGCAGTCCCAGACTAGCCTGCCAATCCCAAGATGAGGGCAAGAGACACACGGAGCAGAGCCAAGTTGATCCAGCCAAGACCAGCCTGGGTTAATTTACCCTGAGATTACATTCAGACACAGGAGTGAACACAATATAGATAAACTGAACCTCACAGGCACATAACGATGTCTACTGTTGTTTAATCATTGAGGTGGTATTCTTTGTTACACAGGTGTTTTTAGGAAAAAACCTGATGCAATCACCAACCAGATTAAAAACCTTTTGAGGACAGGCACTTTGTTTTATCCATTTTGCCTAGAACTCAGTGGAGCCTTATTTAATGTATATTGGATGGCTTCATGAATAAAGATAGATTGAAAATAATTTTTTCTATTTTTTTGGCTATCCTGAGAGATCATGCTAATAGCCACAATTGAACACCTCAAAATCTAATAGCAGAGGCCCGTTCAGTAAACTAATCTGTAATTAACCATCACATGTTTTCTCCTAAGATCTTCAGGGATAATTTCCATGAGCCTCTCCCAATCCCCTGATATGGTTAGTGTTTAATAGCTCTTAACCATAAAAACATGTGCTGATAAGTAGCCATCAATGAATGATCTATAGACCATACATGAGCACTGAATGGAAAATTTTTTTACACTGAAGCTCAACATGGGAAGTAGCATTTTATCTCAATCCAGTTCTGGGGCAAATTGAAGAGTGAGCAATTTTTAATCTCACATCTTCCTGTTTCTTTCCTAAAATAAATATCAACTTCCCTATTAAACCGTATTCTTAAAAATGGATCTAATTGGCAGCTAAATGAGGAATTGCAAGTAGCATTGCCTCTCATGAGGAGATTTGTATATTAACGTTTATTCCTTTCTTCTCTCATTCAATAATGCTGAGCTGCCACTCTGCCCAGCACCATAAGTATTGGGGATGTAATGGTGACCGAGGCGAACATGGTTTCTTCCTTCACAGAGCTCATGATTTGGAGGTGGGGCTGAGTGGGAAGAGACAGACACAGACACTGAACAAAAGTAGTACATGTTTGAAAAGGAGTGGGAAAGGGTACAATGGAGTGTATGGCAAGAGTTGCTAACCTAGTCTACAGAGGCAGGGAATTCCCCTGGGGAAATGAGGATTGCACTTGAAGAAGTTGGAGTTGGTCCAGAAAGTACAGGGAAATCATTTCTGGAAGGGGAACTGTTCATATAAAGCTGCTGAGAAGAGAGAGATTCTAGTTTTTTCGGGAACTGAAGGTAGTCCAGGATGGCTGGAGTCAAAAGAAGGATGGCATGATGCTTGATGATGATACTTTGAATATCGTCCAAAATTTTGTTTGTCAAAATAATGTCTAAGAATAGTGTTTGGATTATCTGGAATGCTTGTTAAAAAAGCAGATTCCTGAGCTTCCCCCGTTATTACATGGTCAGAATCTCTAATCAGAGCCTTTGATCTGCATTTTAACAAGTACATCCAGCAATTCTTATGTCCCCTAAATTTTGAGAATCACTGGCCAAAATAATAAAGCTTCCAAGGTATCACTAGTAGGTGAGGAAAATATTCGGGTGGAATGCAGAGTATGCCTAGAGCTCTTAAAGTAATACCACATAGGCCAGGGTCTACTACTTTTTGGCCAGTAGAGTTGCTGATTCTCTTTGTATGAATAGAAGCATTGGGGCCATGCTGAGTGATAGTTGTGCTTTGAAAACTTACACTCAATGCAGAAATATCAAATAATTTTTAAACAAATTTAGTTCTAATTTATATACCACAATAACTCTTAAGAAGCAACCTGGAATATAACAATTACCATGGATGTTCTCTTAATAGACCCCTACTTGATCAACTTGCTCACTGTGTCCAGTCCTTCTGCCCATGGCACCCAGATGTTTGTGGAAATAGGCTCCTCTTAAGGATAAACACACACCTCTGCTGCCACTTAATGAGTTTTATTCTTAACATGAATCAGTTGTTTTTATTCTCAAACTTGTTCATGCCACTTGTTTCTTGTTTTGATATTATAAAATTTAATAAATATGAAATAAACAAATGAAATTTAATTGTCAAAAGAATTCTTATTTCTGTGAACACTAAATTTAATGCTTTGGAAAGTTCTGAAAATTTGTTTAACATTGCTTTCAGACTAAGTGCAGGTAAGAAACAGAAAAGATTGGGGAAAAAAATCAGAAAAACCTAGATAGACTCTGCTTTGAATTGCTTTGTCTTCATCTTTAAGTTCTTATTTCACATATACAAAACAAAACAAACAAAACAGAATAACTGGCACTTGCTGAGGATGCACATGGATTTGTTTGTGCAAAAGATCAACTCGGATCTCCAGCCGCATACCAAAGAAATGACCTTGGCCCTACATTTGAAGTTTAACAAATGAATGGGTATATTTCCTAGGTTAAATTAATATGTTAAGATCTATGTGCATTGTTTTTTATGATTCCCAGCTTTAACCTACTTTTTTGGTTAAACAAGTAATTGTGGGTTCCAATCTCATCAGATAAGAACCCTTTTATTCTATGAAGAATATGGGGATTAGTGCTCTAACAACTTGGAAGGAGGTTTACTGCCCAAGTGTAGGGTGGATGCATGACCATCTCCAGCCCTCTCAGAACAGAACTGAGCTAATATATGGTAGTGAAAATCCTTATAGTCTGAAAACTGCTATACGTATATTATATATTATGGTAATTTTCGGTGACAATAGAAAAACTGTCGTACAACAGGAATCTTTTTATTTTTATGGAAGATGTATTATTTGCTCATTTGCTTTATTTCTCTTACAATGCAAAGCCAGAAGCACATTTATTTCTGTCTGGAGATCCCTGGGATGATGGGTGCTTTTGAGAAGGGGTTTCTTGCTCTGTTTTTCACTCTCTGATCATAATGGCAGGTACAGCAAGAACAGGGAACTTCCCCCAAATTCTGCTTCTTCTACACTCATCATCCTAGAGACCCTAATTCAGACAGAAAGAGTTCCCTTTCTGACTAAGCCAGGGCCTCTCTCACAAGCCCGCTATAGCCTAAGAAAAGAATATCAGCTAGAGGTGCGTGGAATTCAAGAATGCCAGCAAGAATAACATACTCAGGTGCAGCTTCATAACAAATGCACCTAAAGATCCTTGATGAACATATTGTATAAAGAGCAAAAGTAGCTTCCACTTCCAAGGGGTGAGGGAGAGGGGCTTATCGAATCTGGGTTTTGTTTTCTAGGATTAAGTTACTTCCAGTGGTGTATGTTTACTAACTCCTCTTCTTCTTCTCATTATTTGGAAAGAATTCATACAATACAAATTACCTCAAGAATCCTTAGAAATGGAGCATACGAACAAGTAGGCAAGAGTTGCTCCTGTTATTATGGTTTTTGTGGCTGGTCTGGTAGTTATCTTTGTGTAGCTCTGTGATCATTTATATCATCTACTGCTAGATTCTCTCATTATCGGTGTCTCCACTCTTAACCACTACTATTTAAGCAATACGTTTATTGGCAATTCCAGATGACAGATGGACATGTGCTAAGATGATATGTGTGCACATCTTATTTTTCTAAATATCCCACAGTAAAGGAATAAATGAATGTTCAAAGAATACTGCAATGCTATATTAAAGGTTCCTGTGCACATTTTGTTTAGCATCACAAATTGACTGTCTAACAGCATTAGGTAGGAAACTTCTATATCAGATCCATGATGCTTTGTGAATAATTGACTAGCCACACAGGTGCATAAGATTTCAGATGAGATTCCTTCTTTTTCTGGGAAATACATATTATTGAAAGATTGTGGAGGGAAAATTCCAGGGATTCCTTGTCATCTTTACAATAACAACATTTTATGCATAGTTTGTCATATGGCCAAAGTTCTCTAAATTTCTTGCCATTGTTGTGATATCATCTATCCCACTGTTGCCCTGAGATGATAGCATTTTATAATGCATTCTGATAGTAATTGTTTGCTTTAAACAAAATTGGCTCTATTCTGTTCTGAGGATGGATGCTGCTGCAGCCTGGTATTCTAGTCTTTCTCCCTTAAAGCACTCTACACTTCCGCCTTGTAGCTTTTGTCACAATTGTAATGACATGATAACTCATAATGATTCATTTCATGTTTGTCACCCCTGCTAGATTATAAGCTGCAAGCAGTCAAGGTTCATGGTAGAAGTTTAACTCATCTTATGTCCCCAGCACAAAGTAGGTGATCAATGCATGTTTTTTGAATTGAAGAATGGATGGACAGAGGGAGTGGGGAATCCTCTGCTTTCCTCCACTCATTCTTCTCTTGGCTTTTCTAGGACTGTTGTGCATAGTGAGGGCCCACGAGAGGCGGAGACGACCCAGGTAGTAAGCACCTTTCCTCCCCTCTAAACCTCTGCTCAGTTCATACTCAATTCCTCCACCTTTGTCTCCTGGTGTCAGATATCCTACCATTGTGGACATATACAGATGGCGACATAATTCATTCTGAGACTAGCAAAGGCTTTAGTGCACTGCCAAAAAATCGATGCCTTCACACATTGCCAAGGTCACCCTCACATCATTCATCACGTAGCGCACCTCAGACCCTTCCACAGAGAAAATATGTTGTGGAAAGCTATACTATTTCAAGTACATCCTTAACCTTCTGAAGTTGACTTCAGAGAGGAAAATCAGGGACTTCTTATAATTTTCATTAGCGCCACTGTCAGCGACAGAATATGGGATGATTGCCATACGATTCTAGCAGAGTTTTACATATCGTTGTTGTTTTATTCTGACTATATTAACATAATAGCTCACCACATACAGTAAAGCTAAAAAAGAAACTATTAGAAATATACATGTAACATACTAAGTCTGGGAGGGGGTGCAGAGCAGCAGCAGATGCAGGGACTTCAGCAAACAAGGTGAAAATAGATAAAAATGAGCATTGACCACTATTTAAGGAAATGCATGTCAAAAATCATGTAATAATAAAAATAATATTAAACATTAATAAAGACAATAATAAAATCTGATGATGAAATGTGAGCTCAAAAATATCTAAAAATTCAAAAATTACAGAAGAAAACTCTTAATAGGATGTAAATGATAGATGTTAAATAATAAAGAAAATTGCATGTTATATTACAATTTGGTGATTCAAACAATGTAACAAAATAATTTATAAGAGATGGTAGAGGAACAAGAAAGTTGATGTGGCCAATTATAATTTTAAAGTCAATGAACAAATGTCTGAATCCTTACTTAGATTGCCTTACCTTGACTATTGCAATAGCCTTTAAAATGACCCTCCCACTTTCTAATCTCTCCCACTGGTTCATCAGGATCCTCTCCTACTCTGCCGTTATGTCATTTTCTCGTTCATGCGGTCATATCTTGTAAGGCCCCTTTGAATGCCAGTTGTTTTCCATCAGACCTTCTCGGATAATCAGCTATAAGTGATATCCACCCCCGCCAAATGGCTGTAGAACTTTATCAGCACTTCTCTTATTTATGACTCTTAAAACTTTCCACTTTGTGTTTTAGCAACGAATGCACATTTTTACAACTTCCTTTCTAGTCTGTAAACTTTTGAGGGTGAAATTTCTCTTTGACTGTACACTCCCCAGAGCATATTATAATATCTAGCAGACAGCAAGTGCTCAATTGATAATGTAGACAGTACATGGTTTTCAAGAAAAGATTTTGTACATAAGAAACATCCCTCCTTCCCTTTCCTCCTCCAGTCCCCTTCTCTGCTTTTCTAAGCTTGGCTCTAAGGCCCGCTCAAGACTGAGCTCTTCATGAATCTTTCCACGGCCCCCAAGTTCAAAGTGGCCTCCTCTCTGACAAACCCATGTATTCAACATCTAAAATGTGTCAGGCATTCTGACTCTCCTTGTGTGCTACCTCATGTGGTAGGTCACCATTTTCATGTTTATCAGCCCCCCTCATTCAAGACAGTAAACTCCTCAAGAGCACGGATCACATTTTATACATTTTAGTACTTACTGTCAGTTAGTATATATTTGAGGTTATTGTCAGCCCCAGAACAGTGCTTCACATCTATTGCTTCTATTTTGTTCCTAGCGCATCCTAAGCAACTAGAACACTACCTGGCACATAGTAGATACTCAATAAATATTTGTTAAATATGGTTGAATAGATGATCAGCAAAAGTTGATTTATAATAATTCTGAGCGAAAGGTTGACTCTTGTGGCAGCAGCTTCCAGAAGCTGATTTCTTGGCTATGAAAAGTAGAAAGCAATGTGTGCTCCTGGCATGCGTAAGCAGCAACAGGCAGGGTAACTGGACTGGACTATTGATACAGGCATGTTCTCCATGGTCTTCATTTCACTTGATCTTCAGCATACGTCCTTTAGGAGCCACATGCCAGATCATAGCGGCCTCTACTTGGAAATGCTCAAGCATTAATGATGTAGATCGGCTGTGCTATTTCCCCCTCAGCCCAGTGACTCTTCTCTGGCTTTCCTGAGTAAGTATACCCAATGTGTCTCCTTCAGAAGTTTCCTTATTTATGTGATAATTTCCAAAATACATTTTAGTCAGCTTGAATTAAGATGGATAACTTTGTCTCCTTTCCCTTATCATTAATAAGCATAATTCACCTAATTATACTATGATAATTCACCTAAATGTGGAGGTATTTGGTACTGGAGTGTTTTGAATTCATGTAGCCAAATGCAGTGGTATTTAGTCACATGAAGTGTTAGCTTAGGACACGAATCGGTGTTTCTCTTGTTGCTATTACAGCCCTCACCTTGCAGGGTCCTTCCTTCCTTCCTGACTTCCTTTCTTCCTTCCATTACTCGCTGAAGACCCGATGGGGAACAAGTCCAAAATGCTTCTTGTCCTAATGGAAATTATAATTTTAGAGAAGATTCGATGTTAAACTACTGATTTTTTACTGTTTTAATTAAAATTGTTATAAATGCAGCAAAGAGGTATAAAAAACTTATGGGAGCTTAAAGGAATCTATCCTGGTTTGGTGGGAAAAGGGCAATGGAGTTTGGCAGTCTGGAAAGGATGATCTAGGAAAATGGTGTTTAGGCTGAGTCCTGAAGGGGAAGTGTTCCAGGAAGAAGGAAGCAAATGGTCATTTCTCTTCTCCCTACTGTTACATGTCCATCAATTAATGAGAATGAAAATGCTTTTTATCAAATTACTAGGTTGGCTTAAAGAGATATTTAACTCATTAAATAAGAGACATTACATAATATACATTAAATGTATATTAATAGAAAATTGTATATACATATTTAAAAGCCTGCATTTTCTTCCTTGAATTATAAATAAAGCATAGCTTTTTGAACCCTGGCGATAAAACTAAATAGGAAATCTCTTTTTCCTTACTCACACACTAATTTGGGGTGGGGATGGGCATCAGATTTAAGTCTTTTTTTTTTATGCTTAAGATTATTTCAAGGTCAAGTTAAATGGGAAACTAGTCATTTGCTCTGTTAGTTTTTCAAATATTTATTAGCTTCTGTCCTTAAAAAAATGTACATTATTAGTCATTTTCATGTTACTGATTTTTAATCAACTTTTAAATGTATGTTTTTTAGGAAAGTTTTTCACAATTTCTGGTTTCTAGGTTGATTGAAGTTTCAGTAAATAAATCATGGTATTCTAAATACAATCCTTAAAAGTCAGATTAAAGGGCATTAAAATGTAAAAACTGGTAGGGGAAGAAGCCTTTACTACAAGTTAATGAAATGGATGTAATTTACTTGAAAAGAAACAAAATGATTGCAAACTGAAGATTACTACTCTATGGTAATCCTTCTATAGTTGACATTGAATGTGACTTTCTAAAGGCAGGGTTATTGGATTTTTATTCATGTTATGACTTGGCCCCTTTCTAGAGGAGTGAAAATTTTATGTAACTCTAATACAATATATTTTGGAAATATATATAATTATATATGTAATTATGTATATATATGTACATGTATATACATATATATAATTATGTGTATATATATATGTACATGTATATACATATATATATACATAATTATTATTACTGCAGCTACTCCTAGTGCAAAATATTCTTTGGTCTAAGGGAATGAGAAATAATATCTGTAACTCTTACATGTGCACTCTTTTTGCCCATAAAACTAAGCAAGTCTAATAGATTAAAATTTATCTAAGTCACAACCGTCAGATTAGTGGCATTTTTCTTTCAGTAAGATCACAGAGGATATTTTTATCTTTCTCAATTCAGCAGTCAGGTTAAGGCTCCCTAATAGAAGGCTGCATTACTCTTTAGTCCTGCCACTTTTAGTAGCATTTATTTTTAACTTTATTCTCTGTAAGAAAGGGAGAGTAGGTATGTGACTTTGTGGATGCAGAGGGGGAAATGAGAAAGCTTGAGTCTTTCTTCACTCCGAAGAGAGAATTATCGACCTGACCCCATAATTTCCCCTTTGAGTATGTAGATAAGAATGATCAACCTTCAGGAAACATCATCTAAGATACTTCTCTATTTAAAAATGTTGCAGGATTTCGCATTGCCTATGTCAAAGGTTCTCAAACTTAACCGGCATCAGAATCACCTGGAGGGCTTGTGGAATCGTGATTGCTGGGCCTGCCCCCGAGTTTCTAATTCAGTAGGTCTGGGGTGGGGAGCATACATGGAGAATCCTGGCTTATAGGATAAGGACTAAAATTCTTATTTTATTCCCTAAAAAGCCCATCGTAATCTGAAGACAGCAGAGGTCACTATGAGCTCTGGAATCAAAACCCTTGTGTTCAAAGTTCTGCCACTTAACTTGCTATATGACCATGACAGAATTATTTCATCTGTAAAATTGGGATAATAATAATATCTCCCTCTTAGGGTTGTTATAAATATTATATGATAATGTAATATGCTAAAATATTATATGACATTGTAATATGCTAAAAATAATGCATCCTACTATGGTGGGTGCCAGATGAATATCAGCTATTATTATTATTATTATTCTCTCTCTCCAATCTCTTTTTCAGTTGGATATCTTAGTTCCAACCATACCAGATTTATTCTGAAAGATAGTTACATCATAGTTTTTCCCTCCTTGAAATGTCTTCAGATGTCCAGTTTTCTCAATATGGTTTCTGTCCTTTTCCTACATCATTTCCATCTTTATCTAGCTAACTCCTACTCATTCTTGAGATCTCAGATTTTATGTCACTTTTCCAGGGAAGCCCAGACCAATCAGTTCTATGTATTTCACTGTTGAAACACTGTTGTCCATGTACTTGTTTGGATCTGCCTTCTCTACGTGGACTATAAGCTC
The DNA here is from genome assembly GCF_057802395.1 of Ceratotherium simum simum. Classification (NCBI taxonomy): domain Eukaryota; kingdom Metazoa; phylum Chordata; class Mammalia; order Perissodactyla; family Rhinocerotidae; genus Ceratotherium; species Ceratotherium simum. The sequence goes on from NC_141908.1 coordinate 59,778,235, forward strand.
GTCTGTTCATGGGTGCAGTCCACATGCCCAGTAGTTACTTGAAAAGTATCTACTGAATGTGTGAATGAATCATCATTCATGCTGTCCTTTAGGGCTCTAGGCTGGGCTCACAGATAATACCTTGTGGAGAGATCTTGCCCCTTCACTGGAAAAATGTGCCAAGACCGGAGCTTTTAATTTTATTTTTTGTTGCTGTTTTTCCACACCGAGGAGAGAACCAAGTGACAATTGATAGCTAGCACCTTCGATGAATTTCTGAATATCACAGACATATGTCAGGTCATATTGTGTTAATATAGGGATTTTAATTTCCTTTATATGTAGATATGTCATGTCATTCTACTGTTGTTTAAATCCTAAGAAATTGTAGAAGGACTCTGGGAAGCATACACCAACATAGTAGTGTTTTTAGGAATTTGGTATGGCTATTTCGTATAACTAACATTGCACAGTAGTTAAAGCACAAATACAGAAATACAATACTGTTTGTGTGACTTACTTGTTAATGACTTCAGCCAAGATCCTTACTTTTCTGAGACCAGATTCTTTCTCTGTAAAATGGGCATAATATAATTACCAAATAGAATTATTACAATTGTGATAAAGTATGCAATGCACTTAGCACTTATTTTTAAGAACCAAAGGAAATAGATTTTAGCTATCTATTGCTTTAGAAAATCGCAATTATCATTTCCTTATTATGGAGATTCAGTTGAAAGATAACAGTATAACAGTATTTATAACTCTGCATTGACTTGGTTTTGTGAAAGGAGAATTTTAGCACTTAAGGTGGGGGGAAGAGGAAATGGTGACCAATCAGTGTGAAAACCAAGTCAGTGATGTAATGTATAGGAAATCTCCATAAAATTCCCACTCAGAATTATTTGGGGATCTCTAAGTATAAAGCACATAGGATCACTTAGGAATTTGATTAGGGGAGATTTGGGGCTGAGTTTGTCTTTAGTGTCCTAGTGTAGCACTCTGTAATTCTGTTTCCACATTTACCTATGATGTAGGGTGCTGGGGTATTGAATAGGGAAATCAGCAATCTTACGTCAGCTTGTAGCTATAATCCTTTCACACTGGGTCAAATGGGTCAGATGACTTCTAAGGGTTAAGCATGGCAAATTCCAATATGCTGGAACACCTGGAAGCCCTTTCTAGGCTTCTCTGACCCACTTCTCTCCAGGCTGTGCTAGCAGCTTTTCCACACACCACCATCATCGAACTTTCTGTATCAAATGATAATTGCCCATTTCAGTTGTTTGTCTCCCTCACAGACTGTCAGCAACTTGAGGACAGCAACTACGTGTTATTCATATGAGTATCCCCAAGTGCTTGGCATGGTACCCGGCCCAGAGTAGGGGCTGCATTGTTGAACTGATCTGCAGGTGAACTGAATTGAAGCTCCAAGATTCAGAAGGTACAAGTTACTAGAGAACTATCCAAGTTGTTTCTGAGATAGTCAGAACCTGACAAAGAACCATTTTGACCGTTTTGACCACAGGGTAGGAAAACACGAGACCGCCAATCAAGAAAAGTTCAAATACGAGTGTGTAGATTTCAGAGTGAGTTATCAGTTTCTCCAGGGAGAAGTGATTTGGCATCTGCTTCCCCCACTTCCTGTTATTTTAGTTGATAGAACAAAATTGAAGAAGCTAAAAAATCTTTTAAGAATCGGAATACATGGATCAGTTTTCGCTGCCAAATTCATGGATACAGGGCGTCTTCATAATGTACACATAGTCTAAATTAGTAGAAGTTCTTGATGCTATTCAATTATTTAAGAGGACAACAACATTGACAAGATGGGATTCTAAATAATCACATCTCTAAAATGCCATTGGGGTAGAAGTCACTCTTTTTTTTTTTCAATAATCGTCATCTGATAGTCTCAGTAGAGAAGCCTTGACAAATTCTTTAAATTCTAAGAATTAGACCTTTCTTCAGGAGGGAATCTGAAATTGCATGACGGGGGCCAACCACCAACACAATTTCTTTAGGTGCTTTACATTCACTTCACTAAAACTCAGCACAGAGTGGCATCTCTAATAACAAAAGGCTGTAATCCAAAGGAGAGTCACAAGTTCAGCTTCTTGCTTTTCAAGCCTGGGAGAAAACAAGCCTTTTATCCATTTTGGGTTAGTAAGCCGGTTGGTAGAACCAAACCATAAAGGGATTTCAGTTTTCTCTGTAAGTTGCAGTCATTGTGAATTCTCTCCTCTGTGCCGCAAATGGGGCTATTAGCGGCAGACGTTTTCTGCTGTTCAAGTTAAAGTGACTTCTCTTTAAAATAAATTAATTAAAATTCTGTCACTGTATATCTCTCTGAGTTCCTAGCTCCTCCAAATACATTCTATACACAAACTCAAATGGATTAATATTTTATATCTAATTAAAAATAATTGAAAAAGAGTGTCATATCATGTCACAGTGGACATACATCAACAATGTATTTCAGCTTGAACTCTAGGGAAGAAAGATCTCAAATTATATGCATGAATATTCAATAAGTCTATAAATCTTTCAATCACAAGTTAAAGTTCAGAGAGGAGGATAGATACAAAAATAAGAAAATAAACAAATAAAATGAAATTCTGTGTTACTGTCAAAGCTACAGACTGCCTATTATTCTTCCTAGCTATGTATCTACACAACCTAAACATGTAATTGAAAAAGTAAAAAATACAATTCAATTATTTTACTCACATAATGTTGAGCAATTTTTAAAAATTTCCTTCCATCAAAGACACAGAATTTTCTAGTTACTTAAATATATGCAATATTATATAAAGGTCCAGTATGAGAGAATTATTTTGTCATTAGAAATAAGATAATTTAGGGGCCGGCCCGGTGGCACAAGCGGTTAAGTGTGTGTACCGCTGCGGTGGCCCGGGGTTCGCCGGTTTGGAACCCAGGTGTGCACCAACACACAGCTTGGCAATCCATGCTGTGGCGGTGTCCCATATAAAGTGGAGGAAGATGGGCACAGATGTTAGCCCAGGGCCAGTCTTCCTCAGCAAATAAGAGGAGGATTGGCAGATGTTAGCACAAGGCTGATCTCCTCACAAAAAAAAAAAAAAAAAGAAATAAGATAATTTATTTTCCAAAACTATTTCTGGAGAAAATGATTTATTTATTCCTAGTGATAGTACAAAAATGATTCATCACCTGTTTGGAGAGAAATGGACATTTTTCTAACTTGTAGCTTGAAATATATATTTGACTTGCAAATTTGGAATAGCATATATTTAATGCCTAGAAACACCATCAGAAAAGGGATAAGAAAGGAATACATTTTAGATAAATAGAACAGAAATCATTGGAAACTAACATTCTAGACATTGCAGCCTAAAGGATAGCTTTGGTTTACAAAGTAATATTGAACCGATTTCTCTTTGGTAGACTCTTGGAAAGAAAAAATAGGTAGATTTGGGTTTTATAATCTCTGATCTTGATCTGGACAACAAAGCTGCTTGGTAAAGGCTCCAAAAAATACAATAGAGTCCCTTCTTGAAGGACCTGGAAAGGCCTCCAAGAGAACTTGAAAGAAAAATCCCACTTTCCAAAGTCCAATATACATAGCATTCTATGAAAATTCACATAAAAACTCAGGTAAAAAGCCATGATTTTAATAAATAAAGTGTGGATTCTGATCTATTTCATAGAATAGCAAGCCTACTCATGTTTCTGTAATTTGTATAATGATATACAGTAATGAATTCAGTCTGAAAAGAGAGCAGCCATGAAGATTAAGAGTAGACTAGTAACCCTTACTGAGCTTCATAAAAGGTTGACATTCAATCAACAAAAATTGTCTTTGTTTACTCTTATTCTCATAAATATGAAATTTTCCCCAAGACTGGAATGTCTGGGATTGCTTTACACTTCATTAAAGATAAACCATAGATCAAATTCTCTCACTTAGAACCCTTCTGCTTTACTTCAGTGCAAGCCCTTTCAAAGTAAAGGATATTCATAATGAAAGATCCTGCATCTGTACAAATTACCCTATGCTTTCAGTAAGTGGTATTGGTCCACTAAAAACTTTAGTCATGAGATAGTTTGTCTATGTTAGATGTCTGATTGTCCTGTAGTTATGAGCATAATGATAAAGAATTTCAGAAAAGGATGTCAAGTTAAAGTATCCTGAAGTGTTTAAACAAAGGAACATGTACAGGTAGCATAATAACTTAGACAATAGTAGTTATATTTGACTTGATTGTTAAAAAAAATATGTTTTAAAGTGTCTGAGTAATATCAGTGCCAGATTTGAATGGGAAATGTTGAAGGGTCAAATCCATGTATCCGCATGAGCCCCTTGGGTTCTTATTCACACACCGGGTATGAATTAGAAGAAATATTGCCTCTTCAAAAAGGACTGCTATGGTTATCAGTTTATAGGAAGGGCATCATCATGGAGTAGCTGGTAGAGGTTTAGAAAGGCAGCTATAAACAGAATAAAAAACAAAAGCAAAATGGTTTATCATTTTACTTAAGAATTGTTGTCTAGTTGGTATCAATTTGCATAGATGCAATCATGTCAAACAAAGGCCTTCCCCCATGGATTTACATTCCATGGTCAAGAAGTGAGAAAATGGAATATAAACCACAAACAATTGGTTTGGTTTGGAGGATAGGGAGAAGGAGAGAGGAGCAAAGAGGGGATACTATTGTTTAAAAAAAAAAACAAAAAACTTTTCTGAAGTTAATGTTTCACTGTTAGGTGTTCTCATACCACTAAGCAGGGATTGTTATTATTATTATTATTATTATTATACTGTTTTGAAAAGGTATTTGGTTGGAAACCTTACTTCCTGAAAACTCTTTACCAAATCTATTGTTTTGAAAGTCACTTTGGCCAAATAATTGTTTAGGTATGCTGGTGTTTTCCATTTTATTTCCTGGTGGATGGGGGTTCCATGTGGCATGGGGAGTCCAGGACTGGGGAGTAACCAGGACTTCCATGTAAGAACAGAGAATTTCCATAGAGTGAAGAAAGTAGTGTCCAAAAGCTTTTACTGTACCGAAGAAAGAAATTATACTACTATACGTGTCAGAATAGGTAGAAAGACATCCACGCTATATGCTTTTAATCATTTTTTGTGTGTGTGAGGAAGACTAGCTCTGAACTAACATCCGTTGGGGATCCTCCTCTTTTTGCTGAGGAAGATTAGCTCTGAGCTAATGTCTGTGCCCATCTTCCTCTATTTTGTATATGCCATGCCGCCACAGCATGGCTTGATGAGTGGTGCATAGGTCCACACCCAGGACCCAAACCTGCAAACCCCAGGCCACCGAATTGGAGCCCAGGAACTTAACAACTACGCCACTGGACTGGCCCCCTTTTAATCATTTTAACTGGCAGAAGTCAGAATTCCAATAAAATAAGCCTTAAGAATACTATTTATACAGCAGATTTAAGTGACCCCTGAATGTTTTTTTAAACTCCAACTTATGAACAAACCCATACTGGGTTCATATGCAATGCATTAATCATCATCCATATAAAATAAGCTATATAATAAAATTAAATTAAATCTCAATTTACCAAAACATTAACATGCTAACAACTACCAACTTTGTTAAGTCACAGTGTAAAGACGAAATGAATAAAATACTAGAATCACTATACCAAACAATATAATTGAAGTTAAAATGCTATTTTCTGTAGTTCTTTTTAGAGAAAATAACAAGTTGTTTACTTTGAGGCAGTGACATTTTATTTTGTGATTAATTTTAAAATAACATTGTAAAACCTACAAACTCATTTTAATTTGACAAGCATTTGGTAATTAATTTTCAAACAATGCTGTGGGAACCCAGAAAGCACTCTTCCTTTGACATGTATTTTATAATTTATTTTAAAACAATGCTGCACAAATCTGCAAAGGCATAATTCATTTGGGAGTTCATTAATTATGCAAATGAGTTGCAATTAACAAATCTGTTCCAAGGATGGCATTTGCATAATAATGAACTTCATGTTTGTGACATTATTTAATAAGATACCTTTGTGCATTTTTAAACAAAACACTCCTGTGAATGTTATATAATGAGATGGGGTTGAAAATGGACATCTAGCCAATGAGATTCAAAACTGTATCCAGAAAAATGTTGTTAAAATAAGCAGAATTATATATAATTCAAATAATAAATATGGATATTCTTTTTAAAGCACAAGGGGTTTGATTAATTTCAGCTTCTCTAAATAGCATAAAACTTTAATTTACATTTATAAAGACCAATATACAAATTAGGCTAAAGCAAGATGAAACAAGCAAAGCTATAAACTTCAATTTAATGTTTCAAGTGAAGATAGGTCAGACACTATACACAAGAATCTCAAAATACATGTCTTTCCATAGGAAGAAAAATGTAACATTGAGTCTAAAGATCCCTCCTTTCTCAGGAGTTATGACAGGATGACCACGAAACTCAGTTGACATTTATTTATTCAATCAATCATTTATTGAGCATCTACAATGGGCCAAACTGTACTCAAGTTAGGGCAAATAAAAAGAAGAATAAGATGTATGTCTACCTTCAATGGCATGAAACCTAATGAGGGACACAGACATATAAACACTAAAATTCAATGAAAGTTATCTTAGAGAGAGAAATGCAGAGTTTTCAGAATTACAGAGGGTAAGAATAACTATCTCAGTTTGGTGGAATTCGGGAAGGGGTCAAAGATAAGAATGGGATGAAATGTTTTGAAGGATGGGAAGAAGTTCACCAGTGGGTAAGAAGGTCAGAGCAGTTGAGAAAAAAGAAACCTTGTATAAAAGTCATGAATAGTGAATGATGGAGATATGTTTGAGTAAAGAGTAAGAAGCTCATTGTGACTTGAAGCAGAGGCTATGGCTTTGGGGAGATACTTTTGGAGCAAGACTATCAGGAGTCTTGGAGATCCAGTCTGAAATTTTAGAAAGGTAATGAAAACAGTGTTACGGTAGATGGGTTTGGAAAGAACAGAGCAATGGGTAATTTTCTCCGTAGCTGATCAGTAGTAGTGTCTTGAATGATTGGTGATGTATGTCTTGGGTATAGGGTGAGATCAAATGAGTTTATAAGCCAAGTATTTCCCATTCCAAATCAATGTGACTCTGTGATGACCATAACATCTTATGATTCTTTTTTTTTTTTGTGAGGAAGATCAGCCCTGAGCTAACATCTATTGCCAAACCTCCTCCTTTTTTTTTTCCTTTTTTCTCCCCAAAGCCCCAGTAGATAGTTGTATGTCATAGCTCCACATCCTTCTAGTGGAGCGCACGCACCTAACCACCAAGCCACCGGGCTGGCCCAGATCTTATGATTCTGTCATATGTTTTTCTTAACTATTTGTTCTTTATTTGTGCTTTTAGCTGCTCCTGTCACATTTCAGTTTGAAACCAAGGATCCCTTAGGAATTACTCTATGCCCCAACTGCACCAACTTTCTGCAGCTAAAGGGGTCTTCCAAACGCCATCTTGTCTACCCTCCACTTAACTAAAGTCTACCCAGCCTTCAAAATTGTATCTTCACAGCTTGGAAATTTAAGTAAATAACTAAAAATGGATGATACTGCAAAAGACAGCCCAACCACCCCAGCAAACTGGTAGTACCTTTAGAACTTTTTGGTATTCCTTGTTAAGTTTTGTCCCAGAATCTCATGTTAGAAAGAACGGTGGAAAGAAACAAAAGGAAGTGTTCATGATACCGAAATTTAACAGCCCTACTCCAACTCAGAGGCAGGTTTTGTTTTCATTTTGTTTATTTTGTTTTATTTAGTTTATTTTCTTTAGTTTGTATTTAGTATAAAGATACCCACTTTCTTCAGCTTCAATTTTTTTTCCCTTGAGGAAGATTCATCCTGACCTAACATCTGTTGCCAATCTTCCACTATTTTGTATGTGAGCCACCACCACATCATGGCCACCAATAGACGCATGGTGTAGATCCAAGCCTGAGAACGGAACCTGGGCCATCAAAGCAGAGCATGCCAAACTTAATGACTAGGCCACCGGGGCTGGCCCAGCTTCGATTTTTTGATATGCCCTTCTTTTCCCCTGTGGTATGCTCCTGCTGACAGTCAGCAAGTCTTGTCACCCATCCCACAAAAACAAAAATAGCAAGGTGGACATTTATTGCTTCTTGGCCATCCAGCGTCCATCTCCATTCTTAGCATTCTTTTCTTTGGGGAATTGTCTTTTCCCCATGGTGTGGAGCTCTAGTGGGATGGTAAAGCTAGGTACTTTCCCTTCTATTCCTTTCACTAGATTCCATTAGGCCTTGAACTAAATTCACTCAATAAAACTCATTCTCCCTGGACTTTGAATATTGGTCAGAGTGTTGCAAAGGCAGAAGAAATGGTGAAGTTTTATTTCATTTTGTGGCAGTTGGACAAGGGACCTGCTTGTCCCAAACTGGTTCACTAGTTACCTCTCGAATCCCATGAGCTCCCCCATATCCTTCAATAAAATTCTCTTCTTGCTGTCATTGCTGAAGAACTCTAACTGAAGCAATATAGAACCACAAAATGGTAATGTTAGCCCCCCACCCCAAAATAAGTTTTCTCTTGGGTCAGAAGTAACCAGAACTTCTAAAATGATATAAAAAAACAATCTCAGAAAAATGCTACTTTGAACAAATAAACTATAGACAAAGGGCTCCAGGTAAAGTCTCTATACTGTCAATGGTCATTTCTAATAATGACACTGGTCCCTGGTAACTGTAAGCAGAGGTTGAAAGCCTTTTAGAAGTTTACAGAAATACAGAGAATTCAACTCTGTCTGCTCCATCCACCTTCATACTATCCTCCCAACCTAGCTTTAATGCCTGCCTTTGAGAGGAATAGACAAAAGCCTGTATTGTGGCATCTCAAAAGTAGGAATAGGTAACTTGGCCAGATAGTAATGATCCTAATGTTGAAAACAGGCATACCCCGTATCAGCCACAAGACCTTGAACATAAAGGCCCTTATATCTGTCCATGATAACTAGCTAGCTAAAAATGACTTTCAGCTGTCTCTGAAATGCACCAAATTTATAAGTATAAAAAGAACAAAAATAATTTTTAAAAATTATAGCAGTGTAGTCATTGCATTGGTTATAGCCATTAAAGTAGCAATTATGTTTGTTTGTATTTGATCCTGGCAGGAATTATATGGTTTTATATATAATAGATTTCAGAATGGAAACGTCCATCAGGCACCTGGATATTTTGAAATATTTGGGTACTGGGCATTATGATGAAATATCATACAGCTAATTATTGAAAGAGAAAAAAGAAAACATAGTTGAGCAAAGAAAACTATTATCAAGGCAAATACTGTCCTCATATAATTTATATTAAATGGTATATGTAGAAGGTGGAAGGAAACATCTTACAAGCCATATATTTGTCCAATGATGCCATACAAGCTCTACTCAGGTTTTTAAGTTCTTTTCTCTCTATTTATGTTTCCAAATCCTCATAAAGCATTCCCCAAATACTCAGAATGCTGTCAGTGCTGTTCTCTCCACAAACAATGAGGCAGTGACCTTCCTTTTCCTGGGCAAGGATATCAGCCATAATCTATTCTGAAGGACTTCCTTCTCATGTCCCTTCTCCCTTTTGAAATCCAGTTGCCAAAAATGGTTAGTCTCTTGGAGTTAAACCAGGCTGCTGTCAACAGGCATTTTTAAGTTGATGTCTGAGAGCTTCATGGAATATAAGCATTTTTTTTTTTTGGCTTGACTTTATCTGCATATGAGGCCAAAGGAGGTTTAGACTTGACTGTTACTAGATGCAAGTTGATTAAAAAAACAACAAAAAAAGTTGACTAACGTGCAGTGCCTGATTATTTACATCAGCAATTCTCATCCCTGAATGGGGCCTCTGAGATTAGCAGATCTTTTTTCTTCTTCTTCCTTTTTTTTTTTTTACTGTGTGTAGCCTATGATATCCTGACTGATACAAAAGACTTATCCAATTTATGGTCTATTATTCTATGTATATTTTGATGGTGTTCCATGCCATATAAATAGCAGCAACAATAACACACAGCAAAATAACAATGGAGAAGAAACTATCATTTTCCATGGCATTATTAATTCTTTTATCTTAAAGAAAGGAATAAGAGCATGCCCTTTTACACTTTACAGTTGGAACATAAAATAGCTCTGAAGAGATTTAATGTTCAGGGTTCTTTGTACAGCCTTCCAGGGTTGCATCAGTATCAGTATGTGTTATTAACTGCCTTACTCAAGAAGATCCTGCATAGAATTCTGGGAGACAAATGGTTAGTTGCTTGTGGGTTTTCCACAGTGATATGCCACTGTATCTGTCACTGAGCACTGCCCATTTGGCCTATACTCCCCCGGCTCACTCCAATTAAGGCTAGCAGTGTTGAGTCTGAGGAGCCACTTTGCTAACCTAATAGCCCCCGAGGGCTCTGTGATTAAATCTGTGAAGACAGGACTAGGAATCAATACATACACATTCTAGTCTATGGAGTTTCCACCTTATATCAATGGGGTATCAATGGTAAAGGAATAAAAGATGAAAATATACTATTGTCAGGAGATAAAAGTGCTTAGGAGATGGCTAGTTCCTTCACTGGGAGGCAGTATAACTGCATGATTAAGACCATAGACTTTGGTCCAGGGTTCACTTCTCAGTTCCACCATTTAAAAGTGGCTCTCTAACCTCCTCAGTTTCCTTATTCATGAAACAGAGATAATAATAGCACCTACTCTTCGGGTTGTTTTGATAATACATACAGTACTTACACTATATATATAATTATATATACATATAATTAAGTTAAAAGCCCATAAAAGTGTGTGTGTGTGTGTGTGTGTGTGTGTAAAACCCTGTACAAAGAACTTTGAAGAGTGACTGACATAAAGTTTTTATTAAATGGTAATAATATCATTATTATCTTTATGTCCTGCCACATGTAATCCTATATATAATGAGAAACTGAAGGTCATACAGCCCTTCCCAATAGCAGCAGAACTGAAATGAAACAACTCCTTTTATCTCCTTGGATTAGACTCATGTAATGGAAAACCCATACTAACAGTGACTTTAAAAAGATAAAAGTTTAATAGAAGAAATCTGGAGTTAGGCAGTCCAGGCTGGTGTGACAGCAACGCAGTCATCAGGAATTCACAATCCTTTTATTTTTTGGCTCCTTTTCCGTCCTCAAGTTTACCTCATGATTCCAGATGGCAACCAGAGCTCCATTCATCACATCTTTCATCACATTCATCACATCACGTCATTATTCACATTCATCGCATCCATTACGTCACATCACATTCAGTCCAAACATCAGGAAGAAAGAATAAAAAGTGAAATATCCCTGCTGAGTCAGCTCCCTTTCAAGCAGCCTACCCAGAAGTTTGTTTCATCTCATCAGCCATAACTTAATCATTTGGCCACACCTAACTGCAAGAGAAGAAGAAAAACGTAATCTTTAGGTTGCTTGCATTTCTAATCCAAATAAAAATTTATTCCTGAGGAAGAGGGAGAAAATAGATGTTAGACGGCATCTAGCAGTCTCTAGTCCTTTTCCACACACTTGATGGGGAGGATGAAAAGTTATATCTGAGCATAGATGCATAACCTTGAACTGCTGAAGAGCTGATCCTAGGTCCAAATGTGGGTCTCAGGCTTCCTCTTCATGCCAACCACTTTTACTGACTTAATCCAGGAATAAAAGGGTTATAGAGGAATCTCCATAATATAAAGCAGAGAACCAGAAGACTGTACACTTTATAAATCAATGACTCCTTTGTACTCTTTAGCCGATTCACGATGGGTTGTCCTAGATTGCTCAGAGCGTTTCGCCTTGTTGACCTTTGGCAAGTTATAAATTAGCCCTTTCATTCTAAAGAGAAAAAGTGATATCCACTCTAATGTAGTATATTCTATACAATTTTTATTTGAAATGTAATAATTTTTCAAAAGAATGTGTTTACTCACACAGTTATGTCGTTGGCTTGTTGAAAGTATCCATAGACATAAGAATGCCTATTAATTGATGTAGTTGCAAAATACCGTCCGTAGTTATTTTTTTCCTAAATACTCGTGAGTGCTGAAAATTGAGCTTAATTCTTCTTTGCTAAATAAACATAACCAAATGTTCCTTCATTTAGATTCGTACATATAATCTGAAAAGAGAGACTTCAGTTCTAGTTTTTTCCTAAAGGATGTTTGGGATGAGGAAGAAGTGGTAAATATTTTTTTAATTTAATTATCAAGAAGAAATTTTAACTTTTTGTTATTTTTATTTGGCCTATGTAAATATGTAAACTCTCTTTTGAGGAAGAATAGATTCAATTTTTTAGATTTATTACTTTGGATGATCTCAAATTAACAATTATTCAAGGATTATGAATTAATAAATGAGATATGTTGGGAAAGTGATTTATAAGATGAAGAACAATATACACATTCTTAGCTACTTCTGGTGATAATAATGTTGGCAAGCATTACATGCATTTCATAGCAACACAACCAGAACTGAAACTGTGAACCTGAATGAAATGAAAAAAGAAAGCAGCCTATAAGGCTATTTCTACAAAGAACTTGGAGGAATCATTTTGACTATTTGTATCTGAAGATCCAAAAGATGGGGAGGGGAAAAATCATCACTCCACAATGGAAATCAGGTTAAGAGGCAAACATGAACAAAAGAGCAATTGACATTGAAGAAAACCCTGTAAAGGATGAAGAGACTGTGAGTTCAGAAGTCAAAGGCCTTCACTGAAGACAGGGTTCCTTTGCTTCCAGAGGCGCCCCACCCTGCACTTTCCCAACAAAAGGCTCTTCTTAGACTGGATCACCACTGTCACTTCTGTGACCCCACTTCCTTCCCCTGAAACTTGGTCTGACCTCCCTTTCAGAAGGGAAAACATTTAGCTCCCCAGAATCTCTCTCAACCTAGGTCTATAGACTGGAAATTCACCAGAAAATTTCTTTTGATTTAGAGTTCACATATTCTGGAAAATTCCACTGTAGGCTAAGAGAACCATTTGAAATCTCAAAATTCAATGAAGAGTGATATTGTCAGATGCTTGGAGACAGGTGGAATATTTTCTGGGTTCTGGGACACCTACCTCCCTACCCTTTATAAACTCCAAGTAATCAATAAAAATTCAATGGAAACTGAGAAAGTGGAGTTTTATATTTTGAATAATACTAATTCAGGGCCCTTCAGATGTTGACTGGGCCAAAATGAAAATATTTCTAATGGGAAAGCCATATCCTTCATGTAACAAAGACTGTTTTCAAAAACCAGAGGACCAGCACTATTAAACAGACCATCTAGGACAGCTGTACACATTCAACAGTGAAATAATTAGACATTCCACACTGCTGCCATCTGATATGAGGTGCCCAGACAAGGTCTCCGGGGCAGTGAAGCAAGGGTCGGTAATACTATAAGAAAAAAAAATGGTGTGACTGGAATGAGTAATACTGAATGGAATTAAGATTTTACACTTGCTTCACCAAAGATTTATACTCAAGAAAATCCAAAACCTAAATAAAATAAGGCCTGGAATGTTGGAATGCTTTCAGAGATGGGAACATGTGTGAGGCTGCCAAATGGGTCATTGTTTCTAAAAATGATGTGTCCCAAGATGACAGCAAAACTTGTTTTGCAGACAACTGACGTTCATTTATGTGGTTGTTCTGGGACTTCCTTCTTTCTTGATTTGTCCAGAATATGTTCTGTTCTGACAGGCTGGAGAGGAATCCACATGTGTTGCTAAATTGAAGACTATGACTATTTAGGAGGTTTTATATTTTATGAATATCATTTTCATTTGGTGAATGTTACAATATTTAGGGGAAGAAGAAGAAACAGGTCAGGTTGAGCATTTCATTCAATAGTCAGTTCAGAAACCTCAGAACTCAGAAGCTATAAATAGCTTCCTGTTAATGAGCTCTTTTTATTTAACTTCAAAGGGCTAATTTATTATTTGTATATTTTAATTATTTTTCCTCCTGATTATTCCTTAAAAGGAAGTCTTTCCAATTGCATTTGCCTTTGATAAGCATCTGTTAGATTTTGTTTTGTTCTCATTTGTTTGTTGGCCTTATCAGTGGTAGTTGGAAATGGTTTGGTGTAGAGCTACTCATTATTTTCCAAAGACTGATTTCCAGAAAATTTACATGTTGTCTTCCCCTATGTCCTTGTAGTCTCCTCACTCCTACACCTACCCCAGCCAGCTGCTTTCTGTGTCCCTGTCTTAATTAAAGTCTTCACCATTTACACAAAGCTGGGAATCATCCTCTATCATATCTTTTTTACACCCACATGCAATCCATCACCCAATCATGACAGTTCTGCTGCAGAGATGTCTTCAAAATCTGTTGCTTCTTCTCTTTTCTCATTGTCTCTCTATAAGGCTATTGAAATAACATTCTCACTGCCCTTCCTATCATGATTCTGCACTCCCTTTCTCCTCTCCCCACCCCCCAACTACTAGCCATCACAGGTAGTACCTACAGAGTTGTTTCTCTGGTTAAAGGCTTCCGTTCATCCCCCAATTAAATGCAGAGTAAACTCTGCAGTCACTAGTATGGCACCAAGCCCACTTCTTTTTTTTTTTTTTTTGTGAGGAAGATCAGCCCTGAGCTAACATCCATGCTAATCCTCCTCTTTTTTTTTGCTGAGGAAGACCGGCTCTGAGCTAACATCTATTGCCAATCCTCCTCCTTTTTTTCTTCCCCAAAGCCCCAGTAGATGTATGTCATAGTTGCACATCCTTCTAGTTGCTCTATGTGGGACGTGGCCTCAGCACGGCCGGAGAAGCGGTGCATGGGTGCGTGCCCGGGATCCAAACCCCAGGCCACCAGTAGAGGAGCACGCACACTTAACCACTAAGCCACCGGGCCGGCCCCAAGGCCATTTCTTATCCTACCTCAGTTCATCTTTCCAGCCTTATCTCCAGACACATTCTCCCATGCCCTCTGCTTTTAGCCACTGACGTTCTCCTCTATATCTCTACACATGCAGACCTCGAGCCTTGAAAGCCATTCCTCATTCTCTCTGAAGGCCGTTTTTTACCAAGACCCAACCCAAATGTCTTTACCATGACACTTTCCTCTGCTATACCAGGTAGAGTGTGCTGCTCCTTTAAGTCTGAACTATATTATGGCATTTGCCATTTTTCATCGGAATCACCTTTCTACATGGCTGCCTCTGAACGTTCTGTGAGCTCTGTGATAGAAAAAACTGTGTTTTGTTCATCTTCTTATCCCCACCTCCAAGCACAGGACCTGGCACAAAGCAGGAGCTCAGACAGAGTTTGTTTACCAAATGATTCTAGAAGACAGGATTGCAAATTCCTACAAGCTTTAAGAAGAACAAGTCTTCTATTAGCATTCTCCAAGAAAATGCTACATGCAGGCAATAATTTTTAGCAACAAGTAAGTTCTGCATAAAATCAACAAATGGAGTTACAATAGCAAGGTCATAAATGGGAATATGCCCTGCTAACATCCATCCATCCATCCACCCACCCATCCATTCATTCAGCAAATATTTTTGAGTATCTACTCAGTGCCAGGCACTATGCTACATGCATCAGCTATAACAGCTGTGGGGAAAAGCTGAGTAGCCTTTATATGGAAGGCTTGGAAACTCAATTAATTCTACCAGCAATATTCTCGCGAAAATGAGCAATAGATTATGTATGTATGTACATTATATATATACGTATATAGAGAATGATATTCAAATGTTTTAACCTCCACCAGGGCACAGACACTGACCAATCAGATACATTTATTTTACCCTGAAGCCCTTACCTGTAGAAAAAGTGTATTGGAATGACGTAGAAAAGGTAGAAAAAGGCACAATAAGATGATCTCCCAGCAAGCCGAGGACCTAGGGTGTAGCTTGAAAGAGAGATGTTGGGTCTCTCCATCTTTATTTCTTCCCAACCTCACAGAGAAAAAATCAGTAAGGAATTAGAAATTTAAGCATCTTATTTTTTATCATTTAAGTAGGCACACACCATGGGTACCCATTTTCTGGAAACTATAAATCTCTGTGTTGAGAAACATGGCATTACTTTAAAAAAAAAAAAAAGTGGCTTTTTGTGAAAAGTAGGGCAGTGATCAACCAAGAGAGATGATAAACCCAACGCTTACCGGCAGAGCTGGCAACGATCAGTAAGTTGCATGCTATTTCACAGCTGATACCTCTTCCAACAAAAAAAAGGAAAAAAAATATTAATTGCAAAAGTTTCACAGATGTCTGCAGCAGTTGACCAGAGCTCCTGGGTTATTGCTTGTCAGACTATTAATGGGTTTGGCTAACCATGACAGTCATTACTTTTCCCCCTCCTGTGAGCTACTTTCTGTGTAATTTATGCATAGGTTTTGCCAAGATTTGACAACTTTCAGGATATTAACATAAAATTAGACTGCAGAGCTGAACAATGGGTGGCTTTAAAATTAGCTGTGGTGAAAACCAATCAAACAGAATTGGCTTTTCCTTTGCATTGCTCCAAAGTTTATTATCGTTGTCTTTCTTTCCACATATAAGAGTTCATGTTGGCAATTCTGCACAGATTAGAGGGAGGAGGAAGGGCTGAGAGAGGCGTGATATCCTATGACCTTGAAGAAGGGGTTCTTTGTAACCCAGGCAAGCGTCCACCAGGTAGAATGCCTGACAACGGCTTAAATGAACTTGTGCAGCAACCATTCCTGAAATTTACCAAAGCACACCCCCATTTTGAAGCTCATCTGAGAGGAGAACTTTTCCTTTGCCATCTCGCAGTTCCACACAGCTTGCTCCATGAATGCCATTACAGAATGCGATGTGCGTGTTAATAAGCCAGGACATCTGGTAACCAGCTTTTTTCTGATTCATTAACTGACTCTGCTTCTGTGGCCAGGGGGGATGAGAGGAGAAACTGGATGGTTTTGCTTTTAGCAAATGGGCACTTGATGTATGCTTTGCTTCTTTGGTTTAAACTTTGGTTTAAACTTTACTCCAAGGTTAGCATTTAAATGCAAGCAACCTTTGGTAAGCAGTGTTTTGCCCATATACAGAACAAATGGTACTTAAATCATTCTATACAGTCTGAGAATGCAGGAAAGAGGAAAGGAATCTTAGAAATCTTATAGCCTAAATCCTATTTTAAAGCAGAAGATAAGGAAAGTGAACTTGCTTAGGGTCACGCAGGTAATAATTGTGGCAAAACATGGCCCAGACTCTAGGTCTCCTGACTTTCCAGCTAGCCATTCTACCTCGAGACGTTGTTTTCACTAACTTTGTTTTTTCATTATTTTTTAGGTCACCAAACATGTCTGCTTGATTTTTATTTTTCGACCTCCTGTTCATATGCTAACTTTAGAAGATTTAAGTAGGCTACAAATGCTGAATCAGTCCCCCTGCCTCCTCTAATAACTGATTAGGGACCCATTCAAGCATGTATAAAAGGTACTTAGAGATAGTTAATTTAAACTTTTTGAAGAATGGACAACTTCAATCCAGCCTTGAACAACACTATGGAATAGAATTAACTGTCTGAAGTACAATGAGAAAACTCAAATGAAAAATAGAGAAAGGTTATCAAAACCTCCCCAGGATCAGGATGTTTAAAATAAAAAAGTACTGTTATCTCATCAGAAAGTATTTTTTTTAAACTTTCTTATGGAAGTAAATCAGGTCCAAATGCTCAAGAGAGTGACTGAGTAAAAGAAGTCTGACTTGATGGTACATGTTGAGAGATGAAATGGACAATGAAGTTTCCATATGTTGTTTTTATGCAGTAATTAGAAACTGTCACACACCGGTTCATTCTTTCATTTCCTTGAGCTTATTTGTGTGTTGGAACTTCCTTTGGAGCAGAATGGGGAACATCAAACTGGCACCCAGTTGAAATGAGGAGCAGTGGCTCATGGGCATCCTCCCCACCTCAGAGGCAGGAAGGAAGCCAGATCAGGTAGCATCGAGGCACAGAGGACAGCTAAGCTGTGAGCGGTGCAGCTGCCCTGGACGCTGTTCACATGGCGCCTCATCTTGCCTGGGTTGCAGTGCTCACCAAGCCCTCCAATTGGTCGTTATGGAGCACTTTGGCTCCCCGAAGCTGATCTCCCTTCTAAAGCACTTTCATTCCATCCCAATTGTTTTTCCTTTCCTACCTGCCTGGGCAGACTTGAAGGCACATACCCTATCTTCCCTATTGCCAGGCACAATATGGTTCCCATGAGGCCTTAGCAAATCTAAATAAATAATCTTTTTATTATAGGATTATATTAATCTTATATCTAGATCCTTATATTTTGCATCCTTTTTCAAAATCTTCAGCATTGTTAAAAAAAAAAAACCACACACACAACAGAATAGACCAAGCAGTTTCCATATGATAAGGATTGTGACTAGGAGATGTTAACTCCAGAAGTCTTTTGAATGTCAATCATGTTCTGAAAATCTGCTGCTTTCGACTACTCAGCTGTTACTAGTGAACTGAGAAATCCCAGGAAGCTGGAGGTAGAAAGAAACTTCATTTGTCTAAGACAGATTATCTATCTAGACAGCTATTCAACTGAACACGTAAATGACCTGGAATCTTGGGAAGAATTGAATTACTTGGGCATGATTTGGCTTAAGACACAGTAAAAGAATTTCCAAAAATCACATTTTTGTCAGAAAGAAATTCCTTGAGTTTAAAATACCATCTTAATTAAATCCTTTAAATAAATTATTAATTTAAAAATAAGAAAAATATAAAGAAAAAATAAAAAGGAAACTCTAATTAATCCCACCTCCAGAGGTAAGCATTATTACTATTTTGTTATTTGTCCTTTGACCATTTTGAGTATGAGTATAGATGTATTTATATATAAATTTTTCACAATTTAAATTTATGTATAAACTTTTCAACAATGAAGCTAGTGTTTTATAATCGTTTTTCCACATAAAAGACATCTAAAAATTTTTTTCATGACAAATATTTCTACTGGATCCTTTTAATGGCTGTACAGTGTTCTAGAATATAGGTATTCCACATTTTAAGTAATCCCTTTTTTTGTTTTAGACATCTAAATTGTTTTAAATTTTTTTCTGCTATAGTCAATGTGATGATCATCATTGAATACTCGTCTTTGGCATGTCTTTATTTGCTTAGGATACATTTTCAGAAGTGGAAGTGCTTTAGTGAAAGGCTATGCCCATTTTTAAGGCTTTTGATACATATTGCCAATTGCCTTCCAGAAAAGTTGTATCAATTTAGAATCCCACCAGCAGACATGAGGTACTTGTTTTTCACTCCCATGCCAACACTCAGCATTATGGTTCTTTTGAACCTTTGTTAATCTGAAGAGTGAAAAATGGTATCTCTGTTGTTTAATGCATTCTTAAAACTAGCATTTCCAAAGATAGAATGGCACCCACTTGCTCCTTTACACGATTGCATATTCAGTAGTTATACCTAGAATTCGTTATTACGTATATTTTATAGTAAAACTAATCTGTTTAGACCACAAGGCTGTTTGATCTCCTAGGAAAATACAGATTTGTCCTTATTTATGTAAGTAAGCATGGGGACTATCTTCTTCCTTGTGTCTGGGAAAATACAAAAGACAATGAAATTTTAAAACCGTACTCTGCTCGGTGCTGAGGGAAAAGAGGGAGGTGGTTGGAAGATCACAATGTTATTGGTCAGCCCAGTGGGCGGCATCCATTGGCTACAGCACAACTGCTGGAGGTGACTGTGTTGGTATCTGTAGCATGTTGATGTGTGAAGTGAAAAAATGAATCCTATTCCTCAGGAGAGTCCCGCATATGTCAAGTATATTGTCTCATTAAGCCAATCCATTTATCAGCCCACTGAATGCCAATTAAATTGCACAGGATGGTGCAGGTATATGGTGGGCTATGGTGCCAAACTTTATTACAGCTGAGCTTTTCTGGTGCAGTGTGTTCCACCCAGCAAAATGGCAGGCATATCAAAGCCAAATTAAATGTTCTTGAAATAATGCCTTTAAAGAGGACGAAATGCCACAGCCTGGCAGAAGAGAACGTGAAATGTAATGTCAGTTCTTAGTGCACTTTTAGTTCCAATGAAGATGTCAAGGCTCAGATCCAGCCAGTGCCAAATGTCTTCACAGCGTGCAAATTAGATCAGTGTAATTTCATCAGGAGAATGATCAGACTCTGCTGTAGTTATGGCTGAATTCACTGCTTCTGCCGAGGGCTGGGCTGAGGACCACGGGGCCCAGCTGAGCTCGCGCTGCCATCCTCAGAAAGAGAGAGAACCTGATTTAATGTATTCTTCTCTCGATGCTGCTATTGAAAGTCAGTCCCACCTCTCAGAGATACTGCTAAATGAACATCTAACATAGACTACAATGATTTTATCTGGAATTAAAAAAAAATCTATTTAGTGAAAATTAAACCCCAAGTAAGTGAAATACTAAGCCAGGTGCCAGGAGGGTATTACAAGCAGAAGAGTTTTATGTTTGGGATTAAACACGAAATTTGTATGCAAACATATAGATATTGGTATTAAATACTTAAAATATTCAAATTACAGGTATGTTTGGAAATACATATAATCTAATACATGCTATAGTAATAAATATTCTTAAAAGGCAGTGGCAATAAATAAATTGCTAATAAAAAAATCAATATTGAAAATATCTAACTGAAAAACAGAAACAATAATAGTGATGTGATTAATTTTCACTCTTAAGTGTAGGAAAATGGGACAGGGTATATATCTTGGGAAGGAAATTGTAAGTGATCCAACATTTGGAATAAGCTGAAAAAAACAATTTTATAATAAGTGATCACTTATCATCATGAAATTGTTGCCTATTTTGAAATTGTTTCTTAATGCAACACTGTTAAATATACTCCTGAAGTGTTATTTTAGTTTAAAAATGATTTTTTTTTCCATTTCACATATAGATTTCTACCAAAGCAGTAGGATCAGGATTCCTCTTTGAATTTGTTGCTCTATCCTCAGTAAAGACAAAGCAGAAATCCCAACACTTGGGTGGCATTCCCAAGAGCAGCTAGAGAATTTCCAATGTTTCATGTTTAAGAAGTTGTGGTTGGTTTTCAGCCTTTTCAAACCGTATACGTTCTGCTAACGCTATAACAAAGCACATTTTTTAGTTCCTATTTGCATAATATTTTCAAATGTTTATTGTGTGATCTTTATAAAATATATCAAAAATGCAAAGTAAGGTAGAGAAAAATAAAAATTACCCATAATCCACCATCCAGACATAACAACTGCTAATATTTTTTTCTAGTCTTGAGTGAGTATATGCCTGATTTTTTTTTGCAAATTTGGGTCCTGTTGTGTATGCTATAGTTTTGTCTCCTGCCTTTAATATATTATTAGCATTTTTCTATGCCATTAGACAGTCTTAAAAATGATTTTTGTGCTGCAGAATACCCTATCGTGTGTAACATCCCCTATTATTGGACATTTGTGTTAGTATTTACTTACTGACCTTCACAATGAACATCCTTACAAATAAATCATTGTCCATTTCTAATTGGTTTCTTTGGGTAGCTTCCTAACAAGTGGGATTAATGAGTTAAAGGTAATTCAAGAGTCTTGTTATTACCGTGCTACTTTTCAGAATCTACCTATAAATCTACAAGTTATAGCCCCTAGAAAAACAATACCTTTACAAAATCAGATCCATCAAACAATTCATTTTTATATTCCAACAGCCATATTATGACTTCTAAATTTCATAGAAATGTGATGGAGCATAGTTTAAAACATTCTAAAACTATGTGAAATCTGAGAGTAGAACTATGGCTGCCTTCCTTCTATTGTTATTCACCACTGAAGGATGTGCTGTGCACTCTCAGTTACTGGGAAATAATTAAATTGATTGA
The DNA here is from genome assembly GCF_057802395.1 of Ceratotherium simum simum. Taxonomy (NCBI): domain Eukaryota; kingdom Metazoa; phylum Chordata; class Mammalia; order Perissodactyla; family Rhinocerotidae; genus Ceratotherium; species Ceratotherium simum. The sequence goes on from NC_141908.1 coordinate 59,800,094, forward strand.
AACAATTAACTTAGAGCATGCTTAAAGTCAATGAAAAATTATCCCAAGGCTTGAAACTATTTTGATGTTCTCCCAGTATATTTAATTGGTATAGACAAACCAATAATTTGCTAAAAACTAGTGTTACTTTGAATTACTTTTGATTCCTGTATGTCTCTTCAGAATCATTTAGACTCTCTACTGTGGAACTTTCTTTCATTTCCTACTTTAGCAATAGGCACAAGACACAAGGCTATCTCTGGGGCTTGCCAAGACCCAGATGCCAAGCCTTGGAACATTCTAGCACAACATCTGGCCTTTTGGTGAGCTCCACAGGCAGTTGTGCACTCATTCTCAGAACCGCCTCTGGGGATGTCACACGGTCAAACAATTTACTGATATTTGCGCTGGGTGTTCTCTGAGGAAACATTTGTCTTTCTGCTCACTTTGAATATGTAGCAGATAACATTAGAGCTATTAATTATGAGGACAAATAATGTTTTCTACACAAAATACTTTGTTTTAAAATCTTACTTCCTTACTTTAACTGGTAGTGTTGCATTCCGGCCTAGTTTCCAGCTGTTTGTGAATTTTGGGGGGAATCAGGAGAGGTACTGGCTATTTCATTTATGGATATATTTTTGAACAACTGCACAAATTCATTAAAATTGGCCAGATTTGCATTCTGAAGCAGCTTAAATTATTGATGATAATTGAAAAAAATATATTAATACCTCCAAGACACTGCCTCAAAAATAACTTTCCTAGTTTATTGTGTTAAGATTATTTCCTAAGTATTTACAATGCTGTAACCCCCTATGATATTAGTTTCCTTGTCATTAGACAGCTAAAGATCTGTTTTAATGTCTTTTTCAATCAAGAGTTTAAAATCCATATTCAAACAATACCAGCGATTTATTTAAAGTTATTATCAATTTAGCACAAAGAGTAATCCCAACTGTTTCCCTCTTTGAGTATGCAAGATTAATCAGATACAAGAAAAAAATGCAATTAAATTAACATATTGCCTCCAACAATTTTCTATTTTTCAAGGGAAAAGACAAAAATGCATTTATGAATATGTTGCCTAGCATCTGGAAAATAAGATCTAATACCATGTGACAGCACATGGACTTCTTCAGACAAATCTTTATCCTATCATTTTTAGAAATTGCTAGATTTTGGCTTCTTAGTAAACTTTGTTTATCATGACATTACTATGTAGTTCATTTTCACTGATAACAAAGTGTTCAAATTTTCACACTTCCTTAAAAGTGTATTTTCCATAAAAGTTTAAAAGCAGAAATTTGTTTTCATTTATTTTGAGTGTTTGATATTTTTTCAGTATTTTTTAAGGATAACATTATTTACATAATCTTTGAATTAAAGTACTAAATGAGTGATTAGTATTTTCTACCGTAGATTAAAATTGTGTACATGTAATGTCTTATTTCTGCAATGAAATCAGAGGAACTTCCTGTTAGATATCAATCGAATATTTACCCACCTTTCAAAAGACGTAGGGAAAAATCCCTGCTACAGGGACCATTTAAATATGGTGACCCTACGATATCTAAATGATTAAGATTGAGGATCAATATGATAGAATGTGGAGAGATGGTTCCCAAGTAAACCCAACGCAATGGGAATTGTTGGTTGGGTAGTAAAATTGTAGCAAATGGTCAGTTGAAGACATTCAGGTTTTGATACTTCTGTTTTATTATAAAGGAGGTAATTTCTTTTTAAACTGAGGACCTTGGAAACAACCAAATTAGTCAAAATGACATGGGACAATATATCCTGTTTTATAAAACTATCAACTTGAACAAAACAATAACTAATTACTATATGAAGCAGATAAGTAGGAGAGAGGTCTTCTGGTTTGCACTTGGCACCAGGCTCAGATTCATCAATGATGTGGAAAGCATGAACCACATTTAACTTTTCTCCTTTCTCTTCAAAACTATCTTTTCTTTTAGTTCTTAAATATGCACTTTCTCTATGGCTTCTTGTCCACGTGGACAAGGTCTGAAATCTTCCAGACAAGGCACCGTCCCCTTAGATGGCGGACCTGCGACATGATGATATCACCGGTCACGAGTTTCTCTTGTCACGGGCTTCACTGATCAGTGCGGCATCAGGGCTAGATTAGCCTTGCTATACTTGTCCTTTCTGACTTTTATTCTGATGGTCACTCCGGTCTCTATGTAATCTAAACAAACTGGGAAAATTTTCTATTCTGTCCCTTTAGGGAAAAAAAAATGTTTGGACTAGAAATCAGTGGCCCAAATGTGGGCAAGACAATAATCTGTCCCTGCTATGGCCCTGTAACAGATGATCCCTCAGGCCCATATGTTCCTCCGCCTCGAGAGCAGTGGTGGCACCAGCATAGCAGTCTCCAGCCAGCACCTTACACTGAAGCAATAAGCTGCCGCATGGGTGTGAATGGGAGGTGGGAGCAGCGAGGTAGAGACGTGGGCAGAAGGCTCGCTTAACTGGGAGGGTGGCTCCACTCTGAGAAACGGAGAACAATATTGTTGCAAGCTTAACATAGGACAAGACTATTCAGGCCTTGAAATTGTGCCAGTAGGGTTGGCATTAAGAAGCAATTTTTGTCTGTGTGTGTGTGGAAGCTTAGCCCTGAGCTAACATCTGTTGCCAATCCTTCTCTTTCTGCTGAGGAAGATTGGCCCTGGGCTAACTATCCATGCCCACCTTCCTCTACTTTATATGGGATCCAAACCCTGGGCCGCCAAAGTGGAGCATGTGAACTATGCCACTGGGCCAGCCCCCACCAACTTTTTTTAAGACAACACACAGTGAGAGAAAATATCAGCAAATCATCTATCTGATAAGAGTCTAGTATCCAGTACCCAGAAAACTGTTACTACTCAACTATTTTTTAAAAACCACACAACTAATAAAAGGGGAAAGGATGTGAATAGACATTTCTCCAAAGAAGATATACAAATGGCCGAGAAGCACATGAAAAGATGTCCAATGTCATCAGGCATCAGGGGAAATACAAATCAAAAGTAAAATGAGATACCACCTCACACCCACTAGCACGACAGTAATCAAAAAGTTGGACAATAACAAGTGATGGCAGGGATGTGGAGAAATTGGAACCCTATACATTGCTGGTGGGAATGTAAAATGATGCAGCTACTTTGGAAAACAGCCATAAAAATGAAAGTGCTAACTCATGCTTTAACATGGATGAACTTTAAAAACATTATGCTAAGTGAAAGAAACCAGACACAAAAGGCCACATATTATATGATTTCATTTAAATAAAATATCCAGAATAGGCAAATCTATAGAGACAGAAAATTAATTAGCGGTTGCCAAGGGCTGGAGAGGGAAATGGGAAGTGACTGCTTCTGGGTATGGGGTTTCTTTTTGGGCTGATGAAATATTCTCGAATTAGATAGTGATGATGGGCGAACAATCTTGTGAATATATGAAAAAATATAACTGAATGGTACACTGTAAAATAGTGAATTCTATCATATATGTATTAGATCTTAATAAAAAAATTCCCTCACCACCTCCATCCACCTACCCCACACTAATGATTACAGTCACAGTTAGTGGTAAGGAAGGATTGACACTGTCAGATTCACACTGACAGGGAAGGGACATTCTTAACTTCCTCTTCACCTATATCACGCCTTTGGGACGTGGGCTACCAGTGCTCAGCACACCAACATTTTATACAACTAAAATCATGTTATTAACGCCACAGATAAGTACAGATAAAAAGGCAATAAAATATGTTGTATGTGAAAAGAACTTATCAGCGTCTTCCTTAAAGCCAGGCTGATGATGTCTCTCCTGCTCTGTAAACCCCCTTAGGCTCCCTATTACCGTCAGGAAAGAGTCCACATTCCTTATTAGGACTCGCAAGGCCTCTACGATTTGAGCCCAGCTTCCTAGAATCATATATGCTCTCTAAACTTTAGTCACATTGAATCTCTCACTGTTTTCTGAATATACTAAGATTTTTCATGATTCAGAACCTTTAAACATACTTTTACTTCAAACTGGAAGGTCGATGTCTTCACTTGATTTGCCTTAGGGCAATTTTATAGGATTTTTTTTCCTTAAAAAACACAAATTAATGGCTCAGTGATTACTATGTATAACTCAACCAACGAATTGTAGGTCTGTTTCCTTTGATAAACATCATCTTTATAGACCCTGCCAGACATATAATATTATCATTCTAAATATTAATTGTGTTAAGAGAAATTATCCAAAACTTAGGAATAAGACAAAGCAGGACTGCATGATCTTTCAATGTTATTGGAGCATTATCCACAGGACCACTCAGAGATTGATTATCTAGAGGAATGGAGCTTTGTTTATTTGACTATTAACTACTGATTAAGGGCCAGGCTCTGTGAAGTTTCGTGTTATCTGTATATTTTTATTTGGTAGAGATTCAAATGAATTCTTCCTGGTAGAAAAGTTAACCATAAACGTTATGGTTTTATCGACTATAGAATATTATGTTGTTTTGCATCTAACCTAGCAATCTTATTTTGACTTTCTTTCCTCATTTCCTATAAATACTCAGGTCCTCAAATTCTCTTTGAACCAATTTTATCATCCTGTTTGTTCCCTCATTAGTAAGTTCAGTAAATATTAGACGTGCTTATTCTATATTTGTATGAGTTATGTTATTTCTTTTTCCATTTTACAGTTTTACATTAAGTACTAAACTACATTGTTCAGTTTTCAGAAATCTTTCCAAGACTTGTGTCATAATTAATTCTTTTCAATTACAAAACATTTTTCAGGAATAAAATCCATATTTAAAGAAAAAAATGAGACTTGTACATTTCAAAACAACCTACTTTCTCCTGGCCCAATGCATTAGTATGGATGATGAGCTGAGAGCCTCGCAGGCATTGCCCCTTTCTGCATCTGTTTCTTCAGAGTAATGTAAATTCTATGTCTTAGTTTCACCCACAGACAGGTCCTTGAAGAGATATTATTTATGAAGTGGAGAAATAAAGGACTTCAATTCAAATGATGTAATAGCAAATCTGATTAATGGAATCCATGTGAAATTCTTGACATTCATTTGGCCTAATTGAATGCCTAATCATGACTCCCAGATGTTAGACATTTTTTTAATGTGAGCATGTAACATGTAAACTTTTGGGCTTTCTTCTTCTTTTGGAGATTTAAATTATTATCCACTTTGGTATCCCCTTAAATTGTACTGTATCCTCAAACCATTTCTTACTTAACAAACATTATCAGAAATGCTTTTAAATGAAATTTATTCATAATATTGAAAAATAGTGAAATGATTGAATAAATCAAAAAATGCAGCTTGAATGATTGGTGTATCCATTTATAAATATTACCCAGAAAAAAGTATTAAAAACAAACTAACATGGAGCAAAAAATGAAAAACATGCTTTGAAAGTTGTGTACACCAAGTAAAAGATGACAGTCACAATGTACATGGTTTTTTTTTTGTTTGTTTTGTTTTGTGAGGAAGATCAGCCCTGATCTAACATCCATGCTAATCCTCTTTTTTTGCTGAGAAAGACCGGTTCTGAACTAACATCTATTGCCAATCTTCCTCCTTTTTTTTTTTTTCTCCCCAAAGCCCCAGTAGATAGTTGTATGTCATAGTTGCACATCCTTCTAGTTGCTGTATGTGGGACGCGGCCTCAGCATGGCCAGAGAAGCGGTGCATCGGTGCGTGCCCGGGATCCGAACCTGGGCCGCCAGTAGTGGAGCGCGTGCACTTAACTGCTAAGCCACGGGGCCGGCCCCGTACGTGAGTTTTTAAAAAAGGAAGAAAGGAAAAGGAGGCTGTCGTCAGTTTTACTCAAGCCAGGAGGCTTGCAGGGCCACTATAGAGCCAAGTGGACTTAAATTCTTGACGTTCTGGTCCTTGGCTTATTACCTTTGGTGCAGTAACTACAGACTTATTTCTGATACCTTATTTATTTTTAAAATTCTTCTGTTTTATGAATTACCTGGATTTTCAACTTTTGGTTTAAATCATGTTTCTCTAAACACCAATAATATTATACTTTCTAAGTTTTCCTTTGAGTTTTTAGGTTGGTTTGTTTTTTGAATTTTATTTAAGCATAAAAATCTGAATTAAATAAATACACTTCAGATGGAAATTTAAACTTCTTCATGGAAAATAATTGCGGTGTTTATGTCACAATATAAGTAATGAGTCAAAGAACAATTCTATTTCAAGTGAATTTGCATAGTTTTGATAACTTTTTGGGAAATGGATCTTTGGTTTCTGCTTTAATTCAGACAAGAAGCAAAGGATTTTATGTATAAAAGGTTTTTCAATATGTGTAATTGCTACAGTTGAAGTTTCTTTTATTTCCCCAATGAATTACTTCCCTGTTATGAAGAAATGATTCTCTCAAAGGACAATCATTTATTACACCTAAGCCTTCCTGGTCACCATTGTACCACATGCTGCTTAATAATTTGCAATGATTTAGGAAGATTGCCATAATCACTCAATTAAATGATGGCTTTGGATGCAACCTATAGCATGAGGCACATCTTTAGTACACATTTAGAACTGTCTTGTTAATTAGGCAGAGCCAGCAACCACTGTGTTCTGAGGATCCCATAGGCAGCAGACAACTGTCCTGGAGGACTAAAAGTAGTCATTCGTTTTCTTTGGTCCAACAGGGCAGATGCAGCATTGCCGGAGAGTGGAAATGGAGCCATGGGGAGAAAGCAGTAGACTAAGATTTAGGAAATCAGGTTTCTAATTCTGGCTCTACTATTTAGTTTTTGATCCTTGGGTAATTATATTCTCTGAGCTTCAATTTCCTCCTCTATACAGACTGTGAACCAGAGCTGATAATTTCTTAGGCATTTTCCTAATCAATGGCACACCTCTATGTAACTTAGATGTTAAAGGTAGAAAATATTTTGCAAAATGTCACCAGGGTATTAATGAAAAGTCTCAGTGGCTTACTTCCATGCAGCATCCTGAAGCAACATGATGAAAAACCAGTCAAACACTCTAAGGCAGGACAACTAATTTGTAAAACTGTAATTGTCAAAATTTAAAACTGTAATTGTCAAAATTTTTAATTACTTCTGGGCCAATGATGCAGAGTTGCCAGGCAATGTACTTTAACTACAGTAGTTTTATGGCCAGAATCAACCTTCCCGTGGGGAGAAGAGACACCTGTCCATATGTCTAGGTAATGAAATCTGAAGAATAAAGGATGAATTCTGAAGACAAATTTTATTGAATTCACAATTATGTCTTGGACAAGTCCTATATTATTAAGGCTTAAAATAAGCCCCTTTTGGTTAATATTTTAGACTGTGGAAAGTAGGCAGAATGTATTCAACAAACAGCATAGATATAGTCCTATAAATAAGTGGATTTTCTTGGTACAGAATTAAAATACATTTAAAGTATACACTTTAACTTTTATCTTACGTTTTTACTGTATCATCTCAATAATAATCTACTTGTGAAATTCAATATGTAATATTCATTATTTTTTTTACCTTCATAGTTCTGTTTAAATGAAGTAAATGAGTATTAATTTACGTAGACTATGATGTCTAGGGCAATATTAATATATAATTCTCTTTGCAAAATACCTAAAACACCTAGAATTTGCATAATACAATAAAAATTTGAAATGGTTTGCACCGCTTCTTAGCATAGTGCAGAGATCATAAATTTTGGAGTTGGCATATCTAGCTTGTTTTCAAATAATTTTTGACTGATACTGGACAAGCCAGTTAGAGTTTCTGAGCTATTCTACCCATTTATAAAAGTCTGCATAATAATATTATCCAGGGTCTTTTTGATGTGCAGTAATATAATGACTCATTTATTTTTGGGTAGTATCTATGGACATTCTTTAAAATAAGTTATTATCCCCACCTCCCTAGACATTCCTTAAGGACAAGAAGGACACTTGTCAGTTTGATCAGGAATAGGAAAGGAGGTGTAGGAGGAATGGGAAGACAAGGGTAGTTTTTTCAAAATTTAACATATGCACTTCATCTCTTTAAAAACAAGAGCACTAATCACACCTACCTCACAGAATCTGTGAGTATTAGAAGAGACAATGTCATAAGTGATTTAAGTTTTTTTCTTTCTAGTTTCCAAAATAGACATAGCTTGTTTTACTTGATTATGAAAGATATCCACCATTATAATTTTGATGATATTTTTTAAGACTTGTCTATGCCTAGATAAAGGGAAAAAAATTCCCAGAAGAAAGGAATTCTACATGTAAAATATTTTGAAACCTAATTTTTTACCTAATAATATAAATTGAAGAACTCCTATGTCAAATACACATGTACTACATATTTTAAATGGTTGCATATTCTGTAATGTGGGTACATCACCATTTATTTAAGCAATTGTTTGACATTATCTTGCTTATAAGAGTGAAAAATTGGAAGCTGTAATCAACTTCCCTGTACATAAATACTTGTGCACTTGTCTGAGTGCTTCCTCAAGATAAATTAGTTAGCAGATATGCCCTGGATTCAGGTTTTTGCTCTATGATGCTGAAAGCCAGTGTATTAGTGACCTGTTACTGCGCTAAGAAATCACCCCAAAATTCAGTGGCTTGAAACGACAATAATCATTAATTATCATCTGTGGTTTCCATGGGTGAGAAATTCAGACACACCAGGGATGGTTTGTCTGTGCTCTATGATATTGGATGTCAGCTGGAAGACTGAAAGTCTAGGGGCTGGAATCATCTGAAGGTTTGGTCCTTCACTCATATTTCTAGTTGTCTGGTGATTAATGCTAGGCATCAGCTGAGGGCCTAGCTTCCTTACATGATGGTGGCTGGATTTCCACAGAAAGCATTGCGAGAGAGACAGACAGACACAGAGAAAGAGAACTCTAGGTGAAACCGTACTGCAATTTATGACCTAGTCTTGGAAGTCACGTGTATCACTTCTGCAACATTCTATTAATTGAAGCAGTTACAAGCATTACTGCCATTCTAGGGGAGGGGATATAGATCCCATCTCTCAATGGAGGTGTGTTGATGTTGCATTTATAAGAAAAAACATGTGGCATGCGTTATATATTCCTGCTGCTATCTTTGGAAAACACTATCTGCCGTAGCCAGTATTAGGACTTTTGATATATATCATCAAAGTGACCTCCATTAATAATATAAGTTTTGAGTAATATCTTTGCCTGTCTGATAATATGAAAAATGGTATTTCACTGTTGTTTTAGTTTGTTTTTATAATTAAATATATCAAGCATTGTTTTGCAAGTTATCTGTCATTTATGTTTTTCACAATTTTTTTTGTTGTTTGACATAACCTTTATATTTCTATGGATGTATTCATTTGTATTTCTATGGATGTATTCATTTGTTTAATAACCCCCGATTTGTAAAACATTAAGAAAACAACCTCTGTCAGTTTTGTTGAAAATATTTTTCCTAGTGTGTCATTTTTTTGCTGTTTTATTGCATTATTTTTTCTTTACAAACTTTTAAATATGTTTCCTATCGTATATGCTATGCTTAGATATACCTTCATTACCCCAGAATTACATAAAAAATTTTTACTTGTGTGCTAATTTATTTTTTTCATAAATTATATCAAAAATAATTCCTTATAGATTAAAAATAAGATCTAACATTTTTCCAGTCTTTTAGCTATTCATTTTGTTGAAATAGTCAAAATAGCAGCAAGTTTTAAAAATAGTAATATCCAAAGAAAATGGAGAGGCAATCCCATGCTGATTATGTTCTGTTGAATAATCTATACCTGCTCTGCAGATTGGAAATGTTACATTTATCACGCATTAATTCCCAGATATAGTTGAGTCTCTTTCTGGACTCTTTATCATTCATCTCTAGTGCAATTCAATATCACATTGTTTTAATCATTATTGTTTAAAAAATACATTTTAACATCTGGAAAGCTCCCTTTCTCTCAAAATGCCTTGTAATTCATGAAGAGCCTTTCAATACTCCATCCCTAACTCTACTTCCTCCCTGGTGATCTCATTCAGGCTCATGGCTTTAAGCACCTTCCACAATGACAACTCCCCTCTTTGTGTCCCCAGTCCAGGCCTCTCCTGTGAACTCCAGACTCAATTACTCCCTGGGAAGGTGAATAGGCCTCTTTGTTTCAACAAGTCAGAACTAAACTCTTGAATTTTTTTCTCTCTAGATCTTCTATTCCCCACTCTTCTCCATCCCAATAAATAGCTTTATACCAGCTACTCGGATAATGTAATGAAAGGCAGATTCAAATATTGTGGTAGCCAGTCATTATATCAGTGTAGAAATGACTGAATTCTTCTAACATATCAATTAAAATAGGAAATGTGACTCTTAGGGGGGCAAGTTAAATTTACACTGAATCTAGACTGTCAAATGCGTTTGCATGTGAACAGGGGGTGCTAAAACGGTGAGTCAAGGACCCTTGGTCCTGTCGATCATTTCAGGAGTTTATTTTTGTATTTATAACAGGAAGATGATGTCCTCAGCCTCTTTCTCAAGGCTATTGTGATTTCTTGCCAGTTTCTGGGGGTTAACCAGTGTTAATAAATTTGCTCACAAGTAAGAAGTGTACTCTTACATTTCTACATTTCTCATAAGGAGTATTTTTCTTGAAACTACTTGATGTATTTTCCTATATGTTTTAAATAATTAAAGTAAATATGTAGTTGTGGTCTAAAAAAGTGAAGGATCAAAATAGTCCTGAAGAAGAACATACCAAGTGGAGATAAATTATAGACTTCAATAAGAAGTGAAGGTTAACATTAAAAACCGTACATTAAAACAAGAGTAAGTTCTATTTTTCACCATTGTTAGGTTAATAGTTTCTAGCAACTTGAATAAGAATATAAAATCACTGGAATAATATAAGGTGATTTTGAGAAAAACTAAAAAAATGCCACATAGGAAACAAATGACTTAATTACATACATTATTATTTGGCGATAGATAATAATTATTTTGCATCTGGTGACCATCCCTATATTATTTGGTAAAAATAGTAACATACAGCAACAAGTTTTACAAATAGTAATATCCAAAGAAAACAGGAAGGAGTCCTGTGCTGATTATCCTCCCTTTGTCCTTCTAGATCTATTCTCTGCTCTTCTCCACGGTGATCTATGCCCCAGCAGGCTGACATCAATGGACTGCGTCATCTGAGCTCTCTCGCCTTACTACTCCCCATTGGGTTCATCTGATGGGAGGAACCAGGTAGATATCAGGGAGCAGGAGGGTGGAAAGAGGGGAAGGGAGGGAGAGAGATAGAAAGCCGAAGAGAGAGCCAGAGAGAGAGAAAGATAGAGTGTGTTTTGGTTGTAAATCAATTCCTCTACCTACGATCACAGCTCTGTTAGTTGGTCCATGTGCCACTACTTAGTTCTCATGACACTTGGTATCACTGCCATGCTTTGACCCCTTCAGGCTTTGGGGTGGTAATGGCATTGCTGCCCCTGGGGCGCTACACCATTCCTTGCTGGTCTTAACCCTGCCACACCTCTGTAAATATTCCCTTCATTTAAATCTCTCTAATCATCTCTCTGAGAGAACTTTCTGTTTCTGCCTGGATCATGATGAATAAAAGTTTCAATGCGGTTCTTCAGTTGAATTCATAGAAGGAAAAAGTATAGCTTGTGAATCCTACTGTGATCATCCTTACAAAGCTACTAATGATCACTTACTATTCTTACATCATTTCAGTCCAATTAAACTTCTTTGGGTGGTGTTCCATAAGCCAATCACCTAGCAAATACTAGGATGATAAAAAGAAAGATAAGAAAGAGTACTTGTCCCTCAAGAAGCTTGGCTTATTCAGCAGACAATTTATAAACATTTAAAAATTTCAACAAGATTATGTATGACAGAATGTAAAAAACAAACACATAGAGACAGAGATTGGATTGGTGGTTACCAGAGGCGAAGGGGGGAGGGAGGAGGGTGAAAGGGATAATTCGGTACATGTGTGTGGTGATGGGTTGTAATTAGTATTTGGGTGGTGAACATGATGTAATCTATGTAGAAATAGAAGTATAATGATGTACACCTGAAATTTTTACAATGTTATAAACCAATGTTACTGCAATAAACAGAAAATTAAAAAAAAAAAAGGGGACACTAACATACAGTAAATGTAATTGAAAGCAGAGAAGAAAACGATTGTGGGCTAGCAGGAAAGGCTTCGTTGAGGAGGTGGGACTTTAACTTGACCTTGGAGGATATAAATATTCTCCTGTTTAACTCTACCACTAAATGTTTCCTGTCTGTTTCATCACAGAAATAGTAATTTTTTTTTCATTTGGATTCCTCTTTCAACAACCTAGAGTCATTTTTGCACCATCTGAAGTAGGGTCTACACACGACTACTATATTGGTTTTCTGGCCTGACCTACCCTATGCCAGGATATGCTGTGAGAGGCACAATGATTCCTTCGCTCATCTATGTGAGGCACAATCTGCCCACACTGTATCAGGCACTCAGGAAGGGTTACATGAGGAGGGATTCAGAGAACTTCTGGACTCTGAAGGAAGGATTTGCCAAAAATGACCCAAAAAGACTCCATGGGGCAAACAATGGCCTAGCTCTGGAGTCATCAGATCTGTTTTTAATTCCCAGCTCCTCCATCTGCTAGTCATATAATTTTAAACAAATACTTAGCCTTTTGTTGTCTCAGTTTCCTCTCCTGTACAATTGTGACTTTCATGTCTTCTTAGGGGGTTCATATTAAGGTCTAGATAAAATAATATATAAAGGGTTTATTACACTGCTCACCCCATCTTAAATAATTTCTTGTAAATATCACCTATTGTATTCTACTACTTTACTATCCTATTGCTCCTACTATTCCTAGTTATTAGATTATTATTATTTTGCAATGGGTAGTTTATACACACTTTGCAAGAAATCTTAAGGTATAACAGCAAAATTATATCCACATTAGAATTTGGTAAAAAGCAAAATTGACACTGTCAAAATTGAATTCCTGAGGTGGAGATCAAAAAATGTGAGGGAGGAGATGAGACATACATGACAAAACTAGAAATTTAAGCTTAGAATCATAAGTGTTCCTGTGGAGGAAACATGAACTATTAGAAAGGGAATATCTAAAGATGTAACTTAAAAGCTTCAACTTACTTCAATTTAGAGGAAAAAGAAAAATAAATGACCTGACTGTGCAGATCGAAAGAGTTCACCAGATTCTATGCAAAATCATTGAAAAAGAGATTTGTACCTGGACTAAATGTAACAAACATTTTAATCATAAGAATAAAATAAAAGCCCAGAAATTTAAGAACCAAAAGAGATCTACAATGTAGTAAAATGAAGCAGTCCTCAGATTTCTCCTCTGCAATACATGTCAGAAGAAAATGAAAAAATGAAACAATGTCTGCAAATTTGAGGAGGAAATCGTATCCCTGGACATTTGTACATAGCCAAATTTTCTTTTAAGTATGAGGAGAGCTTTCAAGTATGAGGAGAGCTGAACTAGCTTCACCCATGTGCAAATTTGAATCAAAGTCCTACAGAATGTATTACCCATGTATCCATCTTGAAAAAACTCCTAGAAGATGTATGCTCAAAATTAATTCCTTAAGCTTGTGATGTAAAATCAAGACTTTATTCCCAGGTTTCACCACAAATGCCAATTTCTGCATTTTTTTCACTTTTGTTCACTTAAAATTTATCATGAGAGATTTTTAATTATTATTTTTCACTCTTCTCATTTCACAGAGATATTTTTCATTATTTTTTATGGCTTTTTTATAGCTCCATAGTATTCCATTTTATTGATGCACCATAAATTATTAAACCAGTCTGCCACTGATGGACACTGAAGTTGTTTTCAATATTTTGATATTCCCAAGAATTACGCAGAGAGAATCTTGTGTTTCTGTGTGTGTGTGTGTGTGTGTGTGTGTGTGTGTGTGTGTGTATAGATAGGTAGGTAGGTAGATAGATACATACATACATACATAGATATCTTTCCTACATATGGAACTATATTTGTAGGAAAAATTCCCAGAATTGAGATTACTGGGTAGAGGGATATATGTGTTTGTGACTTTGATATGCATTATCAAATTGTATTGCATAGTGTTTGTACAATTTGTGACTTCTACCAGCAATGTATGGGAGTACCCAATTCCCCAAAGCCTCATCAATACAATGTGTCATCAAATTTGGATTTTTGCCAGACTTCTAGGTAAAAAATCATACCTCAGTGTAGTTCTAATTTGAATTTATCTTATTATAAGTGAATTTGAGTATCTTTTCATGCATGTAAGAACCATTTTTATTTATCTTATGCGGACTGAGTGTTCATACCCTTTGTCCACTTTTGTAACGTGTTGTTACTTTTCCTATTAATTCCTAGCAGCTCTGTGTATATTAGGGAGATTGGCCCTTTGTCTATTCTATGATATGAGTTGCAAGTATTGTTTTCTGGTTTGCCATTTTTCTTTTGACTTTTCTTAAGGTTTCAGATGTTTAGGTTCTGTTTTAACATGCAGAAATATATATATATAGAGAGAGAGAGAGAGCTGGATTTGAGTCATAGTTTAAAAAGTCTTTCCTTCTCTAATATTATAAAAGAATTCTCCCATTTGTTTTATTCTAGTACTTTTTTTTTTTTTTTACTTTTTATCTTTCATTTAACTGAAATTTATCTTGGTGCATACAGTGAGGTATAAATTCCATATATTTTTTCTGTTTATTCAACATTGTTTATTAAATAGTCCATCTTTTACCTACTGATTACATTGCCACTTATATCAATATTAAATCCCAATGTCTATCTGGGCTCAACTAGTGTTCCATGGGTAATGAGATACTAGATAGTTCTTTTTTTCTTTCTTTTAATTTTTGTTTATGTTTAAAATTTACTACAACAAACATATGACTTATAATTGGGAAAAAGCAAATTTTAAGTTTCCTTCTCAAAGCCAGTATATAAATATATGTATTCTATAGGATCTTAACTATGCTTTAAAAGATATAGAAACAACACAAATAAAATACTATGGGTTCACTATGGGTTACTTTCTTCTCCCTTTTATTTTTTGTTGTTTTTACAATTTTATACACTGAGTATGAATAACCTTTAAAATTAAAAAATTAACTTTTTGTGGTAAAGGAATTTTCTCGTGTCACATAGGGACTTGAAGTTATCTTCCGTATTTAGAGTATTATATGCATATTAAATTTGTTACTATCTGTCACTGAGTTTCATTAACATTACTTAGATTTTCAGATCACATTTACTCAACTCCAAGTTCCTTTCACATTCATCAAAAAAGTATGTTGGCTGCCAATTCCATTCAATTAAATATCTATGTAACTTTTTAAAAAAATACTAGAAGAAACATTAAAATATATTCCTAAACATCTGCTTGCAGTGATTTACAACTAAAGTTTTGGTTATAAAAATAGAAACATTAATTTAACAGTGCCACTGTATTGTTAACAATGTCATAATTCATACTTATATTTGCTTGTCATGAAACAGCAAGCCTCAAAACAATTTCACTTGGACTTTTCAGTTTCATAAATTAAGTACTTCAGGATAGTTCTTTTTTATGGAAAAGCAAAACTTGACTGAAACATAATTTAAAATTTTTAAGTTTACATAAAAGGAGTACAAATAATTGAGCTTTTATCAATCCTTTTAACATTTTAAATTTGTATTTCCTTGCATAATGGTCTCAAAGGACCTTTCAATTAATAAATAAGCAACATAGTTTCAAAACACTGGTTGAATACACAGACATAATTTAATTACTGAAATTGAAGACTTCATTCTTTCCTTTAAACCAAATCACAAAGTAGAACTAGCCCTCAAGTCATGAATTTTAATTTTTTAAAATTTCATTTATATTCCCTCCCTTTCATTTAATATTTCTTCTCAGAAACAGCTCCTACTTGAAAAACAAGTTTAGTTTGACCCGTAAAGCCTATAGTTATAGAACTCAAATTAACGAAGAAGTTCCATAACCTAGGATAGCACAGTCGTTAAGAATTGAGCCACTAAGATTTTTACTTTGTCTCTGACCACAGAAAGAGATGTACAACACAATTATATCCAGAATTGTCCAACCCAAATGTGCTTGTTAAGTTTGTTTATCCAGTCATACCACATGCCACACAGCTGTGAACTATCTAGGGAGGTTTACGAGACACTCCTCTGTCTAAGAATTTTTTTCTTTCTTTTCCATTTTCTGCCTCGTATCACACTGGAGACAATATAATGTAACTACATTAAGTGTTTTCTGAACCGCTGCTATTTCTAAATAGTTCTGATGTCTTTGGGGCATACTTTCCTCAAAAGCCAGATTTTCTTGAAAGGATTCTGGTTTAATTAATTAATTTAGCATACTGAGCATATAAGTTGATACAAACAAACACAGTTATTATTTTGCCTATCAATGGCCTAGGTGCTGGGGCTGAAGCAGGGAATAAGGCACACAGATGGCTGTTTTCATGAAGAGTACTTTCTGGTGACAGAGACCTAAAATCAATACATAACCAAATAATTAAAAGAGAACATTCCAGAAAGAAATGATATGCACATAAATAATGACTGGGTGAAACAAGACATACAGATGGCCAACGGGCACTTGAAAAGATGTTCAACATCACTAATGATCAAGGAAATGCAAATCAAAACCACAATGTGATCACCTCACACCTGTTAGAATGGCGATTATGAAAAAGACAAAGAAATAACAAGAGTTGGAGAGGATGTGGAGAAAAGGGAATCCTTGTGCACTGTCGGTGAGGCTGTAAATTGGTGCAGCCACTATGGAAAACACTGAGGAGATTTTTCAAAAAATTAAGAATAGAACTACTGTAGGATCCAACAATTCCACTTGTGGGTATTTATCCAAAGAATACAAAAAGACTAATTCAAAAAGGCATATGCACCCCTATGTTCATTGCAGCATTATTCACAATAGCCAAGATATGGAAACAACTTGAGTGTCCATTGATGGGTAAATGGATAAAAAAGATGTGCTATATATATATAATGGAATACTACTCAGCTATAAAATACAATGAAATCTTGCTATTTGTGACAACGTGGATGGACCTTGAGGGTATTATGCTAAGTGAAACAAGTCAGAAGGAGAAAGAAAAATACTGTATGATTTCACTCATATATGGAATCTAAAAAAAAACAAAAGAGAACTAACAAAAGAAAACAAAAACAAACTCATAGGTATAGAGAACAGATCGGTGGTTACCTGAGGGGAAGAGGGTCAATTGTAGAGTGATCGTTGGTAACTAGAATTTTGGGGGTGATCACTTTGTAGTGTGTACAGATGTTGAACTACAGTGTTCTACATCTGAAACTCATATAATAATAATAAAAAAAGAATGATTGGGTGACAACTTTCCTGGAAGGCCTTTTTCAGGTCTATTTTCTAAGGAAGCTAGAAGAGCATCATTTACGTCAAGGGGTAGCAAATCTCTATCATGTCCCCTTTCCATCGTTAAGACTTTAGAGGGAGAAAGAAAGGATGGGGAATCCAAAAAAAAGGAAAGGGAGATAGCATAAAGAAAAGGAACAGGCATAACTGATGACAATAAAATAGCCAGTGAGCAGGAACACTGAGACGAAAGTGGCCAGGAGAATAAGTGCCCACAGGAACATGTGGTGTCCTGAGCTGCTATCGCTGTGATAGAGGCTCTAGGCTTATAGAGCAGGAAGTGATCTTTGGTCATTTCCCCCAACCCTCCAATCTTACAGATGGAGTGACTGTCACCTGAAGAGTGACAAGACTCACCCAAGTCATGGCTAGAGATCTAGAACCAGCAGTTAGCCTTCCTGATGTATTTAGTTTACAGCTCTACCAATAATTGCTTTCATCTGAGTTACTTGCGACATGGATACTAAAAAATATGATTCCTGAGCTAGAATCAAAAAGTGATAGTGTGAGATTTAGGTACCCACTAAAGTAGATATTTACTAAATTTACTATGTGGCAAATAATGTGTCTATTTGTTAGAACATTGTGCAAATTATAAGTGAGACTGGCTCATGGAGCCTCTTCTGATAGTTATGGAAGAAATGCAAGCTCTGTTCCTTTTCCCCAAGACGACGAACCAAAAGCAGCCTGAAAATTTAAAAGGTAAAGGAACTTCTGTTCTCTTAAGGAAAAATGCTTGAAAAGGCCCAAACTAGAGACAAAGAATAAACAGGGCTAGGATGATTAGCTCCTTAGTTATTTGGAAGGAATTCTAGTGAAGATTAAAAAACACCGTGGTCTGGTCTGTAGTTAAATCTCATGATATATAATTTTAGCAATCATCTGGGAGACAGCCAATGGTGGGATGTAATTATGGAAATGCTGACACAGCAGAACACAGCGGAAACCAAATTAATTTTCAACATGCTTGCCCAAACCCTAATAAGAAACTTCCATTGATGACAAGAAAATAATTGGGAAATAAAAAAAAGTGAGCGAGTGTGTCTGTGTAAATACAGAAAACGAGCTGAATTCTCCTCACTCGGTCTCTATGCTCTTTCCACTAGCTCTTTGCTCCCTAATCTGTGGAACTAACAGCATCATAGCAACCTTCTCAGCAAGTCCTCTGAATGAAGGCAAAAAGCGGGACTAACAGTTCAAGGAACTTTTTAATGCAACCGGCTTCTGCTAACATCAGAAGAAATTTAATTAACAAGAAAAATGACTAAAATATATTTTGAAGTTGTTAGGAAAAAATCATTAACAACTGTAACCATAACTCTGAATTTACCGCGGACCCAGTTAGGGGCCCAGGAAAACCATAAAATCTCAGGGTAGAGCTGAGAGACGGCAGCTGCTTTGAGACTCTTTTAAGAACAGAAAGGGAACAGGAGGTCATTTAACGTTAG
The DNA here is from genome assembly GCF_057802395.1 of Ceratotherium simum simum. Lineage (NCBI taxonomy): Eukaryota > Metazoa > Chordata > Mammalia > Perissodactyla > Rhinocerotidae > Ceratotherium > Ceratotherium simum. Next base: position 59,818,971 of record NC_141908.1, read on the forward strand.
GAATTCAGAATTTCAGATCACATCCTCAGACCGACCTGCTCTCAGAAGGCTCTGAATTTCTCTCGGCTACCGAGTCTTTGCCTTCATGAAAGCCTGTAACCCTCTCATTGTCAGAAGGAATAAGTGACGGTAAACACGGCTGGACAGGAGGCACCATGCGCAAGCTTGGTACAGAGCAGAAGCAAGAGGTAGACTTTTCTTTGGATCTCAGTTCAGCTGCATGTAACAGAAGTTTTAGAGAAGAGAAAAACCAAAGCTATTTCCGAGCAATGGTAAATGGGAGTCTCCATCGTTGTTGCCCAGTCGTGGTCACGGTATTCCTTATCTATTATTAGTTATCTACTGCTGCTTAACAAATTACCCCCAAATTTACATCTTAAAACAACACCAAACATGTATTATCTCACACAGTTTCTGAGGCTCAGAAATTCAAGCGTGGCTTAGCTGAGGTGGTTTGGGCCGGGGTGTCTTATGAGGTTGCAGTCAAGATGTCGGCTCACTCGCATGGCTGTAGACAAGAGGGCTCTGTTCCTCGCTGGCTGTTAGCAGGAGGCCTCAGCTACTTGGCACATGGGACTCTCCAGAGGGCTGTTTTTCATGGCATGGCGGTTGACTCCCCCCAGAATGAACAACCAAAGGTCAAAGTGAAGCCTCAACGACTTTACCCTAACCTTGGAAGTCACACTCTTTTCATGTCCACAATAGCCTGTTGATTACATGAGCCTATTGGCTACATGTCAGCCCTATTCAGTGTGGGAGGGAATTATAAAGGACAGAATTACTAGGAGTTGAGGACCACAGAGCCGTCTTGGAGGCTAGCTACCACAGTTGTTTATACACCAACATCAAAAGTTCTGCCACTTATACTTTTATTTATTTAATATTTTTCTTTATATGACCTTTTTTAACAAACCCATCTTAGGCAATAACATCTGCCAAATCATGGATTTGTTGTGGTCTTTATGCTTGTTTTAATGTAAGAATTTCCAAATAAACATATAACTATTAAAAGAAAATACATTTTTTCTTATATCTTCCAATAGCAGCTCAGGCATCATCCATGTTATATGCACTACCTTTGGGAAAGCACCACTAGCCACAAACTCGAGCTGGTCCTGCTTGAAGGAGACCGTTATAAGTCTAGCGTAAGTCAGGGGGCATTTGTTTCCTGTGACACTCTCACTTACATTCCCTAGAAGTCTGAGATAATAGTATTCAGGGTGGCCTACGAGCTACAACAAAGTCCTTTTGCTACAGTGGTTATAACTGTCACTTGCCAGCTATCGTTTGTAATTACTTAAAACAGAAACAGTTTAAAGAATTGAACCATAAGGTTAAAGCAGATTGTTCTCCGGACATATAACTAAACTCACCTTATCATGTATTGTTACACTGCTGTCCACTCTCATTACCAAAGGCCATAAAGCAATTTTAACTGTTCCCTGGAATGTCACCAGCAATAAGCGTTTTTCTTTACTGTTCTGTTGAGCTGAACGTAATAGTTAGATTTTAGAACTCTTACAGCTGGGAAATCTAGAAATGCCTTCTGGTCTTTGTGAATTCATTAAAATATTTTGTTTGGGTAACCTTAGTGTTACCTTAAGTATGGTTGGGGAAATCATGTCATAATCACTGAATTTTAGCCACCAGCCCTTTTTAATCATAAAATTCAGTGTTCTGAAACCTAGAGCCTGTTCTGTCCGGTGCTGGTGACTTTATCTCTTCTCTTGGCCTTGTGTCCATGAGCCCTCATGAAGCTTTTCTGAGGGTGCTGTATTTACTGGAGTCCTTCGTGGCCAAAGGTGACGATACAGACAATGTACGAGTGTGGCTCATGGGAAGAACATCTATGCTGAGTTCACAGAGCAGCTCCCATCCTTCAGCACGGAAAGCCTGTGAGCACGTGCAGAGTCGAGATTCTGTGATTTTATCACAGACCTGTCAGCTTTACATTTTTACTTCATTTGAGAAGAAAATAATCTCTTTTACTTTAATTCTAAATTCTTATCTGCATTAAGATAGCTGTTAACGTTGTTGGGTTTTCTTCACCATCCCTTTTCATAAAATGGGGGAAGTTGTGAGGAACTGTGAAGCAGTACATGTATCCACCACGCGTATGCCATTATTTTCCAGAGTATTCCCTCTTCCTTCATCAGTTTCCTTTTACTAGGGAATTTAACTTCCAAGAATAAGAGTTTTGCAACTGAAAACTATATATGCGCAGTCTCTGCTTCACTAAGACTAGGGAGAGAAAGATCAGCCTGGATTATTCTAGAGGCAGTTAATCCTTGTCTCTATTATACTATTTGTAACGAATATATTTGAAGGTGATTTATACAATTATTATTTTCCTCTTCCTTTACAACCATACACCACACAAGTGCAGTGTGTCTTCATAATCAAAAACTCATTAAAGCTAAATTAAATAAAAAGAGATGTATTATAGGGCTATAAAGGATCATTGTGCAAGTGTCTAAGAAAAGAGACCAAGCAGAGCTGGGGCTAACGGTGGATCTGAAAGTCATGCTTAGGGGTTATTCTTTCTATCTCAAACACTGTGTGTTTTCTATCATCCTTGTTTCTCTCTTTACTTCTCTACTCTCAAACAGCTTCCTTTGCTTGCCACTGGTCCCCCATCCTTACGCTCATGACTATTTCAATGCCAACTCTCATCTAACAAATATCTCTGTGTCTCCACTCAAATTACAGAAAGAGAAAGAGATCTGAATGTTATTTATACTTTCCTTGTAGAGAAAGTATATATCATCTAAGGAAGATGACATTAATGATAATTCCCTGTTTATTGAATGGAATGAGGAATACGGAAATACCGCATTTCATAAGGAGAGAGATTTTAAATTGTTCTGGGACAGAGAAGGAAAAGTTGAGAGAGATGAATTGTCTTGGTAGCCAGTAAGAAACTTGATGAGTCATTGAGAAGGACATTAATGTTTAATCAGGACTTTTGTTAACTTTTGTTGTATATTGTGTAATGTAATTCTCTTTTTCGTTTCCTCATCAAATCTTCTGTAATATTTATTTTTGCCAGCTTTTGTATGATCAAGAATGCCTTCTGGGGACTGTGATTAAGTGTTATCTCAAGGTAAGGTTGAGAGCAAAGAGGCTGCACTCAGAGGTGCAGTCATACCTGTGGGACAGAAAAAGGACCCACACTCCTTAGTTTCCTGGCTCAGTTTTCCACAATTTAGCACATATCTACTTTTCCAGCTTTATTTCCCAAAAGTCATTCTCACGCAAAGTCAAGCTGGGATGAAATGGTTTCTAGATTCCCCTTGTTTCTTCTTACTTCTGTGACTTTGCTTATGTTGTTCTACCTCCCCAGCAAAAATTCATTTCAGCAATTCCAAAAGCTGCTCTACGTCAAGACTCAACCCAAATGCTACCTTTTTTTTTTTTTTTTACAGTTTTATTTATTTATTTTTTTTGTGAGGAAGATCAGCCCTCAGCTAACATCCATGCTTATCCTCCTCTTTTTGCTGAGGAAGACCGGCTCTGAGCTAATATCTATTGCCAATCTTCCTGCTTTTTTTTCCCCAAAGCCCCAGTAGATAGCTGTATGTCATAGTTGCACATCCTTCTAGTTGCTGTATGTGGGACGCAGCCTCAGCATGGCCAGAGAAGTGGTTCGTCGGTGCACGCCCGGGGTCCGAACCCGGGCCACCAGTAGTGGAGCGTGCACACTTAACTGCTAAGCCATGGGGCCAGCCCCCAAATGCTACTTTTTCCAGCTGACGTTAACTTCTCCTTCTTCTCAACTCCTATAGAACTTGGTTTAGTACTCATAATATACTTCTATCACATTGTGCCTTGCACTAACCTTGCTGCTTGTATGCTTCCTTTACCCTAACAGAGTGGAAGCAACATCTTATTCACCTCTCAAATTCCCCACAGACGCCAGGCTCAGTGCATGGCACATATGAGCACTCGATTTGAATAAAAAGGTCAGTAACTCAGTTTACCCTGTGGTTTGCACAGGGTGTGTTTTATCCAGATTTTACAGTGTAGTACTAGAAAATAGTAGGCTAAAACACGTGTGCTTAAACAAATGCATTTTCGTGATGAAGATTTGTTGGCTTCTTGCAGATAAAGTAATGAGCTTTCCTTTACCTACCGCATAGTTTGCCCTGAAGATAAATGGGAGCATGAACATGCAAACACTTTGGGAAGTAAAAACATGCTACATAAATAAGAGATACTGATTCTTTCTGCAGCTACTGTATGGAGTAGGATCCCTATAACTCAGTGTCTCTCTGTACTATGGGTAATCATGATACTTTAGGTTAATCTGAACCCTCCATGTCAATGCTACTCAAATTGTGAGCCATAGGCTGGTGCTAATCCATGAACTGTTACTGGTCTATACTGAGACAAATGGAAACATTGGGAGTAAGCATTTTAATAACTTTTATAGCAATTTGACAGAGCAATATGACTACTGAATTTAATAATAAAAATGTGGCTTATTTCTGTATGCCTATGTTTTATTAATTTTATTTTGCCAGCAATTCATTTTCATTGTTGTACAACAGAATTAATCCCCAACACATTGCAAACAAAAACAAAACATCACAAAAGCTAGTTCTTTAACACAGATAGTTAGAGAAAAACTGCTCTAAGTAATTCTCTCCAGAAAGGAAGATACCCACGTTATCTCCATAAGAGTGCTGGGGGAAAAGAGGAACATAAACTTACAGATATGATAAAATACTGGTATCAAAAAAAGGTGACATAAAAGAATGGTATAGTGAATGGTAGTAAGAAAAAAGCATCTGAAATGTGACAGTTCTGATTCGTACTGTTTGTTTTAATCAAAGTCTTTCTAAAACCTCTTGTGCATCTCTAACAATCCTCTATGCAGACTCTTCTCTCTAGTAAGTGGGCTTAGATTCTGGAACTTCTAGAGAAAATAACATTCTCCCCTATTGTTAATTGAATTTGGGGGTTGTGTTTGCTTGAAGAAAACGTCTACACACCCACTTAATTAGCAAATAATAAATAACAATAACTTCCCAGTTACCTGTAAGTCTTCTCCATGAAAAATTCGTTCAGGAAGTCAGTAAGTCAATATGTCTATAATACAGCTGAGGTTTGGTAATAATCCTTTGCTTTTTCAGCAATTTGACATTGACATTTTATGGAAAGTCTTCTTAATGTGGATCAGGATGATATTTTGAGCAAATAATATGTGCTTCTCATTGTCAGAGCATCCTGTTTTTCCAGACTACCAAGGTAATATGTTTCACAGGGGTTTAGAATATGTTCTAAAGATTTCTCACACTATTGAAAATAATATTTGCCAGTGTCTTAAAATTTCATAGTCGTGTCACAGATTTTGATTTGCGGAATCTTGGATTCATCATTTAGGTCACAAAATCAGAGGGCAGGGACTGGATTAGATGTCAGGTTGTATGTTGTGTTGTGCAGTAGGGTTGCTCAGAAGCAGTTCTTAATACTTAGGAGGCAGAGTCCTTGACACTGCAACAATCTAGGCAGAACAGGAGGGGTTTTTGGTCCATTTATAATGTAATTTTAGCTTTCCTATATTCCATTTCAGTTTTCTTTCCTTCTGCTGCTAGGCAAACCCGGCCCCAGGTTGCTCATGTCCTTTATGCACTGAAATGAGAACCTGGGCAAGCCCTGTCTTGCGGTCCTCTGGGACCCACTCTCCAGCTCTATCTCTTTCCTCCTGCTTTTGAGACTCTGATTTTCTTAACTCATTTTGCAAAGTAACCTATATTTCTTCGAGCTTTTTCTTTAAAAAGAAATTGGAATGTTTTATAAAGCTGATGATGCTCCAATAAGGAGAAAATCAGCTTCCTGCTAACTAAATTGCTTCGTATAATACATTAATATCCAAATCTGTTCTAAATGACGTGTATTTAAAATTACTTCTTGTGTAACTGTTGGTGGGGCAGGGTAGGATAGAGAAAGTCTAGGTTATACCCACTAGAAGTTCTGAAAGCTCTGTTAACTTTTAAAATTCTTCAGTTCAGTAAGCATAGATTTATATCCAAGGATACAATTTTGAACAGACGAGATGGCTTCTTGATTTTTCACCTTATCTTTGCTTCTTGATCTTGCTATCTTTTAGGAATTCTTGATGGCTCTTTCCTGAATGTCTTTTCAGTCTGATTTTGCTGGAGACTCTGATCCCAAACCATGCTATATCTTTAATGCACTTTCTTCAGCTGTGAATTTAGGAGCAGCTGCTCCAGAATGCTCTCTCCACCTGTACACCCTTGGACCTACAGGCATTTCTAGCTTCCCCAGTTCATCAGGCCATTCCTCACCAGCCTTCTCATTCTCCTGCCTCAACTGTCCCTTCCAATGACAGATCCATCACTTTTGATTCTATGTTTTTCTCTCTACTTCCTTAGATATAATGTTTTAATCATCCCATATCTTTGTCTCTGTCCTTGGTGAAAATTCAGACTCCCTAAACACGTAGTAGCTAGTTCCATCTCCACCATAACCAAGTTGTCCCTTTTCTTTTAAATTAATCTCCACACCTAAACCCAGTTCTGGCTCCAAATGCTTGAGAGGGAAATCCAGACACCTTGAAATATTATTAACGAGACCAGAGCCTGAGCATTTGATGATATCAGCAGTGGCCAACCTTTCTCTGGCTCCTTTCCATAGTTCTCTCTTGTCCTTGGTTAAATTGTCAGTTCTGTTTTGCTGAATGTAGTTGTATTAACAGCGTTGCTTTACCTACACCTGACTGCATACTAGAACTTAAATAACCCTGGAAAATCATGCCCCAACAGAAGTGAGCCGAGGCAAGCCTGATGTGTCTGATTGCTTGTTGACATAGTGCTTCCAGTGTACTTCCATCATCTCTGCTTATCTACTCTTGACTTTTAAAAAAGGTACCAATTCAGAAACCCAAAATACCACTTCCTACTGCGCTTTCCACTCTCTGCCCTGTGAGTCTGATGTCTGTACGTTGCCCTAAATTACACTCCGCCTGTTGGCATCCGATGTGAGTATTTCACTTGGCACCAGCAGCAGCTGCTCCCTATGGCAAAGCAGCTGTGAAAGCTGATCAGCCAGGATTTTTCACTTGAATCAGTTTAAACTGAGCACACAAAGATGTGGCAGACATAACTAAACACGTTTTCTAGCCATTTCTTTCAAATGTACCGTCTTAGCCTTATGCTTGGAGCAGTATGTTTGGTCTGTGCCTCGGGTATTAGGAGGAATACCAAAAGCCTCCCGTCACCGATAACACCCTTTTCCATATTCGCCCTTTGAATCGCAATGGATTTTTTGAGAACAGCTAGAATTGACTTCTCCAGGGTCTGGCTTCTCTCTCAGTGGGTGACACTATAACACATTTCATCATTTTGAAGTGAGCAATCTGTCAGTTTCAGCACATCATTTCTCCTTTCCTCCTATATTTACATCTGTAGCCAAAACTGATTCTTTTCACTTACCAGCAGCTCTCAAAAGAAATAGGTCTTTTATCTATCTATCTGTCTAACTACCCACTTACCTATTTGTTTGTTTATTTAATATAGTCACTCCGTTATCATCTGTGTTTTGAATGATTTCATACCCTTTCTCTTCTACGCCCCCTGAACCTGTCCATTTGATTCTTCTTTCTTTCAACCTTGTGGCTCCTGTCCTGGCTTGCTTTCACCAGGCTACCCAGGACTGTCTGGCTCTGCAGCTCCCTCCCTGTGCGTCTAACATAACTCTATTTGAGTCTTTCATTTTATTATCCACTACCATGTGTGAGCCTCATATCTGATTGGATACCACCTCCCAGATGCCACTCCTCTACACCTAAGCAGATCTTCACTGTCAAAGGAAACAGAACTGAATCCTGTCTACCATTGTCTTCTTGGGAAAGACACTTCAGTATGATTTCCAGGGTCCCACCTCTATGTTTACATTGTGCTTACACTGGGGGGACCATGTTCTAAGTGCTCCACCCACAGGGACTTATCAAATCCTTATAGCACCAGGAGGTATGGAGCATTGTTATCCCCCATTCACAGGTAAGAGGCACAGAGGGATAAGTGACTTGCTGGTCACACAACTCATCAGTGAGGGACCAGGGTTGACCAGGCAGTTTGGCCCCAGAGGCTGTGTTCCTATCCACCACGCCCCGAAACTGTGTTTCAGCATCTAATGTTTCTGCTTTTCATCTCTTCTCCAGGTCCCCTAAGTTTCTTCTACCATGTCAGGCTCCTCATCTGGCCACATTCTGACAAACCAGAAAAAAATAAAGATTCTCTCTTGAACTGATGAAATATCATGACTTCCTCTTTACTCACCACACTTTCATTTCTTTGTGCAACTTGAATTCAATTACTTTATCTCCATGGCTTTCCTCCAGAGACTTCCTTCCAACTCGCTTTACTGAACATGGACAGACATTTGTAATCCTCTTATGGATGTTTCCTGCCTCGAGGTGCAGCTTCAGAAAGAGCACAGTCTCCTCTAGGGATGCTCACAGCCCTCCTCTGAGCTCCCAACTCTTGAGAGTCTAGAATAAAGTTCCTTATTTTCCTTTTTGAACGATTTGGTGACCATTACACAGTTTAGGTCATTTTGAAGCACAGAGGACTATTTGTAATCCCTCATCTTCTCAATCAGGGCTGAAATTCAAGGACATAATAAGGCAGACTCAACCAGAACAGCTGGTATGGTGGCAAAGGAAGGAACATAGGAAATGGCATGAATTTAAACATTTTAAATGACTGCATAAAATGTTTAATTTTCAAAAAGTGAACATTTGAATTTGATGATCCCTTAGCCATATGTTGTGCAAAGGTTTAGCGGCATGAACTGAAAAGTCTTGGCCTGATGTCAAGCTACAAGACTCCTTCTCCTGAAAAGTCCAGACCCCTCTCTTCTACTTTTCCTTTGTTTTTGTAGCAAGTGAGTTCATCTGTCCACCTCGCCAACACACTCTGCCCAACTGGCCTGCTTTCTGTTCCGGACCGTTCTCAAGTCATTTTTTCCTGCACCAAATATCACAAATCATTGCCTAGCCCCATCTCTCCCTCTCTCAGGTGTGCTCATACTGTTATAACAATGAAGGGTTACATATGCAGGGCAAATTCACACTGAGAAAAACTTGTCTTTTCCACTGACAACCCCTCTTTGAATGGGAGGAGCTGGTCTTTGGAGCCTTATGAGTATGAGCCATAAACAACCAGAAGAAAGGTTTAAAAAGGATTACTTAGCATCTAGTAGACAAAAACATCCTGTTATATTTTAGAAATCTTCTACACCAGTGTCTGTGAGTAGAGATTTCTTTTTCCTTTGCAACTAACTTGAATTAGATATCATATATTTATCATTTTCCTACTTCTTTGTTTCAGCATGAAAATATAATTGTTTTAGAGATTCTGCCATTTCAATGAGATGTTAGTGATCACTTCTTTTTGAACAACCATCAAAGCTAAGGCTGGCGTTCCATTGGAGGTCACTGCAGGATCAACGTAACAGTTGGAAGAACAATAAAAATTTCAAGTCTTTATTTCAATATCAAATTACAAATACTTTTGGTGCTGGAAGAAGATTGAAATCATTCCATGTCAACCTTTAAAAATTAAACTCCATCTTTAACAACAATAGCTAAACTCTAAAAATAGTTCCAGTTACTTCCATGTAAACACAAGACTGGGAGCTTCTCCTAGACCCACGTTTCACGTTTCATCAATTCAGTCAGGAAATAATTTTGGAGCCATTTCTACAACATGCTAGACCATGTTCAAGTCTTGAGAACAGAGCATTGAACAACTATGTTTCTCCTCTCACCCAGACAAAACTCTTCTATGATAATGAGAGCCTCTGCGAAAATAATAATTAGGATACTTGAGAGCACAGTTTTCCAGACTTGCTTGGTAATAAGACTTGCCTAATTGGCTTATTAAAAATACAGATTCCTGGGCTTGTCTCCTGGAGATGCTGATTGATGACGTCTGGGGTGAGTCCTAGAAATCCATTATTTTACACATGGTCCAGGTTTATCTTATCAGGCAATTGTGGGAAGCATTCAATAGAGAATCCAGGGGTGGAAAGGTCTGGAAACGCCTACCAAGGGGTGGTGTTTGAGTTGAGGCTTGAATGATGACAAAATATGAAGGAAGTGGATTCCAAGCAAAGAGAATAGAGGCAAAGGCCCTGAGCACAGCGTGAGGTTGTCAGGTTTAAGGAACAGCACAACAAACCAGGAGGATCACAGCTTCCGAGTCAGGAAAAGCTTGGCCAAAGGAGGTGTGAGAGGAAGGTAGGAGCTATACTAAGAAGTTTGGAAAATTTCCAAACTCAATGGGCAGCCATTGGATGGTTTTAGGTAGAAGAATGACGATCTGATAAACATTTCAAAAAGATCAATTCAAAAGGATGGTTCATCAAAAGAGACTTGAGAATGTGCTTCAAAATCGCTTGGGATGATTTCTTTAAAATGTAGTTTCCTACTTCATACCCCAGATCTTCTGAACTAAGGCCCGGAAATCTGCTCTTCTACCAAGCACCCCAGAGGATTCCATTTTGCTCTGAAGTCTAAATCATACAGTCTCAGACTAGAAGCCCTGTGAGGGCGTGGACTGTATTTTATTTACCACTGTATATCCAGTGGCTAGCATTGAAGTATTGGGGATATTACCTAATTCCTAAGGATCTTGTGAAATGTTTTTAATGAATATATAAACAAATAACCAATTTTTTGGTGTTCAAAATCAATGTGATTAGCTTTTTTAAAAAAATGAGATATTTTAAAAAGTGAGTAGCATAATCAATAAGATTGTTAGCAGTAATAACATATTTCAAATATTCCCTGAACTAATAAACCATAATTTAAGCTAGTGCTTTAATAATATTCATTAATATATGAATATTATATTCTGGTTCCTCTAATTTACCTAGGTGTGGTCAAAAAATCTGTCATTAGAGAAGATTATTAATGAGTAGATCATTGTTATAGGTTATAAAATGTAATAAAGCAATAATCGTGCTTGAATAGTTTTAGTTGCTGAACACTTAGTGTTTGGTCACATCTATGGCATCTATAATCTGTCATGGTTGAGGGGAAAAACATATATGAATGAAGGTAAAACCCCATAGTTGGAATATCAGCATTTTTTTTCTAATTTTTCTAAAATTCAGCTCATAGACATAGACATGGAGAGTTTTTGCATTTATATTGTAGTATTTGTTGATTGCAAATATTCTTTTTTTCCTAGGATCAAAAGAAATGTTATGAAATATAATAATCTGTAAAACTTGGAAGAAAATATAAATAATCAAACGTATATTTAATTATGCTCTGGGTCATAAAAAGAACAACATAGAAAGATATACTCTTCATAAAGTAAATAGGAGTGATGTATGAGAATTAGTGTAAATTATAACCAAAAACTACTGAGACTTTTAAAAATTCTTGGGAACAGCATAGTTGGTTTATAAAAAAATATTTCCAGTATGAATATACATTATTTCTATAGGTAATATACAGAACATTAAATGTAGCTAGATCAGTTACAAACTCAATCCATATTGGGCAAATCCCATATCTTACTCACTTTATCTTCAGGGATTAACACATAGTAGACCTTCAGTAAATGTTTCATGAATGACTGAATGATTGTCACAGTTGATTTGTATCATGAAGTTAATGAGACCAAGTTCATGTTCATTCAGCTGAGCATATCTGTTTTCTTGGCCACCAAGACACACTGTATCTTTATTTCCATCTAGAAATCCACTTTATCCTTATACCATCACCCAAGTTCCTCACGAGTCACAAAAGAAACTGGGCAAGAGAATGTTTCCAGTTTAATATAATCCACCACAACTTTTCAACAGGTGTTAATAGTGTCACCTTCATATACCAAGACCAGGATAAGTATACTTAGATCTAGATCTAAATTGATAGATACAAACACACACACACACTCACACACACATATATATACACACACAAAGTGCCTATATATATATATTTATCTATATATCTGAATATGTGTGTATGTCTATAAACTTAAAAGATGTGAATCAATATTATTATAATTATTATATAATAACTTGTTATGATTTCAAAGGGGAAAAAATTAAGGCTCATTATCGTAGGCCTGATAGACATTATTGGATTTTGAGTGTGTGTTCCAAAAAGATCCTGTTTAAGAGCTAAAAATATTTAAGGCTAATAAAAATAAAAGATTTTTTGAAAAAAATTATATTGAAGCTTTTTACACAACCACTTTATTCTACTTTCTGTCAAAGCTTATGAGCTTCCAAGGGAGTACAGTACTTTGTGCATTTTCTATTTTTAAATCCTTCATTGTTCTAGTTAAATGTTATGAGTGTATGCCAATTCCTAAAACAGTTATGCAGAGATAGTAGGTGTAATTGTGTTGTACTCAAAATAAATTCATGGTTAAAGCAAATATTTAACAACTGTCAAATACTGGATTGCATGTAGAAAAACTAATCCTGTATAGCTCTGGTAAATTAAAACTTTAAACCAAACCTTCCTTCTGTGCTTTATAATTAGAAAACCAAATGAGGAACTTTTCTGGGCAGCCTGGTTTAAGAAACCCACCTGTTTTCTCTTTTTAAAAATATATTTTTGAAGTTAATATGTTTAAGTAAAGGATTTCAATGGCTCAGAAAACTGGAATTGAATTGTACACTATAGAATAACCCTCTTACATTTAAACATTACTATGTATATTTGTGATGTACTGCAATTTGATAACTGGTTTAGGAGGTGTTAATTGTAAATAATATGTACGGAAAAACAATCAAGCTCAGGTTATGCAAAGAAGACATCACATGAAGAGTGGCGACCATCGCCATGGAAGACCCATCAAGCCTCATGTCCAAATACCCTTTATGTTTTTTCCACATCAGCCACCTACCGTCATGGCCTCACGCCAGACCTTGTCAGTATTCAGCTGACGAGCTATACTAAAATTTAAATTCAGGCATCGAGCCCTTTGATCCCCAATCCCATTCTATTAGCCCCACCACATCTATCTTCAGTCATTCAAGGACATTTAGTCTCTCGACTCCTCTCTTCTCTCCCTATCACTATTTCCTCTACCCTAATTAAATTCCGCGCTCCATTATTTCAAATACCCACTTCCTAATTCCTCAAACCTCTTCTGCTACTGCCTTTTAGTCTAGTACTTGGAAAAACCCAGCCTTGGCTCAATCTAATTCTTCACCTTTTCTGAAGTAATACCTACACTGCTCAGTGCCTCTGGAGAAATCTCATACAAACTCGCAGACTAACTGCAACTTAGTGCCAGCCTAAATGCATGATTTGCAAACTCAACCGGGTTCTCAAAGAGTTCTGACAATCCTATTTTTTTTTTCAAAATATTTAGAAACATCTCTTTTCTTCTTAAATCTCCGGTCCCATCACTTACTCTCACTTTCAAGTGACCTTGCTTTCAGCTTCACAAAGAAACGAGAAGCCATCAAAGAAGAATAGCCTCAATCGTGCCCACCATACTTTCCTCTTTCCCTCCTATGACTAAGGAACAGAGTCTCCTCTGTCTAAGACCAGTCCTTCTATTAGGGGGATCCTATTTCCTCTCAACTTCTTCGGGGACCATACTCCAATTGCTAGCTTCTTCTTCTACTGCATCCTCAATCTCTATTTCTATATTGACTTATTCTCACAAATAATGAAATGATCAAGTTTTCCCAACATAAAAGGAAAAAAATATATAAAAACTCTCTGGATGTTTCTCTGTGGCCCCTACCCCTTCCCTCTGCACCCTTTAATAGCTAACCTTTTTGAAAGAATACACTACTTGTCATTTCCTTTTCCTCATCTCACATCTATTATTTAATCAATCTGTAATCTGGCTTCTGCCTCCACCACACCACCGAAAGGACCCTCACCCAAGTCACAAATGATCATCATGTCAATCAAGATTCCAGCAACAAAGAGATGGGACATTCAAGTTTGGATAATTTGAAAAGAATATAGTAAACAGGCTACTAAAAGCCATTGATAGACTATAGTGAACCTTTGAGGGATAGTACAGTACTCCAGAGCTAATAAACTCAGAAAGCTCTTTCCCACCTTAGCCCAAAAGGAGTAAGCAGAGAGAACTGCCTGACAGGTGACATTAAATCAAGGAATGCACAGCCTGGAGCAAATCCACAGAGAAGCAGCTGAGGGGAAAATATCCCCATTGATTCTCCTCCCTTCTTCCCTCCTTCTCATCTCCTGCCAGTCTTCACCATTGGTCTAATTCAAACAGAAGGGAGAGTGCAATAGAGTTCATTGAGGCCATCCATACTGGTCAAAATCCTGGGTCATGAAGCAAGATGAAGAAGGATGGGGGCAAAGAGAAGATAACCAGCACAACCTCATTGCTAAATCTATTGTGCAGCTTTGGGTCTTTATCTCACTTAGGGTCTTAGTAGCACATAACAATGTTGGTCTCTTCTTGAAACTCTCCTTTTAGTGACCCTTCTATGTTACTGCAATCTACTTATCTTCTACTTCACCTTCTTTTGCAGAGTCTATATGCTATGTCTTCTTGTAAATGCTGATGCTCTTCAGGGCTACGGCTCTTCAGAGGCTGCTTCTCCTCTCATTGCCCCTTAGTGGCCTCATCCATTCCTGTTGCTTCAGTCACTGCCTATAGCTTCATGATTTCCAAGACTAAATTTTGAGGCCAGATCTTTCTCCTGAGCTTCAGGGCCACTTCCTCATCTATCAATCATGTGTCTTCACTTAGAAGTCTTCTAGACACCTCACGATCGACAAGTTAAAAATTAAACCATCATATCTAACCTCAAATCCATTCTGTTTGTGTTTCCTATTTTAGTAAATGATATCATCACTCTTGCAATTGCCCAAAACAGAAACTTGGGATTCAAACTTGATTTACCACATTTACAATTAATTAGAATTCCTATCATTTTTATCTCAAGTAGTTCTCAATTTCATTGATTTATATTCATCCTCACTGCCACTACTCAAGTCTAGGCCACCATAAACTCACATCTGGGTTCTAGAAGCATCCTCATACCTGCTCCTCTGCCTTTCTCCTTGGCCCATTCTGCACCCTTCAGCCAGAGTGTACTTTCTATGACAAATCTGCTCATTGTATTTTCCTTCTTTAAACACTTCCAATAGCTCTACATTTTTTGTAGAATAAAGTCCAAATTTCTTATCTTGGCTTGCAGGATTTATCCTCTTCTTTATTAGGCACCACTATACTACATTCCAACAGAGCAAAATTTCTCTCAGTTACTTAAATAGGCCGTGCTCAATCTCACCTCTGGACCTTCACACATTCTTTGCTTTCTTCTTGCTGTACCACTTACCCGCTCTTCACCTGCATAATTCCTGCTTTACCTTCAGGCCTCAGTGTAAATGTCTCTTTGTTTGAGAAGCATTCTTTGATCATCCAAGACTGGATATCATGCACCACTCCTATCCTATAGTATTTTGTACTTCCCAACATGAAACTCGTTTTGCTTGTGTGCATGCCCCTCTAGATTCCAAGTGATGTGTGCTCAAGGACTGTGTCTTTTATTTTCATTGCTGCATCCCCAACATCTAGCAGAATTTCAGGCATTTTTTAATGAATGAATGAAATTGCCTTTGAGGATATGAAGGCATTTTACAGAATAGGCATAAAGGGTATTATTAACAAGGTTCACATAGGCTGCATCATAGATGGTGCTATAGTTCTGTCTGAAGTCTTATCTTTATTCCGAGGGCAGCGATAAGCCACAGAATATTCTTAAACAAAAGAGTGATAAGCAGAAGTTGTGTTTTAAGGGAGAGTAATTTTCCTTCTGTGTGTGGGATAAACCAAAAGAGAGGAGAACTTGGAAGTTGGGAAAACAATTTTGAAGACTGAACAAATTTGGGCAACAGGTGATACTTTATAAGACTACAAAGAAAGATACAGCTATGACAGCTGTTTGAAAAATAGGAAGGGTAGCTCTTGGACATTAAGGACAAAGTAGAAGAAGTAAAATATGACTATGATTTTGATCCTAGTAATGAAAGAAAATAGTTCTGTCATTTACCAGAATAGGGAAGTTGGAAAGGGGAATTAATTTGAAGGAGACGTAAAAAGAAAATTACAGACTGCAATAAGGTCATAACATCTAAGTAGAAATGTTCTAAGAAATGGGGTATAGGACAAGACTAAAATGTCTCTATGGTTTCTCAAGGGAGAACATCTTTTTTCTGACCCTAAAACATGTGTTCTGGCACCAAGAGAAGCACTCTAGGATCTGAGTTCTTTTTGTGAGCTGCTGCCTAAATTCTGAGTCCTAGAGAACACTATTAATGATGGTGCACAGAAGACAGAGAGGTATAAACTGCATCAGGTATGTATGTCCCCTCTCTGATCAGAGGTAGTTGAAGAACAGTCAAGAAAATCTCAAATCCTTGCTTTTTCTGTTGTAAATCACCACCTAGTTGAAACTCAGGTTTCCAATTACAGCTCTAGTTCTCTGCACACCGCCTTTAATGGATGCTCGCTAATTAATACAGATAATGCTTAAAACAAGCAGAGAAGTGCTCTTTAGTATTCAGATGTTGGGGGTCTGTGTCCATGTGTGTGATACATGGGCCAAAGCATTTTGTAAATGACCTCCGTAGGCTCTCTCCACGTGATAGGAAGGCAATTTCCACAAGCAGTAGTCCCCTGACAGAAGAATGCCCACTGCACGTAAAGATATTTGGGTGATTTTTAAAAACAAAGTAGAACTTATATTTAAGAATTGCAAACAGCCTTATCCTTTTTCCTCACAGCCATGCAAAGCTGTTTCGCGGGGCTAGCTCTTTCCTTCCCCTGAAATGTCCATGATTTTTTAATTCTCTGTGTTCGGCAAGTGCTTACAGTGACTCTTTTCTCTTATGGATATTTTCTTGGGCTCTTCTGAGATGCCTCATCAGAAAAGATGTTGATTTACATCTCTCCACTTCTTCAGCTAGTCACCTGTCACTTCTCCTGGTTATCTAACAAGTCACCTCCAGACTCTCTGCTGAGACCTCCTTGACCCTCCAACAGCCTTGATGGGAAGAACCCAAGGAAAATCCAGATATCTCTTGTATGTGACCCCATCTGGGCCTCTGTCTGTAGGCCCTGTAGTTGCTTCCAAGAGCAGCACTCTCCTCTGTCACCATAGGTCACTTCAGCCAGCCACCTGTCCTTATGAGACTCTCAGGCATGACTACAGTCCACCATGCCCTCACAGTTCCAGGAGATACTTATGAAACTCTGTGTGGCCTCCTCGAAGCCCCTCTCACTTGACTTGAGGTAACAAGGATATGCCTCTCAACCCTCTCCTCACCAGAGAGAGTCACAAGTACTCCGACGCGTCTCTCTAAAGAATCCTCCTGGAAACCCCTTTCTTGAGCTTTCCAAGCTTCTGTGTAAGCTAGAATCAGGTAGCTAGCTAAGGGTAGCAAAAGCCCTCTCCTTTACAAGTCCAGCTGAAGTTGGTTAGCACCTCAGGTGTGAGGTAGTAGTACATTTGTCACCTCTAGTTTGGGCCTCAGCTAAACCCAAACAGGAAGAGCCCTGTTTAACATCCTGTCACCATTGAGATGTAGAAATATGTTAGACACTTGTCAAAATCATAAAATTAATATTTGACTGTAAGGCAAATCTGGGTAAATAAAGCCTAGAGAAGGCTAACGAGGAAAACTATGACTAGTAGGAAGACAGACAAAACTCAAGAGCACGGGCCATGTAAGACTCCTCTAACCCCACCTGTGGTGCATGTTTCCATAGAAACTACACTTTCAAACCCATATTGCACTTCAAAGGGGAAAATAAACTATACTCTACATCTATGAAGCATAATTACAAGAGAAAGAAATGTCATATGATTTCCTTTCAGAATATTTACATGTGTGTTTTGTGTGAAAAACTAGAGAACAAGTGAGGAATGTTTATTCCAGTAAACATGAAGTATGTTCCACAAAATTATTCAATGAATGCATAGAAAAAGACTACACATTTCTCTTTTAGATTATTATTTTTTTCTTTTTTAGTTTCTTTACATGCGGGAGGACCTACATGATCTGAGAAGAGACCTGACCTTTGAAAACCTCATTTCAATCTCAACATGTGACCTCAGAGAAACTCATTTGCTCTTTGGAAAGTTTTTAAGATTTACAACCAAGGCATATTCATGGAATGAATGATTCCTGAAGAACCACATTACTGTGGGTTGAATTACGTGTCCTCAAAAGCTATGGTGGAGTCGTACCCCCATCACCTATGAATATAACTTCATTTGGAAAAAACGTCTTTGCAGATTTAATCAAGTTAAGATGTGGTCATACTCGAATAGGGCAGGTCTTAACACAATACGACTGGTGTCCTCATAGGAAGAGGCAAATGCCATGTGAAGACAGAGACACACAGGGAGAAGGCCAGGTGATGACACGAGCAGAGATTGGAGTGATGCATTTGCAAGCCAAGGAACACCAAGGAAGCCAGCATAGTGGCGTAGTGGTTAAGTTTGTGTGCTCTGCTTCAGTGGCCTGGGGTTCACAGGTTCGGATCCTGGGCGCAGACCTACGCACCACTCATCAAGGCATGCTGTAGCAGCATCCAATATACAAAATAAAGGAAGATGAGCAGAGATGTTAGCTCAGGGCCAATCTTCTGCAGCGAAAAAAAAAAAAAAAAGGAACACCAAGGATGGGCAGCCACCACCTGAAGATAGGAAGAGTCAAGGAAGGATCTTATCCAGAGTCAAAGAGGGAGCATGGCACTGCTGACACCTTGATTTCAGACTTTGAGCCTCTAGAACTGTGAGAGAATAAATTTCTGTTGTTTTAAGACATGTAGTTAGTGGTACTTTGTTAGGGCAGCCTTAGGAAACTAACACACACAGAAAAGAGAATTTCAGTTGCCAACGCAGAAACTATAAGGTAGTTTTCTTATGAGGTTCAGGCCTCCACTGAGTAACTGCCTGATTGAGAAAGTTGCTTGGATTGATGGTCTTTTTTTGAAGGAGCAGCATTTCCAATTTTGATATATAATTGATATATATAGACCTGTTATATATATAGGTCTGATATATAGACCACTGTTGGAAACAGTTGTTTCGTTTCAGCAACTGGTCTTGTCCTTTCTGACTTGAGTATTGATCTAAACAGATTCCAAGCCCTGTCGCTCTTTAGCAGGAATAAAGGGAAACCATTTCATTTCTCAGAATGATGAAAGAGCGCCTTGTAAAATTATTTGTAGAGACATGAACTTTTAAATATTTGCTTTTTCCTCTCGTAGGAAAAAAATTCTTCAGCATGGGCAAATTCTGATGCAACATAAAAGTAATTCGGTTAAAATTTCCATCATTGCCATGGTTTAGCGGTACGCTCACAACAACCACATTTACCCAAAAATTCCACCAATTCAGTGATAACCAAGAATTCTACATATTACTCTGACTACAAAAATCCATGAATTAAATAATAACTGTTCACATTAGAGCATGTGTAATTATATTTTTACATTGTATTCTTAAAAAGGAGCCATTTATTTGTTCTTCTTTCACAACTTTAAAAATCAAGGACTTTTTCTTTATGGGATGATGGAAATATTCTAAAATCAGATTGTGGTGATGGTCTCACAACTTTGTAAATTTATAAAAATCATCAAATTGTACACTTAAAATGAGGCAATTTTGTGGCATGCTAGTTATGTGTCAATAAAGCTGCTTAAAAAACAAAGATTTTCCTCTCCTAGTAGGAAATATCAGTTCTGCAGAACTCCTTGTAGAGTCAGGGTTTAGTAAATGACAATTGATGATGGTGTTTACATTGCTCTGGTAGTGGTCCAAGCAAAACGAAGATGCCTGCGTAGGTTGCAATTTTCTCTTGCCCAAGGATGAACGTGGATGAACCAGGACTCTGTTGGATGAAAGAAATTCCAGAGACAATGGCCCTCCAGAGGATAAATAAGTGCTTTTCCTGTGGTGGATCTAGAGCCTGGGATTAATTAATCTTTTGAAGACCTTTCAAGACACTATCTTTACAAGAATTTGCACTGCCCCTAACTACACACCCCCTACCCCATGCATGTACACTGATCGCATAAGAAGGGTTTAGTCAAGCAACGATACAATCTGTCACCTTGGAACCAGTAAAGAGATGTTTAGATCTACAAAGGGTTCAGATCTATGAATCTGACCACAACATGTTGGCCTGTTCCATGACAAATATGTGGGCAATGTTAGTTCTCTGAGCAAGTGGATAGGGGAGAAGGAGTGAGTGAGGAGGCTGATTTTTTTAGGAATTAAAAGACGTCTCATATATTCAGGACAGAGGTGTCCTGCGTTCCTCCTTAAAGAAGTTAGGCTGATCAACAAACTGCCAAGATTTCACAAATCACCTCTCAGAAACATTGACACTGCTCTCCATACGCCTTTACTCAGTGATTTTTCTTTTATATACCACTCTCAGACTACTCAAATTTTAAGAAATCTGAGTGTATTGGACAGTTTCACTCCTCCAGGCCCATTCCATAGGCATCTCCATCCTGCTCTGGGTGTTGGTAGGCCAACTTCTACAGGCTACATCCACTACGCCCCTGTCCTCTGGCTCTGGTGGGTCTGGGCCATTGGGAGGCTCTGGCAGGAGATTGGAGAGTGTAAGGGAAAGAAGTTGGAGATTTTATTCCATGGCAGACCATGGGCTGTCAGCAACTTGGTTCTCAACAGGAAAATCCTCCTATGGTGTAGCTTTCCATCAGCTCTGTCTCTCTCTCTCTCTGGGACCCAGTAACATAACTGCTTCCTTTCTTGCCTCTCAAGTCTAGTGGTGATACTGGCTCTCCACCGTTCCTTTTTACCTACCTGTAACCTTGACCGCACACTTTTAAGTAGTCCTTTGATTAATTATCTTCATTTACCCTTTTTGAGCATGCCATCTCATTCCTGATAGACTGAGGCCATCCTTTCCACAGAAAATTTCCTGTTTGCCCAATTCCTCCTTGGGCCAATCGTTGGAGTTTCTTGAGCCTTTGTATACTTAGAACTCAGTCCACTATCAAATTATTAGAGATAACATCTTCAAGAAGGCCAATTGACTTTATATGTATCTATTTAGGAGGCCACAAAATATTTTCCACAAAATTACTATGTACAAGTAAACTTATAGCTCATGGATATAGCACAGCCACTATTCACATATTGCAAATAACAAAAAAATGCTAATCTAGAAATTTCCAAGTTCAAAGGCAAGCTTAAGGATTTTTTCTCAGACAGAAAAAATATCTGCAATTCTGGAAATTCTTCCTTATACCCACCCATCTAACCTCCACTGATTTTAATGATCTGCCAGATTGGGAGGCCAATGGGCTAAATCTCCTTGGTGCCTTGCAAGGGAGGCACAAGAGACAAAGCACTAAAAACCACCTGTGACCCAGATTTATTAGGAGGAAAGTGTGGTCTGAAAAAGTAGAAGGGTATTTACTCTATAAACCAGCAGGACCCAAGGGTTGCTGTCTAGAGATCCTGCTTTATTAAAAGCAGCAACGGTTTCTAGTTTCCATATCAAAGGTCCAGCGGAGCAGAGCAGGGTGGCCTTTGTCAGTGCGGGGGTTACAGTGTTTGCACACTTCTCAAGAGCCTCAAAACAGTCTTCGTCCAGCGCTAGGCAGGGCGCTCTTCATTTGCTTAACAAGCTGTTCTCCTTCCTCCCCTCCTTTCCCTCTCCTAAAAGATAAGGCAAAAAAGATAAACAGTGCTCCAGGCCAAATTTGAATAATCACAAATTTTATATTAGAGAAGTCTGAAAACTATACTTTATTTTCTTTGTCCTTTTTGTTTTTTGCATATTTTTCAATACTGTGCTCACAGAAACCTAGCGTCTTAGCACAAAATGATTTATTTTATGGTGCAATTTTAGTGAATATGTAAAGCCTGTAGATTATCTGAAAACCAATTTTCAGTAATATTACCTAGAAAAAGGGCAAAGCACTTTCATAAAGCTTTCAAATCTATAATAATGAGCTCTCGACTGAAGTATTAAGAGCATGATCTTAGAATAACTAAAAGTATTATATTCTATTCTTAAGACATGAGTTCTGATATTTTATCTTTTTTTATTTTTAAAGTTAGTATTTTTGAGTAAATTAATGAGTTTACAGGTTATTCTCAGAAGACTGATTTCTGAAAAGCAGGATATTTTAGAGTTAAAAAATTTTTCAGAACAATATAAGTATTTTCATCTGCTCATTCTTCATTCATGTTTGTGCTCAAATTTTCTTTTTATTGCAGAATAGACAATGGTGCAGGTTATTAGTTAAGCTCCTGGATATGATCATTCATAAGATAAACTAGTGTGTCAGTATTTCTAAATAGGACAATCAGTCAGGAATTTCTCCTTTCCCTTGATTTATGTTTTTGAGTGTGTTGGTGAATATTTTATACATTTTAATATGTACAATAATTAAGCAAATGCATCTAGTATAAGTAATTTCATCTGGAATATAAACAATGTTGTATGTAAAAATCTAAAATCTAAATGTAGTATGCAATTTACACTAAGACGTTTGAGTTCTGCCAAGTAATATGTATTTTTTTTTTTTTTTTGCATCTAGAATAAAAATTCTTCCCTAACGTCCTCGCCCTGAAAGATAATCTATAGCAGAATCTACGTGGATCTGAGCATAAAGCTGACAAAACTTCTTTCATTGCAATAAATAATCCATCATCTAAGCTGTTCAATTGTACGTTGGTGCTTTCTTGTAAAGGAATTGCATGATACTTTGAGAACGTACAGCATGAGATTGTCCATGATTAACGAAACTTAAAATTAGAGGCTGTATGTTTATCCCATGTGTTTAATTCAGTTGGTGACTATAGACAAATTTTTATCGTGGAGGCAGTTTTTTTTCTTTTCTGGGCATTATTCTTAGTAAGCTGGGGCAATGTTGGGACTTGGGGATTGATTTTTAAAGAATTAGAGAGAATTAAATAATTTTGTAAAAGGATGGTCCTGGAACCAAGTCTCCGGTACATAAAGGTGTATTTATGATTCCATGACTCTGAAGCACTTTCAAGATCAAGTCAAGAGACTCTGCACAGTGACGCTAAGGCAGTAGGCAGGCCCCACGAAGAGGAGCAATCCTGTTTCAAAACGAGGTAATGGGCTGAAGCAAGGCTTTTTAAAACTTTGTTTTTAATGGTAAGAAATATATTTTTGCACCACAACCCAGTACATAGTAACACACACATATCCTCACATTTATGTACAATTGAAACTAAATTTCACAAAACAATACTTATTGGAATTATAGCCAAAGCACTATTTTACTATTCTATTCTATTCATCCTATTTTTTCTATGTCAATCATGGCCCAGTAAGTTATTCCATGTCCCACTAAAGAGTAGCACTCAGCATTTGAAAAGCACTGTAACGTGTGTTATAAAGAATGACATGTACAGCGAGCAGCTGTTATTCTCTGATTTCCAAGTAGAGGAGGCCAAGAGAACATAAACTTTCTTTGATAGGTGCCTTCTACAAACTCTTTCACTTTTAGCCTCACAAAGTCTGTGTTGGAAAATCTAAGGCAGTGCTCAGAAACTTTGAACTTCTAATTCATTGAGATAAGTAAATGGAAACCTCCGAAACCTCAGTTGAGTTACGCAATCTCGTTAGTTAAATTTACTTACAGAGAGCAGGTAGTAATTCATATTTATTTATTTCATGACTGTCTGAAATGATAAATTAAGCCTATGTTTCTCCAATTGAAAACTGGGATAATCTCTTACTTCTAGTCACCTAGAGAAACAGTGGCAAAGAGATGAGATGAAGAGCCTCGCCACCGTTTTGTTCTCTCTCTGTCTTGGAAGGGGCGGCTGAGCCCTGCTGTAGCCTGAGAATCTGGTAGGAAAAGATTCTTTCCTTTTCATACACAAGAGGAAGTCTAGCATTATAGAATACAATTGGACAGACACTGGAATGGTCTGTGAGCTTCTGCCTGAACTTCTACCAATAAAAAGTCCGCTCATTTGGATTTAGTCACAACTCTCAGGGAAAATAAGTACCTTTAGGAGAAGTAATCGCCTATAAGCATCTAAAAAATTGACTGAGTTTATCAAAGCCCTTTGAAAGTGCCTGATAGCTAAAAATAAATGCAGCAGGACTCAGGACTCAGAAGTCAACCAAGCTGAGAGCGTGAAGGAAAGAATCCAGGACAGAGCACACACTCAGGTAGCTCCTTGAGGGTCCTGGTGAATGAGAAGTCACCATGAAGACACAGCAGAACACAAAAGGGGAGTGGGAGGGCGCCAAAGATGGCTTGGACCCCTGTAGTCGTTAGTGTAAAAGGCTCAGCTGCTATAGTGCTATCTCGGTGAGTCTTAACCTAGAGCGACTCTTGTTTCTTCCTCACATACCATCAATCTGGGGCAAGTAGGCAGGCTGCTAGGCTCCACACAGTCAGGCATCCAGGCTCCTTCCATCTTCCTTCTCCATTATCATCTGGGGTATTTCCCTTATCCCCATAAGGAATGTTTTCTAAGGAAGCTTCCTTTACATAGAATTTGTTCCAGCTTGGTTGAGCGGGAAAATGCATGAAGGAGCATATGCTCAGTGTTTTAAGACTCAGGACTGGAAGAGGCACACAGCACTTCCATTTATTTTCCCCTGGTGAAAATGAGGTCACATAGCCATGTTTAGCCGCAAGGATTGAGGGGGCGGGGGTGGCAGTGCTGGAAAATGTAGTCCCTGACTTGGTGGTCAGATCCCTAGCCCGACCGAATTACTAGGGAATAATGGGAGAATGAACTTCAGGGGATAGCCAGCAGTCCCTGCCACAGCTGCTTCTGAGTCAGCCCTGGCTTATAGAAGATTTCTGTATCTACTGTCCCAAAGCAGACCGTGGTGTATTCAGGATGCTGTGACTATGTAAAAAAAATTCTTTTTTTTTTACTTAGGAAGGTTTGTTCTGAGCTAACATCTGTGCCAATCTTCCTCTATTTTGTATGTGGGTCACCGCCACAGCATGGCTGACAAGTGCTGTAGGTCCGCACCCGGGATCTGAACCCACAAACTTGGGCCGTGGAAACAGAGTGCACGAATTCAACCACTAGACCACAGGGCTGGCCCCTATAAAGCATTCTTAATAGTGCAAATTTTACTTGAACATTTATCATCAGGTCATTGACATAACTACAAAGCCTTTTGAAAAATAACCTCATATTAATTTTAAACCAATTTTTCTATTAGCTTGGAATGCTTTACACTGCTAATATAAAACTTCTGGGACTAAGGCCATAAGTTAAAAGTGAACATCTTTAATCAGTTCCAGATTTCCATTCTAACTTCTAATATAAATCTTGCTCCTTGCATTTAATATATAGTGTAAGAGACAAGGTATGATAGACAAGCCATGAGCTTTAAAAATATTGGTTTGAACAGAAATCAGGCTAAGTGTTAAGGTCTGACAATATCATTTGTACTCAAAATATTCTTGCATGTAAGGAAAATTAATTTGTGTTCTTTGTATGTAAAACAATGCATAGCCTAGATAAAATTGTCTGCTAAATTTATAAATAATCTAGACTTGAATTTTAATTCTTAGAAGACTTTTTTTTTTTTGTGAGGAAGATCAGCCCTGTGCTAACATCTACCAATCCTCCTCTTTTTTTTTGCTGAAGAAGACTGGCCCTGGGCTAACATCCATGCCCATCTTCCTCCACTTTATATGGGATGCCGCCACAGCATAGCTTGCCAAGCGGTGCATCGGTGGGCACCCAGGATCCAAAACAGCGAACTCCAGGCAGCCACAGCAGAGCGCGTGCACTTAACCGCTTGCGCCACCGGGCCAGCCCCTAGAAGATTTTTTTTAAGGAATATTCCTTCAAATAGAATTTGAATGTAAAGGAAGGACTAGTTTTTAGCTAAGTGGAAAACTGGAATTCAAAACCCAATACTTGGAAGACACCTTAGATTCTAATTCAGAGTATTTCTTTGTCCATTTAAATCTGTGATATTCTTTAAGAATCAGTGTCTATGTCCTAAATATTTATAGGTGGCTCTCCCTTGTACTGATGAGATAATCCTCTGGTTCCAACATCAACATGATAGTGTGGTAGATGTGAGAGGCGTCAGCAGAAGGCTCAGATGGGGGTTAAATGGAATTGAAGGCATAGAACGTCAAAATCAAGCTTTGCAAATGCAACTTTTTAGCCTTGCTAACACTCAATGAATTTAGCCTCATCCCTGGGTTCAAATGAGATCAAAGACATCAACAAGGTCTTTGCTATTCAGAGTTTTCATTACGAAGGTCTCCAAATCATTTCTCCTCCTCTGTAAGGTTCTTATTAAAAAAACCATCACCTTCTCTTTTAACTGGCTGTGATAGTTTTCTCTTTTAACTTTATAGACTTCATTCATTCATTCATTCTACAAATATTTGCAAGCCTGCTATGTGATGCACTGTTCAATGTGCTGAGCATACAGAGATGGACAAGATCAACTCATGTTTTCATAACCTAGTGAACACAGAAGAAAACAGACAAGTATAAAAGTATATGACAAAAAAAAATCTATCAGAAAAATAAAGCAGGTATTCATAGAGCCTGATCAGGGCAGTTCTCCCTGAGGAGGTGACATATGAGCAGGGAATGAGGGAGCAAGTCATGTGAAATCTGAAGAAAGAAATTTCTGGGCAGAAGATAGAAGTCCCAAGGGCACACGATTAAAAAAATATATATGTAGTCTGGTATTTTGGAAGAACAGCAAAAAGACCAGGACTAGAATGAACAGAACAAAGCATGAGATGAGGCTGCAGAAATTCATAAGGCCTTTTAGCCATGACCAAGGGACTGGAGTTTACGCCAAATGAGATGGAAACCCATTGGAAGGGTTTGAACAAGGAAGTAACGTGACTTGATTTATGTTTTTAAATGATCACTCGGACAGCTGTGTGGAGAATTAATGGTAAGGGGACAAGAATGAGGCACTAGCAAAAAGGTTTTTACAGAAATGAGACAAGAGGGTGATTTGAATTAGTTTGAAATGGTGCAGGTGGTAAACACATATTTTTGAAAATCACACATAGGCTTTGTTAGTTGCCTTCCCAGAAGCCACCCTCACTTTCATTCCTTGCTAACAGTGCTCTGACATTAATTTGGTGCACAAGCCCGAGGGGATGAATTATGGTTGGTCTAATCGTATCCTGACTATCCCATCCTCCTTGTTAGACATTCACTTGCCTGACACAGCTCAGAATATCCTGGTTACCCAAAAAGATTTCAGAGAAAGTCATCTGGTGACACTTCTGTGAAGGCTTTCCTCTTATTGAAGATAGAAGGAAAGGGATTCTGTCCACCTCTCCTTCAAATCAAAAACTTAATCAATATGGAAAAAGATAAAAAATGGAAAAGGGACACATTTCCCAAAGCGTACTCTATGAAAAAATAAATTTGAGAAACACTGTGATAAAGTGTAATAGATTTATTATCAGAATTTTTCAAATATTTATGTGTTTTATGGATGTCCAAGAGAGAGCTAAGAACCCAGATTTTTTCCAACTTATATAACCATAGAATTCCCATTTGGAGAATAATAATCTGGTTCACAGAATCAGTCTTCTTCAGAACACCATTATGTAATATTGGACAAAGGAGTGAATTTTGTAGAATCAAATAGTATTCTTCAAAATCATGGTACATCATTGATGTGCTCAGAGAGCCCACAGGAGGCTGCAAACAGCCAAAGATTTAAGTGTTCAAGTCTTCTGAGACAAAAATAGATCAACTACTTGGGAGAATCTACCAAAGTAGATGTTGATGTTAAGATTCAGATTCTCAGAAATTTTATTCATTCTCAAGAATTAGAAGACTCATTCAAATCAAAGTTTCAATAAAGATACAGCTAGAAAATTGCTTCCTGGTTTTTTTCCTCTTATTAAATAAGCTCATTATGAACTTTATGAGTTATTATGGAAGCTGCTAGCCTCTTCCCAAAAGAGAAGGAAGGAACGGAGAAAGGATAGAAGGAAGGAAGGAAAGAAAGAAAGAAAGAAACATCTAACTGTCTTCTTTCCAGACAGTCCATTTTGTCAGTATTAAAAAAGCATTTAATTTAAATAGAGAATCTGAACTACACTAGAAATTTTACCATGACAATTTACAGACAATTATAGGGAGAAATAGGATTTCTAACTATAATTCATTGAATCTGGTAGTAAAAGATAGCATGCTATGAAATTTTATCTCATCATAAGAAAGGATTAATATGGCTTATAACTAAATGTCAAAATAGATTTTCATTACATAGTCTAATTTAATTTCTCAACCACAAGATGTTGGCAGCAAAGAGTGATTTACACTTAGCTGCTCAATTCAGATTTTCTTTGCTAGTATTTCTGGCAGTAGACTTTATACTTTACTGGTAAAACTGTGTAATGAAAATCAACCAAGAATATTCTCTTAAAACCTTACTACTCAAAGTGTGATCCATAGCCTAGCCTAGCAACTTTGGCATCACCTGGGAACCTGTTAGAAATGCAGAATCTTAGGCCCCACCTCAGACCTACTAAATCAGAATTTGCATTTTAACAAAATTTCCAAGTGATTCATAGGCATATTAAAGCTTGAGGAGCACTGTCTTAGAAGACATTCTCCAGGTGTTTTACTATCACTGAGGATTGTTCTGCCACCACCTGGGGTGATCAGCAGGTTTTCCTAAGAATCTGACGCTGGGATTACAGTTCAACCCTTTCACGGTGTACCCACTGATAATGTAAGATCTACAATAGTCTGAAAATACTGTTTAGAGTGCAATATACATACCACACTTTGTGAGGATCTGATGTACAAATGTGGAATAGATAATTAATTTCACATCTTACCTGTGTAGTCTTTCTTTATTAGGGCACAAGTTTACAAAGCTTTGTGTGTGTGTGTATGTGTGTGTGTGTGTGTGTGTGTGTGTGTGTATGAGAGAGAGAGACAGAAAGAGAGAAAGTGAGAGAGAGAGAGAGCTGCCTGGACTCCAAGTTCACCAATTAGCAAAAATGCCAACAGCCAGGTCTTTAGCCACTGAATTTCCTAGAACAAGACCCTCACATTATTAGAAGTATTTGGCTTCTTTGAAATACTTCCACACTAGATTCTGAACCAAGTTTCTCTAAAATCCCCAAGTTTATTCAAAACTTAGCCCACTCTCAAACACGTTATCAGACTACCCGGGTGGCATGAGCTCAGTTAAAATTTCAAGAAGCTCTGATCTTCTCAGAGCCTGAAATTCTCTGTGCACCAGACCACAGGGGCAGTGATACTAGGGAGATTTGGCATCTGACAATATGGTCTGGTGTGTTATGCTGAAGTACAGTCAGGTCCTTGACTGCCTTCATTCTGCCCCTGCTGAGCCCAAGACTTGGCCTTCCCTTGTAGACCCTCTTGCTCTGCCTCCTTTTCCAGTAGTCTTTGCTACAGCTACATTCTTCACGTGAGGTTTGCAAGCACTAAGATTCATATGTCCATCACCTCTTTCAAAGAATCAACTCCTCCTAATTTGAAGAGACTGAGGTAGCTGGAATTTGGGGCAGTGAAGTTGTTCATTGTTGTTCATAGTGGTAATCCTTAGTTGTCAGCCTTAAAGGAAGAGAGAGGGAACTAAAAGTTAGGACCAAGGCTCAGGCTGATAGAGTGGAGATTTGAGTGAGGGCTTGGTATCTGGTAGCATCAGGAGAGAAAGAAGATGAGGCATACGTTGGCAGAAAAGGTGGGTAGGAAAATGAGGAAACCAGCTACTATATGGGAAAGCCAACATGATTTTTGGCCTTAATGCTGGTCCTGTGTATAAACATGTGATGATCTAAGAGGGCCTTCACTCAGTCCTCCCTCTTGGATGGAGCAGACACATACTCCAGGGTCACCCTCAAGACCCATCTTTCTCACCCAGCTTTCCCCAGACACCCTAAGTGTTTGAAAGCAATCTTATAAATCATACGTCTCCAAAGAGCCCCAAATTGTTAAATCCCCATAGTACTTGGCCTGTCAGTCCCATTCCACATGTAGGACACTTTCTTCTTAATAGTCTCTACTCTTGGTCATCTGAGATATGACATCTCCCTGGTTCTCTCACCTCTCTGATGATTCCTTCATAGACCTAATTGTGCATTGCTTTTCTTCTGCCTGACCCAAACCTTTGGTATCCTCCAAGATTCTTCCCAAAGCTCTATTTTTTTTTCACTTTCCATATGCTCTCCATCATCCATCTGTATGATAATGACGCTACCAAGATGATACCTTTAGCACAGGTGTCTCTCCTGAATCTCAAAATAATCTAATTGTCTCTGGGACATACTCACCTGGATGTCCCTCAGAAATTCAAACTTAACACAACCAACCCTGCTGTAATTATCTTCCCATGCTAGCCTGCTCCGCTCCTTTACACCTTATCACAATGAATAGCAACACCCAATCACCCGAGAAGTGTGGATACCATGCTCAATTCCTCCCTTGCCCTCACCCCATCCTTCTCTACTTAGCCCTTCAAGACTCATTTAATTCAGGCTCTTGGCATCTCTCTCCTACATTAATATGTTAGTCATTTAACCAGACTATCTGCTTCTAATTTCCTATCACTCTGATCTCTTTAGACATGTTTTTCTACTGGATAAAATAATTTCTTCTGAATGTAATAAAAATTCATACTCTTTAGCGTGACATATGAGGTTTTTATAATCTAAACCCTGCATACCTCTTCTGTGTCTCTTCCTACTGCTCCCTGATCTATGCCAAATGCCTCAAGTTCCCTGAATGCACCATGTGCTTTCACGTTGTCCTGTTGCTCCACCACCCTATCCAGTAAGCACCTAATCATGTTGGAAGGTTCCATTTGGATGGCCCCCCTCAGATAAAGCTTTTCCTGACTCTCAGAATTGCCCATGCGTTTCTTTGTTCTCACATGGAATATTACACTTTTAGAAAGTGTAGTACTTGGGGTCAGCCCCTGTGGCCTAGTGGTTAAGTTCAGCGGCACACTCCGCTTCAGCCGCCTGGGTTCAGCTCTGGGGCGTGGACTTACACCACTGTCTGTCAGTGGCCATGCTGTGGAGGTGGCTCACATACAAAAAGAGGAAGATTGGCGGTGGATGTTAGCTCAGGGTAAATCTTCCTCAGCAAAAAAAAAAAAAAAAACCAAAATTGTAGTATTTTATTTATGTCATACAATGTTGTACAATTTATGTATGTATACTGTAATTTCCTTGAGTGGGGGATCCTGTCTTGTTTGTATTTGTATTTGTAGCACCAAGCACAGTACCTGGCATAAGGTGGGTGTCAGTAAATATTCACTGAGAAGAAGGATGAATATATAAGCATGAAGTGAATTCAAGGAAAACAGGGAACTTGTCTGTAGTTTTCTTGCTGATGCCTAAAATTTATCATGACAAAGCCGAGTCTAAAGTGAAATGCCTCTGGTACACTGAACAGCATTCACAGCATGGGCTAAAGGAATGACATCAGTGTCATTCTTGTGGTGGGGACCCTGAAAGGAAGCAGATCTTCTAAGGGCGTGGGCACTGACAAGTGGTCAGGGAGGTTCCAGAAGAAGAGGGGCAGATTTTATCTGTTAACAGATATCTGAGTTACAAATAAGAGGAGCATAAAAGAGCAAGAAAGCCTAGCCTCAGACAAATGTTTCTCTCTCCACTTCAATTCACATACAGGAGACCTTTTGAAGTTGTTTACAAGTCAGACTATCATCTCACTTCAAACAATATCCGTAGCCTGTGTACACCTCCTATCTCTTTTAGCTGAGTGCTCTCTTGTGAAAACTGAGGAATTTCCCTAAATTGAAGTCAAAAGTCATTTGGAAGTCCTGTCTGTGATAATCAAACGAAGTTATGAAATCTGGGATTCTTTTTTTAAGACGGTTCTCCTGCCTTAAAAAAAATAGTCTGGTGCTACTGATAGTGTGGTTTAGAATGAGAGTCTGTTATGAGGGTAGTGGAAAAGGTTTAATCCTGCCCCATTTCTTTTCTGCTCTATGGTTTTTACTTTATAAACAGCCTAAGGGACTCAAAGTCTCTAAAATGTCCATTGGCAGTAACTACTGTCAATACAGACATTGATCCCAAAACAAGGATTCATTTCAGTCAAGCCACTAAAATTTCATTTGATTCAATGAAAATCTTTTCAGTGGAGCTATGAAAGCATTTTTGCCCATTCCCTAAACTATTACTAGTTGGAAACTGAATTGGATTCATAAAGATTTATGAACACTTCCAAAATAACTTAACAGCCAAAAGCCATATAGTAACTTTTTCCATGTCTGAATAAAACGTGAGGCTTGTAGAAGTGGCAGTTGTAAAAGGGCAGGGAGATTAGATTTGGATCATTTCCACCCAGACCTTGCTCAGTCTACTGCAGGGCCCATGTCTGCTGCCCTTAAAGTATTATGCAAGCTTGCTGAAGCCTTGGAGTGCAGTCTTTATACTATTAACTTATTGGAGTTCAGTTAAATATTAGTAT
Source organism: Ceratotherium simum simum (assembly GCF_057802395.1). Lineage (NCBI taxonomy): Eukaryota > Metazoa > Chordata > Mammalia > Perissodactyla > Rhinocerotidae > Ceratotherium > Ceratotherium simum. Next base: position 59,851,455 of record NC_141908.1, read on the forward strand.
AACCCACCCCCAATTATTGGCAGAAGTGTAGAAGGGTTAACTATATCTCAAGTGTGAATAACCTGAAAATTATTCTGAATAAGGGTTGAAATGGATTTATTTTTACATTTATACCTGCATATGGGTAGGTCAGGTGGCCCAGGAATTATTTTTAATGAAGTTTCATTATTAAGATTTAGCTTACGTGGATCTAGAAAGTCATCCTGTTTAATTTCTTTCCTTCAACCTCATTTCCAGTGCTTAACTCTTATGCACGTGAAAAGCACTAGGCTAAGCAGAGTGGCTTCTCAAAACTGCCTTGATAGAGAGAGTGGTTCAGAGTTTGTATTCCCAAGGCTTCCTTAATTTACAAGGAAAAAATTGTGACTCTGAAGTCGACTAAGCTAGGAATTAAACAAGTAAGTACTGTCAACATTTAAGGGCAAGATTTCTTGGAGAAATCATGGATGATTACTCAGAGTAGACTCATTTTCTGATGTCTTCAGATACCAAGCTTCTCTTCTCTACACACAGATATCATAGGCCCTGAGGTGTATTGGAAAGAAATAGTAAAAAATAGTAAATCTGAATAGCAGACCAGAACTTGAATCCTATTACAGTCACTTATTAATACTATAACATCCTCTCCAGGCAATCTCCATGTCTTTAAGACACTAAAACCAGTCTAGACCAGCCATTTAGCTCTGTTCACAGCAATTGCACAGGAACATTTGGATCTGCTCCTGTTTTGTCAGTTTCCGCCTGTTTCCTGAACCTTAGTTTTGCGTTCTTTTTTCCCCACTTCTGTTCTTCGGTTGACTGGATTAATCTTGGTTACTCTAACTCGAACTTGAGGAAGGTCTTTCTATTTTTTCCCAATTCTGTTCCCAGAGACCCAAGCCCTGGCATCCACTCTGATAGCTTTCCTTCAAGATGGGTCAATCCAGTCTCCTTGTAAGGGAATGTGAGAGAGTCAGGAATGTAGTCACCTGCCTTGAGGAAGCCACTTAAAACTTTGGAAGCCATTGTCTCATCTCTACAACAAGAGAAATCATTCTACTTAACTCAATATTTTCTTCTAAGGATCAATAGAGTTAGTGTACATAAACCTGTAATATAACCTTTATTTAAGTAGATAGGAATAGGCCTTGGTAAGACAGCATTATCTCCTACCTAACTGGTAAGTATTCTAGGTAGCAGAGTACTGACTGTAATTTTTAGTTGAGATGCTTCTAGACCAGAACTCTACATATAATTAAAACTGGTATCTCAGTACTTTGTACTAGTAATAAAAGCATCCACTAGGATTGACTTAATTCACAGAAGAACGTGAATTGCATGTAACTTATTATACTACTAACTTTTAAAAAAATCAGCTAGGTAGTAGACTTCTGATACTAATTTTCAATCTCTCCTCTTTGAAGAATCAATGATAATCTTTACTCAGTTTTGGCCAAGAAAATTGTTGTTAGCATAGTCAATGCTTTTTCTTATCTAGTCTCTTGACCTAGTTCCGGTACATCCTTCACCTCTATGCCCCAATTTGTACTGGTATCACGTTAATGTGACCTGGGATAGCACTCCCTTTTATTAGGAGTTATTCCTAAATATAGAGGCTTCCCAATTTTTTCACATGCAATTACTCAAAGCTCAGTCTGTCGTAATAGAGGTTCCAGTCCTCTCCAATTATGCTACAAAATCATCTTTAATCAGGTCTGTGTTACTCCAGGAATGTTCTGTCTTTGCAGTTCTCCCTGTTCTTGAGATGTCTGTGATCTGTCTAGGTGTCTTTTGACATTGTGTCTCCGAGTTTTGCAGTACTTATCTTACTTGCTCACTTGTTGATGAGAAGAATAACTTCCAGATTAAGCCTAAAATGAAAATCATGTTCCCATTTCTTTTTTTAATTTAAAAATGTAGACTTGGCTACCATGGCGCATTTTGTATCATTTCCTTTTGCACCATACAATGTCCCTGGGATCTCAAGATTTACTGATAATTACTTCACATTTACTTTAGTGCAGCTGGGAAAATGTAGTTTGTAAATTGTATAGTTTCATACAAGTGAAATTTGATTTTGGTCATTTACCAGAAGACCACATATATAAGAGTACAAAGGGACATGAGTCCTGGGGAAGGCAATTGTGAAACCCTAGTAAAGGAAAAAACTGTTTCTCTTCTCTCCACTAATCACTTCACAAATGTGTGGGTTTTCCACACCAAGAAATTCTCTAATTCTCTGAAGACACCAACTTGGTGTCCTATGATTTAATTCAGTTCTGACACTAACCACACAGAGTTAGCACAGGCCTCACTGGTTAAGGGCTCAGTCCCACAAAAAAGATGCCTTTCACAAGTCTGGGCCTCCTGTACTTCTGACTGACCAACTAAAAATCGGAGGTTCCCAGGACCGCCTCCTCAGGGTCACTAATCTGCTGGAATGGCTCACAGAACTCAGGGAAAAACTACTTGTGTTTACTGGTCTATTATAAAGGAAATAACCCAGGAATAGACAGATGGAAGAGATGCATAGGGCAAGGTATAGGGTCAGGGAGATGCTCAGAGCTTCCATGCCCCTCTCGGCTCACCACCCTCCAAGCACCTCAAAGCATTCACCAACCCGGAAGCTCTCCACACCCCACCATTAAGAATTTTTTTTAGGAATTTCCATTATATAAGCACAACTGATTAGATCATTGGCCGTTGGTGATTGAACTCAATCTCCAGCCCCCTCCTCTCTCCTTGGAGGTAGGGGGATGGGGCTGAAAGTTCCACTCCTCTAATCACATGGTTGGTTCCCCTGGCAACTAGCCCCCTGTTCTCAGGAGTTTTCCAAAAGTCACCGTTATCTCTCCAGAGCTATTTCAGGAACTGGGGACAAAACCCAAATATTATAACAAAAGATGCTCCTTTCACCTTTATCACTTAGGAAATTACAAGGTTTTAGGAGCTCTGGTCAGAAGCTGGAGAGGAAGACCAAACTATGTATTTCTCATTATATCACAGTATCATCACTAGAAAACCTGTTATTCAACAATTCTGGAAAGAAAAGTTAAACTTTTCTATTCTGCATATACTTAACTAAGCCAACATATAATAAGATAAATGATAGATAGACAGATAGATAGATAATCTAGATAGATAAGATAGCCAATTATAGATATTGACATATAGACATACAGATGTTGGCATTTATTCAAGATTCATATTTTTCTTCTCATCTCACCTTCTTGAATAGAGTTATTAACTGAATTGAATGCCGTTTACCTGCCTATCTGCCTATGCGTGGTTTCTGATTCCTGTTGCAGGCTCTGAAAAAACAGCTTTCTCTGGCTGTGTATGGTAACTTAAAACAATAACATTTTCAGAAATGAAAGTAACTTTAGTGACAATCTAATTGAACTCTTTTTATTTTAATAACAAAGAAGATGTAAAAATATAAGGGCAGTTCTAAAACTGGTTTTTATAAAGCTTGCCAATTTTTATATGAAGCATGAAAAGAGTAAGAAATATGTCTACAATCCACACACACAAAATGTTTATATTATTATTGTATTGAATTAGTATTACCAGCCTTTAGACAGTAATAAAAAGATAGGTCTGAAATTGATTTTTTCACTTTTATCCACAATTCTAATGAGTTCCTTATGAACAACATGTGGTTTTAAAACCAAAATAGTTTTTTTTAGTTTCTATAAACAGAGGAAATTTACTTTACTGAGTCAATAAACTGTGCAACTGTTATAAACAAAGCTGATTGTCAATGTATACCAAAAATAGAACACCCAAGCTGTCTGCTGGTCTTCCAATGGATAGACATGAGATAGAGCTGAAATTATTTTTGTATTTATAGTATTAATCATTATATTTTACTAATCCAAATTAGAATGATTTTTCCAAAGTTCCTGTAGGATTTTAAACAATTTAGGAAATTTCGATGCATTAAATTATTTCTATTTCCCACTTTTGTCCTTACAAAGTGGTATAGCCTTTTTCCACTATTTACATTCTTCCTACTTACTGATGCTATTTTAGTCTCTGATGTTCTCTTATCTCTTTTATCTAGTCTACAAAGACTAATCTCTGTGTTACTCCAATTTGGTCTTGTTTAAAAAAGGAAAAGAAAGTTATATAAATGTAAGATTAAACTAAATTTATTTCCTTTAGTCCAGCACAAAACATTTTGCTACTCTGAAAGCATCACTGTTACACTATATAATTTGCGCTATGTTCACAACTTATTTGGTAAGTTGCTTTGAAATTGTTTTCTGGTTTCAAGTTTATATGTATTCTAATCAGATGCCAGCTATTCAAGAATAAGAACAGATCTTTAACTTCTTTTGTGTCTTCAAAGTGCTTGGGACATATGTACATAAATGTTTGTTGTGTGATATAACTTTACACATGATTAACCAATTTTACACTGTTTATTCACCATGTCCCCTTCCAAAATGCCAAAATACTGTGTTTTTCAAGATGAGATCATGCGTATGAGAGGCTTCAGATAAGGCACTGTTGTGTAGCTCTTTATTTGTGAGGAAGATCAGCCCTGAGCTAACATCCATGCTAATCCTCTTTTTGCTGAGGAAGACCAGCTCTGAGCTGACCATCTATTGCCAATCCTCCTCCCTTTTTTTCCCCCCAAAGCCCCAATAGATAGTTGTATGTCATAGTTGCACATCCTTCTAGTTGTGGGACGCGGCCATGCTGAGGCCGGAGAAGCGGTGCATCGGTGCGGGCCCAGGATCCGAACCCAGGCCGCCAGTAGCGGAGCGCGCGCACTTAACGGCTAAGCCACGAGGCCGGCCCTGTGTAGCTCTTTTATACGTGGATTCTAACCTCTGACAATAGAAGAGAGACACTATAAACTACCTATCTGTGTGTCTCGTGAACCTTTGAGATTCTGTGGGGACCAGTTGTTAAATCATTCCAGTGCACTAATCCAATCTTCCAGGTCAGATTACTTATGAGATAAAATGCTGTCACATAATAACTATGTGTTCTGAAGGAAGAATGGTTTTATACCAGGTTCTTTATACACTGTAACAAGAGAAGCAATTGTTTCTTCTTCTGAACTGAAGCATGAAATAGACTTGGTTTAACAAGTTATAAAGTATCAGTAGTTTCAAGAGTTGTGAAAAGACTGGTAAAAAGTGAATTTTCTCAAAATTGCCCTTCTACTCCAGAAAAATTGCCCTGAACACCCCAGCTGGAAGAAACCTCTCTGTCTGGTGAATTTCTCTGTTATGTACCATTTTGTATAGCATTGGGTACCTATTGGCTTAAATAGTTATTTCTTGGTCTGTTAATTTCCCAAACTAAAGGGAACACTTCTAGAGGGAAGAAAATTAGTTTGAGGCCAAGCATGGAGGGTATTAAGCCCCAGGCAAGACATTCTAATTTATTTGGGTTGAGTTAGAGGAGCCATTAGGAGTCTCTGAGCGGGGAAATAACATTCATAGTTGTACTATAGAAAAAAATCATCTGCTTATGAATGTCAATGTCTGAAAAGTGACAAGACTAAAAATTGGAAATATTTATTGAGTACTGTTTATTGCCTGGTTGCCCTATTGGAATGTACATCTAAAGAGGATAAGAATCCCAAATCTGTTTACCACGTTATGCACAGTATCTCTCAGTTACACATAATAGGTGTTCAATAAATATTTGTTGAATGAGTGGATAAATAAATGTAAGCAAATAGAGAAAGAAAATGCCTCATTAACTTAGACAACCGTCCGCATATAAGTCACTGGCCCTGAGCTCAGATTTGCGTACATAGATTATTTCTTAAATTTTATTTATTTTATTTTTTGCCCCCAAAGCCCCAGCAGATAGTTGTATGTCATAGCTGCACACCCTTCTAGTTGCTGTATGTGGGACTCGGCCCCAGGATGGACAGAGAAGTGGTGCCTCAATGCGCACCCGGGATCCGAACCCGGGCTGCCAGCATCGCAGCGCGCGCACTTAACCACCAAGCCACAGGGCCGGCCCCATAGATTATTTCTGTAGGTAGTTCACTTCTATATAAATTATATCGGTGATGATGATGATGATAATGAGAAGAAAAGGAGAATGAAGGAGAAAGAGCTACTAGTGATTCAGTATTTATTACGTGTTAAGCTCTGTATTAAGTGCTTTACCCACACTCGTTTTCCCCATCCGACCAGAGAAAACTTAATGTAAGAGGTTGAAAACCAGGTTTGAGCAACGCTAACAAACAGCCCAAGGTTTTGATTGGCTGTTGTGGCAGACGCTGTCGATGCCCCGCCCCCTGGTCTACCTGAGCTACCCACTGCTGGGTAGACAGTTCCAGCAAGTTGGCAGCTTCCCAGCGTCTATGTCTCTCATCTCCCCCTGAGGGGTCCTCCCGTCTCTGGGAGCGCTCTTGTCTGCAAACAGGTGCAACCTGTAAGTGTGGAGAGGTTAACCCTCTACCAGGGGAGGACGAGTCCTTAGATAAATGCCCCAGCCTCCCGGTCTTGGCGGGGATAGGGGGGAGTCCCAGGTGTGTTTCACATTTCACAGTTTCTCCCCAGAACACTTATGATTGAGGAGACGTCTGGTTTCATATTTCTTTAAAGCAACCTTGTCATTGATATTTATATTCAAGCCTCAGGAAATTTGGTCTAATATTATAGATCAGGGTAAAAGAATCAGATCTTCTTGTTTCCTCTTGAAACTTCATTACTGTGAAAAAAATGATCTCCTATTGTCTTAGTTTGGATCCCCTAAGAATGGACCTTGAAACAAGCACTTGGGGGCAGTCAAGTTATTGGGGGGCAAAAAGGTGTCTCAGTAGGTTGGATTAGAGGGAGGCAGAGAGAGATTGTCCACATTTTCTTTATGCATCACTAATTGTTTTACATTTTACATGCTTCACTTTAGTAATTAAAAATATCTAATAGAGAAAAGTAAAACAAGCGACCAAATTAAAAAAAAAAAAAAAAAAAAACCCAAACACTACTTGCCAGATATGTCTATGAATGTTCCACCAACATCTCAGACTCATCTCTAAAACTCAGCCAGCATTATCCAAACACACTCTCCGTTTTCTCCCCATTCCAATTCTTTCTTCTGGTTGTTTTTTTGTTTAGTTTTTTTCACAGTACCACCGTTGTCCCAGTCACCGGCCTAAAAATGCCAGTCATATTTTAGTTATCCATATTACCTGCACCTGACCACTCAAGTCTATTTTTTCCCAGTGTATTTTATCAGTGCTTTCATTTTCTCTTCCCTACCCACACTCAGGTCTCAAGACTGCCCTTTATGCTGACACCATTTGTTAGCAAGCAATGTCTCTTCTCTCCCCAATGTATATGACGTTCACATTTGACTCTATTGTCTGGTTCTCTAAGGCATATCACATCTCTCCTTGTAAATTACAAGCTGTTTGAGAGTAGGACCTATGTTTTACATATCTTTGAATCTGCCAAAGGACCAAACACATTGTTTTGCATATAATAATGCATAAACATAAACTTATAAATATCCAGATTTTTCTCAGTTTATGACATTAGTGATGTAAAAAGTCCAAATCATTTAAGAGCCATTCAAAAAATACTTATTGAGCACCTGCTCTTTGCCAGGCAGCATATCAGGTGCTGGAGATATAGTGGTGAACGACAGCTACAACATAACCCATGTGTTCTGCTCTTGTATTCTAGAAAGGAAGACACAATGAAAAAGTGAATACATATATGATTATACATTAAAGAGCTCTGAAGAGAACGAACAGGATTGTTTGTGAGAGAACAATATGGTGACCTATTTTAAGTGGATGGGCAGGAAAATCCTCTGTGAGGAGGAGACCTTTAAGCTGAGACTGAAGAGAAGAAGCATGTGAAAAGTCAGAGGTGTGTCCAGGTAGAGGGAACAAGATGGGCAAAGGCCCCGAGGGTGACAAAATCTTGATGCACTTGAGAAAATCAAGCAAGGCCGATGTGGCTAAAGCAAAGTGATCCTGGGGGAAGTGGTCAATGGTGAACAGGCAAAGCAGTCAGAGGCCAGATCGTAGAGTCCTTGCAGGCCACGTTAAGTGTGGTCTGTACGGGAAGAGCAAATGGGAAACTATTTAAAGGATTCAAAGGAGGGAGGGGCATGCATGATTTGATTTAGAATTTAAAAGTTCACTTTAGCTTCTATGTAGAAAATTGATGGTGTGGGCGAGGGATGAGTAGGTAGCAGATTGTTGAACAGCCCAGACAAGATTACTGCACTTGGAAGAGGGTGGTAGCAGGGCAGAAGAAGATAAATAGGTGATCTTGAGATATATTCTGGGGGTCAAATTGATAGAACTTAATGATTGATGGATTAAATGTGGGGAATAGGGGGAGGAAAGATCAAGGATTTTTCCCCAAATATCCGATCTGAACAACTGCACAGATAGAGTGCTATTTTCTGGAAAGTGAGAGATTGGGTGGAGACATAGTTTAGTCGCAGGTGAGGAAACCAGAACTCAGTGTTAGATATGTTATGTGCACAGTGCCCACTAGACATCCAAGTAGAGACATCGGGTAGGCAGTGAAACATAAGAACCTGGAGCTCAGAAGAGAGGTCAAGGCTGGAGACATGGGTTGGCTACTCACAGTGGTATCTAATGGTATTATGTAGCTAGTATTTAAAGACATGGAAAATGGGTTAGATCTCCTAAAGAGGGAGGAGGGAAAGAGAAGGAAAGAGGGCTCAGAATGGAGACCTCAGGCTTTCCAACACTTGTGGTGGAGAAAAAGAGCCAGCAAAGGAGACTCAGGGTGGCTGGACAGAAAATGAGGGGAGCTCAAAAAAGGCACTATCATGAGAAGAGAGGCTTTCAAGAAGGAGAAGTGCTCACTCTTGATAACAACTGAGAAGTTGCATGAGCCCATAATAGAATCCTCTCTACTGGGGAAAACTTCCTACCAAGGATAGAGGCCACTTGTATTTTGTCTTTTATTCTTATTTGAGTCCTTTTTGCAGCTCCTGGTACATAGTGGGCACTTGATATACAGTCAAGCGTCACTTAATGATGGGGATATGTTCTGAGAAATACATTGTTAGGCAATTTCGTCACGTGAACATCATAGAGTGTACTTACACCAACCTAGATGGTATAGCTGACTACACACCTAGACTATATGGTACTAATCTTAAAAGACCACCCTTATATATGTGATCCATCGTTGACTGAAACGTCATTATGTGGCACGTGACTGTATATTAATCAAATGACACATATTAATTGAATGAATATTTAAGTTCACTTGAGGGTGAGTCATAGGCATAAGTAGTTTTTAAAAGTCCTCCTCTTCTACCCCTTCATGCCACACATCCCCACACCCAGTTGTCACACTTGCCTACAAAAGCATTGACTAGAGAGAGAGCAGTATCTTCAGGCTTTGTGAAAGCAACATTAAACATCTTTTATTCTTACAGACTTAGGAAAAGTGAATTGTTCTCTAAGCCTTGAGGAAAGAAAGCTCAGGGCTAACACAGCATGTGAGGTAGTAAAGGGTGGCTGTTTCTGGAAAGGTGGTGAAATCATAACCATAACTGCAATCGTAGAAATAAGGTCCTGCCCCATCAAGAGCGCTACTGGCCGCTACTCGTCTTAATCACGCTATGAGAAAAATTGTGTTGAGTAGATTTCATTGTACAAGATCTTGGTGAAGGGAGGGAAAGAAAGAGGTAGGGGTTCAAATCAGTGGCTCTGACATTGTCAGAGTCTGGAGGGTGTGGGAGTGCCTTGATATACCTGCTTCCCCGGCCTCACCGGGAAATTTTGTGGCTGCAAACTAGAGGGATTGCTTGTTTCAGAATGATGACAATGTGCTCAAGTTGTAGAACTGGGTTGAAATCAGCACATAGATCTACTCAGAAAGAAATACACCCTGAGTGGAAAAACAGAGCAGGATCATTCCCCATGGGCCCCAATAGCTACTTTTCTGGAAGCCATTTCCTTTTTACAATAGATGTATCACACACCATTATCTGACTTTTACTTCGTTGCAAATAATGAGAGGGTTACCTTCCTCCTGTTTTGTGTGTTGACAAAAGAGTAAAAATAATTGGGTGGGGTTTGGCTAGAATATTCCATAAACATCTCAAACTCCACCTGTCTAAAACCTAATTCATCAGTACCCTGCATCTGTACACATTCACACACACGCACACACACACACACGCATGCATAACCTCATTCCTCCACTGTGTTTTTCTCTATGAATTAGCAACATATACCCAGATCCCAAACTCGGAACTTGGGCATCATCCTGACTCCTTCATCTCAGCTCTTCATTGGTATTTACCAATACTGTCACCACGTTCTGTTGGGTTCTATCTCTCAGATATCTCTTGAATCTATATTTCCTCTATCCCTTCTGCTCTTTTCTAGTTCAAGCCACCGTCATCTCACTGCTCATGACTGCAGGAACCTCCAAAATTAGGTTTTCTGTATTCAGTCTTTTCTTCACACTTCTGAAAACCCACAGCTGACCAAGACAAATCCTTGAACAGCTTCCTGTCAGCCCCAGGATAGAGTTCAAAATTCCTAACCTGGCTTAAGAGGTTCACCATGTGTTCCTACTTCCCTGCTCAGCCTCCTGTCATGCTAACCTATGTAAGGGCAGCTCAATGCTCCACCAAGACCACCTCTTCCAGTTCCTCTACCTGGCCCTGCTGAGCCACACCTCACTCCTCCTCTCAAACTGCTTAGCCTAACTCAGCCCTCCTAGTCCTTCAAATCTCTAAGTGTCGCTAAAGCGTTCAGAACTTTCTCTAGTTAGTAAAACTTTGTCTCTCTACCACTTGGGTGAAAATTTTCCTGAAGGCTTCTCCCGCCTTCTTCACTGTGGTATCCTGTGGGCCTAGCAAAGTGTCTGCTCAATGAATGTGCTGAATAAATGAGTATTTTAATCATGTGTCTGCCATTACAGCTTAAGACGTGCTATTTCAGTATCGTTTTAAGGCACACACACACATTCTTAGATGAACCCTCTTTCTTTCTTCTTTTGTGTTTTCATATAGCAATAATTAACAACTGGACCTGCATCTCCTGCAAATATCGGCCTAATCATCTGGGCTGTCTCTCTGGTTGTTCTAGACAGCAACCTGAGCCACGTCTGGATTTCATTAGGATGCGAATCATCGCCCAGGTCAGGTGCGTTGTGCTGTGGGTCTCCAGTGCATTTTCAGAGGCTGATTATAGTGTCTGTCTCTTGACCTCACACTGGGTGTACACCCCCGATGGCAGGTGTATCCGGTGCAACTGGGTGGATGTGTGGAAACGAGGAGAATTGAGAGCCTGAGAGAGGAATCCGTTAAAATGAGGCGAGTCACAGTGCTTACTTAACCCAGCCTCGATGTTGGACCCAGCAACGGCCTAAACCGCGTGCCATTCAGCCTGAGCGCGGCTGGTCTGCCTCCTCACGCGGGCAGCCTGGATTTAAGAGGAAGTGTAGGGAGGAAGGAAGTGGGCATAGAAAGGTGCAGGGCTCTGAGTCTTGAAGTGAATAGCCATAAGGTCTTTGTCACCAAAATGTTCTTCAGGGGAACTCAGGGAGTTCCTTTTGTTTGTAATTTGCGCCCCTCCGGTTAATGTTTCTAGCGGTTGCTTCCGTCCCAAAAATCAGATACAGCGCTTAATTATCAACGAAAGATCGGACGGTTCCCCGCCAAAGTCTCGGTGCTCGGATTTGTAGCTGGCCTTTGGGCCATGCCGGGCAGGCCGCGGAGCCTCTGCGCTCATAGTGGGGTGCGCGCGGTGTCGGGTTGGGGCCACGCTGCTCCGCATCCAGGCCACAACCACAGTTAAAAGGCGAAGCCCCGGGCCCCTTTCAGCTCCGCTCTTGCAAAGCCCCAGGAGCCCCGAGGCATCGCGCTCAGCGGGCTGGGAGGCCCCGGCCCAGATGCGCGTCCTGAGCAGCCAAGGTCCCCTAGCGCCCCCTACAGCCGCGCGCGGGGGGAGACGGCGCCCGGTCCTGCGACTCCGCGCCACGCCCGGGACCCCACCCAGCGGCCAGCGCCCCGGGACCGCGCGAGCACCCGCACCTCCCGACTGCAGAACCCAGGCGTGGGGCACAGAGGGCGGGCGGCATCCAAGGCAGCCCCCGATTGCCCCGCCCGCGGCGGCCAGACTTCCCCTCCCTCCGTCCGTCCCTCCCTTCCTCCCGCCCTCCTTCCCCCCCGCCGGCTGGCGCCGGACACGCTGCGCCTCTTCTCTTGGGGCGTTCTTCCCCTTGGCCGACCGTCGCATCCCGCTCAACTGGGGACAGTGGCCGTTTGGTGTTGAATGTTTCCCTCCGAGAGCGCATGGCTGGAGAAGCGAGGCGCGGGCTAGGCCCCCGAGGGGCCACCGTCCGGGAGGCGGTGATGCTGCTGCTGTGCCTGGGGGTCCGGACCGGGCGCCCCTACAACTTGGACACCGAGAACGCGCTGCTCTACCAGGGCCCCCCCAACACCCTGTTCGGCTACTCCGTGGTGCTGCACAGCCACGGGGCGAACCGATGGTGAGTGGAGTCGGACTCGGGCGCTCTCGGCATCTCACAGCCGGCGTGTGAAGGGCTCCTCAGGGATTCCCTGCCTGATTCAAACTTTCCCCCCTCTGGAGGAGGCGGACGGGGAGTGCTGCGACGGCCAGCTCGCCAGAGATCTGCTCTGGAAACTAACTTATCTTGGGGGTAGCAGCGCCCGGGGTGCGTTCTGGCGCGAGGCCCTGGAGCTGCGAGTTACGGGTGGCTGGTTGGGTGCGCGGGGTGGTGGGCGGAGGAGGAGGTGGGGGAGCGGCCCCGCTGCCAGCTGCACGTCTGTTGAGACCAAGAATTCAGTGGGCAGCACGGCTCAAGTCTCCGCGCACGTGCACATTTCTCGCTTTAGGCTCGTGGTGGGGGCGCCCACGGCCAACTGGCTTGCCAACGCTTCTGTGGTCAATCCCGGGGCGATTTACAGATGCCGGATCGGAAAGAATCCAGACCGAACGTGCGAACAGCTCCAGCTGGGTGAGTTGGGTCTGGGACCAGGAATGAATGACCTCCCACTTGTGGACCCCACGGTAGCACAAGTCCTGGAAGACCTCAAGTTGCCTGTTACTTTAGTCTAAAGCGAATGATTTTCACTCTTAACTCCACCCCATCCTCCCTTCTTAACATAAAAGTGGCTTCCTTCTTACTGTCAACATTTTTCTCTCTTTTGCTTATGACAATGATTGCAGTACCCTGACAAAACTATGTAGAGGAAAGTTCCTTACGATACATTGTCTATCGCCTCTTCCTCTCTCCTCCCGTGTGTAAAACACGTTTTAAAGTCTCTCAGCACATTAAGGACAGGATCCAGCTAAACCAAGACTTAAGAATTTTATTTCCATCTTTGACCTATTAACCTTGTTGAAGAACAGGCTAAGGGGCAGATCAGGACTAGCAGTTGGAATTGATCCCACATCCTGTCATTTAGCCTAAGAGCTTTCTAAAAAAGAAAATGATATAGCTTTACTTAGAATATGAAATGTAAAAAAAGAGCACAAAGGAAAAATTGGCATCTCCATTGTTACTAGAATTATAGTGAGGCTTAAGGTATAATTATTAATTTTCCTGTCCCCAAACTCTCATGTTAAATGATACCTCTATTCACAGTCATTTCTTAGTGTTTCTTCTTAGATTTGTGACAGTTTGAAAAATGTGTTCTGATGGGGGAGGGGAGAAAGTTCATGTTTCAAAGCTAAAGCAAAAGCAAATTTGCTTCTCTCAGACACTGGGGGGGTCGGGGGAGTGGAACGGGAAATGGAACTAATGTCAATTCAGACCTATCTTGGTCCAGACACTGTTGTATTGCTTAAGTTTTTTTCCCTCAAAGCACCACTGGGTCATGATTGGCATTGTTCCTACCCCACGTGAGGACTCTGTGACTCAGAGAGTTGCAAGTACGTTTTCTGAAGTTACTCAGCTAGTGAGTGGAAGATGGGATCCCAAGTCAAAGTCAGGTCCCCTTGGGTCTATAGTCCAAGTCCTTTCCCCTCATGTATGCATTTTCAATGCAAATAAAATTAAATGAAGAGTCCAATATGTTGTCTGCTGAGCTGATGAGTCATCTGTAAATTGTGAATAGGAGGTCACAATTGGTACTTTTTTCATATTTATCTTTGCTATCAATGGACTTTTGAGATTAGCTAGTAATTGCATCTTTATCCCCTTTTTCTTTTTACAAAGTAGTCTTTGCTTCTTCTCAAACTGGGAAGCTGGTTCTCTTCATTTAGAATGAATTCAAATAGAGTATGCACATAATGGAATTTTTATTTTTAACTCAGAGAGCATCCATAAAAGTCTAGGAGTTGTCTGTAGCATGTAGAATAAGCCCCAGTCTCTCATTAAGCATCTTCCATCCCAAAAGACAGACTAGGAAAGCACAACATGTTCTCAGACCTATCCATTTAGAATAATTCTGCAAAGCATAATTTACATTGCATGGGAGGGTTGTGGGATGAAGAATTAGGGAGGGGAGCAGACAACTTTGTTCTGCCAGAGGATCTTGATGAGATCTCCAGAGGGAAAAATTTCATTTCTGTTGTCCTGTCATAGTTTCCTGATCCCTGACATTATAACTACTGTTATTTAGCCTCTACTCCCTGTCTGGAAGGGCACTGAATCAATTTCTAGGTGTCTGTATTTAACTGGAAAGATCATGTCATAATATTATATAAAATTTAAGATAATTGTGCCTGTCAAAAGTGAAGGAAAACCTAAATTCTTTGGGCATGTGGAGCACAGAGATTGACTACAGAAATATCCTCAGAGAAATGTGCGCATGGTAGATGTGCAACAAACATGAATTAAGTGAAGATTTATTGGCTAAATGAATACAAGCAAAGTGAAAGTTTGATTGTCATTAGCCTGAAGGGTGAATAAAAGAACTAATTAGAAATAGCAAGCCAAAGTGATTTTTTTTAACTTTCAAATTTTTGGTCAATAAAAAAGGTATTTACTGAGATGAAAGGCAAAAAGGAAAACAAGATTTCTAGTCCATCAACTGGTTGAAACATAAGAGCTGTAGTAATAGCTTTGAATATTTGCAAGAGAGGTGACAAGTTATTTCTCTTATAACATTTTAAACAATTTAACTTCTCTTCTTTATATAAAGAAACTGTCTATTCAGAACAAACTCAGAAATAACTTAAAGCTGTAAAATAAGGGATTGAGTCAAAAGTCTAGGAAGGAAACACTGAAAACAATAAATTGATAACCAAAGACATTTAAAGATTCTCATGTTTGTGGAGTATGTACTATTCCTTATGATGAAGTTTCAAGGAAAAAAAAAATATATATATATACACACACACACAATCTTCTATATAAAATGGCTTCGGTTGTCCTGTCTCAACTGTGAGTGACAATAATGTATGGAAAATGCTTAGCTCAGAACTAGACACATAGACATTCAAATAATATTAGTTTATGTCTTCTTATCTCTGTCTTCTACTTAAATCTATATCTGTGTGTTATTTGTTATAAGCAGATTGGGGTTAATAAATAGGAACAATTAATAAACTAAGCCAAAAGTTAATTGTATAAATCAAAAAGTAACAGTTGAAATAAAACACAATAAAAAATGTTTTCCTGTGGCCCAACTAAAATTTGTTATAATAACTAAAGATTAAGCTATGATTGCCATATGAGTAAGGTGTTTTCTTTCGTTTGAAATGGCTTAACTTGCTTTCAAGGAGCTGACAGTAGAAGATCTCTTAAAATGGTGTCCATCTCTTACGCAATTCCAAATACTATCCGCTTGGACTAGTCTTTAGGTCTCAGTTAGAATTTAGGATCAAAGTTTGATTCAGATGGAGTTCTCCCCTTAAAAGAGGAGATCAATACCCCATCCCTCTACCCGCTGTGGATAACGTTATGGCGTACTGTGGTATATTCACTGTAGCCATAATCAGAAGTGAACAGCAATGACCATTTATCTAGAGTGTTCAGAGTGTGAGATGTTGAGAGTAAGATACCCCTTTTAGTGAAGTAAATTGACTATAGAAGAGGTGCTTTTCCTCCTGCCTGCAAACAGGCTTCCTCTACCTCCATCCTGCCTGAGAAGTGTCTCTGCTCTCACTTCCTTGGTACTTCCCTCTATGAACCAAGGGAAGGTAGTTTCCCCATCAGGAGAGTCTGAGCCCTGACTTGTTCGTGAAGACTCCATGTCTGGGGAGACCATGTTGATTTCCACATGTCCAGTTCTTTTTCTACTCAGGTACTCTGCATCCTTGCTGAGGCTTTTTAAAAGGAAACCTTGATCATGAATGCTTGCTAAATTAAGGCATCACAAATAATGACTCCATCACTATGCTTAATCATAGTCCATTCATGAATTACCAATATTCAAAGAATTAGAACATAATAAAACATGCTTGTAAAATTATACTAAAAAGATTGTCTTTATCTGGTTATTCAAAAGACATTCCAGATCTTTCATTACTTTGGAGTTGCCCCTAATAGCATCGCGCACACACACACACTTAAACTTATCTGGGTAATAGAGTCTAAAGTTACACAGTTACACGCCCAATACAGTAGCCAGTAGCCACAAGTAACTATTGAGCACATGAAATATGGCTAGTTTGCAGTGAGAGGTGCTGTAATGTAAATTACGTACTGGATTTCAAAACTTAGTATGCCTCCAAAAAGTAAAATATCTCATTAATGTTTTAGATATTGATTACATGTTGAAATACTTTAAAATTAATATTGATTACATATTTAAGTGATAATATTTTGGATGTATCAGGTTAAATAAAATATATTGTTAAAATTAATTTCACTTATTTCTTTTTAATGTGACTATTATACAATTAAAAATTTCATATGTGGCTTATATTATATTTCTATTGGACAGCACTGCTCTAGAGAAACACAACTTTTGTATGTAAAATAACACTAATTTTTAGCAAGTGCTTTCCCAGTGTCTATGTGTAAATGAATAGGACTTTCATTTTTCTTTTCCAGACCAAGTGTTGTATAGTTACCGGACCTTTAAACACCCTATTTGTGCCTCTCTTTTTCTTACTGGAACGAACAATGGTCCATCACAAGTTAGTCACCATTATTCCCCTTCATAGTTCTTTCTGGAAATTATATTACCTTAACCAGCCTCCAGGTTTATATTACATACCCTATCTGGAAAAGGTGAAGTTAATTAGCACTGCATCATTAAACTAATGATTACCTCACTCTGACTTCTGCCTCATTTGCAGGAATTATTAGCTTGACATTAAAAGACAAACGTCCCACTGTTGAAACTTCAAATATGTTCTTGATAACTTTTCTTTTTCATTTGCAATACTCTTTAAATTGTAGCTTATGAAGTTGAGATTGATGTTGACTGGTCATTTAGAAAAATCATCCCTGAACATAGGTTGTTATGCTAATTATGCAGAAAATCAAGACTGAGAGCTTCATTAATAAACTATCATGTTAAGAGAATTAAGTTACCTGATTTCCAGCAATTTCCCAAACTTCATCTCTAAAAGAATGATTTCCACCTAATTTGAGAGATGAGATTTTCTAGATGCATTTTATTTTTTGCCTTAAGTTTACTTGATCACTGAGTGATATTCCTAATGACTAAAAAATATCTCCCCTTGGGAACAGTTCTGTGGCCAGATATGGTAATCCATTGTATATGTGGGTAATTTATTCATTCAGTCATTTATTGAGAGATGCTGAAGGGCCAGAACCCGGACATACAGAAGAAATATGGTCCTTGCCCCAAGGGGTTTACAGTCCATTGGTTAGGTTGTTATAGGAAAGTGTGGTGAGAAGATCTGCTCTAGCTAGGAGAATAAGGTAATGTCTTCCCAAGGAACTGATGTTAAAGTGGGGAACTGAATGAAAATCAGGAGTTAGCCAGAGGAAGAGGTTATGGGAAAGGGTGCCAGGCAGAGCAAACAGTGTACATGAAGACCTTGAGATCTTTGAAAATAGGGCATCTTTGAATTGAAAGAAAGATGCATACAGTTGGACTATGAAGTGTGAAGTTGTTGGTAGGTTGGAGAGATAGGCAGAGATTATTTTTGGTACAACTTTATAAGCTTTCTTTAGGAATATAAATTTATCCTAAGGTGTTTAAAGCTGGGGAGTTATATGACCAGATTTGTGTTTTAGATAGATATTTCTGGTTGCAGGGTAGTGAGTGCTTTGGAGTAAATGGATCAGGACTGAAGGTAGGGAGACAGTTGTAAGAAGACTGTTATAATTTAGGCTAAAGATGATAGGGCTTATACTAAGACAGTGACAGTAGGAATGGAGAAAAACATAGAGATTTTATAGTTATTTAGAAGACAGATTCAGTAGGCCTTGGTATTGAATGAGAGAGATGAAGGAGAAGAAGGTTTCAAAGATATTACCCAAGGTCCTGACCTGGGCTGTTGGATGGATGATGTTGCTATGTCCTGTGAGATATGAATTAAATGTCTAGTAACCAGTTGGATCTATGGGTCCAGTGATCAGGAGAGGTCTGTACTAGTAATTCAGAGTTGAGAGTAATTGACATAGAGATGGTAATCAAAGCCATGGAGGTTAGTGAGGTTAACCTGGGAACTCTAGGCTGACTAGATCAGAGGGCCCAGGATAGATGGCAGAGGATTCTTACAATTTGAGAAGTGGCTAGAACAGTGCTGTGCAACTCTGGGTGCAAATTAGATTCTCCTGCAGAGCTTTAAGAATACCAGTGCCAGTCCTCATCCCAAACTAATAAAATCTCTGGGGGTGGGTCTAGGTAGGTGTACTATTGTGATTTATAACAAGAAATATATGTTTGGTCTTCTTCACTGGAATTTTCTAAGTGATGAGAGTCATAAAGATGTCTTTTATTATGTTAATGAGGTGACTTTTGGACCCCACCTAAGGATGGGGACTGGTTGCCAGTGGAGCCAACCAAATAATCGGAGAGTTGAAACTTTCAGTCCCACCCCCCTGACCTCCAAAGAGGGGAGAGGGGCTGGAAGTTGAATCAGTTGCTATTGGCAAATCTTGCCTATGTAATGAAGCCTCCATAAAAATCCAAAAGGACAGGGTTGGGAAAGCTTCTGGGTTGGTGAATACATGGAGATTCGGGAAGAGTGGTGCACTGGGAGAGGGCATAGAAACTCCCGGCCCCTTTCGCCATGCCTTGCCCTATGCTTCTCCTCCATCTGGCTGTACCTAAGTTATATACTTTTATAATAAATTGGTAATCTAGTAAGTAAAATGCTTCTCTGAGTTCTGTGAGCCACTCTAGCAAATTCATCAAACCCAAGGAAGAGGTTGTGGGAACCTCTGAATTATAGCCAGTCGATCAGAAGCACAGGTAACAACCGGGACTTGTGATTGGCATCTGAAGTGTGTGTGTGTGTATGTCTGGTGGGGGAGGCAGTCTCGTAGGACGGAGTCTTTAATCCGTGGGATCTGACACTATCTCCAGGTAGAGAGCATCAAAATTGAGTTGAACTGTAGGATACCCAACTAGTGTCGGAGAATTGCTTGGTGGTAGTGTGGAAACCACCCCCCTACACACATACACACACACATTGGAATTGGGTACAAAACCCTTAGTAGGGCATCAGTATTTTGCAGAGGTCTCCAGATGATTCCAATATTTATCCATGGTTGAGAACCACTAGAGAAAAGAGGAGCCTGGAAAAAAAGACTGAGAAGGAGAAGCCAAAGAGGTAGCAAGGATATCAGTTCAATGCAGCATTATGGAAGTGGAAGGATGAGAGACTTTGAGAAGAGATAAATGGCTGGCAGTATCAAAAGTTGCCAAGAAGTCAAACAAGGTAAGAACTGAGGAGGTTTCATTGAATTTAGAGAGACTTGGTTCATTAGTAACCTTGGTAAGACCAGTTTTAGTGGTGAAGGCAGACTGCAGAGGGTTGAGGAGAAGCGAGGAGTGAGAAAATATTGATAACAAGTGTCAACAACTCTTTATCTGCCTTCATTAATTAAATAAATTTTATAAATTACTTATTCTAGGTATTGGGAATAGAAAATTGAATAAGACATCACTGAAGCACTCAAAGAACTCAGTCTAGATGACAGGAGAGACAGGTAAACAGACAATTACTTATGAGAAAACGTAATAAACATGACAATAGAGACTCACGCAGTGGGGAGAAGAAATTGTGTGATGATGAGAGAAGGTCTCCTGGAAGAGGAGACGCTTGAGTAATTGAGCCAGTTCTGACCAGTTTTTGTTTTCGTTTTTGTTTTTGTGAGGAAGACTGGCTCTGAGCTAATATCCATTGCCAATCCTCCTCTTTTTGCTGAAGAAGATTAACTCTGAGCTAACACCTATGCCCATCGTCCTCTATTTTGTATATGGGACGCCGCCACAGCATGGCTTGATGAGCTGTGAGTAGGTCCACACCCAGTATCTGAACCTGCGAACCCGAAGACGCTGAAGGGGAGCATGCGAACTTTACCACTACGCCACCGGGCTAGTCCCCAGTTATGACCAGTTTTGATAGGCACATAGTAAAAGCTCAATAAATATAAAATGGATGGATACACTTCTCAGATATGGATGGGATCCTCTGCTGCACACTTCAGCATGATTCCAACAGGTCTAGGCCAGCCTTGGTTTCAAAGACTGCCTACACTCACCAGGCAATCTAAACAATAACACCCACTCCCTAGAAGGGGAGCTTCGAACTGATCATCTTTAAAAACAGAGATTTTTTATTTTAAGGGTAGCTGGAAACATCAAATTGGAAATGGACTTACAAGTGACAGGACTGGGCTGAGAAATGCACTGTATTCATTCTGATGCTTTCGGTTTACCCCCCAAAATTTTTTTTAAAAAGGGGTAATAGGGCACGTTTGCATGGAGATGAATGACAATTAGTCTTTGGGTGGTGAACATGACACAGTCTACACAGAAATCAAAATATAATGATGTACACCTGAAAAACCAATGTTACTTCAATTAAAAAAAGATAGAAAACCTTTTTCATATAAATTATATGAAATATCATAACTTACAATGAATATGTTCAGAAATAGTAAGACTGTAGATTTAATTGTCAAATCTCTTTTATGGGAAATACTTTGTGAAGTGGATTAGACATGTCCTTTTTAAATTACACTCTAGGTGGAAGAGTCTTGTGAATGTATACCCTCTGTTTGTGAAAGGTAGACCTCTTTCTAGGTCTACCTCACCTCGATACAAATTTTTGTTTTCTTGTGAAAGTTTTCTAGTATTCATTAGAATATCATTATTTTGACTGCAAATCATTGTCTCTGTAATGTCTTATTCCACCCTTTGAAGTTTGGACAGTTCCTCATCTCAGTCGGACCCTCTGTTGATACAGGACAATGCCATGGACTCCCTGACTGAGTTTTACTTCTCTCACACATTTTTTTTTTTTTTTCCCTTGGATGATTTTTTTTTTTTAATTTTTTGTTTATTGCAGTAACATTGGTTTATAACATTGTATAAATTTCAGGTGTACATCATTATACTTCTATTTCTACATAGATTACATCATGTTCACCACTCAAATACTAATTACAACCCATCACCACACACAAGTGCCAAATTATCCCTTTCGCCCCTCTCCCTCCCCCCTTCCCCTCTGGTAACCACCAATCCAATCTCTGTCTCTATGTGTTTGTTTATTGTTGTTATTATCTACTACTTAATGAAGGAAATCATAAACCTTGCTATCTTCCTGATCTCCTCTGTCCTACCCTGTGAATTCCAAAACCAAGCACAGAACTTCAATATCGACCTCCTAGCGTTAAGGGAGAACAGGTTTCCCTGGAGTTTTTTTCTGTTTACATTTTTGTATTGTTCTGGTTTCAGGGACACTAAAAATGGTATCCATTTTGTGATAGTTTTTCAAATGAATCCTTAAGTCCAAGAGATTAATTGAAAACCGTGGAAGTAAAGAACTTTCTTATTGTCGAATGTTGGAAATTAATGTCACAATATTATAAGAGTAGGTTATTATAGAAGTAGAATTAGTATAGGATTATTAATAATGTCAATATTTGGATTTTTTCCCTGCTTAACAGGGAAAAATACTAAGGGTAAATCCTTGTAAGATAGTGTAGGGTGGAGGTTGACAGTTTGGGTTTGAATCCTTCCTTCCTCCAGTTCTTAGGCGTTTGACTTTGGGCAAGATGCTTCATCTCCCATTACTTCAGCTTCTCCATCTGTACAATTGGGATAATGATAATAATAATACTTACTCACAGGGATGTAATGAAAATTAAATGAGTTAATATATATGTTTACATATATTAAAAGTGTGCTCGGTACATAGGAACTATGTAATGAATATTTGTGATTATGGTAAGACTGTGTTCCTCTAAACTGTGCTCACCAACTGTATCAGTTGTGGTATATTTTTCTGCTATAGTTAATAAAAAGACTTGTTTAAGTTTTCTGTGGGAATTTGAGGAAGTTTGGGCCTAGGGTCTCTGGAGGAGACCCTGAACCCAGCACCAAGCTCACAAGCGACCTGCTTTTCTAGAGCTCTGAGGCCGATTGCTGACTCAGGATCAACGCAGATTTATGAAACTGCGACCCTAAAACGTGGCACTGCTCCCTGGGACCTTTACCTCTGTGTTGAACTCTCTTTCTGAATATAATAAAGTAGAATAAAGAAAATAAAATGATAAAGTAAAAGGGTATATAAAATAAAATGAAATGAATTAGAGGACTGAAATAACTAGCTTTTCAGGTCTATGATTATATGAGCTGTTTCTCACATAAATTAAGCATGATGATTAGCCCATATCAGATTTTGACTAGGAAGTCTGAGAATATGACATTTAAATACATGTTTTCCAGAAAGAAAATACTTTGAGAATGGTTTCTAATTTTGATCTTTATTTTGATATTTTGACTCTTGTGTGCCACTAGACGAGCTGGAGGAAATGGTCTTAGAAGTTTATTACTTTCGTCTTTTGCATCACCCCTAAAACTTGGAGATTTTACTTTTCATTACTCAAAATTATTACTATTGAATTCATAAACATCACTGTTATCTTTTAGAAATATCACTACCACGTGATGCATGGGAAAAGTACATACTTTAATACAGTAAACATAATTTAGTAGATTTAATTGTAATTAGAATTTGATAAGAAAAACTAAAAAAAGGGGGCCACTTGACTTAAAGAGCTGAAGGCTGCTGATCCAATCTCGCAGCACTGCGAACTCCCTCTGCTGGTGTAGCCCAGATCGACATGACGTGGGTGTGCTGGGGAGCAGAAGCATTTACCATTCAGTGAACACCTACTAGGTCCCAGGCAGCCTCTCATGCACAGACATACATTTTCTGTAATCTTCATAGCCGTGCAATGGCAGGTCTTATAATCTTGTCATATTTGAATTGATTTGTTCCCTTTCAATCCCATATGTTTTTCTAATATCCTGAATTTACGTAGAGGAAGGAATTGTTTGTAGTATAAATTATAATTATGTTATATATATAATTATTTTCACTCAGTAGTTCTTTCTTCTACAAATAAAGATATCTTGAATGAATGATTCTTTATAGAACATAGAATAGAATAAAGGTCATTCATTTTTCAGGATTATTTGAGAAAAATTTAGAGTGGAAGAATTTGAAAGATATAGGACTCATCTTTCAACGGAATAGAACTTCAGCTTCAAAAAAAGCAATCAGGGGAAGTAAGGGCTTTCACTATTTTTCTGAAACTTGAAATTCCATCACATGTTTTGAAAGATCAGATGAATTTGTTGTCTCAGTAGCTAGAAAACCAGACTGAGAGCCTGAGCTGATGGGGAAGCCATAGCACTGTGACGCAGGCACATAAACATGTCCTTGCACCCAAAAGTCCCAGGCTCCCTACCCACAAAGTGTTTCACTCAAGCTGTCAGCAAGTTATAGAAAGAAGAACTTTGAGTCTGATCTTTCTCCTTGGTCCTTCCTCAGGGGAAATACCAGAATACTGAGAACTGATCTAAACTGAGGGAAAGGGCAGGGCAAGACAGGAACCATCTAAGTGACATTTTTCTGGAAAGCTAGAAACTTGACTGTACAGCCTGTGGGCAGATTTGTGAAATTTTACACATTTTCAGCTGAAAAAAAAGATTTAGAAAATGAATTTCAGAAAAAAGATTTAGAAAATGAATTTCAGTTAAGTGATAGTTCTGAAATATTTGTGGAGTTCCTTTTTATATTCTAGAGTAGTGGGAAGTAACAGATCTTTGCTTACTGACAAGTTTTGATTTTTGATTCTAATCTTTTCCATTTAGCAGCCCCATGGATTCAGGCAAGTTACTTCTTTCAGACTCAATTTTCTCATCTGTAAAATGGGATTGATAACACAGTCTGCAGCTACAGTGAGAATCAAATGTGTTAATGTGTATGATTAAGGCCTTACTGACAGCCATGTGCCACAAATATTTTATGGAGGAGGATATATGCCATCACATGTGCAGCTAAATCATATGTTTAGCTTGCTCCTTAAAATAATAATAATGTCAACATTAACTAACATTTGTGTGCTTTCTCTGCTAGGCTCTGGCCCAAGCACTTCATGCGTATCTCATTTACTCCCTACAGTCCTTGCAGAAACCCTCTGAGCTAGGCACCTCCTGTGGGTTCCAGCTGATTCTCAGTCTTTAATCGTCCTACTTGCATATCACACTTTGTAAAGATCTTCAAATCTGCAAATGCCGTTTCCCTTCAGACCATCTGTTACTATCTTTAAAACCTAAGGGAATAATATTTTGGAAGACAAGTAGGGAAGAAGAGTAGTGAAGGAACACGTCTCCAAAGCTAAAATCCCTGAGAGTTTGGTGAAGATTTTGCAGTAATACCATCTAGTAAAGGATTTTTGAGAGGGTATAATATATTTCAGAATTCTCTCCCTCTACAAATATGTATTTCATTCCTGCCTACTGCATGTAAGGCCCTGTTCTGTGCAGTGTGAATGCCACAGTCAACAAAATAGTCCATTTGCCCTCATGGAGGTGACATTCAAGCTTGAATATCTAGTCTTCCACAGTCTCTGTCATATTTTGGCACTTGGAGCAGTGACACTAAAACTGGTGATGTCAATAACAACAACAAAACAAGGTGGTGGTGGTAAAGGGTGTGCCTAATTGGCTCTGTGCCAACATCTTTTATATTCGTCTATTAAAATTACTGCTTTTCACATTTATATACACATGTATGCACTGATACAAAATCAGTAGATGGAAATAAAAAACTGAAGTAGTAAGCATACATCTTTATACGTTCTTTCTCAAATGAAAAAAAAGTGGAAAGAGAAAGATGGGCTTAATTTTTAGTATAAGGGATATTGTTTTCATGTGGCTTTGTATTTTTAATGTCTAGTGGGTAAATGCATTCAACTGCGCTATTAGTCATTCTAGTTGTATAAAAGCATGGAAAATGATCACATGTTAATTTCTGCTGACCTCTTTCATGTTAAACTATGTAAAGTACTTTTTCAATTATGAGGCTGATTTGATTGACTAAGAGTTTAGATTAGTAACGTATGAGCTGAATTGAAAACTAGACTATAAATCATTTCAGCATGACATTTGGATAAAATATAAAGATAATCTGAGTTTATTTATGATGTTCTGTCAGAGAAATTCATGAGAATTAGCTTTCTCATGACAGTTCTAATAATCATCATTTCTGACTGAATTAGAAATACTCTATTTTGACATGAAGAAAATTTGCTTAACATTTGATATCATATTTCAATATCTAGCTGAAACCAAGGAGGACATAAAAGGTATGACTATTATTTTAAAAATGGAGTAGTCTCTTTTCAAATATGGTATAACGCAGGAAAAGGCGTAACCATTTACACTGTAGAGCAGTTGTTCATAAGCTCGACTACACACTACACACAACCACCTGGGGAGCTTTTCAAAAAATTCTGATATCTGGTCTCAACCAACACCCACCAAATCTGAGCCTCTGGGAGTGGGGACCAGGTGTCGGCCTTGGCTCAAAACTTCCTCCAGATGATCCTAATCTCCAGTCAAGACTGAGAACCCCATAATAAAGGAGGGGACTCAGGAGAAAGCAAGGGTAATAGAAAGCTCTGGAGAAGGCCCTGAGTGTAAGTTGATGATGATGTAAAGGTCTTCCCTCACTGCCAAGATTCTGCAAGCGCTACAGAAGAAAAGGGTAAAAAGTTCCTAGAAATGAAGAAAAGACCCAAAGCAGCAGTGGGGACTCACAGGCTGTTGTTTGAACTGATCCTGTCTTGTAACCCGTGCTGAAAGGACCTCACTGAATTGTATGTTGGTGCCATAGGGTGCTACCTATGGCAGAAGCAGTGTTAGGAAGTGGAAAGGAGAAATAAATCTATGTAAATGTGAGTCTGTGTGTTTGTTCACTTATGTGGACAAATAATTGTTTCATGACTTTATTGTTTTCATCAATTTTCTCTTTGCCTGTGCATTCATCCTTTTATACACGTTTCAAATTAAGATACAAAGCACAAATAGAAGATACTTAGTCAAACCACAATGGAAGCTTCGAATGGTTTTTCATTTATTGATCCTTCCATTTTCATCACGCATTTCTGAGCTGTGTGTTGGGGATGAGATAATGATGAACGAGATGCAGTACTGGGCAAGATGAATTAGGTCATTATTTACTAAGCCTTGGAAGTAGACAGGATAATGCGAATAAATAAATGTAGTTGTATTAGTCAGGGTTCATGAGAGAAACACAACCGATAGGGTAGGTAGGTAGGTAGGTAGCTAGATATGAGAGGAGATTTATTATAGGAATTGGCTCCCTCAGTGTGGAGGCTGAGCAAGTCCCATTATCTGCCATCTACAAGCGGAAGAACCAGGACAGCTGGTGATGTAATTCGGCACAAAGGCCTGAGAAGTGGGAAGCGGTGAGGGGTGCGGGGAGGAGCAGGGAGTGTTGTGTAAGTCCTGGAGAGCTGCGAGGTACTCAGACTTGGAGAGAAAGATGTTTGAGGGAAGCGACATTGATAAAGTGGGGAAGTTGGGCTATGATGTGTGTGAAGCTAATCGTGAGATTCTGAGCTGTGCTGACATTATGATGTCACCTGGTGGAGCTACAACTAAAACAGAGAGGATGCAATGTGGAATCAAGCATCCCAGAAAACAGTTTAATAACACAAGAGTTTCTCTAGTCTTCATTTTAAAATGA
Organism: Ceratotherium simum simum; assembly: GCF_057802395.1. Classification (NCBI taxonomy): domain Eukaryota; kingdom Metazoa; phylum Chordata; class Mammalia; order Perissodactyla; family Rhinocerotidae; genus Ceratotherium; species Ceratotherium simum. The sequence goes on from NC_141908.1 coordinate 59,878,561, forward strand.
GAGAGCTCAGCTAAGGAATAGACAATAACAATTCACTATTTTTGTGCATAAAAACTTCATGGCCATTTTCCTCAAGCAATTTACATGGTATTTTGCAGTTCTAAACTATTGTATATTTCTATTTTTAAACTTTTGGGTGACATCTCTACAATGGTAGATTTGTTTCTAAATATTGGGTGTAATCTTGATGAAAGTGTCCACATTTTATATATATAATATACCACATTTTAATAGACACAATGTGTTATTTGTGACCTCTGTCTTCTCCTTAATTTTCCTTCTGTTCATTTGCCTTAGTTAACTGAGTATTGACTATAATTTTAGAAAGACTTTGGTATTTTCAGAGAAGATATTTCATGGAAGTGTATGTTGTGGTATACAATAGGATCTTCAGCATCAGGTAGATGGAAACTACCATTTATCATCTTTTTGTGTGTGTGTGAGAAAGATCAGCCCTGAGCTAACATCCGATGCCAATCCTCCTCTTTTTTGCTGAGGAAGATTGGCCCTGGGCTAACATCTGTGCCCATCCTCTACTTTATATGTGACATCACCACAGCGTGGCTTGACAAGTGGTGCGTCGGTGCGCGCCTGGGACCCAAATCTGAGAACCCCGGGCCGCCACAGCGGAGCTCGCGCACTTAACCACTGCGCCACCGGGCTGGCCCATATCATCTATTTTTGAGAGTAAAAAAAAAAAAGGCGATTTTAGTGAAAAGTCAAACTGAAAATTGCATCACGATGAAAATTAAAATTTTTTTTGTAATTCTTTCACTTTCTTTTGATTATGTTGGCATCATGTAGCCACAATAACAACTCGCTATATTAATCCTTACCCACCCAACACACACAATTGTCTTTCTCCCTCCTGCCCTCTCCCTCCTCCCTTCTTTTTTTCCTTTATTAATTTTAACATAGAGACCTTATATTTCCACCTGGACCATCCTTTATCAAGGTTTGGGCTGCAGCAAGATTCCCTTCCCATTCCAAGTAGACATTGCCAATCAACCCCGACATTCTTTTTCCAGATCTATCCTTAGTCATCTTCCTTTCAGTCTCAAGCTCCAAGCAGCCACTACGGATTGATGGGAGTCGTCATTATTCTACAAGAAACCTGATCAGAAAAACCTGATCATTATCCACGTTCCATTTTAACGATGTTCCAGACCATGAGAATCACCCACGTAGTCAGGGGTTCACCTAGACCTCATGAATCACTCTCCAGAGAAGGGCTAGGAAACTTTCTTCAGTTTAGCTGTGTTGAGGGTTTTGTTATTTCTCCTGAAGAACATTTTGGAGAACAAACAAATATATATACAAACATCTTCCTACACTCCTTAAACAGACAAAAATCTCTCCTAACCAGGACATTTAGTGCAGATAATTTCACTTCCATAATATTAGCCTTATCTATGTAGGTATTCTGAGTTTGCCCAGGAAGCTTTATCTAGGGGTCAAGGTTATAGGAGACAAAGTGCCTAATGATTTAGAGAATGGTCACTGTACGTGTATGAAAACTTGGTATCAGTGACCAGAGTTCAAAATTGGATAAACCCAAGTTTCACATCCTTCTCTAATCAAATCGATGCAAATATATTTACCTGCCTTTGGAATTGAGCACAGGTGGAATAGAACTGTCACATGGCAATTGAAGAGGGTGAAAATCAAGACAGCAAAAGTAATCTTAATCTGCTGCATCTTATTCTCCCCCAAATCATTTATTTGAAATCACTTTAATACGGGATCCCTATATTAATAATCCTTATATTAATAAAGCAAAGAAGTCACTCTAACAAAAAAAATGATCACTGGGAAGATCACTTGTTCTTGTACAGTTTAGAAGTACTATATTGCCCATGAGTAATATTTTATTTATGTTTGGCTTTCTGGCTATTCATGCATTTACCAAAGTGCCTATTGAATTTTTTTATTTACCACTGAAAGTATCTGGTTTTTCAAGCGTTTTTTTCTTTGTTGAAAACGTGTCACAATCCGCTAAATGTAAACCACAGGACAGTTTGTTTTAAATGCTAGGATTGTTAGTATGCTAATTACACACAGCTCCTTTCCACATGCTCGATCATCACCTTCCAGCTTCGATCAACTGTGACTTAAATGCTAAGGACTATATTGTAGTCTTTCTATTCCTAATGTCTCAATATAAGAAATGTTTTAAAAAGTGCTCTGGTAATGTTGCTTATATTGCTAGATAAATGGTCAAAACAAGGTGCAAATTCTTTGCCAAGCATTATACACGGCAGTTATATTTGCACAGCCTATGTTGGTTTAAACTGGTCTTCCCCCTTAGTCATGTTGGTTAGCTGTCTCCTACATCAAGGTCGTCTCTTCAGAAGGGTGTTACCATTGGAGGTCATTTCTACAACCAAAAATCACCTTGTGAGAGAACAGTTATGTAGGTACAGAGTAACTCATGGTTACCCCCCCCAGTGTGCACTGAGTATGAGATAGAGAAGCAGGATACGAGGACATTTCACATGTGGCTGAAGGAAAAAACATTAGGGATAAGCATGCATGTTTATTTTCTCTGCTTTCGTAAAATAACATTGTTTTCAAGATACCTGATGATGAAATTATTTTCATATGCTGTAGGTAGCCCTAATGGAGAACCTTGTGGAAAGACTTGTTTGGAAGAAAGAGACAATCAATGGCTGGGGGTCACGCTTTCCAGACAGCCAGGAGAAAATGGATCCATCGTGGTAGGTTATTGGAATTGGTCCACTGATAACATCATGAATTCAGATATTCTGGTGTGACTTTCACATCATTTGGTCTACTTTTATGTTTTATTCAGACTTGTGGGCATAGATGGAAAAATATCTTTTACGTAAAGAATGAAAATAAGCTCCCCACGGGTGTTTGCTATGGAATGCCCTCTGATTTACGAGCAGAGCTGAGTAAAAGAATAGCGCCATGTTATCAAGGTAAGGTATGATTTTGATTTTAACTGGATCAAGAGAAACAAGGGAATGCCTTTAAAATTTTTCTGTTTTCAATTTGGGATGTGCAGAGAGAGGGAGACCTTTGAAATAGCTATGTTCTTTTTTAACTACTCAAAGTATTCTTTCCTTTTTTACCCAACTGTACAAGTATTAGTTTTCAGAAATGTACTTTGTGTTTTTAGGAATAGAAATTCTACAGTTTAATTTGAATAATTCTAGAGTCTAGTTGATAATTACCCAATTCTGCATTGAATTTATTTTCAATTCAGTATATGTGACTTTAATGCCCCTCAAATATAAGACACTTAAAATCATTAAATCAGATTGAAAAGTCTGATCAGAAAGGAGAGAACTGTTTAGGTTTCTTGCTTTACCTTTAGCTTCCAAGAATATTCAGAAAGATTTAAAGTATAAGTGTAAGTAAATCTTTCCTACTCGCTATTTCTTTTTCTTTTTCTTCAAATTCATCTTTTCCTTGAAACAGCAAGGAATTGGTATCTTAAGTTTGAAAGATCTTTCCCATGAAAAGTCTAGGCCATAGGTAGCATTAGTGAGTACAGAGCTAGGACTTAACTGAAGTGAGCAGAGTTAGGAGTGAATGTCGATAGAGCATTAAAAATGAGATCTGTAACAAAACTAAAATTCTAAAAATATGTCTTTGGAAAACTAAGAATTAAATATATATGAATGCCAACTTCCCATTTTTCTAACCAAAATGTTTACCCCAGTGGCCAAAGCAAATTTCTGTTACCTGACAAAACTTTGACTAAGTTTGCAAATTCAGTTATTAATTTGATTAATATTGGGGTCTTTCCTCTCTGGAGTTTGACGTCACAGAGAAGTTATGTCATATATATCCCTAATATTCCTTATATTTGCCTTTGGATACCAAGAAGCTAAAAGGTGAATTTAAAATTTTCAATTTCAGTGAAACTCAGTCTAGATTTCTGTATGTTTATTCTTTTTCCTAATGATTATGGTTTATGCCTTAAAACATTTTCACAATAAAGTTTTATTTTTGCTCAGATATATCCAGCCACATTCTACAAAAAATTCAAGATGGCATAAACCTAAGACACCTAAAATTATGGCAAAATGTATAAAAATTAAAAATGAAATAGGATTGGGGAAAATATAAAAAGGAGTGAAAAATCACGAGAGGGAGTAGTAATTATAAATGACTTAGCAATTTAACTTTTCTGGTTAGCAAAGCCATAATGAAGACGTGGTCCTGATTTTTATTTTTGTAGAGGTTTACTTATGTCAATTCTTCAGGAGAAGCAAAGCTTTGTTCCCACAGTAAGTTCCGAAAGCATCCACTTAGGGGGACTTTGTAATAAGAGACCCCCATCTCCATGCAGATCTTGACTCAGTCTGTTATTTTCAGCTGGGCAAAATCTAGGAAGCCTATTTTAAATGGCAACCTGGACTGGAAACCACAAATCCTACCTCTGTCTTAGATACTTGGTAATTTTTTTTTTTTTTTTTTTTGGTGAGGAAGATTAGCACTGAGCTAACATCTGTTGCCAATCTTCCTCTTTTTGCTGAGGAAGATTGGCCCCGGGCTAACATCCGTGCCCATCTTCCTCTACTTTATATGTGGGATGCCTGCCACAGCATGGCTTGATAAGTGGGGCATAGGTCCACACCTGGGATCTGAATCCTCGAACCCCAGGCTGCCAAACTGGAGCACGTGAACTTAACCATTACACCGCCATGCCAGCCCCTCGATAATTTTTTTGAGTGTATGCCGCATGTTCTTCCCATGATAAAGAGGCAGGGGTAAATGTTTATTGCTATTTCATAGGGATATTTTGAAGATTAATAGGGAAGAAGTTTGTGACCTTAAATTTTATCAAAGTTACTATTATTTTTAAAATGAGATAGTATTATATATAGACCTTACGAGGTATATTTGTAAGGAGATGTAAGATAAACGAAATTGTGCAGATTTTGTCTTTATTTTTAAATGAAATCCTGAATTGTTTTTCTACTTCATTTTAGATTTTGTGAAAAAATTTGGGGAAAATTTTGCATCATGTCAAGCTGGAATATCTAGTTTTTACACAGAGGTAATAGTCCAAAAATTAGCTGCTATGAATGTTTACATATAGAATTTTAATTCTTCTGAAGACTTAGAAGACTGATATTGTGCTTGAAAGTAAAAATTGTATGGCACCTGAATAATATGTCTCTTAAATTTGAGAATATTACAACTTAATTTTCACCACTCAATGTTTCACATATACTTCGAGAAAATGTTAATAGCTGTGCCACATAACACCAACTAAAAGTTTATACTAATGAATATTAATTTTATCAAGAATTTAATAGAAATCAAAAGTAGCTATAATTATTTGTTACCTTAGGCATTGAAAATATCTAAGTATGTTATTTTTAATTACTAGTTGAGGGGGGAAGGAAGCATATGAATCCACATTTTTCATAAAATTATGAGAATTGGGAGATTGAAGAACTTAATAATATCCTCTTAAATCAGATATATTCCCAAACTATTATTCTCTAACACTCTAGGATATACGGTAAAAGGTCACAGTTGTACTCAACCCCCAAATCTCCCAGTTTCTCTTAAAAACCCGTTATGAATTTGTGAATGTTTTCTGAATCTATGTAGACAGTCTATATGAAGCCTTGGGTTAACAATTTCCACAAATATTACCCACTGTGTAAAAAAAATATGTAATGCTTTCTTGAGTTTACATTTAAGTTGACCTTTTTAAGTTCAGGATTGTTTAGGAAATTTAGAAGTGTATTGAATAGATTTGATCGCTGAAAGTTATTATGTTTCACCAGACAAGTGTCTGATCATTCCAACTTTCCCTCTATTTCCTTTTCCTAAATTTGTATTTATTATCAAATATGCCACAATTCCATTAGACATTTTTTTTTTCTAAGCTAACATTGTTAAGGAAACTAGTAAATGGCATTTTTCAAATTGAAGTAAATTAAGTCCACTTTTTACTCTGGCAACACATAATTATCTCCCTAATGAGCACTAATGAATTACCCAGATATGATTTACTTTAATAGAAACCACATTGCCTGTCTCTCAAATGCTTACTCTACTATTCAATGATTCGACCTTTGATTTTAAAGTCCACTGATGGTGTAAAGTGAGAGTTTCAGAGTTTCTTCTCTAAAATTCTACTTTTAGGTGAAAATTCATTAGCTAGCTTCTCTGGTGTTTTTTCTGATATGTTTTTATACACATAAAATTCTCAGATTTCAGAAATTTATTATAAAAATGTATTCTTTTCACTATTAAAATGTATATCTGGAGGAGGTTTTGGGTGGTGAGGTTAAACTCTTAAATAATGATAAATTGTTTTTGTCTTACAGGATTTAATTGTGATGGGAGCCCCAGGATCGTCTTATTGGACTGGCTCTCTTTTTGTCTACAACATAACTACAAATAAATACAAGGCTTTTTTAGACAAAGACAATCAAGTAAAATTTGGAAGTTATCTAGGTACTACAAAAATTGACAAACTCAAATTATCTCTGCCTTACAGATACTAGTAATTTTAAATAAGGGAAATTATATTTTCAAGAGATCAGAATGCCCAGTAGCAATTAAAGAGACAGTTAACTTAATATTTTACATTTACATATGTGACTATAATCATCAATATATAATTCTTAGACTAGAACCCCTAGCTTAGTTTACTCTCTGCAGTAAAATACTTGTAAGCTTGTATCTTTATGTAGTCAACATACTGTTACATTGGTAGCGTCTATTGAGTGCTTACTATGGTAAGCAGGAACCAAGAACTTTTGTAAGCACTTGATGTGAATTAACTCATTTAATCATTTATGAGTGAGTAAGTGTAGTTTCTTAAAGGACTAACTGTAGGTCAATGGGTCTGTTGACAGCATTCTAGACAAGGGGTAACATTATGAAGCATGGATCTAAAAACGACTCATTGACCTTCGCCTCATAAGTTCTTAGAATATTTCCCAGAGCTTAACTATTTTTATCTTCCTTCTGTCCTCCTGCTCCAGCCCCGCTCCCCCCACACCCTCCCATACCCTCCTATCTCTATCTCCTCCCATTCCCTCCGCATCGCCTCTCCTCCCTAATAAGTTAGCAGTGGATGCTTTATAGTCTATATTTCTACAGAAACACAAGATTTTTCTGGCATTAATCCTGTTATAGTAAAAGGAATGCTTTTCCCATAGTTTCTTAGAAAATACAGATTTGTTTAAACCATATGTGCTTCACATGTGAGCAGCCTATATTCAGAAATAATTATAATAAGAAAAGGCAGTATTATTTTTTCCCATTCAGACAGAAGGAATTCATTTTCAAACAGAGGGAACTCATTTACAATTCAACATTTACTTGTTTATGGTTGAAGGGTATCTTGAAGTATTATGAAGAAGTGTAACTTGGTATTATGCTTTTTATCACGAAATAAAAATATTTTACCTTTGTATCATTATAAAGTTTTATCACAATAGGAGGATTTCATGGCAAAAAGTTGACATTTAGGAAGATTTTTTTTTTTAAAGTTTGAAATGTTATATTTTAAATACTCTAAAATATTTCTGTTGTAATTCTAGAGGCTAACATGTCCTAATACTCACCGGTACTAACAAACTAAATGTGAAGGTGCTATCTTTAATTTCTAGAACTTGGAAATATAAGCCACGTTGACTAGTTTCATAACACACATATTAATGATTGCTTAAAACATAATAAATGACCAATATTGAATATTGCTATCCTAGAATTCAGTCTCATTTAATTCTATGAGTGGGTTTATGATATGTTTTATCCACTGCAAATGATAATTCTCATACTTTTCTCCATTTTCTTGGAGGATACTCGGTTGGGGCTGGTCATTTTTGGAGTCAGCATACTACCCAAGTAGTTGGAGGAGCTCCTCAGCATGAACAGATTGGTAAAGTAAGAATTCCATTTTTATATCTATTTCTTTGCAAAGGTTCAAATAGACTGCATGAGAGAATAAGATATTAAAGGCAGAACTGCAAAAATTCTAAAGAATGAAAGCTAAAAATTATCAGCAGTGTGCTGCAGTCAGTGGAATTGCTGAAAGTTGTATGGCTTTTAGGTAAAATGTAGCAGAAAATCCTGAAGGAAAACTAAGTCAAATGAGACTTTTCCTTCTTACGAGTAAGTTGTTTTTGAGATAGAATTATCTCAAAATGTCCAGGGAATGTATTTATTGGTTAACAAGTTCACAGCTGAAGGGAAATGGAGGCAGCTACACGTTTTTTGGTGAGACCAGAAAGAATAAGATGTTATTTCTGGTTCTGGTTTTTGTTATATTGCTATGTGAACGTTAGCCACTAAATTTTTCTGAGCCTTACTATGAAAGTGAGGCCAACGACACTTTCTGCGCTCTCTCTCAGGATTCATAAGGTAGTTCCTGAGAAGGTAGTTTTGCAAGTAAGGCAAGTTGATGTGAACGTGGTACCTTAAACTTTTTATTTCACTCTTGAAAGGATTTTTAAAATATATTTGAGGAATTACAAGTCATGAAAATTGATCTTTTGATCAAACGAAAAAAATTTTTCAGTCTAACTTTTTCTAATTCTTTTCCCAATTGCAGGCATACATATTCAGCATTGATGCAAAAGAACTAAATATCATCCATGAAATGAAAGGTAAAAAGGTAATATATCTCAACCTTTGGTATCCCTGAGGGCTTTTGTGAGTAGCCCTGCTTTTTTCTCAATGACCGGATCTGGTTTGCTTTGGGGCAGCTTGGCTCTTACTTTGGAGCTTCTGTCTGTGCTGTGGACCTCAACGCAGATGGCTTCTCAGACCTACTCGTGGGAGCTCCCATGCAGAGCATCATCAGAGAGGAAGGAAGAGTCTTCGTGTACATCAACTCTGGCTCGGTACGTCTGATGGCCCGCAAGCTGGAAGCCATTTATGGGTTTCTGATCAAAACTGAAGCTGTTCTTATTCCCGAATTCTGAGACTATAGATTCTTAGGCTTATTTTATTGACAAAAGTCAAAATTCTGGTATCATACTGATGCTCTAGAAAGGAAAGCAAACCTGATGGTGAATGGGCACCTGTCCCTTTGGGATATTTCAGGCGCATGAGATCAACTGTTCTGGAGTTTCTCTATTCACAGCTTGTATGTGTTCACTCAAGTAGTTGAAGTTTCTTCCAGTTTTATAATGATGTAAGTCTAATTTGAAAGAATGATTTTTATATATCTCTCAAAATGTGGATTTCTTTTGGCTCTTTTGGTTTGGTTAGTGAATGTCCTTATATAATTCGATAATGATAAAATATTACTAGGAGTAGAAGATAAAGTATGAAATCTTTTCAGTTTTGTGATTTGAAAACAATCAGAAATAAGACGTTTTAATAAAATATTAATTCAAACAATTCATATAGAATATATTCTTGATAAGAATATTAAATTGATGTAGTTTATTCCAAAGAGGATATAGTAGTTGTAGAAATAGATAATTACTGCTTGTGGTTGAGTTTGAAATTATGAGGGATATTTTGGAGTAGAAACTGACCACTTGACACTTCAATCTAAAGAGTTCTGCTGGCCTTATTTTGCCAGCCTAGTTTCTTTTCTTTTTTTTTTGCTAGGGAAGATTCACCCGAGCTAACACCTGTTGCCAATTTTCCTCTTTTTTTTTGCTTGAGGAAGATTCACTCTGAGCTAATATCTGTGCCAGTCTTCTTCTATTTTGTATGTGGGTCGCTGCCACAGCATGGCTGAGGAGTGATGTAGGTCCGTGCCTGAGATCTGAACCCGGTCTGCAAAAGCAGAGTGCACCGAACTTAACCACTATGCCACAGGGCTGGCCCCCAGCCTGGCTTATTGACATTAAATCTAAACAAAGAACTGATAGAGCCTTAATGGGGTCTTTTTGGCTTGTTCCTTTGATTTAAGGGCAGGAACGGGTTTGTGAGAAAATTGGTTCATTTCTTAAGGATTTAACAAAGTCAAGTCTATTTCAGGAAGGTATTTGTAATCTTATTTAATCAGTGGTTTCAGAACATTTAATAAATTCCTATATTAAGCATCGGACTAAACTCTTTAGGATTTGAGAGGAAACATTCTAGTCTTATAAAGCTGGGAGATTCTCAAAGGTCCAAATATAGAGCAAGAAAGTTATTTATGCGTGGGGATTTCCTAGACTGTGTTTAAACCTAAATTTAATAGTAAAGGCATATCATCTACAAAGTGGCCATTAGTGTCTCATTAATAGTGATATCAGGTATTGTTTTTCTGCCGTAGACATTTCACATTTCCCTATCCATAAATAGTCTTCCTTATACCAGCTACATCCTCATTCTGCATACTTCTCTTTTCTTTCTCTTTACAACTAAACTTTTTGAGAACAGTTTAAACAACATATAAATCTAAAATAATGCAATAAAGGACCTTTTTTCCCTTTGAAATCTTAAGCATTCCCAATATGGAAAACAGATAAAAGTGGAGCTTCTTTGCTTAAAGGGGGAGGGGGGAGCCCTACCCACTAGGCTACCCTCTTGTCCTTCCCTCGCTTCTACCCTGAGACACCACTTGACCACTGGAGTTAGTTTCATACCTGACTTCAGCTCTTAAAACCTCTGACATAGATTATTCTTCTTTTGTTCCCTCCTAAATTCCTGTTTCTCTAAAATGGCACTAACCGCTACCTGGCGTTCTATTATATATTTATTGGTTTGGTTTGCTATTGTCTGCTCTTCTGCTAGAGTGTAGATGTCATGTGGAGAAGATTTGTCTGTCTTGTTTACTGCTCTTTTCTCAGGGCTTGAAAGAGTCCGAGATAAGTACATGCCCAGTAATTGTTTCTGAATGAACTCAGTGATGCTTGAATGAATCTGGCTTCCACTTACTTCTACTAAAATAGCTCTCAGGGGTCCCCAGCAAACTCTTGGTCACTATTCTCTATGACTGGAGAATACTTGAAGAGTGATCACCACTTCTTGAAACTCTCCCCCGAAACTTCAGCGTCATTGTATTGTCTTAGGTCTGCACCTTCTTGTCCTCCCTGGAGTTTCTTGTCCCCTCTGCTCTTTAAATTAGGTATTTCACTTGGACCTAAGCTCTTTTATCCTTTATTCCTTTGATAAAATCATTCACTGTGTTTGGCGCCAGTGATTGTGTCTACAGAGCTGATTCCCACGCTTAGTTCATTTAAAAAAAAAATAATAACATTCAGTGAGTATCTGAAATGTAACAAAAACTATGAAAAGAGCTGAAAATAATCTTAGTCCTGACCTCCAGGACCTCGGAATCTAGAAAAGACACAAACGTGAGTAAACAATTAAATATAACATGGTAAAAAACACATTATTAGTAGATACAGAGTGGAAGCAATTCATTTTGGGTCCAGAAGGTTTCACAGAGAAAGTAGTATTTGAGCAAGACAAGTGTAGGAATTTTTTAATTGGAAAATACAAGGTGAAGGGCACTTCACAAGGGGAAGAACGTGTGTGCTTAGGGAATGATGGATAGACACGTTTGAGAAGAGGAAAGGATCTGTGATGAGTGGTGCATGGATTTTTTTTTTTTTTGCTACAAGGGAAATGACATGATCAGAATTTGTAAAGAGGTCTGGTAGCTGTTATTGCAGAAACTCATTACTGCAACATTATCGAATGTCTTGTTGTAATAACTCATCTTCCAATTTTAGAGATAGCAGTTGACCAATCCATGCCCCACTGCTGCTGGAATAAGGTTCCAAAGGCGAGCCTCAGTTGTGTCACCTCTCAACTCAGAAACCTTCAGTGGCTCCCTATTGTTCCCTAAATTGAGAATAAATTTCCCCCAGTATCCAAAGTCCCACACCATAAGACTCCAATCTGACTTTTTTTGTCTTGTTCGTTAAACGTACCATTCATTATAGCCACATTATTTGAGATTTGTTTTGCTGATGATTTTCTCTGTATTTCAAAGTTATGCCCATCCTTCAATAGCCACGTTGAATACCATCTCCTTTATGAAATCTCTCTTTGCTCTCACAATTAGATATGCTCTCCTTTCTTCTTGATATTGCAAAGCGATACTTCTAAGTCATTTACAGCTTGTGCTAAGCCTTCCCTGTAACTGTGGGCTTCTTCAGGAAAGGGAGTGTGTCTTACACACACACGGCCTTGCCCATTACTCCTTCACTCTTTGCACAGTGCATTGCTTTTAGTAGGAACTTGATAAATATTTGTGAAATTGAATTATTGAAATGATTTATTGGGTTTTCAAAGCTAGAGATCATGAGTTTGACAATTTTTTGTGTCCTCTGAGCTCTAATCATACTATTATATGTGTTGACATACTTGATCAATATTTATTGAATTGAACTGAGATTTGTGTACTAAGCTCAGCCCAACTTGTTTGAAGCATTAGAAAAAAATCCATATCCAATTACAACAGTAAATCATGTGTAAAGTCGTCAGGGAGTGTTATAATGACACCTTTTCTTCTCGTTTCTATCTAGGGAGCGGTAATGAATGAAATGGAAACAGAGCTCATTGGAAGTGACAAATATGCTGCAAGATTTGGGGAATCTATAGTTAATCTTGGCGACATTGATAATGATGGCTTTGCAGGTAATTAAAAGTATCTAATTTCGTACTTGATTTCCACTTTTAAAATGGTACATGGAAAAGAACATGATGGGATTTTATGTTTGCTTTTCTATAGAAAATGGAGCCAGGATGGTGCACTGTTTTTTTCTTTTTAGTGTCACACCTAACTTCTCCTCAGTTGTCAGCTATTGATTCTTACTATTGTTAATATAGGGTGATAGTCAAAATACCTTATTTCACTGATTCTACAGCACCATTGATTATAAGTTGCATCATTGTTTTATGTGCCTCCAAAACTATGGTACCTATTGAACTGTGACCCACCATTTTTCTGTTTTAAGAAGGATTCTGATTTCAGAAATGTGAAATGTGAAAAAAATGTGTATTGTAGACTCATTGGACCATAGTATTTAACTATCAGTGCAGTAAAGACACTGACAAAACCCAACAGAGGCTGGCTGCAGAGCTGGAGCAGGGTTCTGGAAGCCCCCTGCTGTTCCAGGCATTCCTTGTTCAGCTGCTGCTTTGTGGGGGGATTTGGGGGATCCCAGGAGAGAATCCTGAGCAGTATTGAGGGGGCAACTGGCAGACTCAGGGACAGTGGCTATTTACCAACTGATATGGAAGCATTTCAATAATGGAATAGGTGGTGACTATTGCCTGGATATCAGCCCTGTTATTGAAGAATATATCTCCACCAGCCTTCCCTCTTAAAATTTGCTTTTTTCAATCTAGTTCTGAGTAGTAACCAAGTCTGTTAACACTGTGCATAAAATGATGAATGAGGGGCCAGCCCGGTGTCATAGTGGTTAAGTTCACACACTCTGCTTCGGTGGCCCAGGGTTCGTGGGTTCAGATCCCGGGCGCGGACCTACACACTGCTCATCAAGCCATGCTGTGGCGCCATCCCACATACAAAAAATAGAGGAAGATTGGCACAGATGTTAGCTCAGGGCTAATCTTCCTCAAGCAGAAAAAGAGGAAGATTGGCAACAGATGTTAGCTCAGGGTGAGTCTTCCTCAACAAAAAAAACACACAAAAAAACAAATGTCAATGACAAAGCTGAATTATTCTTATAATTAGGTTGAGTTGTAAAAGTGTCACGGACAGTAGGCAAGTTCCCTTATCAAAGTCACTCCAATACTTGGGAAGATCCCAGGCAATTTTCCAGTGTTGTGACAGACAGACAGAAAGTGTTCTGTCTGTGAGACTTAGGAAGAGGAATTGAGAGGGGACCCACAGGGCACGGTGCAGTCTTTCAGAGTGCATATAAGAACCTGGTTTCAGACAGCACTCTTTGTTTTGTAGTCCTCAGGACTCAACTCGTAAGGGTAATGTCTTTATCTTTGGAAGATAATTATTCAAATGATAGTTTTCAATATTTCAGCACATTTTTGTGCTATTTATAATTCCATTTATAAATCACAATATATTTACATTTAGTGGCCAGATTAATGCTGATTCACTTCAGTTCATATAATACCATATATCTTTTGCTACTTTGTCTAGTTTTAATTTTTTCTTTTTCTCTCAGTTTTATTGAGATATAATTGACATATAACATTGAATAAGTTTAAATTATACAACATAATGATTTGATATATGTATATATTGTGAAATGATCACCACACTAAGTCTAGTTAACATCTATCACATCACATAGTTACAAAATTTTTTTCCTTTTGGTGAGAACTTTTAAGATCTACTCTCTTAGCAACTTTCAAATATACAATACAGTATTGTTAACAATAGTCACTATGTTGTACATGAAAGCCCCAGGACTTATTTATCTTAGAACTGGAAATTTGTATCTTTTGACCACCCTCACCCAATTCCCCCGCTCCTCAACCTCCCCTCCCCCACCTCTGGCAACCACCAATCTGATCTCTGTTCCTATGACTTTGGTTTTTTTCAGATTCCACATGTAAGTGAGATCATACAGTATTTGTCTTTGTCTGTCTGACTTACTTCACTTAGCATAATGCCCTCAGGGTCTGTCCGCGTTGTCACAAATGGCAGGATTTCCTTTTTTTAGTGGCCGAATAGCATTTTTATTTTCCCCATGAGTAGGCATTTTCTACATTTTAAATATTAACAAGACCATGCTGCTTTGGAAGTAGCCTCAGTGTGTTCTCGTTCTTCACGGAGCTCTCTCATTCCATTCTACCACATCTGCCTGGGTGAGACAGCAGGGCATCTGCATTTTATTTTTCATTATGTGTTTCCCTATTCCTTTTTCTCATCTTCTGTCTTAGTTTATTTTCCTGGGATAGATGGATGACGTTACTTCGTGTTCATGGCAGGGCGTGTGGGATTGTATAGAAAAAAGATGAAAACCCCACCTGTTCTTTTTCCTTGCACCTCCCATCTTAAATGCAAATTAGACTTAATGTCCCTTTACTTTGCACAATTTTGTGGTGCTTTGCATACAGACCTCAGTTATTTTGGCATTCATCATATCGTTTTCTTTTTATTGTTCTTCAAAAGGAAGAAATCAGCTTATACTTCTTGTGTCCTTAGAAAAGAAAAGCAAGCCATTTTCTAAGAAGATAACCAATCTGGCAAGAGTCCAGTGTAAAATTCTCATCAAATGTATGAGAAAGTTACAGAATAGGTAGGTAATAAATAGACAGACCTACTCGACTGATGTGACGAGACAGACAGGCAGAGAGATAGCATTTTGGATTTCAGCCATAAAATAGATTTGGCAAGACCACTTGTTTTTGGTTTAGGTTTTTCACCTTGAGCCTTATCACCTGACTTTTAGACTATATGTTTGAATATTTTTTGAGCAGAACCGTAATAAAGTTCTACAATTTTAAATTAAGATGTATTATTATTTTATGTGCCCCTGAAATAAATATTGATATATTATCAAATCAATAACTGAACACTTCTTTGACACACAGGAGCAAAAGTTGCGAGGAGGGAGAACACGGGGCATCACCTCTGTTGTCACTGATTTATAGAGCGTGGTGATGGAGCCCACAGGCTCTGGAGCCAGGCTGCAGGGTTAAATCCCAGCTCCACCACATCCTGGCTCTGTGACTTTGAGCAGGCTACACTCTGTGCCTCAGTTTCCTCACCTGTAAAAAGTGGGGATCAAAAAGTATTTGTTTAATCAAAAAGTATTGAAGGTTACGTAAGATACATGGGTAAAGCTCCTAGCACAGTGTCTGCATTGTCAACATTATTGAAGGGTCATAATCCCTTTTGTGACAAGGGTCACAAATATTATTAATAATAATTGTTATGATTTATACTAACAGAATGAAATAAAATGTTCAGATGAAAGTAAAAACAGTTGTCAAATATCTTGGTGTTTGTTCTGTATGTTGGTCCCAAATTGAGTTGCATAGGCGTGGAAAAACATTACTTATTAATAAGTATTTTCCTCATTTCCATAATGATAGCTAGAATTTGAGTATGTTATATAATAGATCTAAGTGTAATCCTAGGAAGTAAGAGTTTGGCTCTATATATAAGATAGCCAATGACTGGATATACCCATATGGCTTCTGTGTGGAATTAAATGGATCTGGGCCTTTTTAATACTTCAGCTGAAAAGACTTACCTATATTGTTTCAAGACGTTTGCCTTAATATAGATTACTAGTGCTAATAACTGATAGTGCAAGAATTTCTGTGTATCAACAACTTCATAACCAAGATTTCTTATCTTTTCCTATATTATCATCAAGAATCAAGGTATAGAATTCTAGTTACTAAGGAGTAGCCACAATGGTTGAAGTGTAAACCTAGCCCTGATGAATGAAGTTGCTAACTGATCTTGTTTTCAGTGGCTGCAGGATACTTCTTCTCTCTTCCGCTCCCCTTCTCTCTTTCTCTTCCTTCCCGCTCCTCCCCCTCACGTTTCTGTATGTATTTAGTCTGCGCATATATGGCTGCAGCGATTCCAGATTAGTTGTCATCTTCCTGTGTGCTGTGCTGCCTCTTGCTCCCCTGCTAGTGCACAGGCTGTTTCCTCTGTCTAAGGCGCCTTTTCTCTTCCCCAGTTGAAGACCTGGCTAAGACCTATCAATACTTTAATCTCAGCTTGGGCATCATCCCCTATGAGAAGTCTTCCCTAACTCCCACCACCTTCTCCTTGCATACTGTCTTATTATTTTGTTTTTACTTGCTGTTCTTCCCCATAGACTATCAGTTCCTTTTGTGTACTGCCCTGTATTGCTAGCTCCTGGCAAATGCCTGGAATACAGTAGGTACTCAATAGTTGTCCACTGAATGAATAAATGAATAGGCGTATTTGTATGTGAAAATTTAAAATAGTTTGCACAAGGCAAAAGAGGCTAGCCTTAGTATGTCTAAACAAAATCAGTATAAGGTGTGTCTATCATTTAATTTTAGATGCAAATAGAAAAGCTTTCATTTTTAAAATTGTATGGCATTTGGCATAGAGTTTTATATCAAAGATGTAGTTATTCCCACTGAAATCGCAGTCAAAAATTACTATTGTAGTTGTTAAAAAGGTTTTAGATCTGATAAACTGCGATAAGTAATGAGTACAATGAAAGCAAACTTTCTGTATTTTAGGTTTATATTAAAGTAATAAGAAAACATTGCATACGAAGAAATGTATGAATATAATCAAATAAACATAATACTTGGTAAAAATAATGAAATACTCTTGCAACTATAGAATATTATTTTTCTCCTACTTGTTATATATTTATAGCACTTAAGCAACCATGTCATTCATAGTTTCTATTTTCTCTTGGTTTTCTTATGTGAGTTGCTCAAATCTTTTTTTTCTCCTGGTGTCATAATCTGATGTGAATCTTAAAGTCATAAAGGTGATGCAGTCATTATTTTACAGAATAAATTAGTTTTCTGAAACCTTGTGTGTGTGTGTAAATATAGATATCCTTAACAAATTCCTTGATCATGTTCATTGGAACAGGAATTAATTTGGAAGTCATTTTGCAAATAAAATATAGCCTAGAGCTCAAAATAAGGATTCTTGTGTTTATAATATTCATAGATGATAATAACTCATTATGTGCTACGTACGCTCTATGTACTTTACATGAGTTACGTCCTTCTATGCTGAGGGTGGGTACTCTTCTGCTCCTGTGCTGCAGGTGAGAGAACCGAGACACAGAGAGGTTAAGAAATGGACCCAGTGTAGCACAGGTGGGCACGAGGGCAGAACTGGGGTCAGGCCCCAGCTGTCTGGCTGTAGAGCCCATGCCCTTAGCCATTCTGTTAGACTGCCTCTAAGACCAGTTCACTCTGCTTCTTCCGCACACAAACTATTTTGTACAATTCTGTATATCATGAAGAAGATAGTATTTTGTAACGTTTTTTCTGTCCAATGGGAAAACTGTTAGTTTTTGATAAGAAGGAGTTTTCTTATATTACACAATATGAATTAAGGAGCACGGAGGTTAGTTTTGAGAGTTGCCTTCTTTGTATCAAGAATTTATTTTTCTGCCATTTAAATTCATGAATAGATATTGCTATTGGAGCTCCACAAGAAGATGACTTGCGAGGTGCTATTTATATTTACAATGGCCGAGCAGATGGGATCTCTCCAGCCTTCTCACAGGTAGGGTGCTATTATATTTTCAAAAGAAGCGCTGGTAACAAAAGCTTCCTTAAAACTTCTGGTGTTAATGTGGACTGATTTTTCTTAATTTGCTCTTTCAAATGCTTAATAGTCGATTTCACCACTTTCTTTTAAGTAGATGGTCTCATTTTTAGGGTCATTAACAACTCTTTGAAACCATTTTTCTTTTCATAAATAAGAGTTCTAGTTCACTTCCATTCAAGTTTGTCTTTAACCTATTAAATATTTCTCTCGGGGCCGGCCGGATGGTGCAAGCGGTTAGGTGCGTGCGCTCCGCTGCGGCAGCCCTGGGCTTCGCCGGTTGGGACCCCGGGTGCGCAACCACCGATGCACCGCTTGGCAACCCGTGCTGTGGCGGCATCCCGTATAAAGTGGAGGAAGATGGGCACGGATGTTAGCCCAGGGCCAGTCTTCCTCACCAAAAAAAAAAAAAAAAAAAAAAGATTTCTCTCTCAATTTCATGAAATTTATGTTCTGAGGGAATATCCATACTATTCCAGATAAACCCATTTGGATTTGATTAACTGTGTTTTGCCTTGTGGCTAGAGCTGCATATTTCATGGAGATTGCACAGCGAGAGAAACACTCATGTGACGCTGTGTGTTCCTTCCAGTGCAGAGCAGTAAGACCATCGCACTTGAACAAAGGTCCCTGATCTAACTCTGACTTCGCTTTTATCTTCTGAAAAATCAGGGCCTTTCAGTGCATAGAAAAAACTACATACGGATGTAGAGAAGAAAAGTTTTCCCAAAGATAGTTTTATGGAAACATTAGCTAATACTGTTATTTTTGATTAGGCAAAAATAGGCAAATGGTTGTCTTATTTAACATGAAAGATATATACTTGTCTAGTAAACAATACTAATTTTCAAGTATGGATAGCAGCCTGATACTTATAAATCAGTGTCTGGACGTGAAATGGACATGTGAAATGGGGAGCACATATCTGACTTGAGTTGTCCTTGTCAAATGCTAGGAAGCTATCTGGCTAAGTAAGGTGCCTTTCATCTTAAACCTGAGTAGTAGGCTCCACTCAGTTGTTACCGATGTCTAATCCCAAATTACTTGTTTGGTTATTGACGTTGGTCAGGAAAATAAATACAGGGCCTGAGAGAAGACTGGAGAGAGGGAGACAGGACTGTTCTAGAAGATCTATACCACATAATTTTCCCTTTGCTCACAAAGTAAAGAAAGTAATTTTTTTTCTTGTCATAAAATGTCAACTGCCCACTTCAAGCTGGCAACTTTTGTTTCTCTTAGACACAAGTATTTGACTTAACTACAATGCATTTTGTTAATAAATGTGCCAGGACATGGGAAGGCTCATTATTTAACTAAATCACTGCTTCTCTGGGATATTAGGTGTTCAAAATTGCGTCCCACTCAACTTATCTATTTTTCAGAGAATTGAAGGACTCCAAATCAGCAAGTCGTTAAGTATGTTTGGACAGTCTATATCTGGACAAATTGATGCAGATAATAATGGATATGTAGGTGAGTTAAAATTGACTGTATTTTATAAATTGGGGTGGGCTCTACTGTGGGCGTTGCTTTATTGTGAAGCACATTACGCTAGTATGGAAGAGTTTTAACTTACTGATTTTTTTCCCTTCATTTTTAAAGCTCTTTTGAATTTAAGGATGGGTCAGAAATGATCAAGTAATTCCTGAGCTTTACACTGGTAGTTACTTAAGGCTTTAGTCTTTGTTCTTGAAAAAATGAAAAGCATCCGTGAAAATAAATCAAACATATAATGATAAAAAGAAACTTTTTTTTTTTTGTAATTTGAAAGGATATTTCTGGGTGAATATTTTTAGTCCAAAAATTGAATTTTGTTTTAGTAAACCTATCTGTATAGTATCATAAATTTATATCATAAAGTTTATGTTATTATATTACAAAGGGATGAATGTCATTGTAAATGAGTAGATTCAGACGAATATGGAATGAATCTTAAGACGTAAGCATATCTTTGCTAATTTTCTATGAATAGTGTTTTGATATAGTCAAAAGGTGATATGTAGTTAGGTATTTATGGCTGAAAAGTAATTTTCTTTGACTAATGATGATGATTAATCTGCGTTGTTTTTCATCCTTCAGATGTAGCAGTTGGTGCTTTTCGGTCTGATTCTGCTGTGTTGCTAAGGTGAGGGTGATAGATCTCACTGCTTAATGACAGTTGGGCTTAATTGTAAATGATGGGAGGCAATTCTTAAAATCAGCAGTGGTGGTGACCTCATAATGCTCTTTTTGGTATTCTGAAATTTAATTATTGAACTTTAGGGTACTTTTCCCACTTTACATAGATAAAATTAAACAAATCATCAAAGTCAATATTTGTATAAATTTAAATGAAAATTGCTCTTCCAACTACATGGAAATGTAATTGAGTATATACGCACATCCTATTAATAAAGCAGTTCTGTGAAATTACTTGATCAATGGAAACTGACAAAACAAATGCAATTGCCTTTTTAAGGGAAAATAATTATGTAATTAATATTGCTAATTTCATTTCCTCCTTAGGACAAGACCTGTAGTGATTGTGGAAGCTTCTTTAAACCATCCTGAGTCAGTAAATAGAACGAATTTTGACTGTATTGAAAATGGATTGCCTTCTGTGTGCATGGATCTAAAACTCTGTTTCTCATATAAGGGCAAAAAGGTTCCAGGTTATATTGGTAAGGGTGCCCTTACAGAATTAATGCCTGAAAGAATGTGCACTTCGCTTCACTCATTAATCTCCTAATCATCTTTGGAGCCCTCACTGTGTTGCACCATGGAGGTCTTCTTTAGGATAGGAGAGAGCAGCCACCTGATGGTGCTTTCTTCCTCATCTTCCATATTCTCACATTGTTCTCACCTATGAGTGGAGCCCATTAAAGCTCTAGTTGTTTAGAGGTTATAGCAAGATGCGAAGCAAGAGTATCACTTGCTATATTATTTGAGGTGAATGAACTGGGCATACTCTGTGGTCTCTTTAGAACAGAAAGAACATTACCACAGCTCCTCCTCCATTTTACTGGGCTCCTTAAAGCCTGGAGCTGGCTTAAGCTGGAAGGCCTGAGAGGGAGAAGATTCTTTTCTTCATGTCCTATCCTGTTTGAGTAATTGAAGAAGCTTATCTGGAGTCTAGACCCTGATTCTAATTCCGATAAATAACACACATCTCTTAAGGATTTACTATGACTATCAGCTCCTGAGAGCCATGCCCATTTCCCTATGCATAGGCAACTCTCAATTATCTGCTCTGGAGAAATAGCATTGATATGGCTCATCCAAAATTGTGGTTAATCCCAAATCACATATATGTGACTTGATAAGTATTACATTTTTTCTAGCAGGTTAATGTTCCTAATTATGTTACATTTAAGCTAATATTAGAATAACTACTAATGAAACTAGCTCATGGTAGGAGAGAGGCATACCTGAGTTTGTCATTTGGACGTTACTAATTCACAAAGTTCATGAGCCCCACAAGACCCATCAAGAGATGATTAGTCATCATCTTAACATCCTGAAGGACAGCAAATACTTCTTGAACCAAACTAAGGATATGTAACAGAGGTCTCAGTCTGAATTAGCCTGTAATGAGAAGTACAGATTGAGCCTGGTATCTCTACTTTAGATCAGACTCATTTTTGATAGTGCTCTGCAAAAGTCTTTTGTTAAAGATGCAGTGATAGGACAGTGGGCAAAACCTTCATCTGGTTATTGACTGGAGAAGTGGCAGCTGGAGAGCGTGACCCCAGTAACACAGACAAGCTGCTAGGTTATCTGAAAGATGCATGGTAAATTGATAGGATAATTTCTCTTTATGTAAAATCTGTGCTTATTGTACTACCAATTCCATTGTGACCAGATAGTTTTTAAAATGGTTGAAAATAAATATATGAATCATAAATGATCACAGCATTGTTACAAAAACATGCTTTAGAGTTGTCATAAAATGACTCCTTGGGAGAAATAATTCACATGGTAAGCCTATTTAATAAAACCGGGACATTTTGCTTCTTATTGTGAGTGGATTTTTATTCAGCCTTTTTTCATTTACTTTTTGTCTGAAGTCAGGGTGATGAATTTATAGATGGCTATTTCAATTGCAACTCTATCTCCGAGGCACTGAATTTCAGTTATTGTAATTTTGAAGCCAATTGATTTGGACTTTATTATTTATTTTCTAAATGAAAGAAAAGTTCAGAGATTTATTTAAAATTTGTAGGAGTAATACAGGTTTTATACTTATGTTTCCTTGAAATAAGTAGATAAAATCCTTCCAGAAGAGTGAGTTACTCCTAAAATGTAAACGAACATTTGAAGAATTATATAAATTCTATAAAAATCACTTATAATTATTGCTCCTACATAATGAGTGACATCTCAGAAGACTATTAGATGTAGCTTGCTTTGCAAAGAATCCTTTTTTAAATTTGTTTATTGAGGTGTAATTGACATACAACATTAAATAAGTTTTAGGTGTACAACATAATGATTTGATATTTGTATATATTGTGAAATAACTACAATAAATCTAGTTAACATCTGTCACCATACAGAGTTCTAAAAAATTTTTTTTCTTGTAGTAACTTTTAAGATTTACTCTTGTAGCAACTTTCACATATGCAATACAGTATTGTTAATTATAACTAAGCTGTAATTACATCCCCAGAACTTATTTATATTAGAACTGGAAGTTTGTACCTTTTGACTCCCCTCTACCCATTTCGCCCACCCCTACCTCCTGCCTCTGGCAACCACCAATCTGACAAAGAACCCTTTTAGATTCAAGAAATAGTTCTTCCTTTCTTGGTAAGATCTGGCTTGGAGTTTTTGGTTGCTTGTAAATTTCCATTTTTTTTTGCTTATTGAAGGTCTTCTTTAGCAAGTGATTATTTACTATGTCAGATTTGAAATAAATTTTTACCGAACTGACGGAATATTGATTGAGAGAATGTCTATCTATATTTGTTTATTTTTGCACGAATCAACACTAGAAGTTCAAACTAGAAACCAGTAAAAACATGGAGGAGAAATAATCGGGGCATAGGGCTGGAGAGGAGATGTCTGTGAGTCGACTGTTTACATAGATTTGACTTTTGAACCATATGTTCACTGTACAGTAAAAAAATATCCAAAGAAAAATGGCAACCCCTCAAATTGGAAACAAACGGAAATAAAAGATCTAACTATATATGAAATTAGTTATGTAACCACACAAGATAGAATTATTCTAAGTGATGTTTGAGCACAGTACTCTGCCTGTACTTCCTTAGTGGAACGTTCTAAAGACAAAAAAAACTCAAAGAAATCTGAAACTTTATCCAGGACTTTTATTATTAGTAACAATTTTGATATTGTACTTTTGAAATGTTCATATATAGGAGGATTAAGCAAATAACTAAAGATGTTAATATTAACAATAGAAACCTAGAGAAAAGTTAATAAATCTTTTTTAATTTATAAAAAATTTTTGAAATTTGTAGTTTTAAGTTGTTCCCTCTTTCATATTTCAGGTTAGTTTTTAAAAAGCTATTTAGTGAAGAGAATTTAAGACATTTCCAGTATTCTATATAACTTTGACTATTATCACTTCGAAAATAATGAAGTAAATGCCTTTAGATAATTATTTATATTAATTGCAATTCTTTCTACATTTTTGCAGTTTTGTTTTATAACATGAGTCTGGATGTGAACCGAAAGGCAGAGTCTCCATCAAGATTTTACTTTTCTTCTAATGGGACTTCTGATGTGATTACAGGAAGCATAAGAGTATCAAGCAAAGCGGCTAGCTGTAGAACCCATCAAGCATTTATGCGGGTAATGTAAACTAGTTTTTTTAATGAATATGTAAACTTCAATATTCTCAATACGCTAAAAATCTTATTGCATTGGCATCTTCTTATAAAATGTTGTTAAAAGCAAGTGTTATCCCCTCCTCAACTAGCTGACCTGTTGTTCCAGAGTCAAAATGTTAGATAATCCTGTCACCTGGATAATTCAATGTCTACTTTTTGTTTCACATTTATCACTTTTTACTGCATCACTATTTTTAAAGATTTGCCTTTTTTTCCTACAATTGCTGTTTTCCTATCCCTGTTTATGTACTTGCCTAGAAATGTACATATTGAGTAGCTCTGTGGAGCCTCAGATCTATTCTCCCGTAGGGTTTTTAGGGGAGTGGGCGGGAGGTGGGGAAGTTGGTTTGTTTTTCATGTGACTCTGATGAAGCTGGATCCAATATGACTGCTTTTGGATTATGTCTTTGTCTCCGTGCCAGCATTGTCAGTGGTGTCAGTGGGAACTTGCACAGTTGTAGCGTGGCGGGGATCATCTGTGGGCAAGGACCTCGGCTCTCGTGATGGTTTGGGGTGTGTCCTGCCAAAACATAGCTGATTTCGTGTTTCTTTTATTAAAACACTCATTCCC
This sequence comes from Ceratotherium simum simum, assembly GCF_057802395.1. Lineage (NCBI taxonomy): Eukaryota > Metazoa > Chordata > Mammalia > Perissodactyla > Rhinocerotidae > Ceratotherium > Ceratotherium simum. Next base: position 59,903,093 of record NC_141908.1, read on the forward strand.
AAACTGATCATCACATTCCTTGCAGTGGTCAAATTTTATTATATGGAGCAGTGCCAGGTCTTTTTCATTAGGGAATGGTGTACTTCATCAGAAAATCTATTGTCACAAAAAAAAAAAACCAAACTATTCCCAGGAGACCTTTCTGGGATTTCAAATGGTAGCCTCAGCTTAGAACTTAATTTTCCCTTAGATACTTATTCCAAGCAAATGCAAACTAGCATCAGGACTCCAATGCACTATTAAATGCTAAGAGCAATAATCCCTATGCTATTCCCTCATTTCCCTTAACAGTTTTTATCATTGTACTAGAATTAAGCTATTAGATAGTTGAGAGCCAAAAGTATAGGATGATATTAAGGTAACCATCATTTAAATGGTAGGGATTAAAGAAGTTCTTTTTTTTTAACCCTACATAGTTGTGATTTTATTTAGGTTGATCAATTTTAGACTAACATGGAGACCATTTTGAAGGTAATAAAAAGGCCAACATTAGACATTCACAAAGAAACATATTATTTTGAATTTGTATAAATGGCAGCAAATTGATCTGATTTATTTAGTCCTGTTTCTTGGCATTATTCCTATGACTAAGGGTTCATCAAAACTGTACACTTTCTTTGGGATAAATTTGTAGTAGAAATGACCGTTTAGCAGAGGTTTCTCTGTTTGTTGCACATATACTTGTAACGTTACCATGGTGTCAACGGCAGCGGGTACAGCCATTGACTTTGGGCCTCTTGTCAATGTCAAACAAAAGCGCTTAGCTCTGGGGTTGGCACATGGTAGGGACTTTTTTAAAAAGTGATTGTTTCTTCCAATATTTTTTCCCCTGTCCTGAATTACCTTGCTTTTGTTTGGCACATTTTAAAACTCATATATAGAAAGACAAAAGGCGACTCCAACCCTCTCACTTGCAACAAATCCAGGTGGATGTAAGAACCACAGAAGCAGCTGCCTCAACCTTGAGTTCTGCCAAGGAGCTCTAGCTGTCCTTTAGGAACGCGTGGGGTTATAATGAGTGCATTTTCCACCCCTACCAGCATGGTGCCCGAGGCATTCAGAAACATATTAACACTGCAATGCTTCTGTAGTCTGGAAGAATAGAACAGCAACCTGAATTTTCTTCTATCTTCCTAATAATAGAAGAAAAGAGGGACAGTGGTCAGGATGCCTGGATTTTTCCTTTGTTCCATAAAACATGTCCAGGATCAGGAATGTTAATATACATATGGATTCTACCTCGGCACCCCTTACAATGAAATGAGGTGACACTTCTTTATTATGCACTTAGGCCTGCAGCCCCCACCTCTCAGAGGGCTCCCTGCCTGCTAGTTAAGCATGCTTTCCTTGTATAGTTGTTCTTATTGGCTATACCAATTAAGCTCCATTTATCCATCCACTCAATTAATTCAAGAGGTATTTATTGTGTTAGAATCTGTTTGAGACACTTCTGTAGATCAGCGAATGAAACATAAAAAGATGACTACCCTCATGGAGCTTATAGCCTAGTGGTGTGAGACTAACAATAGCATGACAAGAATTAAATTTTATGGTATTTTAGAAGAAGATAATGATGGAAAAATGAAAAAAGAAGGCAGAGTACAGGGAATTAGGGAGTGCTGTATAAGGAGTAAAGAGCGCAATTTTAAATGGGGTGGTCAGAGTTGGCCTTATTCAGAAGGTGACATGTAAGCAGACTTGAAAGAAGGAAGCGAGTTATCAGTATAGGTGTCTAGGATAGTGGTTCTCAACTTTAGCATTCAACAGCACCACCTAGAGGGCTTGCTAAAACACCAATTACTGGGCCCCGCCTGGAGTTCCTGATTCAGTAGGTCATCAGTGAGGCCTGAGAATTTGCATGTCTACAAAGTTCCCAGGTGATGCTGATACCTGGAATCATACTCAGAGAATCTCTGATCTAGGAGAACAATATAGAAAGAAGAGCTAGGTAAAAATCCCTCAAGACAAGAATGTGGCTGGTGTTTTAGGGAACAATGGGGAGGCAAGGATGGCTGGAAAAGTGAACTAGGGGGAGAAAGAGTCAGATCATATAGGACCTGTGACTTTTTCTCTGAGTGAAATGAGGCTCTATTGTAGAGTTTTGAGCAGAGAAGTGACATGGTCTGACTTAGTAATAAAAAGGAATACTCTAGCCGCGATGTTGAGACTAGACAGTACAGGACTAAGGGTTGACACAGGGAGAAGAAAATACTGCAATAACCCAGGTGAGAGATGATGGCTCCAATGAAGGTGGTAACAGTGGATATGGTGAGAAATAGTTGGAAGACAGAGCCTACACAATTTGCTGACAAATTGGAAGTTTGGCATTTGAGAAAGAGAGGCTCCAAGATGACTTCAAGATCTTTAGCCCAAGCAACTGGGAAGAATGTAGTTTTTATCAATCAAGACAGAATATACAAGAGAAACAACTTCTGGGTGGAAAATTCTGGAGTTCAGTTCTGGACCTGCTGAGCTGGAGAGACCTGTTTTACTTTCAAGTGTAAATATCAATTAAGCATTTGTGTATACTCATCTGGAGTTGGAGAGAGGCCTAGAGCTGGAAATATAACTTAATGCCTCTTCGGCATATGGATGGTTTTTAAAGCCATACGAGATGGCTGAGGTCACTCCAGGAGGAGAAGAAGGCCAAAGTCTGCACTCTGGGACACTACAACGTGAAGAGGTTGGAGAGAAGAGAAGGTTTACAAAGGAGAAGAGAAGAACCAATCAGTAAGTAAGGAAGAAAACCAAGAGTTTGTGGCATCCTGGGAGTGAAGTGAATAAAGCAGAGCAAGAAGGAGGGCATGACGATGTTCTCAATGCTGCTGCTCTGTCAGATAAGATGACGACTGAGAACTGACCATCGGGTTTAGCAATGTGGAGGCTCTTAGTGATCATGACAACAGCATTTCAGAGGAGCAGTAGGGGAAGAGGAGGAAAGGAATTGAAGATAGAGAGTATAGTTATCCTTTCACAAAACTTTGCTCCAACTCCAAAGGGAACCAAAGAAATGGAGTTGGGAGTCAGTAGCTGACAAGAGAAGTGGAGTGAAGCGTTCTTTTTTTTTTTTTTTTTAAATAAGAGAAATAGCATGTTTTTATGCTAATGAATGTCCTCCAATAGAGTGAAAAAGTTATGACATAGATGAGAGGAGAGAATAGTTGGAGCAAAGTTCTTGAGAAGGCAAGAGGGGTGAGATTCATTGTACAAATGAGAGGCTTGGTTCTAGATAGGCACATGCGTAGTTTATCTGTGTATGGGCTTGCAGATGCTGGGTAGATGTGGTGGGAGGACTGTGGTGTCCTGAATCGTAAAGCAAACTCTTTCTGATTGCTTTAATATTCTCAGTGAAGTGAGAAGCAAAGTCATTAGCTTGAGTAGGGATAGGAGAAGTGGTATTTGGAGTTTGGGAAGAAGATATGAAATCATCTTCTCGGAGAGTGGGAGAGTAAGGAAGTACACTGGTTGTGAGATGGCATTAGGGTCTAACTTGCACTCACAGTCGTAAAGTGAGATTATCAGTATGACTGTGGTTTTTTCCAGTCACATTCAACCTTACAGGTGGGAGTAGATGAAGAGTTACAATTAACCAGGGCTGTGGTTTGCCAAGAGCGTGAAGCAAAGGAGGGGCAAGAGTCGAGGGAACATGCATGGGAGTGGTTATATTGTTGGCCACGAAGTTTAAGCAAGGTAAGGCAAGGAGAGAGGACATTGAAAGAATGAAGGACGGGGTAAAAAAAGTTGAATTGGATGTCCCAGGGGGATCAGCAAATTGTTAGAATTGAGTATTAAAGGGAATGAGCTGGAAAGATCTCATCAATATTACAACACGTAAAAGCCATTGGGGACCTGAAGGTGAGGAAAAGATTAAATTTTCTTTTTATTTTTGCTCATAATTCCTTGATTATCTCATGCAAATGAAAGTCTTTAAACCTATTTGTATTTATAAAACCTTCATGTTTTTTGACTGTAGAGTATTTGGCTATTAAAAAAACCCCAAATCTCATTACCAAACTTGAGCTTTTATTAAATCCTTCTCTTTTAATCATACATTCTCTAATTCCTTGCTGGATCTTCTAGGAATATAGGAGATATTTTTAACAACCTAAAAGCATCCATATCACTAGCAGGTACATTTTCTGGTATGTTCTTTTTCTGAGAATATATGGTCATTTATCTGGTTGGTAGGCACATCAGTTTTCTCAAGTCTTCTCAATCTACTCATAATTAAAACAGTCTCACAGGATTGTTTTACTTGAATGGTCAAAATTTGTTCCTCAGAAAATAGAAAGGAAGGTAGAAATTATTTTTTTTCTTAAAAAACTCTATTATATTTTAGTTCTTTATAGTTATGTCAAGCTTTAAATTTTGCTGTTAGAGGCATAAAATTATCAGATTTTACAAAAGTAGAACCTAGAATTTAGAGTTGAGAGTTCATAAAAGGTCTCTAGGATGTAAGGGAAATGGTTAATTTTTTTATACCTTATAGTATTTTATCTATTGAAATTCTCTTCTATTAGTCATCACTTTTCTCTCTATGAAAATATATTTCTCCATCCATGTAAGCATATGAAAATGAGTCTTTGTCTTTGCTGTATTCAAATATACAATTTTATTAGATCTTAGAGATTTCTTAGGACAAGATCTTAGGACAAGGGATAATTTTGAGGCTGTTTTGATTTAGGGAAACCCAATCAATTACAGCAGTTTTTAGATATGTTGGAGCAGCCATGGTAGTGAGACTTCCCTTAAGGTTTTTATAGATGATATTTCTTGGTTGATCTTGATGGAATCTCTGCATCAAAATACTCACTGATATTTGAGAAGAGAAGAAGGGTGCTTCATTGGGATAACAAATGAAGTAACAGCATTCCCTTCCTGCTTACAGCATTTTCAACAAAAGCTAGAAATAATGTAGCTTAGTCATTGGCCCAGGAATGCCTGTCTCTATTGATATTCTGAGATCCAATGAGTTCAGTGGCCTTAGCATGTTGTATAAAAATCATGAAATCAACCTGCCTACCTGTATAGAGAATTAGTTAATTTTTTTCTTTCCCTTGGCTTCTCTAATTTCTGGATTTTGGATTTCTGAAGTAAAGGAATTTTATTTTGTTATATGGGTCTTTAGATGACTTCTAAAACCCATCTGTTTCAGTAACAACTTCAAGCAAGTGAAAGTGTATTTGATTAGTAAATATATTTTATTTGTATTTTTTATTTGCTTATATTGTTACTATACAAGCACATAGTTTAATGGAACACCATTTGCTCCAAAGTGGTTATATTTTAACCATAGCACACTATGGACTGATCCAGATATGCATACATTTCTGCTGAAAATCTAAGTGCAAGCAAACTATATAACTATACTGATATCATGGTATTCTAGAAGTGGACTGGTTATTCCAACATGTGTTAATTCTTTGTTCGATTGCAAGATCTTTGAAAACAGGATATTATCTTTTGTATGCTTGTATTCATCTTAGAGCTAACACAACTCATTACATAAGGCAGAAGGCCAATAAATATTTAGTAAATTTATGGATGATATGTTCTCGGTGTTATTTAAAGAATTCTGTAAGAGAAATTCTGAAAATGTTCCACTGGTATAATGGTTAAGGCATCTGTCTTGGTGTTGTCTTTTCTCAGTGGAAGTGTCAGATGTTTGACAGTTCTCCATCTTCTGAACCGAGCTTACTAGATAAAGTGATTACAATTACACATGGTGCTGCTGGCTCAGGTTCCAATCTATGCCTTAGTCTTACCTTCTCCCACCCCAACCCATACTCCACATTGGCACTAGAGAGGTATTTCAAAAAGACACACTTAAACATATTCCTTACCCTTTCCCTTTCAGGTATAGATTAGGTTGCCCTCCTTTTTCTGTACTTGTGTACACATATATCAGAACATTCAGCCCCCACACTATATGTGTGGATTTACGGGTTACAGACTGTGACATAGGTACTAACTTTCAGTTTTGTATCCCTAGAGCCTTCCTTGCACACAGTAGACCCGTGAGTAGATATCTATGTTTATACCTCAACATCATTTTTCATTCAGCAACACTTTATAAATATTTCTGGCTCCACCCTTTAAATAAATTCCTTCACTACATAAACACAAAAGGACATGGGCCTAAAACTCTGTTCTCAAGTTGGCCATAAATACAAATTTCTGTGAAAGTCAAACAAGAAGGCAGACTTTGTGTAATTTCAGGCATGTGCTAATTTGCATGCTTCTGGGTGCCCTATATTATGTAATTGTCCATAAAAATGTGGCACAGAATCTTCATTATTTTTAATATAGATAGCACATGCCCATCCAAATTAAAAACTTTAAGCAAATCTACTTTTTCTCTCCCAATACTTAATTAGTCACTTCAAGACATTTTTGGTATTACAGCTTTTGTGTTTAGGTGGAGCTGTTAAAGTTAAATAAGTGTGAGTATCTGTCAAATACAGTTCTTGCAAGAGTGCATGTACATTTTATATATTGTGAGAAAAGCATAATTAATAGCTAATTAGGATAATGAAAGTAATATACACCAGATGTAGAGAAGACCTTGTGGAAAATTAGTATGAATTAGATAACATGTGATTTGGTCAAAGCAAGCTTGTTGAGAAGAACTAAAACAGTGGACATGTGGAGGGACAATCAGTGGCTGTCTAGTCCCACACCTAGGGAATAATTTAATCAAGTTTGCTATTGTAATACTCAGGGCTTCAAGCTGTTCCGTTTTCACAAGTTGATAACTTGGGATTTGGGCCTTGATTTTCGGCATTCCTATATGGTCAAGGTTTCATGTTGAGATGATCACTTATCAAGGAAATTAATAAAATTGTCTCCAAGTATAAGAATGGAAAAATAATGAGAGATCTTGAGTACTCTGGTTCATGCTCCAACTCTTCCAGGTACCTCTTAATTAATACACTTCTAATACTTGTTGCGTAACTCATTTTCTATTTAATGTTCATTGGTTGGCAATAGTCTAAGTTTCTTTTTTCTTATTCCTTCCAAATGTTCACCAGAATTTCTTATTATAAGAAACTGAAAGTCAGTAATTCCTTGGTTGGCTTATATAGGTACATTTTGAAGCAACATACACATAATAATGATAATATCTAAGATCTATTGAGACCTTAACAAGTGCCAGGTATTGTGCTAAGTGTTTGACAGACATCATGCCACTGAATCCTCACAATAATAGGTGTAGGCATCATCACCATCATCATTATCACTATTCCCATTTTCAAATGAGGTAACTGAGCTATAGACAAATTGAGTAATTTGCCCAAAGTTATAGAGATAATAAGTGATGGACCTGAGATTTGAGACCTAGTAGTCTACGTCCAGATCACTTGCTTTTAACCACTGCATACGTATATTGATAATGTTGTAAATGACAAGAAAAGAAGAAAAAATTACATCCTTTTTTAATAATTACATAAAGACATAGAATAGATGTAGGCTTTTATGTGATATATGTCATCTTTATTAATTTACTTCTTTGATTTTTATCAAAAGTTATTATAAATGGAAGTAGCATAGCAATAATCTGTATCATAGGTATTTTTTTCTATCCATTAGGGGTTATTAATCAAGGAGCTTTGGAAATCTGTTCTTTACTTGCTTTCCGGCAGTAATGTTTAAGCCATATTCCAATTGTGAGATGTCTATAGATGAATAGAAACCTGATCGACTAACATTACTCACTAGAAGGTCTGTCAATTACTGTCATGGAGCTACTGAGGAACTCCCCAAGTTAATATAAATATAAACCTAAATTATGATGTAAGTTACTATGTCTGGCCCGGATGGAAACACTTGAATCTCTTTCTTTAATGGTCAAGAGGGATTTTGTTGAATCTATTTTTTTAAATGAGAAGAACCTGTAGGTTGAAATGGCCATATGAAAAGTGGAGTAAAACTCAGATTTACAATTAAATTGTGAGTATGAGAGACATTCAAGTGTGTGACCAATTCTTCAAATATCTTCCAACTATAGCGACAATTCTAATACCAAGAAAAATACAAACTGCATAGTTCCTGTATAGATGGACTGTATCTGCTGACTGTGACTGCCCTCTCAAATCCTGAGATCATTTCTACCTTCAATTTTTGTTGTGCTTAGAATACTTGTTTCATAGATTTGCCATCAACATGTCTTATTTCATGTAATTTAATTAAATTGTCAACCGAATTCTGTTATAAATCCTCATGGATTACTTTATAGTAAAATCTTATTTGCCCACCCTCTTAAATAAGCAAAGAAAAAAATAGTCTGTTTTGTTCAATACACTTTGAAAATCTCATTTCCGTCTAGGGAGGGCTCAGAGAGGTGCTTTCTAAGAGATGCCATGTCTTATATCTTATGTGATTCCATATATATATATATATACACACACATATATATATATATATATTTTTTTTTTGCTGAGGAAGATTTGCCCTGAGCTAACATCTGTTGCCAATCTTCTTCGTTTTTTGCTTGAGGAAGTTTCTTCCTGAGCTAACATCTGTATCAATCTTCTATTTTATACGTGGGTCGCCGCATGGCCACTGACAGACCAGTGGTGTAGGTCTGCGCCCAGAAACCCAACCCAGGCCACCAAAGTGGAGCATGCCAAACTTAACCACTATGCCACAGGGCTGGCTCACATATATTTTTTTCATAGACTTGAGATTCTAGAACACCTTTACTATCTAGTGAAGGGCTTCGTTAATTGTATGCCAAGTGCTTTCGAAGTTACTTTCTTGTCGATTATTTTACTGTTTGTGCATATGTATGTTAGTAAATAATTTTGAAAGTAATGTATATCCCCTTTTAATGAGGAAGCTAGCAAATAATCAAGTGAATAGATAAAATAATTTTTAAGTTCATTGGAAAGTGTTTTCAAAAAAGAGAAAAATAATACCTGCATGTAGAAATAAAAGTTAAAATATATGAATTGACAATCAATGTAATAAACTCGAGCTGTTTCTTTGAGTGCAAAAAACAATACACTTTAAAAATCTAATGATTCAGAAAGACTTTTTGACCACATATGAATAAGATTAGGAATGAGAAACACTGTGTAAAAATTAGAATGATATTAAATTTAGAAGAATATCATACAGAGCAGAATGGATTCTGAATGGGGTACAATTCCTGTGTAATCAATAAATAAATCCAAGAACTCTTTCTTTATAAAGTGTAAAAGCACAATAAACCTAGAAAAACAGCAACAACTAGTAAGAAAATTCAGTAAAGTAACTAGGATTAAAGATTAAATATACAAAACAAATAACTTTCCTATGTGCCATTTGTAACCTGTTAGAAAATGCAATTGGATATGTTTCATAATAAATATGAAACGAATCAAATTGAATCAAAAGGTTACTGAGAGATATAAAAAGAAACCCTGAATAAATTCAGAGAGAGATCATATTTCCACAAGTCTACTACAGGGAAATGTGAAATAGAATAAAATGTTGATTAGCATTTTGAAGTGATTTACAGAGTTTATAATGGAAAATGCTCATGCTGTAATGTCAAGTTATGAAAAGTATGCATAGAAAATAGCATGAAAGAAAATATGCTTAAATGTAGACCATTATAACTATTATTGGATGGTTATAGTTTTTCATTTTTTTATACTTTTTGTGTTTTTTCTAATAAACATAAATGCTGTTGTGAAAAAATATACATGTTCAGTTTTATCACAATTTAGATTAAAAGATAAGGATTTTCTTTGGCTTCCATGTGTTGTGTTTGGCCTTATGTAGGAAAGGAGGAGCTTTTGTATTTTATTTACATGCTTATTTTTATTATTAATTTATGTGGTTTTAAATTTCCTTAGAAAGATGTGCGAGACATCCTCACCCCAATTCAGATTGAAGCTGCTTACCACCTTGGGCCTCATGTCATCAGTAAACGAAGTACTGAGGAATTCCCACCCCTTCAGCCAATTCTTCAGCAGAAGAAAGAAAAAGACATCATTGAAAAAACAGTAGGTATATTTTTCTTTATTCACAACATTATGTGACATATAACTAAAGAATTTTTTTTTGAAATATTGCATAATTCTGGGGAAATGAGTTATCTCTGAATTTTTTTAAATTTTTTATGAATTTTTTAATAAAGAGATTTATGATATATCTTGTTTTCCATTTTTCTTTATTTTTTATATTCCCTTTAGGATATTGAACTGAATATTTTAAAATATGCATTTAGTCATAGCAGTGGTTTCCCATATACGTAAAATGTTAATTTTCTCTCCTCAATGCATTGCCAGTGAAGAAACTGTATTACTAGAAAGCACTCAAAATGGAAGTGAGTTGGCTTCATGAGTTAGTTATTCACTGTCATCATCTGTGTTCAGTTTCTCTTTCTCATTTTCTGTCTCCCTCTCTCTCATTTTGTCTCCGTCTCACTCACCCTACCCACGGATTCACTCGTGTCTTGTTAGTCAGATTCCCTTGCTAGATTGTACTCATTTATAAACATATGTATTTATGGTACATAACAATTTCTCTTTTTAAATTTAACTTTGTGTTTTTCATCCACATCCCGGGATCAATTGCATTTTGAGATGGATGCTGCATTCTAACCAGTGAACTGCTTTTTCTAATTTATCCCAAGATATATCAGTTTCACTGACATTGTGTTTATTCCCAGGAGTCTGGTTGTTCAGACCTTTACTGTCCAACAGCACAAAGACATAGTCAACAGGATGTTTTGGGGCATGGTAAAAGCATTCATTAAACATTTGCTAATGGCACACAGAATGTTAAAGATGAAAGGGACATTTAAAGGTCTAGTTCATATCCTGTCCAGACAAAATTGCCCTTTGGTCACTTGAAGATATTTGACCTTACAATCACCACTGTCTGGTCTACAATACTAGACTGAATGAAGATAATAACTTCAGAGCACATTTTCTCTATACCCTTAGATGAAAATATTGATGAAGTCCATTTTTTTCACTCTTCTGTTGAACTTCAGTTTTCAATATCAACTATTTTTAAATGTCTTCAATAATGGAAATCTCAATATTGTAATTACACAAGCCAAAACCTTAGCAATTTGTAGTTATATTAGAATAACATAATTTTGATTCTTAGAACAGCCTGATTTACAAATAAGACTGGTAGGGCGGCTAGTCCCGTGGCACAAGCAGTTAAGTGCACGCATTCTGCTTCAGTGGCCCAGGGTTCGCGGGTTCGGATCCCGGGCGCGCACTGACGCACCACTTGTCATGCCATGCTGTGGCGGCGTCCCATATGAAGTAGAGGAAGAGGCACAGAAGTTAGCTCAGGGCTAATCTTCCTCAGCAAAAAAAAGAGGAGGATCAGCATCAGATGTTAGATCAGGGCTGATCTCCCTCACACACACACACACACACACACACACAAAATAAATAAATAAACAAATAAACAAATAAGACTGGTAGAAGAAAAATCATATTTACTTAATCACTTAGAGAAAGATTTACACTTTCCGTCAGCTCCCCAGGTAGGCAGTCTGTGGTCTGATGTGCTGTTTGACAGCTCACCGGTCACTTCCCATTTCAGGTGCCTGGCTCCTCTGACTTTCTAGATTTCTTTTCCTGCATCTCTCCCTCTTTACCTATTCTGCTCAGCTTTCTTCATTTTTATCTCTCTCCATTTTGGCTTTGTCCAGCTTATACCTCAGGTCTTCCCATGAACCTTATAGTATCTCTGAGTCCTATTAAAATGCTTAGAGTTAAATAAATTCTGGAACCTTTATGATAGACTATCATTTAATCTTGTTCAATATATCCTCAAAATAAAATTTCTAAATTTCTACATTTTGTTATTTTCAATGAATATAAAATCACTGTCCTACCATCTGCAAAAATTAAATGCCATGCTTTTGCGTAATAAGTGGGATCAGACTACTGCATTACCAGAAAATTGAGAGGAACTCAACCAAGAACATCTTGGCAGCACAGGTTTTAAACCCTTACATAGGTTACTACCGCAGTTTGATTCAACTTATTTTTCTACACAGCTGTTATGAAATAAAAAATCATTTTTTCTACTTAAAAAATTTAGGCTTTAAATGTACCTATTGGAAGAACTTAGTTCCTTTAGCCCTGCTGCAATTATTTGTCACTTGAACCTACTGACTAATTTTCTAATTGAACTCTTCAAATGGGATAAAATAAGGAGTTATCAATTTGATTTATTAATTTCATTTTTCTCATGTATCATAGATGTCTTACTCTTTAAAAAACACAGAAATATACCTACTGAGTTTAACTAAAATAAAAAATACTGTCATATTTTATTTCCAGATAAACTTTGCAAGGTTTTGTGCCCACGAAAATTGTTCTGCTGATTTACAGGTTTCTGCAAAAATTGGATTTTTGAAGTAAGTATAGTTTATTCTCTGTTATTCATCAAGATGGGTTAATGGGTGTGTGCATGTGGTAGTTCTAAAGAGAAAAGAACTAAGAACTAATCTTCGGGGGTTAGTAGCATTTAAAGAACTGGAAAAGAACAACATTCTACTGTAAGAGATTAAGTGATCTATACATCATTCACATAAGTATATACTCAAAGATTACCACTTTGTGAAAGAAGGCTTTATGAGGCATGTTTTAATCTTTTATTGATAAGTCAAAAGATATTTCAGGATTTAATCGTGCCTTGGGTTATCATTATAATTGTAGCTATGTTTTAGACATATGTAAGTGCCTGTTAACAGAGTTTTGATGGCAAAATGAGCTAACCTTCACTACATTAATGCTTAGTTGTTTTTTTGTGTGTGTGTGTGAGGAAGATCAGCCCTGAGCTAACATCTGCCAATCCTCCTCTTTTTTTGCTGAGGAAGACTGGCCCTGTGCTAACTTCTGTGCCCATCTTCCTCCACTTTATATGGGATGCCACCACAGCATGGCTTGCCAAGCGGTGTGTCGGTGTGCACCCGGGATCCAAACTGGTGAACCCCGGGCCGCTGCCCTGGAGCGCACGCACTTAACCACTTGCACCACCGGGCCGGCCCCAATGCTTAGTTTTTTATCACCCAGAAAACTGGTTACATAATTCAGACTGATGTACAAAACAAAGAAATCCCTCTCTCTATATATAAACAACATTTGAAAAGGGATAAACCATCTTGTTCTTCTAAATTCACAGAAGGTGCAACAGCAAAAAGAAAACATATGTAATGGGCTTAGAATAGCACCTAGCACATAGTGAAAACTAGATAAATGTTGGGAATAAACCATAATTTTGTAACATATCTAAATCCCCTATACTGAAATTGTTCTTCATATCAGAGGGAAGATATGAAAATGAGGAACAGAGAGACAGAATTCCTACTTCAGGTTGAGGGATGGTTGTATGTGGGAAGTGAAGGAGGGGAAGGAAGCATCAGTGACAGGGCAGGAAGATGGGAAACTATTTGGGGAGGCAGGAATATAAAGGAAGGAAGTTTAGATTGGGGCATGTTGAATTTGGTAAGACTTCTCTCTGCAGCTTTCCACTTGAAAATCTAGTTCAGGATTGTATTTGGAAGTCCTCTACACATTGATGACTTGTGAGAATGCCCAGGGTGGCGGTAGGGGGTAGAAATGTGAATTTCACCGAGAAAAGAACTAAGGATCAAATGTTGGGGGGACAATTTTATTTTAAAGAGCTTAACAAGAATAGGGAGTACCTGTAGGAGACTGAAAAGAACTAAGAGGAGAGCCAATTCCATAGTGAAATAGCCAATGGAGAATATAAAAAGAGGGACTTAATATCGTAAAATTTTGTAGAGAGATCAGATAGCATAATGACTGAGGAAAGGTTATGGGAGTTGGCATTTAAAATGTGACTTGTAGGTAAAGAAGGGTGTCACTGGCAAATTTTGAGATAGAAATTTCAGTGCAGTAGTAGCCAAATGACAGGGTTAGTGACTAAGGGAAGGAGAATATACTGCGAATAAGTAGATTCAACTACAGAATTTTTATGTATTTATCACATGTTGTTATTTATTTAATCATGGGAAGACATAAACAAGTGTGAGGGTCAAAGGCAGGGAAAAGAATAAATTGGAGAGAGAAATTTTCTACTTAAATCCAGGGGGCATTTTTCAGATCCTATTTGAACTCTTCTCTGAAGCATTTGACAGCTTTTCACTTCCTCTTTTGCTTTAATTTCCTTGATACCATCCTACTCCTATTCTCCTCCTACTTCTCAAGCCCCTCTTTCTCAATTGTCTTTGGAGGATCTTTGATTTGGGCTCTACTGGCTCCCTAAATGGTCCTCTCTCATCCCTTTCTCACACTCCCATATATTCCCCAGATAATCTTGTTCCCAACTCTGTCCTCGCTTGGCCTGCCTACACTGCTGATGCCCAAATCAGTATCTCTGAGTTTCACACCCACACATCCAGTTGTCTCTTAGACATGTCCTCTTGGGCACCCAGTCTCTATCCACCAATGACACCGTTAGTTAGTTACCAAAGCCAGAAAGCTTGAGCTCAACCTGCATTTTTCTTTCTTTATCCTTGATATCCAATAAATTACTAAGTCGTATAATACTACTACTTATGTATTTTTTATCCGTCGTACTTCTCTATCTCTACCACTGTTGCTTCAAGCCAGGAACTCAATATACTTCCTTCATTGAGCTTTCCTGCTTTCTGTGCTACTGGCCTCTGATTTTGCATTATTCTAATTCCTCTATCACGATGTTTCCAGAGTGAGCTTTCTAACATACACATCTGATAACAATGTTTCAGTGGCTCATTATCACTTTAAAATCTAAACTCCTTAGCGTTCTTTCTCACCGATTCCGCAGGACTTCTTTCCATCGATGGCAGACCCCTTCCAGTTGCTTGGCCGTGCACGCTCTCCTGAGCCTCTGTATCTTTTCACTTGTCTCACTTACCTACTTGACTAACTTTTATTTATCTTGTAAATCTCAGCTGTTTCCTAAGTGGAGCCCCCTTTGTCTCCTACTGTGCCCCTGGCCCCACTACCCTTGCACGCTCACCGCCATTACTGTCTGTCTCCACGCTATCCTGTAAGCCATTTCAAGGCAGGTTCCTGTCTTTTCATCTTTGTGTTCCCAATGCCTAACTCAGTGCCTGGAATGCTGTAGGCAACTAATAGATGTTTGCTGACAATGTAACAGAGGAATCAGGGTATAATGGGATCAGACTCAGGTGGAGGAGTTAGCCTTAGAAAGAAGCTAAGATTCTCCTTATCTTGAACTAAGCAGCTCTGAAAAGATGCTTAACATTAACAAATTTCAATGTGGAAGGAAGGGAAATGTAGAGAATTCATGGATAGCCAGAAGAAAAAGTATGTTTATATATGGAAAGTGAGGGCTTTGAGGATGGGTTTGGAGACTTGAAAGGAATGGGAAAAGATTCAAAATAGCTGTTATGATAAATGGGATAGGGAGTCAACTAGGAATGAGTAAATAGGTTGACAAACAGTGTTGAGTACCCTGCTGGGATGGGATCACATATGGCAGAGAATAAATTAATTCTTTTCACTTATGCAATGCCAGTATAGCCTTGAGCATCCACAGTTGAGGGCCAAGAAGCCCTAACCTATTTGATTGATAATTGGACTTTATACTTAAATTATCCAGATTGGCTGCTCAGATAGTCCAAAAACAATGACTACTAACTACTTTATATTGCAGCATATAATGTGGTGCCTTTGTTGATTTATTAGTTGAATAATTTATAACCTTCCCATTCATGTATTTATTTTCCTCCTAAAATGCTTATTTTTCTTGGTATTTTTGCTGTCATGAGCCTTTGATAAGAAGAAGAGTTGTGTGTGGGAAAGCTTATCTAAGCTATAAATAAGTAGTGTTTACATTTTCTTAAATTGGACACTCCCGCTGTCACCGTGTCATCTTTCATTGCAATCCCTCTGGCCTATGAGAAAATGGGACTTTGAAATGTGTGAAAATATTACCAAGAATTCTTCTTTCCTGAAGAATGAAAATACATCTTGTTGAATTAAGATATGGAATTATTAATTTAATTGAATTATTAGTTTTTCTTCATTATATATTTTCTCACAGTAAGATACTGCATTATCTACTTTACATTTTTAATTTGAAGTGATAATATTTTTTGTAGTCTAAATATCAAGTCCATTAGGATTTTAAATGGCAGCCAACAGAGGGTAAGGTAGTGTTTCTCAAGATGTCGCCTCTGAGTCACCTTCATGAGAATCACCTGGACTGCTTGATAGAAATGCAGGTTCCTAGGTCCCAGACTATCCAGATCAGAATCTATGGGGGCCAGGCCAGAAATATTCATTATTAATAGGGCTCCAAGTGGTTCTTATCACACTAAAATCTTGGAACCAATGGTGGTTAAGTGTTCCAGATTTGAAGTTAAACTAACCTGGTCAAGTTCTATAGCTACCATTTATTACCTGAATGACCTTTTTAGAGAAGCCTTTTAACTTCTGTAAACCTCTTTCCTCATTTATAAGTAGGTAAAATAATACCTACTCTGTAAGGTTGTTTTAAAGATAAAATGCAATAATGCAGGCCAATATATAGCACAAAACCTGGTACATATGAAGGCTTGATAAAAGTTATTTTTCATATTATAGTTGGAATATTTATGGATCGTGATACAAAATAACTTTAGTTTGGTTATAAAATGAAATTTTGCCAGTGAATTCCAAACATTTTTTGCACATTATTTGCCCAGAGTTTATCGTTTTTTTGTGTCCCAAGAGTGCTGCTGGGACATAAAGAATGACGGGTCAGCAGATTTCAGTTTCATGAGGTTTGAAGTGGCATGAACACCAGTGTAAAGCGTAAGCCCCACTCTTTTATACCAGTTAGGAACGTTACAGGCTCTCCCTCTCAGGTAAATGACAACTTTGAGGAATTTTCAAACGAAAACTCTTCTAATGAATTTTCAGGCCCACAGGAAAGGTTCTGACAGACTGTTTTGCATTTTTAGTAAATTATACTCTATCAGATAAAAATGTGCCTTTCCCACATAGGTGTCCTGTCTCCCTTCTCAGTAATAGTGGGCAAATTGTGACCATATGTTCTGCACATTCTCCTGACTATAACTCCACTGGCACTGATGGTGTTTATATGTCCCAGAGCTACAAACCTGCTTTAGGTAAATGTGTTTACTCAGTAAAGAACATGAGTTTCTCAAGACTGCAATAATAGACTGCCGACAGCAAACTAAACCATGTTTATGCACTCCGCCTCATGTTTTCATTAAGTTGAGGCTTCCTCCTGAATGTATAAATTCTCAGGACAATAAACCACATCCAAAGGGACTTACACTGCAAAATACAGATTAACAAATATGACTATCAAGATTATAAATATAATAGCAGGTGTTAGCCATCACATAGGCAGTTTAAAATCAAGTCTTTCATAGTGATTACTGACGTAAATGACACCACTTCTCTTTTGTACCTCAGACATGCTTCCAGTGAACGTGATGTAGAGTTTTCCTGAACAATTGCTTTCATTTCAGTTAGGAATGATTTTAACTGCAAGTAACAGAATACCTGACTAATAGTGACTTAAACAATAAAGGCACTTAATTGTTTTGCATATAAGCAGGCTGAAGGAAGTACTTGCAGCTTTAGTGAGCAGCTTCCCAAATCTGGACACTCGTGGTTACCTTTCCAGTTCTCTTGGTTTTTCCCTCATGGTCACCAGGTGGTGGCTGCAGCAGCACCAAGGTTCCCAGCAAGAAAAACGGAGCAGGAGCAAAATTCTGTGTCCTCTGGAGGCTGCCTTTCCAGAAAGGGAAGTGCCTTAGCAGACTTCTTATTCTGATTAACCAGATCTGTGTTACCTGCTCACCTCTGAATCTATCACGGTTGAAGGAGAATGGAGTCATCATGATCATATTAGATCGATCATAATTCATTCCCTGAAGCTGAACTAAGGGCTTATCTTCGGCAATATCAAGGGAATGCTGCCTACTGCCTGAATAATCTGGGGTTCTGTTAGCAGCTAGGAAGGGAAACCACTGTTGGGCAGACAGTGAGCAATGTGCAGCATCTGCTACGTTGCTGTTAGCCCCCCACAGAGCTACTCTAACAAAATTGTCCATTTTTAAAATGGAGATAGCAGGAATATATGCCTCACTGAGCTCATAGAGTTTGAGGAAGATGAATTATATACCTTATACACTAAAACATGCTAATTCCTAGTTCAGGCTTCCGAACCATGTTCTTCTGCTATTGTAGTCTGGAGCTCAATGAGTTTGCCTTTATTCGATAAACTCTTAAATGTCAGGCAACTGATGTATCCCAGTAGATGAGAATTTTCCAGTATTTTTTTCCCTGAAGTCAGTAGAACAAAAAAGGATAAAATTTTCCTTGGGCTTGTAGGCCACTTGACGTAGGCTACTTTTTTGTCATAATAGTGACTCTCATATCTTGACGCAGGTACATATCAATTTACATTATATTTTGTTCTAGCATCTTGATTAAAAACAAGTTAGCTAGGAAGCACTAATTCATTTTATCAAGGCAAAGCACATTCATTATACTAAGACTTGGGGAGCATTTCCTGCAAAATAAAACAATATCATTCACTCAGGAAAAACATAGAGCCTTGGTGCTGAATACATCATTTTCCTATTTTTCCTCTTACACTTATTAAGTTATGATTCTGTATGTACACAGTACCTTGATTTGTTTAAATTACGTGGATTCTAGGCTGCTTTGTAAATTTCAAGTCTGCATTATGCGTGTTTTAATGAAGAATGAACTATGATTCCCTGGGAAAGCTCTGGTTCAGCCTTGTCGCACTTCCAGATGTGCACCTGGTCCTTTATTATGTCTCATGTAAAAAGCTGGTGGGTATCTTTCCAATGGCACCTTGTTAATGAATCAAGGTACAGTAAGATATATATCAAAACAAAAGAGTAAGATTGTAATTATGATAATGTAGCAAAAGAGCTTAAAAATGGAAACTAAACCAGGAGTCTGGCTGCTGAAATGTGAACATTGTGTTTCTCTTTAATTTGCTGTTGTCTTGGAACCTAGCTGTTTATGCCGTGCTTTCACCTTCTGTTGCTTGTCTAAGTGCCAACTTCTTTCCCAAAGGTGTTCAGTGACTAATGCTTTGGTTACAAGCCAGAATATTTTATAAATGTCTATTTCTAGGCAGCTCTTCTACAAGTCTTAATTAAACTTTAATGTCAAGCTGAAGTCTACTTTTAGAACCTCTTGGTTCCTTTAGTTGTAACATGATTATAGAACAGTAGGGGGAATGTAGGACAGCCATGTGTCCGCACATTTCCTCCCTGCCATTTAACACAGTGCCACCAAGCAGATGCATACTTATGTAACACACAGGTTTACAACATAAGAATGAGTAAATCACAGCCATTCCCTAAAATATTGGGAGAAATAGCATACTGTCACTGAGTCAGATTCTTCCACCCTGAAATGATAGCCATGGTTTAGAATTACTGCTTTTTTAGTTATTGTACATCATTCCAGAGTTATCCAACTCCTCAAACCCAGGGATCAGAAGCTAGAGATTCTACATATGGACATGTTCTTCATTCCTTTCTCCTCGATGTCTCGAGTACCAACCAAGGAACTATGAAGTCTGAGGGATCGTTTTCTCTAATGCTGTATCCTATGCCATCTGAAATAATGAAGCCTCTATTATTGTCAGAATAATATAGATTTTAAATATAGTAAGATTATGTGGTATGCTTATTTCTAAACTAATTATACTCATCAATAAGACTGCTCTATGGCAGAGCTGACAAACTTTTCCCATGAAGGGACAAATAATAAATATTTTAGGCTTTGTGGGACAGAGATCTCTGTCTCAAGCACTCCCTTCTGCCGTCATAGTGCAGAAGTGGCCACAGATGAATGAGCATGGCTGTGTTCCAATAAACCTTTATTGACCAAACCAGGCGGAGGTTCAAATTTGGCCTTCAGCAGTTTATGAACCCCTACTCTATGGTATGCTTGCTTTTTATATAACAATTCTGTAGTACTTTACTTTATGTTATTTAAATATAGTTCCATATAGTATGTTTTGTTATTTAAATATAATTTGCTAGTATAATTTAAACTGGTTGCCAAATTTAGCCAGATTTAGAAATTTTCAGGAATTAATCCTGTGTTAACAAGCGTAAGGATCTACTCATAGATAGATAGACAGACAGACAGACAGACTGACCCAACAGAATTACATAGATATATTCACCAAAAGACTATAATAGCTCCAAACTAGAGTTGCCAGAATTCCCAATGACTGTTGAATGGATAAATAAAATATAGTATATTTACAAAATGGAATATATATACACCAATGAGAATAAACAATTTACAACTACATGCATCAATATAGATTAATCTTACAAAGAAAATTTTGTGTTAAGAAAGCCTGATACTCAAAGGTTACATACTCTCTGATTCCATTTATATGAAATATAAAACTGGGCAAAGCCAGTCTATACTAGAAAAAGCAAGATAGCGGGTGGAGGGCGATAATCGGAGGGAAGGGAGCACAAGGGTATTTCTACGGCGCTGGTAACATCTTTTTTCTTCATCTGGGTGCTGGTTTCACATGTGTATTTGGAAAAGTTTGTTTGTAAAAATTCACTGAGCTGTACACTTAGGATATGTGCATTTTTCTATATGTATGTTCTACTTTGATAAGTAAGTTTAAAATGGAAAAAAAGTCAGGATAAGAGGAGAAGAACTTTTAGGCATTAAGTGAACAGTCCAGTTTCTTAGAGCTATGTTATTGGATGCATAAAAGTGGGGAGAAGTGTCCAAAATTATAATTTTGTTTGCACATTCCGAGGTTCATAAGAATTAATAATTTGCTTCTCAAACTATACCCTCTTTCCAGTGTTGATGTAGCTATTAATTTATTGGTCAATTCAGTAGTTATGTTGCAACTAAAATGTTAGGTTATGTGGGTGGGGCACACATCACATACATGTGGTCGTAGTAGATATTTACTTTCTTATCTTAATGAAACATTTGGAATTTGTATACCATCACAGAACAAACATGGCTATAATTTGATAAAATTTATAATGATGAGTTCATGAACTTTTAGCAATTACTTATCCAATAATTCTCCCAATTTTTCTCATGTGTTTTAGTGTGACCCAACTCTTTTTAATGTTTGATACAATTATACATAACATATATTTTTTGAACACTAATCGTGTTGTTAGGCTCTGAGCAAACAATGATAATCATAACCCAGCATCTTCTCTCAATAACTTATTCTAGTGGTGAGCAAAACCAGACAGCATGAAAATGTCACATTTATAGGGGTGCCCAATGTGCTTTGGGAGAGGGAGAAGCCACTTTTCTTAGGGGGAATGCAATGCTGGGTTACAGGGCTTAGCAATGAGTATCAACTGGAAGAACTTATAAGAACTCTTAACATCGACATGTAAGCTGAATCTTGAAGAACAAGTGAAAGTTAACTAGATTCATGAAGGGCAAAGATGTTCAAGACAGAGGATAGCTTGAAATAAGATACAAAACACAGGTGTTTGGACACCTGTTTGTAGGTAACTATGACTAAAGCAAAGGAATGAGTTGTGCAATGGAGAGAGAGACAGGGGCCAGCTCTTGAAGCCCTCATATGCTGTGCTAATGAGTTAGAACTATTTTTTTTTTCCTTCTAGCTTTGTTTTTTATTATTTTTTAAAATTTTTTGTATTGACATAACATTGGTTTATAACATTGCATAAATTTCAGGTGTATATAACTGTGTTTCGACTTCTGTATGGACTACATCATGTTCACCACCAAAGTCTAGTTTCCATCTGTCACTGTACAAATATCCCCCTTTACCCTTTTCATCCTCCCCCTACCCCCTTCCCCTCTGGTAACCACCAATCTGTTCTCTGTATCTATGTGTTTGGTGGTGATAGTGGTGGTGGTTTTATCATCCACATATGAGTGAAATCACACAGTAGTTGTCTTTCTCCATCTGACTTACTTCGCTTATCATAATACTCTCAAGGTCCATCTACGTAGTTGAAAATGGCAAGATTTCATCTTTTTTTGAGTAGTATCCCATTCTGTATATATACCATATTTTCTTATCCATTCATCTGTCAATGGGCACTTAGGTTGTTTCTAAGTCTTGGCTTTTGTGACTAATGCGCCGATGAACACTACAGAACTCTATCTTGAAGGCATCAGAGGATATTAAGCAGGCATGTGATGTTATCAAGTTAGCTTTCTGGAAAATGACCCTCTCTGGCAATGTGAAAATTGGATTGGAGAAGGAGGACTTAAGAAATCAGTTAAGGGTAAAATCCAAGTTAACTTAGCTTGAATCATGAAATTTTCAGACCTTTTTTATTTAAAAAAAAATTTCAAATATTCATTCAGCTCAACCTAAATAATTAAAATAGTAGAAAAGCAAGAAGCAACATGCCTTTGCCATCCACAGGCAAAAGCATCCACAGGCAAAAGTGGTTCCCTACCCTAGTCTCCCAGAGCCCTTCATTCATAACTCTTTCCCGTGTATTTATGTAACATTTGTTTACATTTGTTTATAAATCTGTCCTTTACTATATAAGCTCTACAAAGGTGTGAATTTTTTTGTGTGTGTGAGGAAGATTGGCCCTGAGCTAACATCTGTTGCCAATCTTCCTCTTTTTGCTTGAGGAAGATTAGCCCTGAGCTAACATCTGTGTCGATCTTCCTCTATTTTGTATGTGGGATGCCACCACAGTCAGGCTTGATGAGCGGTGCGTAGGTGTGCACCCAGGATCCCAACCCGCCAATCCCGGGCCACCAAAGCAGAGCGCTCGAACTTAACCACTACGCCACCAGGCCAGCCTGTGGTGGGAGTTTTTTTAAAAACTATTTTTGTATCAGAGAGTAACGAACATAATGATCTATTATACAGGAGCTTTCAATTATAGTCAATCAGTCATTCATGCATCTTTTGAGTAATGCTTAAAACATAAATTTTGAGGGCTGGCCCCATGGCTTAGCGGTTAAGTGCACGCCGCTCCGCTACTGGCGACCTGGGTTCGGATCCCGGGCGCACACCAACGCACCACTTCTCCGGCCATGCTGAGGCCATGTCCCACATACAGCAACTAGAAGGATGTACAACTATGACACACAACTATCTACTGGAGCTTTGGGGGAAAAAAAAAAAGGAGGAGGATTGGCAATAGATGTTAGCTCAGAGCTGGTCTTCCTCAGCAAAAAGAGGAGGATTAGCATGGATGTTAGCTCAGGGCTGATCTTCCTCACACACACACACACAAAAAACATAAATTTTGAAACTTGTTCTGTCCTTAAACACTTCATCTTAAATCAATTCACAAATAACTACTAAATGCCTACTATGTGCTTAGCATTTCCACACATAGTTTATTCAAACGCTAAGCTTCTATACAGATGTTGAATAGAATGATACAATGTAAACATTATTGAAGAAACTTTATAAACTCTAAAGTTCTAGGTGAATGTTGACCTTTCCTATTGTTATGATTATCCTCACCCGATATTTTGCTTTGGGTCACATTCTTCTATGGTTGAACTAATTTTTCTAAATTTTAAATTATTCAATATCTAAGAACATCTTTGAGGAAAGCTTATAGAATCATAACATTCTGTAACTGAAGGTTTCTTTGAGCTCTTCTAACCCTCTAATTGGTAAAGAGAATGAGCTGTGTAGGCGAAGAGATTTGCGTTTGCCTTGAGACTTGAGAACATTCTAGCTGTGATATCCTGAATAAGTTTCTTAAGCCTCAGGTTCCTCATAGATAAATGTGTTGTTCTGAGGATTTCATGGAATGTGCATGAGCCAAATCTTCACAGAATGGTAGTTGTTATTAGTACAGATGGGGTGACTCAGGCTTAAAAATGCTAAATGACCTCCCTTCAGAAGAAGTGGAGCCAGAGCTAGAACTTGAACTCACTCTTAAAAAGCAAACTAATTAAAAAACAAACTTTTCTCGGGTAATAGTTGACTGAATTTATACGAAATAAGAGAAATTGAGTTCTTTTTCACATGGATTTGCATCTACTTGCATGGGGTCAACTCCCATGTTGTTTTCCCAAATTAGTATTTTAAGTTTGGGATAAATAAGTGAGGAGATGGGATTTTTATTTCCCAAAAAGAACTAAATAATATTACTTAATTTTTAGGCCACATGAAAATAAAACCTATCTTGCTGTTGGAAGTATGAAGACGTTAATGTTGAACGTGTCCTTGTTTAACGCTGGAGATGATGCCTATGAAACGACTCTGCATATCAGACTACCCACTGGTCTTTACTTCATCAAGATTTTAGATTTGGTAAGTATCAAAAACCACAATAGCATAATATTTTAGCCAGCCCAGTAGTCTAGTGGTTAAGATTTAGCACTCTCACTGCTGCAGCCAGGTTCATTTCCCGGCCATGGCACCACACCACTCATCTGTCAGGTGTCACACTGTGGTGGCTGTATGTTGCTGTGATGCTGAAAGCTATGCCACCGGGATTTCAAATACCAGCAGGGTCACTCGTGGTGGAGAGGTTTTCAGTGGAGCTTCCAGACTAAGACAGACTAGGAAGGACCTGGCCACACACTTCTGAAAATAATGGCCATGAAAACCCTATGAATAGCAGCAGAGCATTGTCTGATATAGCGCCAGAAGGTGACAGGATGGTGCAAAAAGACCGGCCAGGGTTCAGCTCCGCCGTGTACAGGGTCACAACGCCGTACACAGGGTGCTAGGAGTTGGAATCGACTTGACAGGCACTAACACAAAACATATTTTACTTAGTTTTAAAAAAATCTAAATGGTATAATTACATCAATTTGAGGCCTAAATATTTGGGGTATATTCAGACTTATCACTGAGGCTTCCAGTGATTTTGAGACTTCCTCCATTCTCCTGATCAAAATGACAAGTTCACTGGGATCGGACTGAGATCAAAAGAGGCAGCTTCCTGCCTCCGAATGCTACTACGTGAGAGAAGCGATTGTTCAGTTGTCCAGGCAAGCTGCTTGGGTGCCATTGCTTTTCTCACTGATACATGCTCATCGCGTGCTGTGATGCTGCTCCTCTTGGTTGGGGTCCCTGCACAAGCAATACTGATCCTCCTTGCTGGGCTCCAGTGTTACTGCTCTGCGTTTTAAGTTCACACGCCTAGTCTTGTTCCCAGAGAATTTCCAACAATCCAACAACCAACAATCTTCCACAAACCCCAAGACCTTAGTGTCAACCACATCGCAGGCAAGTTCTCTTCTCCTACACGAGTTTGAAGCACCTGGAGACCTTTTCTTACTACCAGGCCTGAGTCATGAACACTTAAATCCATCAGTGAGGTATTAATAAGGCTGAATTTCAAAGAGAAAATCTTCAATCACTTTCTTCTTTGATGTTTCTCTATCCCTTAGCAAATTTACCCATCCCTATCCGGAGACCATCTCCTCACACCAAGGGCATTTAGAGATGCCTTTGACCTCTCACAAATATCTATTACCCTCATTCTCTAGAGCATCGGGAGCCTATGTGCAATAGTAAGAGGGAAAACTAAAATATTCAGGGGAATATACATCTATATAATATACTATACTGAGCATTTGAATATGTATATCCTATTGTGATTAGTTATTGCGATTAAATACCTTCATGTTCACATCCCAGATGGAAGAGGGACAATGAAATATGGACCTTATGAATTCCTTGCTTTATGATTTTTCAAGGAACTGGACCTTGAATTAACTAGGGAACACACAAACATGGATGAAAGCTACCAGTCCAGGAATTATTCTGTGGAGAATTTACATGAATATTAAAATAAACCTATACATATGCACACATATTTATATAATTTGTTTATATTTCTCTTTATTTATCCCAAAAGTAAACAGAAAATACTCTTCCAGGAAAGTAAATTCTTTGGGGATGATTTTTTTTTCAAAACCATCCTTAAACATAAGTTACAAACTTCTTGTTCCCTTCCTACCCAAACCAGTTGTTTCATTTTTCCTTTTAGGAAGAAAAACAAATAAACTGTGAAGTCACAGACAGCTCTGGCATAGTAAAACTTGACTGCAGTGTTGGCTATATATATGTAGATCATCTATCAAGGGTAAGCATTTAGCATTTATAGTTTTTGTTTACTAACATGAATATAAAACATTTTCTATTTTTCCTATATTATGCTGCATACAAATATATAACTTATTACTATTATTTTTTGCTTAAGGTAAGCAGCTAAGTGATGAAATAAAACCAAAACCAACTGAGCTTGAGATCTTTGCGATTGTGTTTATATCCTTGGCAATGTTCACTGGAAAAAATAAAAGTGGGGGGGGTACGTGTTTATGTCAAGACGGGCATGTGAATGTGTCAATCAGAATTCTACTCCCTCATCTCACCCTTCTCCAACACTCCCCCCACCCCACCCCACCCCAGGTGGTCCTGTCTGCCAGGCATGTTACCTCTGCTATACAAAAAGGTGTTTCTGGCAAGAGTCCTCACTCAGCTTGTGAAATCATCTCTAATTTTGTCAGTCTGGACCTGCCTGTCTTGACATTTAGACGAGGCTTTGTCTCTGAATGTCATTTTGGAAATGCTGGTGCTTTAAAGTTGCCATAAACCCAAAAGCTTCCCCGTAGCTCACTGCTCGAGTGAAGGGTAGCCTATGCTTCTAGAACATAGTTTCCAATTCTCATTACACAGAACATAAACTCTTAAGAAAAATTAAAATTCAGATTATAAAAAAAAATGTTTTAGATTATTAACAAATTGGGCTTTCCCTCTGTGTTTTACAGATAGATGTTGGCTTTCTCCTGGATGCGAGCTCCCTCAGCAGAGCAGAAGAGGATCTCAACATCACAGTGCATGCCGCCTGGTATATTTCCTTGTGCAGAATAATTGTACTAAAGGAGATGGACTGCTGACCTTGGGTGGGGGGGGGACTTCAGGGGAACTATGGAGCTGTGTTCCATTGTCTACAGAAGAAAACTTCTCTTATGTGATCTAAGAAACAAACAAACAAAAACCCTCTAACCAGCTTGGAAGCAAATAACTGTAAATAATGAGAGCAAATTTCTGCCAACCCTGTCATAAAAATTTCTTACCACCACTTCTACTTTTATCCCCACTCCTCAAAAAGCATTTAAACCAACCTCCAAGTGTAGTAGGTATACACAGGATGTAATTAGTTCTAAGATGATTTTTGTGCTGGATGGATTCTAACAGGGTTTTCTATTTGCTTCTATAGTGAAAATCAAGGGGAAATGGACAACCTGAAGAGTAACAAGGTGACTTTAGCACTACCTCTCAAGTATGAAGTCATGCTAACTGTTCATGGGTAAGTAGAGATTGAGGCCTCCTGTAAAACTGAGACCTGATTTTAAATTCTGTTGCTTCTTACATCACTGGTCAAAACCATATTTAAAAAATTTTTATAAAAAGATCCTGTGCTGTTTCTGTCTTTTAACAATTACCTTGGCGTTGCAATCCCTTGCTTAGATGTTCATTATTTTGATCTTTATAATCATCACTGAGACCACCTCAAACTAGTGCCCAGCTGGAGGAGATTTCTTACTGGAAGAGCCCGATCAGCCTCTAGCCGGCCACGTCCAGCCTGTCAGTTGTGCGCTGTGCAGGCCAGGGGCCCCAGAAGTTGGGTAGCGTGTAGTTTGCGTGATCATACTTGGTGGCCATGGCAAATGGGAAATTCAAAAAAGTATGAGCTTAGTGAAATCACTACTCTCTAGAACCTGTGTCTGTGTATGTGGCAAATGGCTTGAGGTATGAGAGAGCCAACTACAAGGTGTCCCTTGTCCACCCTTTGTACCCGTGAATTACAGAATTCCTCAGCCACGGCCCTGGGGCCAGTATTCACTCATTATTTAAGTAACTGAGTGGATCCTCCTCTGTTTCAAGGAGGAGATGTCTGAAGAAAGAATGAAAGGAGTGTTAAGAAAACCTTTAACGATTTGAGTGGAAATTATTCAGGCTATTAGTCTTTGTTTAAAACCACATTTTTCAAGCAATAAGAGATACAGAATAGACAGATGAGCTCTTCTTGTTGCTCTAAAGATAAACCATCCCCAATCATTTTTAACCACCCATTACAAGCAGGGGGATAAAGGAAGCCATTTGAGGGAGAAGAGGACCTAGAGAGTGAGTGGGAAGCAAAGAAAAGCTGGTTGCATGTTTCCTGGTTTTGAATGTTTGTCTTGCCTCCTCCCCTTGATTTTCCTTTGATGAGTGTCCCCCTATTTTTCCATTATCCACATCTTGTCATTTTGGGCAAGGAGTGCTCTGCAAGTATTAAACTGCCTAAATCTACAACATTTGAATATTTTTCTTTCCTGTGCAATGGGTCTCTAATTTGTAGGATTTCATATTAGCTGCCAAGTAGGAGCAACTTATGGAGTCAGGATTTCCCTAGAAAAGTATTTCTCAAAGTTAATTACTGACCATACATGTGTCTAATCACAGGTAAAAGAGTGACAACCTTGTATTCTAACAAAATTTACCATACTTAGTGATATTTGAGTTGTTCCCCAGACTTGGGGTTCATTACAAATAGCCAGCAAGAATTAGGGATGGGAAGAAATAACTCAAAAATAGGTATGATAGACTGAGGTATGGGGGATATTGGAGCCACAGGGAAAAGCTAGAATTTGTCTCATATTTATCGATTTACATGAATCATTTGAGGGCTGAGAGAGAAGGAATGGTTGGCAGAATGAGCCAGGCAGTCTTGGGGAAGGCAAGCAAAAGATATTGGTGGGAAGAGATACTGTCACCCAAGTCAGAGCATATGGCTTTCTAATTTAATTACATTTTCACTAGAATTCTTATATTACCAAGAAACCAAAAGTATTCCAGGGTATTTAGGAGGCACCTATAGTCTGGATTAGGGCATATCTAGGCAATATGTTCTAATCCAAACCATAGAGAAAGACTATTTATAATACCTTATCAAATAAGACAGTTAAGTTTGAATTTGTTTCTATCAGGTTTGTAAATCCAACTTCTTTTGTGTATGGACCAAACGAGGAAAATGAGCCTGAAACATGCATGGCAGAGAAAATGAACCTCACTTTCCATGTAAGAAAAGTTGATTGTGTTGATATGTGTAACAAATGGAAAGAATGTTACTGATGATTGCTCCAGAGGACACCAGATACATGTAATGTCCCTCAGGCCCCGGCTGGCCTAGGGTGAGCAGGGACTGGAGCACGGGCACTCACGCTCTTTCCTCTTGGGCTCCCGCTCCTTTTTTCTCATTTGTCTTGTCTCTGTTGCTCAAGCCCACATCTCTTTACAGTACAGGTGGGAAAGAGCAAGCAGAAACATCGGTACCGCCTGAAACTGGCCGAGGAACTGAATGTACTA
The DNA here is from genome assembly GCF_057802395.1 of Ceratotherium simum simum. Lineage (NCBI taxonomy): Eukaryota > Metazoa > Chordata > Mammalia > Perissodactyla > Rhinocerotidae > Ceratotherium > Ceratotherium simum. The sequence continues at coordinate 59,932,433 of NC_141908.1, forward strand.
GAGATGCATACGGAAAACAGGATAGGCCAAGGGAAGGCATCTTTGGGTAGAAATCAGTGAAATCTCTTCTTGGTTCAAGCTTTATAAAAGCTCTAACATTATCTACCACGAAAGAAAGCTCTTACCTCTTGCATCTCCATTTAAGGTGTACTTGGTCAGCCTTTCAGGCCATAGGTATATGACCTGTGACAAGTGATGCATCATTTATTAAATAATCTTGTTAAAAAGTAAAGAGTATTATCATTATCCAAAAGTATTAATATACTAATATAAAGCTAAAAATTCTTTTAAAAAATTTTTACTGTCAACTGAGATTTTTGGTGTATCACAGATGTTGATTATAAGTAAATAATTGGAGATAATGTCCACAAAAATATTTTTTGAACCAAAACCAATTCCCAAATATTCTTAGAGCTATATAACAATCTATAGAATGTGAATGAGTCTGGATTAGACTAGGTACATTATAATATTTTGTAAGGCAATGTTTTTCAAAATGTGTGTCGGAATCACTTGGGGTGCTTATTCAAAATGCAAATTCCTGGGCCCTGCCTCAGAGCTGTGGAAGAATGACCTTGAAATCCTATTGATTCTATTGAGACTCCTATTGAGTCTATGTATACTCAAGTTTTTGTAAAACTAGTATACACTAGTGTTGAAAAAAATTTAGCCCTCTACTTTGAAGTCCCAAGAAGTGGTCCAATCAGAGCCCTATGGCAGGTTGTGCTTTGATAAACAAAAACAGAAACTGAGATGGACTCTAGAAAACTTATTCATTAATTCACAATTAATAGCTAACAAGTATTTTCTAGTTAAATTACAATAGAGTGTGACTGGAGATACTTTCAGTCTGTTGGTTTGGTGAATCTGTCCAAGTATGAAGATGTTCTTGGAGGTCTAAACGTTATTAGGTGAACAAGGACGAAGACTATTGTAGGTTAGATTGATTATTTGCTGGCATCAGGAAGACCTTATCTAAAGGTCTGGACACTACTGGGTACCCATTGCTGATACTGCCTTTTGCAACTGCCCTGTGCTTTATTGCCTAGCAATTACCACCTGTCCCAAAGCCAGGGACACTCTGTTTCTTCATCTATGTCATGTGCATTCAAAAAATTGAGTCTGAGTCATGCTATTTCATTCAGATACTGTGGCACATCTCTTTTCTGACTTATTGTATTTGTTTTATAGTTAAGCCCTCAGGAGGCAATAGTTTGGCTCAATTTCCTTTTTCAGAGATCTGTAATCCCCAAATTTATCAATAAAAAATCATTCCCTTATGCGTTATTAAAAACCTGTTGTATTGTCCCTAAAACCAAACAACCTACCCCATTTCTGATTTTCTGAGTGCATCAGCATTATAATTATCCTGAATTAAAATAGATTTTTATTCACTAACTGCTGATGATTATCCTCTCAACACAGAGTGATTTTGTGAAAACATCATAGGATTTAGAATTAGAATACCTGGGTTTTGGTCCCAATTATTGTCGCTTTTTAACTTTCATCTTGGGTACATCATTAACACCTCCTAGCATTCTCCTTAGCTGGTGAATGATAAAATATCGGCCCACTTCATGGAATAGTTATGAGGACCAACTGAGCACGGTTTTTTGAATTCATAATGTGCCATACAAATGTATGTTGTTTCTCTTTCTTTAGACTATTTCTGCAATAAACCATCAGCCTGGACATATTGGCCTAATCAATACCAAAAGGAGAGGGCTAGGAATAATAACTAGAGGCTACAATTATTAGCAAACTTTTTAAAGTTCTGACTATGAATATTCTGTCTCTCTTTGCTGTGCAGCTGCTAATAACAACCCTTCACCAGTATGAATGTTGCATGGAACATATGGGTTCACCTAAAAGTTCATTGACATCTCTACTTACATTTCTGAAAAATATTTTTAAATTGTTTAAAATTTTTTCCTTCTTATCAGGTTATCAACACCGGCCATAGCATGGCTCCAAATGTTAGTGTGGAAATAATGGTACCAAATTCTTTTATCCCCCGTACCCATAAGCTGTTCAACATTTTGGATGTCCAGGTAAAAATGTGTTCCTTCCTTTATTGTAAGTAATATTGCTAAAATGGAGATTTCTGTTATTTCAGTCACAATTAATCTAAGCCATGAATTCAATATGAATTTATTGAGTACACTTTGAATATTATACATGCATTAGAACTGTAGGAGTATAGTGGCACCTCTGCATTTAACTTATTCATTTACAGAACAATGCTCTACCATCTTTGGTACATTTTCTTTGTGATGTGGACCTGTGAAAGTAATTTAATTGGTAGAATTATCCATTAAGATTGAGACCACTGTTGAAAAATCCGTATTTCAGCCTTTTTAAAAGAATATTCAAATAATTAAGAATCAATATTCTTGTTTTGATGATTCCATCAGAATTGTTTTTACCTTCCCAGTTTCAAGACAAGCAATCAACAAATAAACCTACTAAGTAGATTTGAGATCTAATTTTTAAAAATCTTACTTGAATTTCAGATTTAGATGGTAGGACATGCTGTTATAACACATAGTTTTGTGTCTGAAGCCAAAGAAATGTTTAATTTCATGCTAATGTTCAAACATCCATTTTTCACATTGCCCTAATTTCTGTAAGGTTAAGGCCATTTGATCAGTTTAGGAACTATATCCAACTCTCTAAAATTTTGCTAGGTTTTTGTGTGTTTGCCACAGAGATTTAATTTTTCCCAAATAAATCTGTCAAAAAATATTTTCATAATTCCAGAAGTACTTGATATATTTTAGAGAAGGTAAGCAATTGGATCTTTTCAAACCATTTAACTTCTGTTGTTCTTTCCAATATTGAATAAGATTTTTCTTGCTTTCTATCTTTCTAGACTACTAATGGAGAATGCCATTTTAAAAATTATGAAAGAAACTGTGCATCAGAGAAGCAAAAAGGTCCATTGGAGACCCTGAAAGACATATTCAGATTCTTGTCAAAGACTGATAAGAGGCTATTGGTAAGTTTCCATTTTTCAGGTTGTAGTTTTTGCTTTCCAACATATAGAACTGAAATACTTAAAACCAGGAATCAATGGGTTTGAGCTGTTAACCTACATTAAGTGTAGGAGAGAAACGAGTTCAGGTAATATTCTTGTATGTGAGGAACAGGCATGACTGGAGAGTGGAGATAGACCCAGGGCTAAAAATATACAATATACGGTGTCATTATTTATCTAACAAATGCCCATCTTGTGTCAGGCAGACATTGCTCCAGACCCTTTAGGAGGCCAAGATGCTGTCTTCGGCTCAGCAGCCTCTGTGGCATGAGATTAATTTCCAATCTTTTTATTTTAGTGAATTTATGGAAAAAAAAACTGAGGAAATAATTTTACCCTTCAAACAATCCAAGTTTTACAAGGAACATGTAACTTAGCAAGACTCTGATTAGGAGTCTTTCTTTTAATTTTATCCCAGAAGGTTAAGTTCATAAGAATAATGAGAATCCAGGCTCCAGTTCAAATACTTTGTTTTTGTTATAATTTACAAAACGAACATTTGTGTTTTGTTTAAAGCTAATTTTTTAAATGCCACTAATGAACGCAGATCTTTAATTCCATGTTTACAGCAAGATAATTTTTATGAACACCACTGAGGGGAGCAGATTTTTAAATCCACGTAAAATATTTTAGCCATCATTTTAAAAAATGTTGACATTTTAACGTAGCTCTTTTGTATTCTTTTCAAGTACTGCATAAAAGCTGATCCATACTGTTTAAATTTCTTATGCAATTTTGGGAAAATGGAAAGTGGAAAAGAAGCCAGTGTTCACATTCAGTTGGAAGGCCGGCCATCCATTTTAGAAATGGTAAGTCTAAAATACAATGACAACTTTCTATATGGATAAGTTCACATAGCATCTACAAACTCAATTATCTTATATAGCTAGGCTGCTTCGTAAGGAGGCATTCAACAAATTGAGAAGGTATGAATGAAAGTAAAATTTGGAGTGTAACTCTAAAATCGTTTCCATTTATCACTTCAGCTAAACACTTGGTCTAAATGACATGGCTTTACTAATTAAAAGGTAATTATTCCACAGTCTTACTTTACAGTCTTAAGGGGTTTATTTTAGAAAGCATGACCAACTGCTTGTGAACCTCGATTAAATCAAAGAAATCGGCTACTTTAACATTTCATATAACTGTAAAGTTCTTTCCAAACTCCTTTAAATTATGCTTAAAAATTTAAAATTTAATAAAGCTAAGAACTAAAATGAAGGCTTTCATAAAATCAAACTAAAACATCAAAATTTATCAACACCAAAACACAAACATACAATAACACACTTTTAGGAAGATGAACTTTGAAAAGTTGAATTAAAAATAATTAAATATATCTTGGACTTCTTAGATAAGAGTATGCATATTTATGAGAAGCACTTTGAAATAAAATGGGTTTTATCTGGAGTTCTGTTCTTCAGTTTCCTTACCTGATAAATATGGATAATATCTCCTTTTCAGGGAGGTTGCAGATTAAATGAGATGATTTTTATAAAACACCTACTAAAACTGCATGGCACATAGGAAGCCAAAGGAAATGGCAGGTATCGTGTTTTGTTAAGAGGAATATTTGAGGTTACCACACAGTGGTCAAGAGGAAGATGCACCAAACAGGGAAATAAGAGATAATCTGTTTTAGTTCTAGTTGTGCTGAAAACTAAGTCCCTGGGACCATCAACAAGTTATTTAAACTTTTGCAGTTTGCCTTCTCATACTCTCAAGGTCCAGGTTTCTCAACAGTAAGCACTATTGGAACTTTGGACCAGATAATTCTTTGTCAGGGGCCGTCCTGTACATTGTAGGATATTCCGCAGCATCACTGGCCTCTACCCACTAGATGCTGGTAGCACCACCTCCCAAGTCCTGACAGTCACCAATGTCTCCAGACATTGCTGACTGTCCTCCGGGGATACAATCATCCTGTTGGAAACCACTGCTTTAGATGAAGTATGTAGTTTATTTTTAGCCCTAAAATTCTACATGTTTTCTCCAAAATGTTGAACAATCTTTACACAGTAGTTTTAACTTTTGAAGGTCATTGACCTCTTCAAGAGTTTGATTAAAGAATATATTCTCATCTACAACAGTGAATGCACATGTGAAAAAAATCTAAATGTTACATACAATTTCAGAAGGTGCTTAGAGTCTGTGGAGCCCATCCACAGATTCCCAAGCTCTGTGGATTCTGGGTTATAAAGTCCCTGCATTAGACAGCAAAGGTCTGTGTTTATCTACTGATTTTATATTTGAATGCTATAATTATTCATACCAGATTTTTCCATTACAATATTAGAATATATGTATTTTATTAGAGCAGCAAAATACAACACTATTTAGACAGAAAAAGAAGCCCAAATAAAATGAATTTGAGGTCATTTATCAGGTGAAGAAAGTCTTGTTTGAGGATAAAAATTCAATATCCAGGAAAAAAATACATTGGTAACTATCAAATGATAACTTGATTTAAATATTTATAATATTTAATCTGCAAAGTAGCCATGTTTAATGAAAGGGTTTCAATAAAATGATGCCATATAAATTAATACCAAGCCCATGGCTTTGGAACCAAAGAAAGCACTGCATTGTAATTAACTGCAAATGGTGAAATAAATTGGGGAAGATAAATTGTGAAAACCTCTATATAGAAATAATTTCTCATGATCCTTACCTACTATTAATGTCTTCATGAAATAAAACTATGAATCAGGCTACAGTGATCTTTCTTTTATTAAACAGGATGAGACTTCAGCACTCAAGTTTGAAATAAGAGCGACAGCTTTTCCAGAGTCAAATCCAAAAGTGATTGAACTAAACAAGAATGACAATGTTGCACATGTAAGATTACCTTCTTAACTGAAACATTAAGGTTGTAGGGAAAAAGTATTGCTAGGCTATTTGGGTAGGAATATAGATTTTGACTATCAGGGAGGGCCGGAGATACTTTACTGAGAGTTGACATTTTCCACAACTGGCAGGAAGGAATGACAGAGGTCTTTCAGGAGCTAAATTTGGTAGCATGATTAGAGGAAGAACAATGGATAAAGCCCATTCTGTTCGCCCATTCTGTTCACTGTTTCTGCTGAACAGTTACCAATGTTTCCTAGGGTTGTGTTAGAGCCAGCCAGAGAATAGGGTGGGTTATTCTAAATACAGATGCGGATCGTGGAGGGGCTTCAAAGGAAATAGAAGCAAGTTTTTAAACTGGTGGTTCTTTATTTTGGTTAATTTATGTAGGTTTTCCTTGAAGGACTACATCATCAAAGACCCAAACGTCATTTCACTATAGTGATTATTTCAAGTAGCCTGCTACTTGGACTTATTGTACTTTTATTCATTTCATATGTCATGTGGAAGGTAAGCGTTTGATAATTACTAATGTTAAACCACTCAAAATGCCATTCTTGATTTTCTCAAAGCCAACGTGTGACTCCCAAGTTATTAGATTTATACATTTCAGTATTTTTAACATTAACTTTTTAAATTCCTAAGTGAATATGTAGTACTGATCTCATTTCTCCAAACTTTACTACCCAAGTCTTTCTAGAGAAATATGCCTTCCCAAAGATAACTTATTTTCAACAAATGTTCAAAGTGTAACACTAGTTTTGAAAAATGTTGCTTTTACAAAAGCATTTGGAATGATGTTGAATGTCAGTTTTGGAGAGAGTGTGCATGCATCACTGAGAAGTTCTGCAGTAACATGAAAAAAAGTTCTTTAACCCAGTTTTTCCCAAACTAATTTTTACTGACTACATGGGACACAGTTTAAGAAATATTGGCATTGACTGTTTAGATATTTGGCATGAGTGTAATATGTTCAGAATTATACACTAGTAATTATGCAATGCTATTTTCAGGCTGGCTTCTTTAAAAGACAGTACAAATCCGTCCTACAAGAAGAAAACAGAAGAGACAGCTGGAGTTACGTGAACAGTAAAAGCAATGATGATGATTAAAGACTTCTTTCAAATTGAGAGAACTAACAACAGACTCAGGTTATACTAAAGAAATCTAAGCCACTGTTTACAAGAAACCATGAATTTTGCTCAGATTCCTCCATGTACTTCTTTTACTCATGAGCTTGTGACGTATTATGTCTTAACGCAAATGAAAAATCCAAGCAACGATTACTCTTTGAAAGAAAATAGTTGCAAAGGTATTATTCAATATATCCAAAGATAACCTTTCAGCTCTTAAATGGATAGAAAAACACTAAAGCTTTCAATTATTCAAGATAAATAATCCCTCAAAGATATCTTGAAATGAAAGCGCATCTGAATTAAATCATGTAAACAACTCAACTGGAGAAGTCTTGGACTTGAAATATCATTCCTTTAAAACAGATATTTACCATATGTGCTTGCTTCAGTAAAATAAATTCCACTGAATAGGTATTCATTTCCAATAGATCTTTGAGACTTGCTTGAAATATGTTCTTTAAAAATATTTACCAGGATTTTTCAAATAGCTGTTCCCAAATTTTTTAATGAATAAAAGAGAAGCATTATTATTTTAAGACAGATTTTATCTTTAAAGACATTTATTTGTAATACATTTCCTATGGGCTTTGATCAACAGCCATTCATTCAGTAGTCTGTGAACATTATGGGCCTGAAGAGCACACTTCAGACTGAACTTATACACTGGTTTGAGCTTAATGGGATGACTTCTGGATAATTATTGTTTATATGGCTATGGATTTTTTCTTCTTTCTGTATATATACTTAAGTTTTTAAAAGAATATATGTTTATATAGGTATAAATCCACTAGTCTTCCTATAACACAACTTTATCAAAGGTACCCAGGAATAAATTTTAAAAATCCATCTTTAGTCAAATTTTTGTTTATAAAAACAACAGTACTTAAGAATTCTAATTTATATTCTGAAACAGATTGTGAATGTTGCACTTTAGCTAATATTTGAAATATAAATACACTGATGTATATATAAAATACGAAAACTGTACCTCACTAATGATTTTTTAAAAATCAAAGCTCTGCAAAGACAATGATTAGGGGCCAATATTTCATACAAATTAGATACTGTATAAAATATTGACTGTCAAACTAAGCAAATACTTTTTAGATGTTACTCTTTTCTCTTTAAATGTAAATAAGAGCATTCTCTTCTGCATGTTAATAGAAAAACAAAATTCAAAAATTTAACTGTAAATTAAATAATACCGATTTAGCTTCTATGTAGTGAATAATAAATGTGACATCAAAATTTCCATGACATGTTTTAGTGATAAGTGAAATATTTTAAGTTTTTTGTTGATGTCGTCTTAGATTCTTTTTTATAATGAAGTTCTTTCTTTCTGGGTTTTAAATAATTTATCTTTAAAGGCCTTTTCATTTGAAAATACAATCATTTTTTGTAATATTTATTCATGCATATGAACGAGATGCTGATAACTGCAGAATATAATTTCATCTGAGTTGTCTTATATCTGTCTTTATATGTATTAGAAAGTTGTGGCCAAATTTTGAAAATGTTATAGGAGGTGATCAAATAGGTAAATTAGAAGGCAGTCTTTACTATTACAGAAAAGATTTTTTTATATGAAGTTCCTGTCAACAGCTGTCTTCTTCAGACTGCCTAACTCCTGGCTGTTAGCCGTTCCCAAGCTTGCCGTGGGGGATTGGTGGCTGGAGAGTATGGAATGCATGGAGACTTGTGAAGGCATTTGAGCAGCAAAACATAATCACAAGGAGCATGAAACCTCCTGAACTTGCTGTGTACTAATAGAAATTAAATTTATATAATATTTTTAAAGAACTTTTTTTGAGCAAAAGATATTTTTATGTTTTTTCATTACAAAAAAAACAAGTAGCAAGATCTTTGGTGGAAAAATCAATCCCAAATTTAGAATCTTTCTAAAGATGATCCCTGAGGAACTTTAAATTTAGTTCTTTCCTATTTAGAAATGATGGCATTTCAGATTGCTGGATAATATGACTTTCAGGAGCAAGGGGAACACAGCTCCCTGTTGGGCCCAATTCTGCCCAGTTAGATATTTTGCATAGTTTAAATTAAATTTGTTATAAACTTTGAGATTACCTGTATTATGATGTTTAAAACCCTACCACTTTAATAAAATCAACTTTCAGAGAATATTCATAAAATTGGAACCATAACTTTAAAAAAAATAAGGTTGGGTTTCTTTTTGGGCAAGTAGTCTAGGGTATTGGAGAAATTTTGAAAAAAAAAAAGTTCTATTTCTGGTTATATCATTAACTAGCTGTGTAACTTTGAAATTTAATCTCACTGGATTAGGTACTTCCTCAGGAAAATCAGGGCATTCCTACATGAACTCTATGGTCTGTTTGTACCAGGCTATAGGAAATTTAACATTAGAATTGATAGACTCAAATCCTGAAAAAAATCAAAGAATCCAAATTATTTTATTTTGGAATTATCTAGCTAAATATTGATGCTGTGTAAATTTTAAGTACATGAAACGTTTATTTTCAGTTCCAATAAATACCTTCTAAAAAACAAAATTTAAATTGTTTTGCATATATTTCATATCTTTTTAGTAACATCAAAAATAGCAATTTTAATTTCTCTAAAAAGAATTTTTTTCCTATTAGGATATCTGTTTAAAGCATGACTATATTCCTTCATATTAAACTTCTAGTTTGCATATTTCTTTCATAAACAATTACATGTTACTTTGGAATCATTACTTTCTTCCATGCTTCCTCCATAAAGATTGATAAGTCTTGGGTGCAATCTGTAAAGAATAATATGTATAACTGGTTATTTCATCAACCTATCATTGTGTTATTTTTCACACATATATGCATACACCTATTGAGTATGGTGCATAATACCAAATACAAATCTAACGATAGCCAACAAACATACATTCATGACAGAGCTGCAATCAATTTAGCACCAGTAATTACTATAGAGCCTTCTTAATTGACTTCCTTGACTCATGTTCTCCATTGCCTCCGTCAGTTGTGCCTATACCCAGTCAGTTGTGCCTATAGAAAGCTCACATCTAGTGAGCTACCTAGGGTGCCCCTGCACACTTCTACCCATTGAGTCATCATGTTTACCAAGAATGAGTTTGCATGTTGCTAAACCTGTTTATACCAATTGCTCTTGTTTTGTTGTTAGTGACATGGAGTCTATTCCAACTCCTAGTGACCCTGTGTACAGCAGGGCGGAACCCTGCCCAGTCTTTGTGTCATTCTCTCACCTTCCTGAGCTATAGCAGACAATGCTCCACTGCTATTCATAGGGTTTTCTTTTTTTTTTTTTTTTAATAATTTTATTTATTTATTTTTTCCCCCAAAGCCCCAGTAGATAGTTGTATGTCAGAGCTGCACATCCTTCTAGTTGCTGTATGTGGGACGCGGCCTCAGCATGGCCGGAGAAGCAGTGCGTCGGTGCGCGCCCGGGATCCAAACCCGGACCGCCAGCAGCGGAGCGTGCGCACTTAACTGCTAAGCCACGGGGCCGGCCCTCATAGGGTTTTCATGGCCAATTTTTTTAGAAGTGGGTGGCCAGGTCCTTCTTCCTAGTCTGTCTAGTCTGGAAGCTCTGCTGAAACCTGTCTACCATGGGTGAACCCTGCTGGTATTTGAAATCCCGGTGGCATAGCTTTCAGCATCACAGCAACATGCAGCCACCATAGTATGACACCTGACAGATGGGTGATGTGGTTCCCTGACTGGGAAACAAACCTGGGCCATGGGAGTGAGAGCGCTGAATCTTAACGACTAGACCACCTGTTGTGCTTGTTACCAAATTAAATAATATGCAAAATTGTTCCTACGTAAAGTAAGCTGAATGCTTTAGAAAGACATAATAAAAGCAAACTGCTGAACACAAGTGTTATGTACTAGTTATGGGTGAAAGGGTATTGTAAAAGACTGGGAAATTAAATTGTAACAATCTGCTACTCAGATGGCTTCACAAAGTTTAAGATCTTGGTCCATTTTTAAAAATCCAAAATGGAAATTGTAGACATGTATTATCTATATAGTTTATGAAGAACGATAATTCAGAATGCCAATGTAGAAATTCATGATCAAAGAAAATGCTTTGGTTTTACATAACAATTAGTGAGTAAATGTAAAGTTATACTTTTTTATTTATTAAAATTGTACATATATCTTTTTCAGCTTCCCTGATTTACTAATTTTTAAAAAATTAGCCAACTGCCTGCTAGATAGTTACGAGAGAAAAAGCTTCCATTATACTATTAGTTTTGTGTCTACTGTGGACACAAAAGGTGATGAAATAATTACTTACCTAACATGGACCTCTGATGCAACTTCCATTAAATCACCATCTACATTCCAAGGAAAACTACTTTCTGAAGCAGTTTCATGCGGTCGATCCTGCTCCTCTGGATTATGTCCACTAGTATTATTCCTTGGGTGAACTTTTACTTCTTCAACAGTATAAGTCTCAATGAATGGAAAATTGAACTAAAGAAAACAAATGCAAATAATCATAGTACTTGCCTTATCCCTAACTGCTAATACAAATTAATAAAGTTCACTGTGCTGTCTCTTGCAAGTAAATATCAACATGTATGCTGATATTTTTATAGCTTTGAAACTATGACCAGGGATCCCTAATTTCTTTGGAAGCAGCCTCTTTTCTGAAGCTTTCCAGCTCATTTAGGTCTAGCAGCTGGCAAATTTCTTTTATGACAAATAATACATGTCTATGAAATTGCATACAATAATGATATCATAGAACTTCCTATTAAAGACTGAATCTTTAATACTGTTCTGTTGATACAGAAGATTTCTATAATCCTGATTTGATTATTAACTTGTCAACTAGTTTAGCCGATGTAAAGCAAACTCTAGTGTAAGTTTCACAATTGGAATTTAATTAGGAAGATCCTAGGTCTAAACTTAGGTGAAAAGAAAAAGTCAATCAAATGTGACTTTCACAGGTGTTTGCCTGCCTCATCTCCACTTGAAAGATGGACACAAGTTGCAAGATGATTGTGTTGCCCTACTGACCACTCTAGAATGGTGCAACGTAACCTTCAAATTTCAATTTTTCTTATTTGCCTAGGAAAACTATAGTGAAAAAAGATGTATTCTCTGAAACAACTGAGCCGAATAACTTTTTAGTAGAAATGCACAATAATTACTCATTTGTTTTCAGATAAACGGCATGAGGTTTATTCCTAACGTATTATCTACATGTTTGTTCCCCCTTCTTCCACATATAAACCTCAATGAAGCAAGAATTTTAAAAGTTGACAGAAAACTAATATTTTCCCCAACACTCTTATTTTACATATGTGGAAATCAAGGTCCACAGATTTTAGTTTATACTCTATAATACACTGGGTTCCACAGTGGATCATGCTGGGTTATACAGAGGCACCAGCTGTTCTGACTGAGGTACAAAGTTAGAGGGTCCCATGCAGCTCCCTGTGAAACTGCTTAACAGTCCCTGCGTTAGACTTCCCATCTCAGGTGTCAAGCCTTGGGGACATCTTCCATACTGTGCACTTACAAAAATTTCTATATAATAATTTATTGTAAAATTAATGTGTTTTAAATGAGTCATTGATAACTAGCTATTATGGGTTAAATTGTGTCCCCCATAAAGATACAAAACTCATACCTCCTAGTACCTGTGAATGTCACCTTTGGACATAGGGTCTTTTCAGAGGTAATAAGTTAAGATGAAGTCATTAGGATGGACCCTAATCCAATATGACTGGTGTCCTTATAAGAGAGGAGAATGCCATGTGAAGACAGAGTCAGAGACTGGAGCGATGCAGTTACAAGCCAAGGAATGTTGAGAACGGATGGCCACCACCAACCAGCAAGTCTGTTAAATCATCAGTTTTCATGTGCATACATCACAAAATGAAATCCATCCATCCACATAAATTTATTACCTATGAAGCCACAGACATTGTTAGAAGGGACTTTAGGGAGCCAAGAGCTTAATGTCATGTGTGAGGGTATGTTTGGGGCATGAGGAAGAGAAGTAAACAGCTACAATTGTGATACATATAAGTGTCATGATGGTGTAAGCAGAGTTAAGTGAGAGAAAGGAGAAGAGGCAGAGAGGCTCAGGATGTTGGGTCAGCTTTCCATTTAAGCTGAATCTTAAAGAACACAGAAGAGAGCCTGGGAGAGAAGGGAAGAAGTTCTGGAGAGAAAAAACATTTGCAAAAGTACAGAGATATGTTACGGTCAAGAAACTACAAAAAATTCAGCATACTGTGATACTGATTGTAATACTGGTATTTTGGCATTTATTTTACAGAATATATAAATGCCTGAACTTAATTTTTAAAAATAGACATATATGAGGTACTGGCTGAATTGCATTCCCCTCTCCCCCCAAAACAAAATTTCCTATGTTGAAGTCCTAATCTCCAGTACCTCAGAGTATAACCATATTTAGAGATAAAGTCTTTAAGAGGTGATTAAGTTAAAATAAGGTCTTTAGGGTAGGCCCTAATCCAGTATGACTGATGTCCTTATAAGAAGAGGAAACAGGGACATACAGAAAGATACCAGGGATGCTCACACACAGAGGAAAAACCATATGAGGACGCCGCCAGAAGACAGCCATCTGCAAGCCAAGGAGAGAGGCCTCAAGAGAAAGCAAACCTTCCAACATCTTCTTGCACTTCTAGCCTTTGGAATTGTGAAAAAATAAATTTCTGTGTTTAAGGCTCCCAGTCTGTGGTATTTGTTATGGCAGCCCTAGAAAACTAACACATGACAAAAACACAGGAAATCTGGTAGAGGATGGCAAGAGGGGAGGCTGTAACATAGCAAGGGCCAGAAAACAAAGGGCCATGTATTCCACACTGAGGAATCAGATGTTACCCTGACAGCAATGAGAAAGACATTGAAGAATTAAGCTGAAGAGAAATCAGATGTGTGTTTTAGAAAAATCCCTCTAGAAGGAGGTGTGGAAGACCAGACCAGAGAAAAGGAAGACCAGAAGGAGGCTATTGCAAGCAAGAAGAGATTAAGGTTTGAATTAAGATGAGGGAGAAATTTCAGAAACATTTAAGAGGAAAACCAATAGAACTGCTTAGTTGGATGGGTTGTGAGGAATGAGGGAGCGAGAAGAATACAGAGTAACTCCTGGGTGGGTACAGAGTGGTGCCATTGTCTTGGGTAGGGAAACATGGAAGGAGTAGCTTGAGGGGGAAAGATGATAGGGTCAGCTATGGACATGCTGGACTCAAGATGCCTGTGAGTTTTATAACCTCCTCACACAGGAAGGCACAGGGGTCCTGCAGACCAGAAGAGAAGATAGAACCCTTGAAGTGTGCAAAGCTCAAATAGCAGTTCCAACAACGGGGGACAATGAGATCACCCAGGAGAAGTATCATGAGAAAACAAGAGGGCTGCAACCAATCCCTAGGGAAGCACTAACATTCATGGGCTTTAAACTTCCTACTAAAAATGATGGTCAAAGTGAATGTAGAAATGTATGGACAGTGAAAATAGAGGCCAGCTGCAGGATGGAATTTAAAGGACTTGAAAGGTAATTTTTTTTTTTTTGTGAGGAAGATCGGCCCTGAGCTAACATCTGCCAATCCTCCTCTTTTATTTGCTGAGGAAGACTGGCCCTGGGCTAACATCAATGCCCATCTTCCTCCACTTTATATGGGACGCCGCCACAGCATGGCTTGCCAAGCAGTGTGTCGGTGCACGCCAAGGATCCGAACCGGCGAACCCTGGGCCGCTGCAGCGGAGAGCACTTAACCACTTGCGCCACCGGGCCGGCCCAAAGGGTAATTTTTATCTGTTTTACACAGAGATGGGGAAGGCAAGATGAGTCACCCACAAATGATTGTTTTCAATATGTCCTACAATTATTAAGACATATGAACATTCAGTTCAACCAGGTAAAGATGGTTCAGAGACCTAGAATGTTGCTTTCCTTAAGCTGAAGTTTTCCTTCCTGGACACCAGAACAGCTACTAATTAGACAGTAGATTATATAATCTTACAGTTATCTGGTCTTTATAATATTACACAATTTATATAAATTTACATTTTTGAAAATGTCAGCATGAAGAAGTATACACACACACATGTATATGTGTGTATGTGTGTCTATAAATTTTTAACAAATATATCAAATTAACATTGCTTGAAAGTAGTCACCTTGGAATCAATCTAATTATTCTTCATCTATACCATTATGCAAAACATTTTAGAATTTCTTCACAAGAAATTACAGAGCAACGGCATGGACTTTAATTTTTATAAAGAGCTAAGTCAATCAGAGTTAAGCCTAATGAACCACACACACACACGCATGCACACACACGCATGCGCACACACACAGAGGCAATAGTTCCCTGCATCAGAAACAAGATATAACTGGTAAAGTACATAGGAAAAATACGTTATAATATATCTTGCATAACATGATCTCATTTTTTAAAAACAATTATTTTCCTGTAGATATAGAGTTATATTCACTAAGTCTTTATTTTATAGTAAGCAGCTACTACTTTTAAAATCAGAATAAAGCTATTTTCATATTGAAAAAAAAGAAGTCTACCAAAATTGCCTTAGAAATTTGCCCTTAGGCAATTCCAAAAGAGACCTTCCATAAATAATTTGTGCAATAGATGCTTCCCTAGAATAAATATAGAGCTTCTCAGGGTAAGTACCTTAAGGTTAATATTCATTTCAGTTCTCATTTAATAGAAAATGATTAGGAAAAATTTCTACCAAAGTAAAATATGATTATCTCTTGGGATACGGAATTTTGCATGCCTTTTATGTTGTTTTTTTGTTTCTGTTTTCTTACTTAGAAAAAAATGAACATACACTACTTTTGGATTAAGCAATAAAGTCGGTTTTAATGTTTAAAACTTAAGTAACATCTGAAAAGGCATCCATTCCTTTAAAAATCAATAAATCACTATATTTCCCATAACACACACACATAAATTTATTACTTAGGCTCACAACCTACTTTTTAGTTGCTTTTGTCTACCACGTCTCCTTAGACACTTACATTGAAGGAAAGTGGGACTGTATCTAATTTTTATAATAAAATTTCCTAAACACTTCAGTTGGTTGCTCAATACACATTGATCAAATAATGTACTATGCAGTAGAGAAGTGAAACTTCATGAGGACTTCCCAAGAAAGTTTAAAATTATAAAGAGGCAAAAATGGGAACTTTGCGATAGCGAACTATGGAAGCAAGAAAGCTGCTAGTCATTGGCTAGATTTACTCTCCTCCTCCTCCCGTCTGGTGTCTCCCAACTACATCCAGCACCATTTTATACCTTTAAGAAGGTGTGAGACTTTAGGGTTTTACAACCATACTATGGACTTCAAGACTCACAATTTCGGAAATTCACATATTTCCAGCGTCAGTTTCCTAATAACTGGGTCAAAATATCTGCCAAAAGAATATCGCTTGTAATAATGGTTACTGCTGCTCTTTAAAACAAATCCTTTACGTAGAAACATTTTATCTATCTATCTCCACAAACATCACCACACATTCTAGTTTTGAATAAAATAATGTCTGTATAAAAATGGTGTATTTTTAAATATATATCTGCAACTCTATTTCAATCAACGAAGGTATGCAGATCTGTAAACAAACGGTAGGAAAATCTAAAGTTCATAACTAGAGAAAGTCTGCTGTCATAAAATCAAGAAGGCTAAATATCTCTGATTTAACTTTTCATTCTAAAGAACAGCTGAGTATGTAATTTTATCGTTCATTTACTTCATATTTCAATATAACACTACATTTTCTATTGTCTCTTTGCGCGTGCGCACGCGCGCGCGCACACACACACACACGCACAGAATGTATATAACCACCAACCCATAGCTCAAAAAAGACCAATCTATATTAATACTGATGGATACTTTTGAAAATTTGGGGAAAACACAAATTGAAAACAAAAATTAATGTATTCAGAAGAAAATAAAGTCTTCTTATGAGGCAGGGCTTGATGTCAACTTCTTCTCTCTCCATGACTAATAGCTTTGCATGTAAGTAACAAAAATAATTTACTCTACCTGATTTTTAACACTGGCATATCTTTTCAGGTGTTTTATAAATTCTGGTCGAGAAGTGTTTCGCGCAATTATAAGAGCCATACTTCCATTATTTAATCTGAAATTAAATATTTGTATTTGACATTAAAAAGTTTAAGAGATTGCATCTGAAATTACCAGTATATCATTCTTTCTAACAAATATAATGCTTACCAGAAGTTTTAGGCAAGACAGATAAATTATCATCATCACATTAAATTTACCTAAAATTCTTACATCATATCTTGCTGTGCTGTTTTTTAAATGACACAGCCTTTCAAGTTAGTTTTATTAAACAATTGGCCTCCTTCTCGGCAAGCTCGTACATTAAGGGCTTTTTAAAAAACAAGCCATCATGCATCCTATTCACATATCCAGACACAATTTAAAATCCAATGTATTTAACTTAGGGATTCTAAATGGGAAATCATATATGTTTTTCAAAGATGTACTGTAAATAATAAACACAAATGGTATAACTAATTCAATACTTTCTAAAATCTAAAGTGTGATTTAAATATTCATTTACGGGTAAGTCTAAGTGACACAGGAAACTAAATAAATCAAAGTGGCCCTTGGATAGATGAAATGGAATGAATAAATGCTGCCAAACGTTTTCAGTTAAATGACCGAGTATTTTAATCGTGCATAACTGTTCGGTTCAATATAAGAGACTGTAAATTTAGAGGTGTGATTTAGTGTCAAAAAAGCCACTCACAAATGCATCTAGTTTTAGAAGGTAGTTTGCAGAAATACATGTAAATGATTTCTAGCTCGATTTCAGTCAAATATAAAGTTATTCCAAGAATAACAACAACAACATAAAGAAGAGCTCTTTAAATCTTAGGGAAGCTCAGGTTAGAGCTCTAAGGGACTATGGAGATTTTCCAGTCATTCACTCAGTCTATGTAGAAGGAAAAGACAACTCCAAGTTTAAGTGATTTGTTTAAAGGCACATGGAGAAAAACAAAATGCTCGCTGGAACCAGAGCTCGTAATTCCCAGGGTCCAATGCTCCTTTTACCCGTCATGCCACCTCTTCCCAACTGGAAATAAATGGTACCAAAACGTTCAGAGTAGTGTTTTGTGTGTCCCTTATTTTTACTGATAAACATAAAAAGCATTTCATATGTCTACTTTTCAATACTTATCAGTAATTGAAACATACCCTATGTGCCTGGCACTGTTCTAAACGTTTCACATATATTACTGCACTTAACGTTAGAAAACTTAGAATATAAGAATATTAGCGCCTATCAGCAATCTGCACTAAGGTATTTTGAAGTAAATTATACTTTATTGTGAAAAAATAAGTAAAGCTGAAAGTTGAAACTCTTGTGCAATTGTCCTGAGTCACGCAGAAGATAAATCTCTGAATATCTCTGGTCAGCTGAGGCCTGGTATAAAGCCTTCGTAAAAATGGCATGACTGATTATAACCCATAGAAGAAATATCTAACTGGTTCTGAAAAATTCATCAATACTGATTAAACCTGGAGAGTAAGCATAGGAATTCAAGGCAAGCTGAAAAATGTATGGAAAAGCATGAATCAACGGTTTCTGGAAGAGCAGGCTGGCTCTCATGGAGGTCCTTGAGCAAACACAAGAGTCAGAGATGGAGTAGGGTTAGAGAAGCACTGTCTCAAGTCCTCAGAGCACAGCTCTAGTCCGCTAGCCAGGTCTTCACTTTTAGTGGGAGAAACTACATTAGGGAGGCCCACAGCTGTCTAGGATTTCTGAGGGTTTGGGGAGGACACAATCAGGCTCCATTTCTAAATCACACAAGTTTCAAAAGACTCCTTTCAAGTTTCAGCACTAGAGATAATTAATGAGGACCCTGTCATCTGGATTTTTAATAACGTTTGTAGTTTCCCCTTTTTTCTCTAACTTTAGATACTTCCCTGTTTATTACCTTCATATCAATCGCCAAGAAAAAAACTTAAAATCAATCCCCTTTGCTAGCTGTTAATCACTCTGGTTAAATATTTTGCAGGGAAGTTGAAACTAATCATTAAAATGATGTTATAAATCATCAGAGTACATAAGTCATTTTTTTATTCCACTTTTGGGAAAAATCAAGATTTGACTATATTACACAATATTTATGATCCTTTCTTCTATGCTCTACAGGAATGGGAGAGAAATATTTTCAACCAATAATGGACAGCTGCTTGAAAAGAATGTGCAAGAGGCAGAATAGCTATATGTTGTGGATAAAATGATATATAAAGTGCCTCATGAAAATATGGGCAGTAGAGTGACCTCAGTGTCATGGCGGAGTGAGCTTTTCCGTAAACTCTTCCCCCATAAGATACAACAAAAGGAACAGTCATAGCCCAACAATGGAATCCTAGACAGTGAAAAGCAAGATCGGAAAGATCCACACTGCCGCACATCTGAGAGTGGAATGTGCTGGGCCCCCAGAGGAAGTGAGGAGAGGTAAGGAGAACTCCTCTCCCTCCCCATCAGATCAGCGATCCTGGTCTGCGTGGCTCCCAGAGATGGGGGAGGAGCGGCCCTCTGCGGGGAAACTGTAGCTCTTCAGGCTCTCTCAGCCAGTGGGAAACTCCCACACAGAGGACTCAGAACTGCTACGGGGTACCATCAACATCTGAGCATCCCACAGAGCGGATAATGAGGGGCGAACGAGAAGCCCCCCATGCCAGGGACCCAGCGGGCAAAAGAGAGAGCCTCCCCCACTTCCCAGCAAACCAGCCCCTGCAGCTCAGCCCACCAGACCAGACCAAGCCACCCGCGGATGCCAGCGAAAAACCACAGCAGAGCACAGGAGGCTAACATTGCACAGCCCTTTACCCCCACACAGTGGCTGCGGGTGGAAATTGCAACCAGAGATTTCCAGGATGAGGAAAAACAAAGCCAATACAGGAACCACATGCAAAGATACATGAAATCACCAGACCAGAAGGAAAATGACAAGCACCCAGAAACCAACCCTGAAGACACAGAAATCCATAACCTAAATGACAGAGATTTCAAAATAGCTATCATAAAAACACTCAACGAAATACGAGACAACACAGACAAACAATTCAATGAGATTAGGAGTTTCTTCACAAAAGAGATTGAAATCACAAAGAAAAAACAATCAGTGCTGATAGAGATGAAGAACACAATGGAGGAGATAAAGGAGAATATGGAATCTTTAAAGAACAGAGCTGACAATATGGAGGAAATAATTAGCATTTTAGAGGATAGGAATACAGATATGCTCCAGATGGAAGAGGAGAGAGAACTAAGACTAAAAAGAAATGAAGAAAATCTCCAAGAAATATCTGACTCTATTAGAAAATGTAACATGAGAATTATAGGTATTCCTGAGGGAGAAGAAAGGGAAAGAGGAACAGAGAGCTTATTCGAGGAAATAATAGCTGAGAATTTCCCAAATCTGGAGAAGGAACAGGAAATACCAGTAAGCGAAGCCAACAGGTCACCTAAATATGTCAACAGGCAAAGGCCCTCTCCACGACACCTAGTGGTAAGGCTAGCCAGAGTCAATGACAAAGAAACAATATTAAGGGCAGCTAGACAGAAACAAAAAATAACGTACAAAGGAACTCCCAGCAGGCTCTCAGTGGATTTCTCAACAGAAACTTTACAGGCTAGGAGAGACTGGAATGATATATTCAAAATACTGAAAGACAAAAACTTTCAGCCAAGAATACTCTATCCAGCAAAAATATCCTTCAAATATGATGGAGAAATAGTAACTCTCCCAGATAAACAAAAGCTAAGGGAGTTCATGGCCACGAGACCCCCACTACAAGAAACACTCAAGAAGGCCCTCAGGCCTGAAAAAAAGAAGAGAAAGGGAATACAAAGCTTGGAGCAAGGAGAAAAATAGGTAGATAAACTCACAAAAATAGTAGATCTTTACCGGAATAGGTTAGCAACCACTTAAATACCAAAATCAAAGATCGAAGGAAGGAATTCACCAAAAATAAATTTAACCTCATCACTGTAAACACACAGCCACAACACAAGATAGAATAAGGTATAACAAGAACGACTTAGAAGGGGAAGAGGAAAGTGATTGAATTGACTTAGTATAAGGAAATAGGAGGCCATCAGATAATGGACTATCTCATACACAAGATTTTTTACACAAACCTCAAGGTAACCACTAAACAAATAATCAAAACAAAATCACATATGATAAACAAAGAGAAAACTAGAAGAGTCATAAGACAGAACAACCAAACTGAATTGGCAGTCCAAAACAAATGGGACAAGAAACAAAGGAAATGCAAAAGAACCATAAACTAAGTGACAAAACAGCAACATTAAGCCATCATATAACAATAATTACCCTAAATGTAAATGGATTGAACTCTCCAATCAAAAGATACAGAGTGGCAGGATGGATTAAAAAGCAAGACCCAACAATATGCTGCCTCCAGGAAACACATCTCAGCTCTAAAGACAAGCACAGGCTCAGAGTGAAAGGATGGAAGACAATACTCCAAGCTAATGGCAAACAAAATAAAGCAGGTGTTGCCATACTCATATCAGACAAAATAGACTTCAAGATAAAACAGGTTAAGAAAGACAAAGAAGGGAAATATATAATGATAAAAGGGACACTCCACCAAGAAGACTTATCACTTTTAAATATATATGCACCCAACATAGGAGCACCAATGTACATAAAGCAACTATTAACAAACCTAAAAGGAGACATTAACAACAACACAATAATAGTAGGGGATCTTAATACCCCACTTACATCAATGGATAGATCATCCAGACAAAACATCAATAAAGAAATATTAGACTTAAATGAAAAACTGGACAAGATGGACCTAGTAGACATATACAGAGCACTCCATCCAAAAACAGCTGACTACACATTCTTCTCAAGCGCACATGGAACATTCTCAAGGATACACCATATGTTGGGAAACAAAGGAAGCCTCAGTAAATTTAAGAAGATTGAAATCATAACAAGCATCTTTTCAGACCATAATGCTATGAAACTGGAAATGAACCATGAAAAGAAAACTGGGAAAGTGACAAAAATGTGGAGATTAAACAACATGCTACTGAACAACCAATGGATCATTGATGAAATTAAAGCAGAAATCAAAAACTATCTGGAAACAAACGAAAATGAAAATATGCCATACCAAATCATATGGGATGCAGCAAAAGCGGTCCTGAGAGGGAAACTCATAGCGATACAAGCCCACCTTAACAAACAAGAAAAAGCCCAAATAAGCAACCTTAAATTACACCTAACAGAACTAGAAAAAGAACAACAAACAAAGCCCAAAGCCCCAAAGTCAGCAGAAGGAGAGAAATAATAAAAATCAGAGCAGAAATAAATGAAATTGAGACCAAAAAAACAGTAGAAAGGATTAATGAAACAAAGAGTTGGTTCTTTGAGAAGATAAACAAAATCGACAAACTCTTAGCCAGGCTTACTAAGGAAAAAAGAGAGAAGGCTCAAGTAAATAAAATTAGAAATGAAAGAGGAGAAATTACAATGGATACCACGGAAATACAGAGGATTATAAGAGAATACTATGAGAAATTATATGCCAACAAATTGGACAATCTGGAAGAAATGGATAAATTCTTAGACTCATACAACCTCCCAAAACTGAACCAAGAAGAAATGGAGAATCTGAATAGACCAATCGCAAGTAAAGAGATTGAAATAGTAATCAAAAACCTCCCCAAAAATAAAAGTCCAGGACCAGATGGCTTCTCCAGTGAATTTTACCAAACATTCCAAGAAAATTTAATACCCATCCTTCTCAAACTATTCCAAAAAATAGAAGAAGATGGAACACTTCCTAAATCATTCTATGAGGCCAACATCACCTTGATACCAAAGCCAGACAAAGACAATACAAAGAAAGAAAATTACAGGCCAATATCGCTGATGAACATAGACGCAAAAACCCTCAACAAAATATTGGCAAACCAAATACAACAATACATTAAAAACATCATACACCATGATCAAGTGGGATTTATACCAGGGACGCAGGGATGGTTCAACATCTGCAAATCAATCAACATGATACATCACATCAACAAAACAAAGAATAAAAACCACATGGTCATCTCAATAGACGCAGAGAAGGCATTTGACAAGATACAACATCCATTTATGATAAAAACTCTCAACAAAATGGGAATAGAAGGAAAGTACCTCAACATAATAAAGGCTATTTATAACAAATCCACAGCCAACATCATACTCAATGGGGAAAGACTGAAAGCCATTCCTCAGGGAACAGGAACGAGGCAGGGCTGCCCACTCTCACCACTCCTGTTCAACATAGTACTGGAGGTTTTGGCCAGAGCAATTAGGCAAGAAAAAGGAATAAAAGGAATCCAAATAGGTAACGAAGAAGTGAAACTCACTATTTGCAGATGACATGATTTTATATATAGAAAATCGTAAGAAAATCCATTGGAAAACTATTAGAAATAATCAACAACTACAGCAAAGTCACAGGGTACAAAATCAATCTACAAAAATCAGTTGCATTTCTGTATGCTAATAATGAACTAACAGAAAGAGAGCTCAAAAAGATAATATAATTTACAATTGCATCAAAAAGAATAAAATACCTAGGAATAAATCTTACCAAGGAGGTGAATGACCTATACAATGAGAACTACAAGACATTATTGAAAGAAATCGATGATGACATAAAGAAATGGAAAGACATCCCATGCACGTGGACTGGAAGAATAAACATAGTCAAAATGTCTATATTACCTAAAGCAATCTACAGATTCAATACAATCCCAATCAGAATCCCAATGACATTCTTCATGGAAATAGAAAAAAGAATACTAAAATTTATATGGGGCAACAAAAGACCCTGAATAGCTAAAGAAATCCTAAGAAAAAAGAACAAAGCAGGAGGTATCACAATCCCTGACTTCAAAACATACTACAAAGCAATAGTAGTCAAAACAGCATGGTACTGGTACAAAAACGGACACACAGATCAATGGAACAGAATTGAAAGCCCAGAAATAAAACCACACATATACGGACAGCTAATTTTCCACAAAGGAGCCAAGAACATACAATGGAGAAAGGAAAGTCTCTTCAATAAATGGTGTTGGGAAAACTGGACAGCCACATGCAAAAGAATGAAAGTGGACCATCTGCTATTGCCATTCACAAAAATTAACTCAAAATGGATCAAAGACCTGAAGGTGAGACCTGAAACTATAAAACTCATAGAAGAAAATATAGGCAACACACTATTTGACATTAGTCATAAACGAATCTTTTCAGATGACATGCCTAC
Source organism: Ceratotherium simum simum (assembly GCF_057802395.1). NCBI lineage: Eukaryota > Metazoa > Chordata > Mammalia > Perissodactyla > Rhinocerotidae > Ceratotherium > Ceratotherium simum. Next base: position 59,956,816 of record NC_141908.1, read on the forward strand.
CCAGACTAGGGAAACTAAAGAAAAAATAAACAAGTGGGACTTTATCAGATTAAAGAGCTTCTACAAGACAAATGAAACCAGAATCAAGATGAACAGACAACCCACCAGCTGGGAGAGAATATTTGCAAAACATACATCTGACAAGGGGTTGATCTCCATAATATATAAAGAACCCACACAACTGAACAACAAAAAAACAAAAAACCCGATCAAAAAATGGGCAGAGGAAATGAACAGACACTTCTCCAAAGAAGATATAGAGATGGCCAATAGGCACATGAAAAGATGTTCAACATCATTAATCATCAGGGAAATGCAAATCAAAACAACACTAAGATATCACCTCACGCCCGTTAGAATGGCTATAATCACCAAGACAAAAAACAACAAATGTTGGAGAGGATGTGGAGAAACAGGAACCCTCATACACAGCTGGTGGGAATGCAAACTGCTGCAGGCTCTATGGGAAACGGTATGGAGATTCCTCAAAGAATTAAAAATAGAGATGCCCTATGATCCAGCCATCCCACTACTGGGAATCTATCCAACGAACCTGAAATCAACAATCCAAAGAGGCTTATGCACCCCTATGTTCATTGCAGTATTATTCACTATAGCCAAGAAGTGGAAGCAACCTAAGTGTCCCTCGACTGACAATTGGATTAAGAAAATGTGGTATATATATATAAAGGAATACTACTCAGCCATAAAAAAAGACAAAATCGTCCCATTTGCAACAACATGGATGGGCTTGGTATTATGGGAGGGTATTATGTTAAGTGAAGTAAACCAGAAGGAAAGACAAACACCGTATGATCTCACTCATATGTGAAATATAAACTAACACACGGACAGAGAAAACTGTATTGTGGTTACCAGGGGCAATGGGGGTGGGGGGTGGGTACAAGGGGTGAAGGGAGTCATATATATGGTAATGGACAAACCAAAATGTACAAACCAAAATGTCACAATGTTAAAAACTATTAAAACATCAATAAAAAATAAATAAATAAATAAATAAAATAAATAAATGTGGGCAGTACATTCTTATGTACCATTATTCACACTAAATATAACTGAAATGTTTCCTTTGACTAAAGGTATCATATATAGCCACATACACGCTTTTCATACTAAGGATATTTATCTCTGCCTCAAAACTGGAAAGCAAAGACATTCATAAGAAATATCAGAATTAAATACAATGTTCCCAATAACTGGTAAACAAACATAAATAAATAAAGCAAGCAAGTAGGCATAAAATAACACAATAAAACCATGTCAATAAAACCCAAGGGATATTATTTTAACCTCAGTGATATTAAAAAATCAGAGTGGGGGCCGGCGCAGTGGTTAACTGTGCGTGCTCCGCTTCGGCAGCCTGGGGTACGCAGGTTCAGATCCCAGGCGCACACTGATGTACCGCTTGTCAAGCCATGCTGTGGCAGCGTCCCATATAAAGTAGAGGAAGATGGGCACAGATGTGAGCCCAGGGCCAATCTTCCTCAGCAAAAAGAGGAGGATTGGCATCGGATGTTAGCTCAGGGCTGATCTCCCTCACAAAAAAGAAAAAAAAAAAGAAAAAATCAGAGTGATTGTCTGATAATTTTTCCAGTTTAACAGTTGTTCTTTACCTACTCTGATGACAAATACCTTAAAATCTCTAATATTATACAGTCAAAGAGAAAATACCTCTTAATATTCTAGCTAGCCAAGAATTAGGGGGGTTTTCTGAAAGAAAATTTTGTTTTATAGAAAAATACCAATGATTCAATAAAAACGCTTACTAACCTGGTATTAGGTGCCAAGCCTCTAGGTGCCACTGAACATAGGCAAGGAATTGCCATAATGCTGATATTCAAGAACTGACCCTGGATCATTTGCCACTGTTCATTACGGTCTAAAGGTAATGGAAGTGATGGGTTACTTTCCCTCACCAGAGCAAAATGTTAACAGATCCTGGCTCAGTTCTCAAGGAGGTCCCTTAGACTCACCAGATTTGGGAGTTTCCTGTGCCCTCCTAAAAGAAAACAAAACAAAGAAACAAAAACACATCACATAAAAAAGAGCATCTATTAAATATCAGAAAATTAGAGAACTCAACATTACATACATTAAATATTTTTAGATTAATTAGACAGTAAGTGAAAATATGTGAACAACGCTGCTACTGCATTTATGATGTTGATTCATTTAAAGGTAGCATCATCGATAACAATGATTTTCAATTTTTTTTTTTTAAAGACTAGAGCACTTCCTTTGTGTGGCTCTGATTAATATTTGTATTTCCTACTAGACTGAAATTCTCATGACAGCAGAAACTATGAATTTTATTTGTTTGTTAGTTTTTTTGGCTTATTTTTGTATGCGAAGTGCTTGGCATATAGTAGGCACTCAATAAACAGCTGTTGAATGAATGGGTGGCTGGCTGGCTAGAGGGAATGGCTGTTTCTGAGGACATAAGCCAAACTACATGGCCTACTAGAATGTGTAGGACTCCACAATTCCATATTCTTCACTAGTATGTTAGAAAAACAACCAAAGATCTCGTCTAATAAATTGTTTATATCAAACTGTTTTATGCTTTAAAGAAAGATAAAGACGTCTAAAATACTTTGAGCTTTTTACCTACCTTTCTTGTAGATCCTGAGAGCTGTTAAATGGTAAAAATGATATTTCACAGTCCTCTGGCCTAAAATATAATGAAATTTGTTATTAACAGGTCATTGACTCTGGGATACAAAATATTTGGTTTAAGAAAACAAAAGACTTACTTAAGTTTTGCCAATGCTTTAATTACAGCAAAATCCCTCCGTTGGTTGGGGGACATCCACCGATGTTTTTCTGCCAGAGCCAAAGTTCTTCCGCCAAAGCCAAACATGGCTGAGAATCCAAAGCGAAGAAGCTTGCCAGAGGTGCTGAAGGTGCAGACATCGACCGGTTGTACGTGCCCTTGAATATCATATTCAATATTAGTCAATCAGTGAGAGAAGTAGGGCCAGTTGTCAAAATGGCAAAGATAGAGGGGCATATTTACTTATAGAAGAACTTTATACCACAATGAATATCCTTGCTTCCTTTTATCTCTCTTTACTTACAACTACTGCAATTGCTATTTGTGACTTTCTCAGGTACTAAGAGAAGAAACACAAAGCATGAAATTCTTCAGCTTATTTCTAGGTCATATGAGACATGGTTAAGGAAGTGAAGTTGAAGTACATGTGCAAAGCAAACTCAGATTTAACAGTAGTTTTGCACTGCATTTATCTGAGCTTACATACTTTCCATCAATTGGGATAATGAAAGGTCTAGTGGACCTGCTCTGGCTTAAAAATTTTTTCTTGAGTTTTATTTTAATAACATAATTATAGCCCTAGAGTCTTGGTACAGTCAAACAACAGTATCTGATATACTTAGGACACATGGATTTTCTTGATCTGGTTCTAAAATTGTGATCTTGAACATCATTACAATATTTTTTTTGCTGTCAAGATTAGAGTAAAATTTCATTTATTGCTCTTTATAGCAACTGTATTTTGAAAAGACAGGCAGTCCAAATAGTGAAGCTTTGCCCAACTGACTTTTGGTTTTCCGTCAAACATTTTTCTGTTTTGAGAGACAAGAACCTGTCTTTCCTTAGTCAAGTCTGACAAAAATAAAATAGCCTTCCTTATATAAATAAAACCTTCCTTATAAAACACAAATTTCTTTGCAAGACTTCTTACCCATTATAATGTGCAAAGTTGCAGTTACCACATGAGGGATTCCATGAAGAGAATGTGCCAATATGTTAGTAGAGCCTGCCAAATCAATTTTAAAACATGTACAATCAACGTAGTATATATTTTAAATTAACTATTTGCTCTTACTTTATACAGATGTCACTATGCAATGTTCAGATGTAAAATTAATGGAAGTTTATAAGTTTTCATTCACAGTGTAGAGGCACATCAAATGGTTGTTAAATTATTGTTTAATCTTTAAACAATTTAAAAATTAGAAAATATTTCATAGTATCTACTTGCTCACAGCTTTTTCCATCATGAATATCTATTTTCTACCAAAAAATATTAGCTATATCAAAACCTACTCCATCCCACTTTAATGAATGAGCTTCTAACTTCTATACCAAAATGAGTACCAACAGAAGGGTGTCTCTGTTGAGCAGAGACAAATACATAAATAAATAATAAAAATCCAAATAACAACTAAGAAAGATTACAAATCACTATAAAGTACAAAAGACACGCTTTAAATACATTTAACGAATCTTAGAGATAAGCTTTCATCCAAACGAGTATTTCCCTCTATTATCTGACAAGCGGTATCTGAGATGAAGAAAATACTTAATTCCATGGTATTTGCTATGGTATGAAAGTCTGTACTGGTACATTATAGATTTCTGATTTTCATAATCAATTAGGATAATTTAAGGGGCACATGAATTTTTCCCACCAGCCTCCAGAAGGAAAGAGCTCTCTCCAGTCAGGCCCCTGTAATATCTATGTGTCTCTGAGATCTTGGGGTAAAGGCTTGCTTCCCAAGGAGAAAATACCAGCTAGTGCCTCACATTCCCAGGAGGTAAAAAGGGTTTAAAATTAAGAAGCTACAATTTTTCTTGAATTAAAGAATATGACAAAGAAATCCAGTAACAGCCGAGAGCTGTAAAAGCATGGATGTTATATACTACATATATATATATATGTATATACTACATATATACTATAGCTATCAAGGCAAAGGCTAGCCCCCTGGATTTGTTGATCAGGAACATTCCTGTGTGGTCAGAGGTAATCTCTTCAATTTGTGTCACTTTGAACTGAGGTGTCCTTGGGTTGCTCAGTTGGAGAAGCTGAGCCAACTCAGACATTACCAACCAAGACTGTCACTAAAATAACAATAATTACTAGGAACCTAGCTAAGCATTAATGATTTCCAGACCTCTAGTAATAACAATACAAAGACAAGTTCACCTTAACCAATTGGTAAACTGGTTCTGACTCATCAAAAGACAAGTTATGGCCTGACCCTTGTTACTCAGAATATGGCCCACTGTCCAGCAGCAATGACAATACCTCGGTGATTTTTTTTTTTTTGCTGAGGAAGAGTCACCCTGAGCTAATATCTGTTGCCCATGTTCCTGTATTTTTTTTTTTGTCTATGAGCTTCTGTCATAGCATGGTCACTGAGACAAGTGGTGTACGTCCACGGCCAGGAACCGAACCTGGGCCGTTGAAGTGGAGTGTGCCAAACTTAACCACTAGGCCACCAGGGCTGGCCTCCAGGGTGCTTATTAAAATGTTGACTCTCAGGCCCCACTCCACCCCTACTGAGTCAGAGTCTGCATTTTATAAGAGCCTCAGGTTACGTGTACGTACAGAAACTTGGAGAGGCTCTCTTCTAGAATGTATGGTCCAGGGATCAGCAGTACCCAGGAGCTCGTTAAAAAGGCAAATTTCTGGGTTCCACCTCAAACCCATGGAATGGAAATGTCTGGGAGTGGGGCCCAAGCGTCCAAGTTTCAGCAGGTTCTCAAGGTGATTCGTATACACCCTAAGGTCTGAGAACAAGTGGTCCAGAAACCCGTTACTCAATAGATCTTTACCTAGGAGTCAATTACCTAGGCCTTTCCAATTATCCTTTGACCCTCTACAGCCTGCCCTTTGGCCATGTAATTGCTAATTAATCTGAAACGGGTGGGAGAAAAAAGAGGAAACAAATCAATCTACTTTGCTTCCCAGTCAGATTTATGGTAAAGGTTTCGGAAGAGGCCACATAATTAGAGTGAGATATTTAGGATTATCAATGGATTACAGTCCTCCATGAAACACATTTCCTCCATTACCATGGGTAATTAGGAGTAGACCATAAAAGCATTCCTCTAGAAAGGCTATTAAAAAACATAATGTAATGTTGTCATGTGCAATAGAGAATGACACATATCATGACTCAAGAAAATAAAGACCATTTATTCCCAGTGAGTTTGAAGTACGCTAAGCATGCCCAAGCACAAATCCTTTTAGAATGCTAGAGATCACTTTTCTTTTTAAAGCTCCCTTTTATTCTTTTTATTTATTTATTTTTTGGCTGGGAAAGATTCGCCCTGAGCTAACATTTGTTGCCAATCTTCCCCTCTTTTTTTTTGCCTCATCAAAGCCCTTAGTACATAGTTGTATATTCTAGTTGTAAGTCCTTCTAGTTCTTCTATGTGAGCCGCTGCCACAGCATGGCAACTGACAGACAAGTGGTGTGGTTCCGCAACTGGGAACTGAACCCAGGCCACTGAAGTGGTTAGAGCACCAAACTTTAACCACTAGACCATCAGGGCTGGCTCTAGAGATGACTTTTTAATTTTTATGTCTTCTCAGGCTTTGCAACAACTTTTCATTAATGCCATAGAACTTGGCAGTGATGATAGGCAGGACCAGAAGTCAGAAAATTACTGGAGTCATCTTCTACTCTGATTAACCTGTACCTCAGTCCTTAAGAACTGTTGTTTACACTCTGAATTAAAAGGAAAGTTCATGAGGAAAGCGGATGTAAAATTGTACAACTATAGGTTGCTCTATTTTTTTGTTTGGATAATCTAAAAGATAGATTACAATTTCCTGAAACAAAATGTGATCCATCTGAAAAGATGTCTACATGCCAAAAGAACATGCTGCTTGCATAAATAACAACCATGTAATTTTAGCATTCTCACAAAAGCTATAAATGTTCCACCTCAAGGTAAACATTTTAATTAGCCTGAAAAGTTATTCTTCCTAACACTACCAGCAACTTTGCTCACCACCACCTCCCCAGATCTGCTAAAACGTGCCAAATACAAAGAGTAAAGGACAGAAGTAGCAGTTCATGTAAAAAATGACTGATGAAAGTACTAGGTGGAAACTAGAGAGACCAAAAAAAAAAAAAAAGGAAAGAAAAAAATTGTCCTTGGAAGTGCAAGCACTTCTGCAGAACAATTAACTTAATTAACCAGACATCATGAATATTCATAAGGCCGTTAATGTCTCCCACATCCAAACAGATAAATGTGATGTAATGACTTCCCAGTCAAGCATATCTAAAATTCTCATGGAAACTGCACCTACACTTTGGTTCTTTGCCTGAAATATCATAGAAATTAACAGTCCCTTGGCAATATTTTATTCTCTTAAAATTAATTGGAAAGCATGAATTTATTTATGTGAACTCTATAGGAATATATGGTTCGCAGCCATCAGTATGTGGATTGAGCCTTGTTTTACAACAACTCGATTGCTTTTTTATTTTTATGTCCTCTCTAGCTTTTTCCCCTGTCCTCCCCAATCCCTTTAATCGGAATCTCTCTGTATAGTTCCTTAGTACCAGTTCCCATAGCAACAAACACCACTGCTAATGGCCAGCAGTTCAAATACAGGCTTCCCCGCATCTGATCCATCTGAGTCTGACCATAATTCAGCAGCTTAGTCTGTTGGCTCAGTGGAGTAATTTACTAAACACTCTCCCTCTGGGTGTCTCTCTCCAGGAGGCAAATGGCTTCAAAGGCAACTATCTTCTGTGTTCAGCTTGGAAACTTCCTGCCTAGCTCTTGTTCCCATTCTCTATCAAAGCCTTGACTAGGCATAGAGTCCTCATATTAAACACATCCCGTACACGACTTCCTCCTCCTGTTAGATAGAGTTCATAAGCTGGAACTCCTACACAATGACCAGAGTTTTGGCAACAGGCTATACCTTCTAAACAAAAAGTATTCAAGTGGCATTTCTACATATCCACTGTATATAGAAAATGCTTTCAAAATGAGAGATATGCTTAAAAAGTATAATAATGATAAAACTCAATGCTATTCCTTCATAAAACCTGAGTTACATATTAAAAAGATAAGCGTAACCACCAGTTTTTCTAGCCAACTCTTCATTTTATGTTGAATGCCTACCTGTTGGGACAACCATGTTTCCATTTTTGATGCACGGCAGTTTATGAGTAACCTCGGGAGTGTAAGTACTGATGAAGAGAAACAGTGACCTACTTTGCATGGAGGCAAATGTTGAAAGAGTTCACCATTATAGACAGAACTACTTGAAAAGGTCAAAGTGGCTGGCCCCCAGTGCATCCTTTTTCCTTTTCGAGTTGAGGTTATTTTGTTCTCTTCTACTTAAAGACCATCACAGGTTTTTCTCTATACACTTTACAATTATCAGGATATATCTGGATATCCCTCCCTTCTTTTAAATTCTTGTTTTTATGAAAGCCTTTATACTTTAAAAAGGCATTTGTATATCTTTTCTTCTTTGTCAATTAACAATACTAAATATACTGAAATCCATACTAAATGAATGTGGTTATCAACTGGATAGAATGTTGAATTTTTGTCAACAATGTGCATTATTTTCTACTTTCATAGGAAAGAATAATTGTTTCTGCTTCTCTTGTCGAGATAAATGAAAAGAAATAATCACTTTCCTTCACTATCATTTGCTTAAATAATAATTTAGGAAGAGCAACTCCTATAACATAATAAACTTATGACAGATGTTTTCCTCTTTTCTGGATCCCAGTGTTGCTTGAGGGGTACCCCCCAGCTCTGATCTCCACTTTTTCCTGCTCCCTTCCCCTAATCACAAATCCTCCTAGAAGCAGCTCCCAGCAGATTGCTCCCTTGCTCTAGACCTCCCATTGATCCTTACTGTTTATCAACTGCAATTCAGACCCCTTCCCGTGGCATCCAGAAGCCACCACAGTTGGAGCCTATTTTGACACCATTATCACCCAACAAATGGCTCATCTTCTATTCCTTAACACTCTTGGGTTTTGCCTTGGCATTTATCATTTTTTGCAGCCAAGAAAATAACTTATTCTTGTCTTTTTAGGCCAGATCCTGTCCATTTTATGGCCGAATTCAAGTGTTACTTACTCTGTAATGTTTTCTTGACATTCATTCACTTAATAAATTTTACTGAGCATCCCTGTGTCACAGCCTACTCTTTTCTAGCTTCTGGAGATATAGCAGTCAGAATGAATCCTTTTGGCATTCTTACGGTTACCTGTTTATACTTCGATTATGGGAGTTACCACATTTTACCTTATATGGAATTGTAAGCAGCTTGCCAGGAGTGGCCCTGTTTTGAAATTTCATATCTGGTACTGTGTGACCATTAGACCTTTATATGGGAAGGCAGAATAATAATAATCCCATTCACTGATTGCTTAACTATGTATTAAACCTTCCACATAAACCATCTAATTTAATACTACAATAACCTTGAAATGAAGTGAATATTATGTGTGTTATCTTTTACAGATTAGAAAAAATGAGGCTCAAAGAAATTAAATAACTTGTCCAAAGTCTCACATTTGCTAGCCGTGATAGCAAGCTTGGGTCTTTCAGACTCAAAGTCTGTGCATTTAGCTCGGTGTTATACTATCTAGGTTAGGAAGTAAATAGGGAAAGATAGGAGGAGAGCTGCCAGTTAGCAGATCCATGGCCACTCTCTTGCCTGCTGGTATTACACCAAGCGGAAGCTGTGCTCGCGCAGGAGTCAGGATGCTGTCTGTTTCCACCCCAGCGTTCTTCTGGGCTCTAAGAAGCAAAGCATGGGCTACTTCACTGGCAGATCCATCTCCACCAACACAGACGACACTAGAAAACAAGAAATTAAGTAAAAGAATGCAAAACTTCAAAGTAATTGGTAATAATTCACGAAATCTAAACTTCAAAATATTAATCTTATATATTCTATGTGCATGATTGCTCTCACGCACCTCAAACATTTTAGTATGTGTCAGTGGATAGAAGACACTAGCACTGCACTGGTAAAGTTTATTTCATAAATATAATACCAAGATGTTATCCCACAAACAAAATATTTTTAAATGGTTTAAGAGGCATTAAAACATTTGAACATGTTAATTCACATCTGACTTGCATTTTGCTCTGTTAATATCCAAAAGCATATTATTCTCATTTTGTTTACGTTAATAATAGTCATGGGCAATTTATTTAATTAATACAAACCAAAGACATAAAATCCTGCTCATTTTCAATATAGCTTAGAAAAGACAGACAGCAATAAAAATCATGTAAAATATGAAGCTTTAATTTAAGGAATTGTTAATTATCATTAGTATATGAATATAATAATTGCTAATGTGAACTGGTTTTCATCTCCTGCCACTATATGGCACTTTTAGAATTAGTGTCACTACACTTTGACCCTAGTTGGTACTGCTAATATTTTTTTTAGACCTCATGATAAGTAGACTATGGGAGAGCGGGGGTGGGAATCCACGAATATAATACCATATCAGAAATTTGTTTCATAATCATTTGTATTAGAAGGATGCAAAATAATCTTATGTATCAAAATCACATCAATTTACCCAAGAAAGAGGAATATTTTGTGTTATTGAAAGCAGGTGTCACAACTCAAGGCCTACAAGGGCCCAGCAGGAATGGAAGAGTACAGTCAGTCTAAAGGAGACGCAGCTTCTCAGCTCCAGCCCACTCACATCATCTGGGAGGCAGGCCTAGAGGACCACATCTTCTGATTTTTGTAGTGAAGCCACAGATCCTGATTTTTGGGTGAGTCTCCTAATTTGTAAATACTAGCAACTCGCATTTAATATAGTCATGTGATGCTTAACCACACGGACACGTTCTAAGAAGTGTGTCATTAGGCAATTTCGTTGTTGTGCAAACATCATAGGGTGTACTTACACAAACCTAGATGGTATAACCTATTGCACACCTAGGCCATAGGCTACTAACCTTACAGGACCACCATTGTATATGCAGTGCTTCATTGACTGAAATGTCATTATGCAGCGCATGACTGTATATTTAAAAAGTCTACGTGCCAAACAAAACAGCCTATGGGGCATAATCAGCAGGTGTTACTGGTTTCCTAAGTTTAAAAAGCTCCAGAGGTTGATGAATCCAGAGGCTGAGGGTATTCTTTTCCATCAGCTCCCTCCACCCCGCTCTCAGCCTTCCAGCTCCTGCACCTAGCCGAGGTTCAGCTCTATGGGGGCACATAGTTAGAAGTGACTCCAGGATACGGCATATGACTCAGGTCCCACTTTTGGCTAGGGGTATTATTTCATGTCTGAATTGATTCCAGGGGTTCATAAAGTGGCCACTGATTCAGAGAAAAACAGTTATATTTACTGAGGGCCAACTTTATGTCAGATAATACATTGGCTCTTTTCTATCAAATCCTTAGAATTCTGTAAATAGGCTTTAGCCTCATCTTTATAAATGGGGAAGCCAAAGTTTGATTCGAACCTTCTCTGTATGATTTCAAAGCTCTCTATGAGCAAATTTCCAAACATTGTGTGAACTTAGTTATAACTCCCAGATCCATGCCTGTCTACCTGCTGTGGTGCGTGTCCCTAAAAGGAGCACATAAGTCACCCAACAAAGGAACTAACTTAGCACCAAAGAACTTGACTCTTCCATAGAGTATGGCAGCATGTCACCCCTGGAATCCTGCATCCAGTTATAGCATTGTGGACATGTTAACCCATTGCTCGAGTTAGCAGAGATGGCCTGTCTATGAACATGCTCCGCTACAAAAACCCTTGAAATTTTGTCATAATACATGATGTGTTAAACATTTTGAAACTATAACAAATGATGATAATAAAGTAACATTTAGTGAATTACTGTACCAGGCACTGTTCTCCGTGCCCTCTGTATATTAACTCATTTAATTTGAACAATAACTGTATGCAATAGATACTTCTACCCTCAATTTACAGATTAGGAACCTAAGGCATAGAAAGATTAAGTAACTCTCCCAAGGTCGCACCATCATAAGTGATAGAATAAGGATCTGAAGCAAGACAACTGGCCTTAGAGATTGCACTCTATTCAATATATTATACTCCTTTCCTATATATGAACCCTAACGAAAATAGCCTTATGAGAGTTTTATTATTTTGAAAATCAGTTTACCAGTAGAACCAATGTGGAAGTGAATGAGTGAGGAAGGAATACATTTATTTTTGGTGACAACTACTAGGTCATTAAGATTATCTCCAGGTATAGTTATTCAACCTAGAAAATATACTTAATATAAACATATCACAAGTGTCTGGATGCTATAAGTTAAAAAAAAAAAATTCCAGCTTTTATAATAAGTTAACTTAACCACACTTAAGAGTTACCCTAAAATATAAACTTCAGTGTAACTAATCCTTTGCACGTGGTATATCTTATGCTTTCAGAATAAGTAAACTCCTTCTTGCCATGACCCCATGTAGAATGATTCTGTCTAGAAAAGTACAACTAGGGGCTAATATCTCATTTCTCTTTATAAAAAGTGATTAAGAAAATTTTATGTGGGTGTTTATCTATCAACCAATATCATCTTTGAAATGTTTAATATATTATTGAATTTTTGATTTAAACTTTTTCTTTTTTGAAAAAGGACACTTTTTTTTCAACCTTACTTAGTAATACAAATATCATGGTCAAGGTGATAAAATGTCAATGTTAGCCAAAAAATGTCTAGATTATTGTGGGTCTAGTTAACAATGAAATTAACAAAAGAAAAAAAAACTGTGTAAATCAACCAATTCAAATTTAAAAAACAGTGTGAAATAAGAAAGGAAAATATTAGTATATTTATAATTACATAAGAGCTATAGATGAACTTAACTGTATTCACACTTATAAATTCAACTGTTTCAAGTCTATGCACCTGCTATTACACTTTCTCTTGCCTTTACAAAACTTTTTGTTCATGCCCAGTATGTAGGAGGCAATATGGAAACTGATGCTCCTACAAATTTTTGCAATGGATCTGAGAGTGTTTACTAGAACACACTGGAGTTGCACACCAACTGTCATGAGTACTGATATACTGTTCCTGTTGGCTTTAGAAATATGTCACAATATGTTTTCACAGAAACACATGTAACTCATTAAAAAACTCCAAGATCTTAACAAATAACATTTTTTAAACATTATTTACCTAATCATTTTGCCCTACTGAATAATGTACATAGACTCTTTCTTGGACCTTAACCTCTCTGGTGTGTCCAAAAACCTTTAGATGATTTTCTAATCACTCCCTATCAATAGCTCCACTAGAGTCGGGCAGAGATGCTTCAGGCTTGAGTCCTTGAAAGAATGTGAGCCCCTCTCTCATCCAACAGAATCTTGGGGTCACCTTATCCCATCCTTGAGTCTCTTGTATACACTTCTCAAAAAGTACTCCTATAGCCACTCTTTAAACAGATTCAAGTACAGGGAACTCAAGAATGCAGAGAATTTCATTTTCAAACAATTCTATTTGTTAGAGAATTGTTCTTTTGAAGTGCCTAAAGAACCAATGTTTCCATTGTTCTCCTCAAATATCTCTCTATGTAATTCTAAATAGAGTAACTTGAAATTACCATTTTATTAAGATAGTTATCCCCAACCACCATATCAGCTCCTACTCGAAAAACTGGGCCCGTGAAAATAAATGAACTATTTAAAGGATCTTAGAAAATACATGACTTTCAATAGAAATTTTAAACTATCATATGTCCTAAATAAATTAGCATGCTAGAGTTCAGAAACAGTTAAGTCATTGAAACTCAATTCATACAATGGTTAGGCCAAATTATTTGGTTAAAAAATATATGAGTAATAAGTCAGGGATCTATATATTATATAACTTTTAGTGCCACACTGCAAATAACAACACGTGCCACATGAAATAAACAAGAATTATGCTCAGATAAAGAGAAAAATATTACTACACTGCACTTGAGCAATCATCTTTCATCATTCTGCAAAGTTGTTCTTAATCCTTGCCATAGTATAATTACCAATAGAACGCATTTATAGATATCATATTTAGTGGAACATTTCATAATGTTGAAGGGCAAGACCAGGTCTAATACCTATGATATCTGTTATTCTCATTATTTATATAATTTTGCTTTGAAGCAAAGACTTATTTGCAACGCAGCCACCCTCATATACTCAAAAGCTGTGGTTCAGGACTATGCATCATGTTAAGGTAGACAGCTGGTGGGCATGATTTCTCCAATGACTTTTCTCAAATTGTATACTTGCAAGATAATTTCCTAAGTGTAGCCTATTAATCAATTTGTCTAGCTCTAAGTATAAAGCTCTGAAGTAATCTCCTACCTCATACTCTTCAGCCTCAATATTTATATAATACTGCCATCTAGATCTACCCCCTCAATTAAATTCCTTTTTGAAAAATTGTTTTACTTACCAAACTTTCTTCTTCATCCACTATTATTTTTTCTCTCCAAAAAGTATTAAGTAGTTATGAAAAACAACCCTGCTAATGCTCCATTTTGATTGCGTCACTTTCCTCCCCAAAACATTCTAACAGCTCTTTGGGAAGAGTAAAGCCTTTTACTTCGGTTGAAAGACCCAACTGCCCTTCCTGATCTTGAGTCTTTTGTTGACCCCTGCCCAACACCATGTGACATGAATAATTCACATACTTGCCACCATTTAAAATTCTGAAATATCCACCCTTGCAAAAATCCTTCCCTACAAGAATATGTTTTTTGTCTTACACATTGATTCAGCACTATAGCAAATTGATTCGCCTAATTTCTACAAATAGTATTAAAGGATATGTCACTTGCCTTGTTTCTAATGTTTGCATGCCAGTGAACAATTTCTACACACTCCAGCAATATATTGCAAACAACTGTGAAGAACACACTTATTTGGTAGCACTACATTATAGAAGATAATTAAAATTAGCATCTTTTATTCATTCTGAAAATAATATATTTATTTTTATAAAATATTTATCCTCTATCATAGCCAAATTAACCAGTGGGTAGCTATTAATACTATCAATAAATTTGCAAATGACAATCATAGTACAGTCATGCCATATGAACAATATAATATCTTCCATAAATGCTTTCCTAGCTACTCACATGGTTAAAGCCAAGAATTAAGGACTGTAGATGCGAATGTATGCACATCAGGAAGGCATAAGGTGGTATCCTGTGATTTGCCAGTACTTATAATTAGATCTCTCCTTTTGCTTTCCTACCCAATCCTGAGAGTGGATGACTATGCCATATTATCATTATTATCGTTAATTGTTATTACACAAGTATGAATGAAATAGAACCTAATTACATACATCACAATCTTTTAAGAATTATAGGTCCCAAATATGTGGCTAAAAACTAACGAAAACATTTAATAACATAAGCTATATGAAGATACAGATTAATAATATAACCTACCCATCAAATCCCTGTAGTTCACATTCCTTTAGCAGTGACAGAGCATGCCCTTCATATTGTGTTACTATTAAAAAAAAAAACACAGAAAAGTGCAAGTTTTAAACAATAATCTACACTTTTTAACTTGGTTTGGCAAAATAATATGATAAACATATGGTCAGGTCATAAAACAACATTTATTCTTGAATATTTATATTTTAATCATCGGAAAGAGAATTAAGTGTTACTTGCCTGATGTGTTTTATGGCTTTATGTAAAACAGGGTTATATATTTGTTCCAACTACATAAGTCATTTGGGGATATCCCACACATAGCAGTTAGATCATTTATCTTGGTGCCTGTCTGTTTAGTGTTCCCTAAATAAGACACATTTCCTTTAAATCAGAAGCTTAAGAGCAGCAGTATTTTGAAAATAAGGCATATTAGCTGGCATCAAACAGTCAATGTTAAATTTCTTTGGCAACCTTACATGAATAAATTAGTTGAAAGGTTAGTGTAAGATTTACATACTAGAAGAATGTGTATCTGGAACTGCTAGACTAAAAAGAGGAGGAGTTGGATGTGAAAATATGAGGCAAAGCCAACATCAATGATAACAGACCCAACACCAAGGAGGAGGGTGGCACAGGCCCACCAGAGCCGCATCCTCTGAGGAAATGAATCTGTCACTCCCTATCGCTGTCTCTGCAGTCCTGATGCCCTATGCAGTATTGTAAATGCCAGTGAAGACGGGATAAACTGGCACACTGCAGATGGCACCAAGCATCCCAACCACATTTAGCATTTTCTAGAGCAACTCTGCCAGAAGAGACAGCCCAGCTGTATCCACCCATCAAAGATTTCTGCTGACTGACATGACACTGCAGATGGATTTTTTGTGTAAGAATGTGCATCATTATATGCAAGATTACATTAATCTTTCATGCCTGTCTGTCCCTGGTGCCAGCATGGTTCAAGCTTTTCCTACAATGTTTTTAGATATTGTTAAAAATTATTAGTCTTGGTGTCTGAAAGAATCATTCTGTATCCAGCAGCATTATACTGTAATTCTCCCATAGTTTATTCAAATGCCATCAATATTCACATGAATAAAACCTCTCTTTATTAAATTCTAATCAGAAGAAAGCTATAAAACTAAATATAAAATATTAATATTAATAAACTTGGAAGATTAAGTTATCATAAAGGATTGTGTGCTGATCATTCATTTATAACCTCAGCAAGTAGTTGCAACTTTAAAAAGCAAAATAATCTAATGTCTTACATACATACATTAAAAATGATTAAGGCTATTATGGAGGAATATTTATGCTGAGAATCAGGATAAATTCTGATTTATCAAGTCTTGCTTTTATACCAAAGCTTACTTTGGTAAAGCTTTTTAAATCCAACACAAAATTAGCTTTAAAATTATGTTACGGCTGAATGCTGTTTTTATTTAGGAAAAATTTGAAATAGTTTATTTTTCCTCTTATACTGCAGGTGGAAACTGTCTATACATTGGTGCAAATTATCCAATAATAGTCATCTTATAAGTGACATTGTAAAAGTTAAATAAATGACTTATCTGGAACAAAGAGTCAGAAAAGATGAAAGAAACCTGAACACAATATGTTAGGACAATGAACAAAATGAATAAAGTCCTTGGCCTCAGAAAGATTACATTCTGGAGACAGATAACATACGCTAATTTAAAAAAAGAATGCACAATATAAAATAGTAATAAGTGATTATAAAGAAAAATAATGTATGGAAAAAGGATAGAAAGTAATCTGGACCACTAGTTAGATATAGTAGAAGAAATCAAAATTTGTATTCAGATAGGATATAACGGGATCTGGAATCAGAAAGAGACAGATTCAAATCATCCCACACTAGACAAACATAAAGAGTGAACTGCTAGACAAATGCAGTTTCAAAAGAAAGTTACTAGCCTTTTCTTTCATCTAATTTCCTTTCCCAATGAGACTGACATCTTATGCCCCTTTTATATAGCAAATTTGGAGTTTCTATTATTTACAAGTCTTTGAACACACAGTTCTCACTGCTGGGACCCCCCACCCACCCCAACCTTCAGTTTAAATATTACTTTCTGAGGAAGACAAGACTGGAGGAGGGTAAAGTGTTGAGGTTGATATTGAACGTTGATGAAGAAATAGACTTAAGTAAAATCAGATGAGAATGTATGGGACATGAGGAAACATTTCTTGGTCTGGTGATAAAATTCTATAATGAGATAAGATATTACGATGTCATTTTCTTTCCTGTCCTATAGGTACTTCAAACTTAGTAAGCTCAAAATGGAATCCATCACTTCCACCTTCACATATATCACCTCTCAATTATATTGTTCTTTTTGTGTCCCATCATCCACTCCCCACTGCCCAAGACAAGAAAATGCCTTCTTCCTAGAGTATCCTGTGGCAACCACCAATCTGTTCTCTGTATCTATGTGTTTGGTTTTTTTCTTTTTTGGTTTGTTTTTTAGACTCTACATATAAGTAAGGTCATACAGTATTTATCTTTCTCTGACATTTCTAGCATAATACCCTCAAGGTCCACCTTTGTTGTCACAAATGGCAAGATTTGCTTCTTTTTTATGGCTGAATAATATTCTGGTGTGTGTGTGTCTGTGTGTGTGTGTGTGTGTGTGTGTGTGTGTGTGTGTATCACATCTTCTTTATCCATTCGTCCATCCATGGACACCTGTGTTGCTCCCACGTCTTGGCTATTGTATATAATGCTGTAATGAACATGGGGGTACAGATATCTTTTCAAGAGTGTTTTTGTTTCCTTCAGATAAATGCCCAGAAGTGCAGTTGGATCATACGGCAGTTCTGGTTTTAACTTTTTGAGGAACCTCCATAGTGTTTTCCACAGCGGCTGCACCAATTCGCATTCCCACCAAGAGTGCACAAGGGTTCCCTTTTCTCCATATCCTCACCAACACTTGTTATTTCTCGTCTTTTTGATAATAGCTATTCTAACAGGTGTGAGGTGATAGCTCACTATGGTTTTGATTTGCATTTCCCTGATGATTAGTGATGTTGAACACCTTTTCATGTACCTGTTGGCCATCTGTATGTCTTCTTTGGGAAACTGTCTATTCAGATTCTCTGCCTATTTTTTAATCAGATTGTTTATTTTTTTTGTTAGTCATTTTTAAAAGAAATTTATAGAAAAAATTCTTTATAATGTATATATCTAGCTATAATTTTTCAAATCATGCCTCATTTGTATGGCACTACCTTCTAATGAATTCAACATCATATAGAATACATTATGTAATTCACACTCCTTTTGGATTCAGCAAGGCACATAAGATATATTAAAACAATGGTCACCCTGGACTTGCAGAAAATATGTACTCTTTCTTCCTTAGTCTTTCATATAAGATATTTTTTCTTTCAAAATGTAAATTGAATCTTACTATTGCATAATTTATGAAAATGAAATGCACAGCAGCAGTATAACCATTTTTCTATAGTAATTTATATAAGGTAGTTTCAAATATATTACCTTTTTCAAACTACAAAACTACACCGTGAGATATGAAGATTCTAAAATTTTTGAAGTATCCACGTTTATTCAGTCCTTCACACAAATAGGAAATATTTTTTATATAAATATTTAGCCAATATACATACTAAAACGGTTTTATAAGCAAAAGATGTAATTTTATAATTTTGCCTGTAGGAGGAGTGTTAGGCAGCTAATAATTAGCCATTCTGCACAAATATATAAGTAAATTCTAAGTTTCCTTTACGTAATACTCCAATTTTATTTTATGTTAAACTAAATATAATATTCAATAACATTTACAAATTTAGGGAAAAAAAAGTCTTAGAACATATTTTTCTCTCCAGTACAAGTGTTTTAAGAAAGAAAGCACATTCTTATCATTTCCTCTGCCTTAGGTCAGGCCTCATGTACCAGTTTCCTTTCCTCCAATCTCTCTCTCTCCTTAATCGCTATTCTACTAGCAGATTCATCCTTGCTAAACCAGATTACAACACTACGATAAAAAATTTACACCAACTTGGGGTCAATGAATGACGAGTAAACTCCTGAGTATAGCATAAAGATCCCTCCATAATCTGGACTCAAATTTCCTCTACTGTACATTGCTGGGAACCTTCCCAGTAGCCCTTCTGTCCTTTTTCCTCACTAAAAGAACACAAATTCAGTTCTGATATCCTCAGCCTTTAGGAAAAGGGGGTCGCACCCTCAGCCAGTGGAAAGGGTCTTGATAGTTAAGAGAGTGATTGCTCCAGACTGGGCATACCTCCTATATTAGGACAGTCAAACTGAAAGGAAGAAATATTAATCCCTGTTCAGGATTAGAGAATGTTGGGTCTCTCACATACACACACCTTTCCCCACCCCACTAGATTGGAATAAAGAAGGATCTGACCCACTGGCAGCCATTTTATGATGATGGAAAGGACCAGATTTAAGATGAAGTCAAAACTGAGGAAGGCAAAGCAAAGTTATGAAAGAACTCCCAAAACGTTATGGGTACGACACACACATACACACCCCACTTGTATGTGCCTGCTAGCTTGCCTTCTTTCTCTCACTTTTCTTCTGCTTTGAACAGAAAACCATTTTTTGCTTTCTCTGACTCTCCAAAACTGTCCAGTCCAAGTGTCCAGTTCAAATAATTTTCTTGAGTCTTCTGATCAAAATTAATATCATCCTCTGAGACACCAGAGTTCTTTTATGTATATCCAAAGTATATTTATTTTAAATATCTACAGTCATGCATCACGTAATGATGTTTCAGTCAACAATAGATCGCTTATACAATTGTGTTGTTTTAAGATTAGTCCCATATAGCCTAGGTGTATAGTAGGCTATACCATCTAGGTTTGCGTAAGTATACTCTATGACATTTGCACAACGATGAAATCACCTAACAAGGCATTTTTCAGAACGTATCCCCATTATTAAGCAACCCATGATTGTACTTGGATCCCTAATAAACTAAAGGTCACTCAAGAGCAGGCAGTACACCTTATTCACCTTGCATTCTGCATATTGTTTAACACAAAGCATTCAACAAGAGTTTCTTGAACTGAAGGATACATAGTAATATCCATGTAAAACTGTTCTGGATATTAAATCAATGAAACAAAATAATGTTATTGAGTTTGCCAGTAAGTTTATTCAATTTTTAATTATCTCATTATAATATGAATTTCGAACTTTTCCTTCCACCAATCTTTGAAAATCTTCAGTGGAAAGGAATGATAGATCTGAACTGTTTCTTTGTCTTATAAATCACCTCTAAGTAATCCAAAAATCACAAAGATGAAAGGTTAACTCCTCCACTACAATTTTATTTTAATTCAGAAATTCCTCTTGAGTTTTTCATGGTAGTTTCTTCGAACCTCCATTGTAGTAGATGCCGTTTGGGGTAGCTGACCTTCCCACAAAGATTGCCTTAAAAAAATTTTTTTGAGGAACTTCCTACTACCCTAATATATTAAGTCATGAAATATGGGCTTCAACGACTTTATTTATATAGTGAGACCCATCTCCCTTGGTTACAGCTGAGCAAAGCCAGGTCACTGAATCCCCTCCCCAGGAATTTATATTCGGGACTAGGAGATTCCAAGTGCACTCTGGTCTTGTCTCCTGAGTAGGCTTAATATGCAATACTCTTCATCAATTAAAATTTAATACAAATTTACACTGTGTGTCAGCGAAGCTACATAGAAATAAGACCAGAAAAATTGAGGGTGTGATTCTCGAAGGCATCAACTCTCCCTCTCAGTCCATCCCCCACGGGAAAAATTAGAGTCTCAAGGAAACAAAGAAATTTGGTCACCAAACTCAAAAGTTGAAAAGGATTTTACTAATCTTCTATTAAATTTAGCATTAGCCAATTTCTATTTTCCTCGGCACAAACTTAAACACCTTTCTTATTTTAGACAATGAATTTAAGCTTCTGGCTTCTCTAAATTCATCTAAAACCAGCAGTTAAGTGCTTAGTTTTGACCTAACCAGCAGGGGTCAGAGTCAGAACAAAAACCTCCTAAGGAAGGATTCCATGGAAAGGCATCAAACATTTAAGTGAGCAAAAAGCAACTCCTTGCCAAACTGCAGAAATACTGCATAAATAGCAAACGTCTCAATGAAGATATCAAAAAGTGTGCAGCTCCCTTTAAAATGATACCTAATAATTTTTAAAGCCTGAAAAATGGTCTAAAGAGAAAAATATTGATATTCTAATAAAAATAACACAATAAAAAAGAAAACAAAATAATTAAATTATAATCCTGGAGTTGACTGCGGTTATGGAAGCACGTAAAAATGCTTTAGACATTACAAGCAGCTTCCGAAATTTGGATTAAGATAAATTCAGGTCATTTTGCTTCCTTAAGTATGATTTTTTAAGTGGCAAAATAATATTCTGAAAAGAACTTACTTGTTACATCAGTCTTTATTCCTGCAATTTTCAACAGTGGTTCAACCTTCTCATAATAGACCTGAGTAGCTTCTTTTTTGTGGCTTTGGGGGTTAAGGAATATTTTTAATGACTTTGGTCTGTTTGAAAAACCTAAGAGGAAAACATAAAGAGAAAGCTATAAAGTCTCTGTTAGTACTTTTTCTTTCCCTTTAAAACCATACACTAAGTCCAGTTAGAATGCTCTACACCCATTTAAATAGCATTTGCTATTTTTATTTGAAATTCTTACAAGAGTTTTCCTGAATATACCATTATTTTAAAATATTTACATTTTCCTCACAGTGAGAAAGGTATATCCTTCTTAAAATAAATAATGAGTGATAACAAAACATTTAATTTATAAAGGAAGAAATGAATGAAAGCAACTTTGTGAATATTAGGCAATGTTTATATATTATTACCAAATCACAGATAATATACGAAATGTTCCTTTAGCATTTGTTTCTGGGGAAAAAAGCAATGGACTGTAACAAAGAGAGAGGTCCATATTCTCTCCTTAGATAAATGCCCTCATTATTGGAATTAGGCACTCCACTGACCCCAGGGCTACCCAGGCCTGACCTGCGGATGAGCCCAGGTTGCAGATGTGTAAGCAGGGCCAGGTCAGGGCCAGCACCCAGAGCAATGCATGCTGGGAGCTAAAAAGAGGGTTTAGGTTGGAGTTCAAGCCTGAAAAGGGGCCAGAGGAGAAAGGACTCTTCCCCTGGGAACTGGGAAAGCAACGCCTCTCAGCGGGGATTCGATGATAGTGCTGCCTCACAGTTGGGGCTGAGATTTGATACTACAATTTTCTGGGCTTGCAAGATGCTTATCACTTAGAACCCAGTTGGAGCAGGTGCAAAGCAAATTTTCTGTTGTTAGGAAGGGGCAGGACGGCCAGAGGAGCCAAAAGAAAGCTGAGGACTGTTTCTTTCATGGTAAACTGCTCTCACAGGGCCGAGTTGCAAGGTTAAAAAAGCAGTTACTAACATCCCTTTTTAATAAAACCATTAGGAAAGCCAAATGAAAAATGTCCATTACACCAAAGTCAGTTTTTTGTGCTTCAAGTAGAGATAATGTTTCATTTCTCACCACATTTGATACAATAAAATCTTTCAACAGCACATTCTGTTTTGAATTCAGAGTAAGTACTGGGTGAGGAAGAGATAAGACCATGCTGAACTCTTTAAATTCTCTGTAATTGGCCCTGGGCTCCCTATTTTAGTTAGAAGCCTCTGTCAGTCTCCTCATTACCCAGTCTTGAAACCTCAAAACGGTGCTCAATTCCTTCCTTTTTTTCAATTCCTACATTCAAATGAGTGCCCAAATTCGTGAGCTGGTAACTATTTGTTTCCATGCCTTCTGTCTTTTGTGGCTGTCGCCCTCTGGCTCAGCGTTCTCCGGGGCCACTGCACGGGCACCTCCCCTTCCGCCACACCCTCTGGCATCACAGCTCTGATGAGCCCTGCACCGTTCAAAAGCTGCCATGGCTCATCACTGCGTGCACAGCAAGCCTGAATCCCTTAAAATGCCATTCAGAGCCCTCCTCCAACCAACACCAACCTACCCTCTTCTCCTTCCTCTCTCTCACATATTCAAGAAACATTTATTGAGCATTTGTGCTGAGTACGGGAAAGAGGGGCAAAGCAATTAAGATGTGGTTCATGCTTTAAAGGAGGAAGATATAGCCACAAATACAGCACAAGACAGAGTGACTTGTTAACAGAGAGGCGCAAGGTGCCATGGGAGTGTATAGAGGAGGGTGGTTAATTCTTATTAGGGAACTGGAAAAGGCTTCCTGGAGAAGGGAGTATTTGAGTGGGGCTTGTGGCTATGCTGTTTTCACTTAGAATTCACTCCTCACACCTCATCCTACCTCTTAGCAAAACAGCAAGGATGGAGTGAGCAAGGAAATTATAAGCAGTGAGACCAGCATGGGCAAAAGCACGAAGCTAAGTGCAGAGGTTTCCGTTCACATTTCAGCTTCCCCACCATGCTCCGGCCCCACTGTATTACTTGCCAAATACCAGGAATGCCAGGCCTTACTTTGTTCAGACGGTTTTCCCTTTCCACTCTACCTTATTGCTATTTCTGTGAAAATTCTACCCTTTTTTCAAAGCTCACTTTAAATACTGCTTTCTCACTGAAGCCTTTCCTAATCACCAACAGAATTCCCCTCTCCAGCTTCTCGCCCCCACTTTCCTCTATGTGCCTCTATTAACTATTTTTTTTATATCATTTATACATAAAAACTCTGATGAAGGATCCAATATCTTGGGACACCCGCTGGCCAAACCTGGGACAATACAAAATGGAATAAAGACAGTAATATATCATACTAAAGGGCAGAAGGGAAAACTCTGTCTTATGGAAGAATGACTACTAATAAAAATGTGAGAAATTATAGAGTTAGAAAAATCACTATTTTCAACCATCATAAGAACAATGGATTCAGGCAAGAATCAGCAATAGATGCTAAAACCATCAGTGACAGTCACTTGGGAAACAAAATATTTACTTATTCTTAAATTCTGTCCCTGCTTACTGCTCTCATTACAAATGGTAAAAAGAGACATTTACTGTAGGGAAACCCAGCAGACACGACCTTAGTCACGTGATCAAAGTTAACAATACCCTGAATGGTACAAATGGATGCATGGGCCTCGTGATATGTGATCCACAGCACGGAGAAGGACACACACGTTCCAGGTATTCCTGCCCAAAGTGCGTAACGTGCATCTAACATGATGAAACACGCAGACAAACCTGAGCTGAGAGGCATTCTCAACATAACTGCCTTAAACTCCTCAAAAATGTCAAGGCCATGAAAGATAAAGAAAAGCTGAGCTACTGTTCAGATTAAAATAGACTAAAAAGATGACAACTAAATGCAGTGTGTGATTCTGGATCAGGTTAAAAAAAAAACCTGGGGGCCAGCCTGGTGGTATAGTGGTTAAGTTCCTATGCTTCGCTTCTGCAGCCCTGGGTTCACGGGTCGGATCCCGGGTGCGGACCTATGCACCACTTATCAAGTCATGCTGTGGCAGCGTCCCGCTTATAAAAATAATAATAATAGAGGAGGATTGGCACAGATGTTAACTCAGGGCCAGTCTTCCTCAAGCAAAAAGAGGAGGATTGGCAACAGGTGTGTTAGCTCAGGGCCGATCTTCCTCACCAAAAAAACCAAAAAACTGCCATAAGGTATTATTGTCCTTTAATCAGGAAAGACTAAGCAGATAAATCTAGGGCTCACTTTCATTAAAACATGACCAGGACAAGAAACTTATTCTAAACCCCAGAGCCCAAGACACACTAAATATCCAAATTAGGTTTACCTCACCTGGTAAATTTACTGGAATACCGTGCTTCATTTCCCAAGCAGGGGCAGATCCAGTAAGGAAGGAGTCTAGGCCCTGAATGGCAGTCCCCAAATGTTGTTACCAAAAAAACCAACTTTTATTTCCCCTCTTCCTACACCATGACCATGTGGGGATAGCAGAAGTCTGTGGAAATGAGAAACAGTCATTTGGGGCGTGTGAGGGTAAACACATTGTAGTTGAAGGCTTGTTGGCTTTAAACATATATATATAAAAGGGCATCATTTGTCCTTACAGGTCCATTCACTTCCCAATCTTGATTCTTACACTGTTGTAATTTTACATCTATTTATTTGTTTTTTCCTATTGGACTGGAAACTCTCTGGAATTCTTCTCTGTGTACTATCTCCTAAGTGCAGGGCACATAATAGATGATCAAATATTTGATGAATGAATAAAAGGGTGATGTTAGCCTTAGTCCATATAGATAACAATGACATCCATTCATTTATTCACAAATAACCGCATGCCTGCTATTTGCCAGGCAGGGTTCTAGAAGCTGAGGCTCTATCAGTAAACAAGAAAGCCTCTGACCTCATGAAGCTTCCACTCCAATAGTGGGAGACAGAAATAAGCAAGAGAATTCAGAGTATGTCAAGCGGTAATAAAATCTAATGATAAACATACAGCTCAGTAGTGGGAGAGAGAAAGGATAAAGGTAGAAGAAATGACTGTCTCGCCAGGGAGGGTCAGATCACCCAGAGCCTTGTAGGGATTTATAAGGACTTTGGCTTCTGTTCTGAGAGGAGAAGCATGGAGAATTCTGAGCAGTGCAGCAAAATAACCTTGGGTATTAAAAGGATCACTCTAGCTGCTGTGTGGAAAGTAGATACAGTAAGGGCAAGGATTGACAAAGCAAGAACAGTTGCCATATTCTGATGGGAAATGATTTTGCTTAGACTGGAGTGGTTGAAGTGGAGGTTATAAGAAAAGTCAGATTCTAGATATATTTTGAAGGGAGAGCTGACAAGATTTGTTTACTTGCTGGATATGGTATGTGAAAGAGAACAAAGAATAGTCAAATGTGTGGCTGGATAAGGGGAAAGTGAGGACATGAGGGGTAAGGACTAGTGAAAAAGTGGTAGAATCAATAAATTGTGGTCTCAATGGGGTTGAAGAATTTAGAAGTTGGGAGAGTAGATCAAGTGAGCTATGAAGACAGAAGGCAGTAGACACATGGAGGGCAGGATGCTTGAAATTGAGACTGGAGAGTTATTGTTAATCACAATCACAAGATCTGATGAATTTTCACATTCATCAGAATTACCTGAAGTGCTTCTTAAAACAGATTTATGGATCCCAGCCCCAGAGTTTCGGACTCAATAGTCTGGGGTGGGGTCTGACAATTCATATTTATAACATGTTCCCAGGTAATGCTGACGATATTGGTCCAGGGACCACATTTTGAGAACCACTGCTCTATAAATAGGATTATGGGAGGAAGTGGGTGAAGTAAAGCATAGATCAAGATCTTTGGAGGAGAAGAGGTCGAAAACTGAGAGAAATCTAGAAAACACAGAATTATGACAGCAGTAGTGTTGGAAGGAGTAACAGTGAGATAGGAGCTCAAGTCTTCAAGAACTGGGAGAAGGATGCAGTAGTCTGTACAGGATTACAAGTAGTGCTAGCTAGTTGTTCTGATGGATTGAGCTTCACTGCTGAGGATTTTTATGAGTATGCTGAGAAAATGGTCCCGAAATAGCAGTGAGATGCAAGGAAGACATGAAGACATTGACAACACCTCTAGGACCAGTTGTATGAAATGTATGGCAGAGAAAATAGCCACCACTTGAAAGGACTTCAGGGGAAGCTATAAGCTCCTGGAAGAGCTGTGTCTCTCTACTAAAGCAAGAAAGTGAGGGGAATGTTTGGAAAAGTGGTTGAAAATATTGGAGATTTTGCTAATGATGGGTATTCATTCCACAAGGCAGAATAAAATGGTGTCTAGAGTTAAGAAGAGTAGGGGATGGGGTCAGGTTAGGGGGTACACAGAGAGAGCCTTAGAGGGATGGGAGTCCAGGTGATGAAGGGCCTTAGGCAGAGATGTGGTGTGAAAGAGATAAGAATTGTTTGCAGCAGTTGGGGTTAGAGATTAGGAGGGAGGGGAGTGGAGTCTTACCCCAGGCACATGGAGCTCTATGAATTTTGTCTTCCCTCCAGCCAATGTCAAAGCTGGGGAAGGAGCAAAATTGCCTGGAGCTGGAGTTGCTCCAAAGCCCCTTTCCCTCTCAGTCAGCATTGGAATCTGAACCCACATCTGTCTGAGACACTAGGTTATGCTCTTCACCAAGTGACCTCAGTGCAAATGTTCTATATTTGAGAACCACGTGCTTAGTCGTTTTCTTTACAGATTAAAACATACACATGGTACGGGGCTCAAAATCTTCTTATTCAAGGGCTGACTCTGTGGCATAGTGGTGAAGTTCAGTATGCTCTGCTTCAGCAGCCCAGGATCACGGATTTGGATCTTGGGTGCAGACCTATACCACTCTTCAGCCATGCTGTGGTAGCAATCCACATGCAAAATAGAGGAAGATTAGCACAATGTTAGCTAAGGGCTAATCTTCCTCTCTCACACTCACACACACACACACACACACACACACAAATCTCCTTATTCAACTCACTCCCTGATATCCAGTTCCCCTCCTGGGAGAAACTACTGGTATCACTTTGAGAATCTATTCTATGCATATACAGCTATGCACCACATAACAACATTTCGGTCAACGATGGACCATATATATGACAGTGGTCTCATAAGATGAGTACCATATAGCCTAAATGTGCAGTCAGCTATATTATCTAGCTTTATGCAAGTACACTCTATGATATTCACACAAGGACAAAATAGCCTAGCAATGCATTTCTCAGAACATATCCCAGTCGGGAAGTCATGCATATCTGCCTATGTTCTGTGAGTTTGTACATAGACGGCAGCAGCCCTACCTGCTATTCCGTACCTTGCTTTTCCTCTTACAATATTTTGGAGAAGATTCCAAATCACTACATAGAGTGCCATCTCACTTTATTTAAAGCTGCTGTGTGGAAAGTAGATACCGTAAGGGCAAGGACTGATAAGCAAGAACAGTTGCCATATTCTGATGGGAAATGATTTTGCTTAGACTGGAGTGGTTGAAGTTGAGGTTATAAGAAAAGTCAGATTCTAGATATATTTTGAAGGGAGAGCTGACAAGATTTGTTTACTTGTTGGATACGGTATGTGAAAGAGAACAGTCAAAGAGTAGTCAAATGTGTGAAAAAGTGGCAGAATCAATCAATTGTGGTCTTCGTATGGATGAAACTCAGTTTAATTAACTAGTCCCCTGGGGATGGATATTTAGGTTGTTTCCAATCTTCCTTTATTGCAAATAATACTGCAACGAATGTCATTTTGCATCTATTCTCGTAAACTCGCAGGACAAACTTCTAGAAGTAGAATCACTGGATCAAAGGATACGTGCTCTTGAAAGTTTATATTGCCAAATTACTTGCCACAGAACCAATTGAGTGTTGTCACCAAAAAAAAGTGGATGCTAAAGTAAAAGTAATTGGTCTTAAGTCTTGGCTGTTCCATTTACCACCTGTGTGACGTTGAGTTACTGTCTAACTTCTCTGTTCTTCAATTTCCTCATCTGTAACATGGGGATAAGAGTACTTCTCGCAAAGTGTAATTGTGATGATTAAATAATTAAACGTAAAGTGCTTAGAAAAGCGCATGGCACATAGTAAGTGTTCAATTAGTTTACCTATTATTATTTCTACCAATTTACACTCCACCAGG
The DNA here is from genome assembly GCF_057802395.1 of Ceratotherium simum simum. NCBI lineage: Eukaryota > Metazoa > Chordata > Mammalia > Perissodactyla > Rhinocerotidae > Ceratotherium > Ceratotherium simum. Next base: position 59,985,660 of record NC_141908.1, read on the forward strand.
AACTTAGAGTATCTGTTTTCTTACAGCCTTATAAATCCAGGATGTTTTCAAACTTTCTGATCTTTGACAATCTGAGAGGTGAAAAACTGCATCTCACTCTAATTGCAATTTACATTTCTCTTATTATGAGAGAGGCTGGGAAACTTTGCAAATGTTTAAGAGTTACTTTTATTTTTCCATCAACTGTGAGTTTATATCATTAGCCAATTCTTTTTTGTCTTTGTCATGTTAATTACAGCAGTGCTTCATACAGTAAGCAAATTAAACTTTTGTTTGTTATAAGAGTTACAAATACTTTTCCCAGTGTGTGATTTAGTGCCTTTAATTTTATTTATGCTGCTTTCTTTATGCTGAAAGTTTTAATTTTTATGTACCTATAGTTGAATTTATCTATCATTTCTTTTATGGCTTATGGGTTTTGTGTCATATTTAAAAGTGTCCTTTTGTGACCCAAAAAAACCTATATTTTTCTTCTCATAATTTTATAATGTCAATTTTGTATTTTATTTAATCCTACCTGAAATTTATTTTGATAGAAGGTTTAAAGTTGGGATTTGACTTTCCTTTTCTAAATGGCTCTCTAACTGTCCCGACATCACACAATGGGTAATCCTTCCTTCTCTCACAGGTTCCAAATGCCACTTTTAGATATATTAAATTTCTCAACGTGTTTGATCTCTTCTGAATTGTCTAGTCTGGGATCTACTGATCTATTCATATGCCAGTACCATAATGTTTTAAATGTTATAGTTTTATAATATGACTCAATAGCTTGTAGGGTTGGTGTCTCATTACTTTTAAGAATTTTCATGTCTATTTTTGATTACTTTTACACGTGATCTTTTTTTTTTTTTTTTGGTGAGGAAGATCAGCCCTGAGCTAACATCCATGCTAATCCTCCCCTTTTTGCTGAGGAAGATGGGCTCTGAGCTAACATCTATTGTAAATCCTCCTCCTTTTTTTTTCCCCAGTAGATAGTTGTATGTCATAGTTGCACATCCTTCTAGTTGCTGTATGTGGGATGCAGTCTCAGGATGGCCGGAGAAGCGGTGCGTTGGTGTGCACCTGGATCTGAACCCGGGCCGCCAGTAGCGGAGCGCGCGCACTTACCTGCTAAGCCACAGGGCCAGCCCACACATGATCTTTAAAATCAATTTGTCTAGTATAAAAAAATTCTCTATTTTATTGGAATTTCATTGAATATAAATTATCTTAAAGAAAATAACACTTTTATGAGATTCAATCTTTCTGTATAGAAACATGGTATAATTTTCTATATTAAGTCTCCTGTGTTCCACAGTACATGTTAAACACTTTTCAGATAAACGCTGAATACTAGCTTTTTTATCTTTTCTGTTGCTGCTGTCAATAGGTTCCTAATTCCATCTCCTAATTGACTTTTGACTGCATATATCAAGACTATTAATTTCTACACCTATCATTTCCCTCAATTTCTCATTGTTCATCATAGATTTTCCCTTTATCCTCTTGGATTTCCCTGGATAACAATTATTTCATCTACAAATAATGGTAATTTTACTTTCCCCTTTCCAATTGTCATATAAATTCATTTTCTACTCTAGTCTACTTGCATTGGTTGGTTCCACCAGAGGAATGCTACTAACAGTGCTGATCAAGGATACTCTTGTCAGTTCTAGAATTTAATGGAAATATCTCAAATGCTTCTTCTTGTAGGCTTTAAAATGAGATATATATTTATTATGTTGATAACATATCTACTTTTTTTTTTTTTGGTGAGGAAGATTGGCCCTTAGCTAACATCTGTTACCAATCTTCCTCTTTTTGCTGAGGAAGATTGGCTCTGAGCTAACATCTGTGCCCATCTTCCTCTATTTTGTATGTGGGACACCACCACAGCATGGCTTGATGAGTGGTGTGTCAGTCTGCACCCAGGATTTAAATCTGTGAAACCCAGGCCAGCCCCCATATCCATCTATTCTTATTAAGAGTTTCTTGACACTCATAAGTAAGACTCATCTATAGTTTTCCTTTTTTGGACTTACATTGTCAGATGTTGGTATCAATTTCATGCAAGCTCTCTAAATAAAATCTGGGAGTTTCCCTTCTTTTTCTATGCTCTAGAATAGTTTAAATAGTATTGGAGTTTCCTGTTCTTTAAAGGTATGGTAGATGTCTCTGTGAAAATATCAGAGTTGGTGCCGTTTTTAGGAGTACCAAAAAAATTTGTTTCTATGGTGGTAATTGGTCTATTTAGATTTTCTATGTCGTCTGGAGTCAGTTTGGCCATTTCTATTTTCCTAGACAATGTACTCATTCATTTCAGCGTGCTGCTAGGAAGCAGCTCAAATTGTCTGCTGGGTTCTAGACATCATCCTCCTACTGAGTAGCAAGAGCAACACTATTTCCCCCTGATAATCAGAATTGATCACCTTTGCCAGCATAGCAACTTAATTATTATTTTTCTTCATTTGTTGGTCAGTCATATGGTTCAATATTATGGCCAGGTATTTCTCAGTGTCCAATTCAGTTGAACCATTGTCATGTTCCCATGTGCAAGTATTCTTCTCCCATTCTAAAACCTCCAAATCAGCAGAGTTCAAAGTTGTAGAGGCAGGAAGCAAAAATATTATGAGTGGATCACTGGAGGTGAAGGTAAGAGTTTACACTTCTACCTTCACTCCTTGGTTCATAGACCCATGTATTCTGATTATGGAACTAAAAATACTTTAATATCACAATATTTTATCTCCCAAGTGGAATACAATGTAATACAATGGGAAACATAGTGAGACTAGTGAATTCCACAGTTGTCAGCTAATTGCCTCACTTCTTTTGATGTAAATGAGTCCTTTGATCAAAAGCAATATTGTATAGGATGTACATTCACTGAACAAGGCATTAAGTAGGGCCAAATATGGTAGTGTTGGTAGAAACATGGTGGACAGGAAAATACAAATCCATACCTAAAGTAAACATTCATAGCAATGAGGCCAAACCACTGACCTTCCACAACTGAGGGGATCCAATATAATGAACCTGCCACCAAGTGGTTGACTGGTTGCTCTGGGATATGGGGCCATATCCAAGGCTCAAGGCTGATCTGTTTGCAGGTAGAGTACTCAGCAATGGTGGTCAAGTCAGCCTTGGTGAGCAGAAGTGCTTGCTGTTAAACCCATATATTTTTCCCATCCCTGCTTGACGGCCACTTGGTTTATGTGTTCATTGTGCAAGCCCTGGGGTTGCTCTGAGAAGATGCTGATGGACATCTACAGAATGCGGCATCTTGCCTACTTGATTATTTCCTCTTCCAGAATAAATTCTCTTTGGTAAGCATTTACATAAAACACAAATCTCATATTCTGTTCTTATTCTGTGATAGTCATCTATATACTTCTGCCTCATACATCCTTGTCACCAACCTCCCAATCCTTTTCTTCCAAGTTCCTTACTATCTGCCTAAGCTCTTAACCACTGTCCATGCATTGATATACATCAATCCCTCTGGCCATCACTCCTTAACAACTAGTGTCAATTGTTGGAAGTTCTGCCCATCAGAAGGATTTCCCTTCCCTGTTATCTTTTAGGAACACTCTTGAGAGGGGCTGTAATGCTTCAGTAGTTCACTTTTATTATGTCATGCAGAACCATCACTAAAGTAGGCCCCATTTATTTCTTCCAGTCACAGAAAATGTCTCATGAGACCACATACGTGGGATGAAGAGAGAAAAGGAAAGCAGCAACAGCAGTAGGCCACCAGCATATTCGATGTACTAGGTCCTTCTCCTCTAGTCCTTTCATAATATTATCTGTACAAAACAGCTCTCTATTTAAAATAGCTAGAATATTTTATGTTTTAGACAACTGAACTCTGATCAATACAGCTGTCTAAAAAACATCTCAAAGTTAACATATTCAAAACTGAAATTCTGATTTTCCCCACCAAATCTGGTCTATCTACCCACAGTCTTTCCTAACTCACTTAATGACAACTTCATCCTTCCACTTGCTCCAATCAGAAACTTCACTTTTCTCTGAAAATTGGTAATTAAAAATAACTCATTAAGCATTTATCTTGTACTTTTGATAAGCACTACACTTCGGGATAACCAAATAGTACCAGTTACGGAAGCAACATCCTTTTTTTATAAAAGAATATCACTAATTTAGAAAGAATGATTGAAATAGAAAATCTCTATGATCTACCCCTAATTAAATGATTAGTTCAGACAAGGATAATCAATGCATGCTGAAACAGTTAGATGAAGTATTTATTGAGAACTAGATACTCCCCTGGTCCCTGAGTACCACTCAACAAATTATCTCCTAGTTTCAAATAGAAACATTACAATGGAGGAATCAAGCTGTCACCTCCTTGACTCAGAGATCAATCTCAGTTGTGGGAATCCATCTCAGTCTCGTTAATAGCGGGATAGTCAGACGTTATGTACGACCTGAGATGATGAAATATGAAGTACACAGTACCACTTATGAAGTGTTCTTGCCCAAAATTTCCAACATGAATCTATTAAGCTTTTAGATTAAAAATCCAGTTTAGTGGCCAGCCCCATAGCCTAGTGGTTAAGTTTGGTGTGCTCCGCTTCAGCAGCCTGGGTTCGGTTCCCAGGTGCAGACCTACACCACTCGTTGGCAGCCATGCTGTGGTGGTGACCCATCTACAAAACAGAGGAAGATTGGCACAGATGTTAGCTCAGGGCTAATCTTCCTCAAGCAAAAAGAGGAAGATGGGCAACAGATATTCGCTCAGGGCGAATCTTCCTCAGCAAAAGAAAAAAAAATTCAGTTTATAGAAAATACAGGGAATAGAAGAACAAATTAAATGATAACACCAAGAAGCAATCAGATAGTGGTACAGCAGCGCCAAAGTGCTCAAAGCGTGGTCTCCAGAATGACAGCCCAGCATCATCTAGCAGCTCATCATTAGAAAGGTCCACACCAGATCCACTGAATCAGAATTTCTGGGAGTGGAGACCAATAATCCATGTTTAAATAGGTTCTCTAAGTGTCCTTATGCACACTAAAATGTCTACAGGACAAATAATCTAGTCTCTTCCATAAGTCAATGTCAGAGAGAATAAAAAAGACAAGGAGAGGAATGTTGCAGTGTTGTTGTTTAAATATGTTTAATTCAATGAACGATCCTTGACTGAACACTGGTTGGTACAAATCAGCTATAAAAGACACTTTGGAAAAGATGGAAATTTCAATATGAACGAGTTATTATATGATAATAAGCAACTATTGTTCATTCATTTGGTAGGATAATGATATTTGGTTACTTGTAAAATGTGTGTTCTTAGAGATGCATGCTAAACTATTTCTGGGATAAATGTCATGATGTCTATAACTTACTTTAAAATACACTGACAGAATAAAATTTTTGAAGCAAATGTGGAAAAATGTTAAGAACTGTAGAATCTAAGTCACAGAAAGGTAGGTGCCCATTATAATGTTCTTTATATTTTCTATGTTTGACATTTTTTTCCTAATAAAGTAAAAAACATCTTGGTGTCATCCTTGACTTTTTCTCTCTTAATATCCCCCATACCCACTAAGTCAGCGAATCCAGCCAGCTCTGTCTTCAAAAACAAATCCAAAGTCTGAGTACTCAACACCACCTCTCCTGCTCCTACCCTGATTTAAGTCACCGTCTCTCGCCTGGATTATACCCAATTAACTGGTCTCCTGCTTCAATCCTGTCACCCATTCACATAGGCCACTCTCCACTCAGCAGCCAGAATACCCATTTTAAAAGTAAGTTATATCATGTCACTCTTCTGCTTAAAACTCCCAGATGGCTCCCCATTTTTCTAGAATAAAAGTGGAAAACCATACAAAGCTTGCAAGACTCTTCATGCTCTACCCCCGGCTGCCTCTGTGACCTCATTTCCCACTACTTTGCTCCCTGCTGACTCCACTCTGCACATGACTTTCTGCTCAACCTTTTACACTTACTGTTCCCTCTGCTTGGAACATTTTCCCCTCTGAGATCCATATGGCTCCCTTTCCCCATTGCTTTCAGCTCTTCTAAGACTTCACAGACAATGCAGCCTTCTTTGACCACCCTGCGTACAATAGTAAATACTTCCGTCTCATTGCCCGGTAGTACATATCATCGCTTGACGTCATAGAAATGTATTTGTTTTTTTCAATTCTTCCTTCTCATGGACTAAATGTTTGTGCCCCCTCCTCCTCCATCAAATTCATATGTTGACATCCTAATCTCCAATATGAGGTATTAAGAAGTAGGGCCTGTGGGAGGCAATTAGGTGATGAGGGGTGAGCCCTCACGAATGGGATTAGTATTCTTATAAGAGACCCCAGAGGGCTCTCTAGCTCTCTTTCTGGCATATGAAGACACAACAAGAAGAGGGCTTTCACCGGAATCCGACCACACTGGCACCCTGAGCTCAGACTTCCAGCCTCCAGGACTGTGAGAAATAAATTTCTGTTATTTATAAGCCACCCAGTCTATGGTACTTTGTTATAGCAGCCTGAACAGACTAACACACCCCTCTATCGCTAGCATATAAACTACTCGAGGTCAAAGACCTTGTGATTCTGCTCTCTGCTGTATTACTAGTTCCTAGAACAGTATCTGGCACACAGTAGATGCCCAATAAATATATATATACTGAATTATATTATTTTTAAAAGTAAACCAAAAATTAAAGAAAAAATAAATTGTAAAACAACAATTCCAATTGCATTAAAGAAAAAAGATCAACACTGCAAAACAATTATTTAAGCAAAAATCTTTCCTTTTTAAATTGCTATGATATAAACTAAGTCCAGAAATGTAACCATTTATATTAGTTCCTAAAATAAAACAAAAAGGCTAAGGCAAATACAAAGACCCAAAGATTTACCAAAAGTAGGTTTTGCAATAGACATCTAAACATTTAGCAAGAAACATTTAGCACAGCAAAGCTAACAACTTCTTATTGCTGCCAAGTTAAGCTTTTAAAAAATAAAAAGGAATTCAATTCCTATCTCATACTTACTCACTATATCTACAAACTTAAAACCAGTAAAGAATTATGTTTAAGAGCTGGTGAAATCTTTTCTAAATTAAATTTTATAGCAGCAATGAGAATAAATACTGACCCTTTTGCTCAGAATCTAAAATAAATCAGTTTGCCTTTTAGAAACAAATCATCAGTTATAATGAAAATCAGAGATTGGACTTGAAAGAAACTGCCTTTAGTCTACAGGGCACTAGTTGGATTTGAAAAGCAACTTCAATTGTCTCATCCAAGGCTTAGATTCAGAGTGCCACCCCTCAGCCCCATCAGGGCAATTGTGCCTCATCATCTCACAAGAGAAAGAAAAATGCAGAGAAGTAGGTGGCCAAAGGGATGGCACCGTGAATGAAGATGAAGCCCAGACAAAATTCACCAGTTGAGACCGCCAAATGATTTGGTAAAACTATCTTTCATAAAAAGAACTATAGCAATATGAAAAGCACTTGGACGCTTTGAAAACTAGATTAGGAAGGTAAGAAAGAAGAGAAAGTTCTTTAAATTTTAACAAATTTAATTTATTTCTTAAATAAAAAGGAGACAGTTTAATTTTGTTTGTGAGAAAACAGACATGCGCCCTCTTGCCCAAACAATAAATATGTCCATATTACCATAGAAATATAATGCACTGTAAAGATTTATGTAAAATCACCGGCTACAAAGAACTCAATGAAAAATATTTTTAGAATGAGACAATACAACCCATCAGGCACTCATGACCTTAGTCTTCTCTCATCCAATTATGACAAACTGTTTAATATGAAAGTTATACTGAGACACATAAATCCCCTGAACTCCTTGAAAAAATGAATCTCAAAGTGATAATTATCATTTATTCATAATTTTACAATAGTATTAGCATCTCCCAAACAGAAAATCCAAGATTAAAATATAGATATGTTTCAACATTAATATGCAAGTGACTTGGCTCTCAGTCCTCTGGTAACCTCTCAATTCATACTCTAGAGTATAGACCTTTTTAACACGCCAGTTTGCAATGAACCAGCAATGTAAAACAGAATGGCCAACTGTTCCTCTGTTAGTAACAAATGTGCTAATATGTACTAGTTTAAACTTGATCTATCAGTGAGTCAATGAACCATGAAGGGTGGAGGTTAATCAGGGTGTTCTCCAAACAAAGGCTCATGAGAGCAGTGGGGACGCCACTCCCAGACTCACATCTGTGCTGTTTTGAGTGCAGCATGATGGAAATGGCATGGTGCTCATCAAAGTTAAGAGCCCAGAACCTTGTCATAGTCTTGTGTATACTCACAACCAGTTTATACAGAAAAGCAACCAAATTGTTGCAAAGAAACAACTCAAACACAGGAAATAAAGACCTCAGTTAGCCACACTTCTCAGGAGCTATTAATATTAAACCAAGCCCAGTTAATGTGTAACAGTAATGGTAAAAGCCTTTCATACATAAGATTTGACAACTTCCCAGCAGAGCTCAGAGTTGGAGATATTATATTAGGTAATTTATTTTAAAATGCATCAATTTTACTTTATTATCAGCAAAAGCTTATTGATGTGCATCTTTACGCACACAGATGAAAATAATCTCAATGCTATAGTCAACTTAAAAGAACAAGCAAGCCCAATAACTTCTAAATTCACACGCAGCCTACACAATGTAAACATATCTCTATTTCTAACAGCTGAAACTGACTGAACAGCAATTAGCAGAAAGAATCACCTGCTGCCAAGAATAATCACCTCAATACTTCAGGATTTAAATAATAAAGAAGTCAAGACTGCGTAGATAGAGAAAGAGTGAACAAGCAGAAAGGAGAGCAAAGAGAGAAAAAAAAGAAAATTTAACCAAATATATCATCCATTTATTTTTACCAGATTTTTATAATAATGATAAAATGAATTTTTATTCATTTTGGAAGATGCAATAGAGTAGACCTATTTCAGTACATCACTTTCCCCAATTAAAAATCCAGACTGAAAAGAAATATACATTACCGGCTTTAGGAAAGTTTTTTTTCCCTGTTCTGCCTAGAAGTCGACCACAGAATTAGTTAAAATAATTAGCATTTAAATACGATTAACTTTATAAAAATCCAATTTGATGAAATAATTGTACATTTAATCCTTCACAAACTATGAAATCACCAAAATGTTAGAGAATAATTTCATGAACATGTTTTAATTCAATGATTTTATCAGTTAGACAGCTTTTCAAAAGTATTCTCTCTGGATCATACATAAGTAATTAGGTGTGACTTTTAAGAGAGTTTTTAGTTATGTGCAGGGCCTCAAAAAAAAAAAATTGCAGTTTTAAGTATTCCAAGAACCGATATTCCATTGTAAAAATAAAGATTCTTGAAAAAGTTTATACACTGTAATATATCTTGTCAAAGAAAACCTGAGCTGGACAGTAGTTACAGCAGTAAAAATAGATTTTATTCAGGATATTGCAATAGGAGGAAAGAGACCTCCATATAAAACTGGGCTCAATTCAGAATACAGCACAGCAACTGGGAATTTATAGCCAAGGAGCAGGGTGGGGGTCAGCGGATGGAAAATTACTAAGAGGAAACACCAAGGGTAAAGGGGATTCTGGTTAAACCTACCTAACAGGATTCTTTGCTGAAGACAGGCCAGGGTGATTGGATATCATTTGGCGGGTCGGGGTGAGGGGGGTGGCTAATGATGGTGGAGGATGAAGAACCTGATCAGATATTGAGGGTGATCAGATATGGAAGGTGAAGGGTTCTAGTTAAAGTGACTCAGCAGGGTTCTTGCTATAAATGGATTTCATAACGAAGTGCACAGATGGGCCTAGGAAAAGGTTCAGGAGCCTGATACTTACATAAAATTAGCCCTGCATTATACAAGATAATGTGTTTCCAAAAGCCCAACAATTTAGTATAAGGAAACTGAGAATGAATTCTGAGGGATATGCTCCACCAAAATGATACTGCTTTGGGATCATTTTTGAAGATGATGGCAGCTGCCTGAAACCAAATTTCGCCACACCAGTTCCGATCCAAGATATCAGTTCTTCCTAAGCTTATTCATAAATGTAATGTGCTCTCCACAAAAATACCAAGTTTTTTTCCAGATCTAGATAAGTTGATACTAAAGTATATATCTAAATATTAACCTGAAAAAACAGGTAGAAAACCCTGGGGGAAAAAAAAAGATCTATGAGAGGAACTAGTCCTACCAAATATTGAAACATACGACAAAGCCTCTTTGAGCAAACACTGACACGTGAATAGACAGACCAATGAAATAGAACAGAAAGCCCAGAAAAACATACGGAAATTTAGTATATGATAAAGGTGGTATCTCAGAACTCCAGGACAAAGACTTTTCAGTAAATGGTGTTGGAACAACTGGATAACTATTTGGGAAAAAGGTAAGGTCGATAACTTCTACTACACACAAAATAAACCCCAAATGGATTTGTTATTAGTGTCATTAAAATAGTGACCCTGTGGACAGCAGAGCAGAACCCCGCGTGGTCTTTTTGCACCATCCTCTCATCTTCCGGTGCTACATCAGACAGTGCTCCACTGCTATTCAGAGGGTTTTCATGGCCAATTTTTTCAGAAGTGAGTGGCCAGGTCCTTCTTCCTAGTCTGTCTTAGTCTGGAAGCTCCGCTGAAACCTGTCCACCATGGGCGACCCTGGTATTTGAAACACCGGTGGCATAGCTTTCAGCATCGCAGCAACTCACAGCCACCAGAGTATGACAACTGACAGATGAGAGGTATGGTTCCCTGACAGGGAAACAACCTTGTGCTGTGGCAGTGAGAGCGCCGAATCTTAACCACTAGCTCACCAGGGCTGGCTCCAAATGGAATTAGAGATATAAAATTAAACTACACAAGTATTAGAAAAAAACATGGACGAATCTCACTATAACCTGGGTGTCAAGAAAGGCTTTCTACTATGACTCAAATACCAGATGCAATAAAGAAAAAGAGTGGCAAATTTAACTACACAAAAATTTTAAAATAAAAACTTCGAATGGCAAAAGCACTGTAAGAAACGTCAAGAGATCAACTGTATACCAGGAGAAAAATATTTGCAACACATATCACAGAAAAGGGCTAATACCGCTAATATATGAAGAACTTTTAAAAGTTGAGGGGAAAAAAGACCAAAAGTATTATGGAAAAATGGGCAAACGCTATGAAGACAATTCATTAGGTATTAAAATGGCCCTTGGACATATGAAAAGATGTTCAACTTCACTCATAGTTTTGAAAAAATGGAAATTAAAACTATATTAACACACCATTTCTCACCTATCACATTGGAAAAATTCTAAAGCATGAAAGTACAATCTGTTGGTGAGGCTGTGAGGAAACAGACACCTCCATATATTGCTGGTAAACATGAAAAATAGTACAAATCCTATGAAAGAGAACTTGTCAATGTCTAACAAAACTACACATGCACTTAGCCTTAAACCCAGAAGTCTACTTCTATAAAGTTACCCTCAAGATGCAATATGCACAAAATTATTTATTGCAGCATTATTTGTAGATATTAGAAACAATCAAAATGCCCAAACATGAGAAAATATTGAATAAAATATGGTACAAACCACATAATGGAGTCTTATATAGCTGTTAAAAAAATAATAATGAGCTCTCTATGAAGTGATATGCAGTGATTTTCAATATATGTAGGTAGGTGAAAAAAGCAAAACATGAAAGAGTTTATATGTTACTTTTTGTGTAAGAAGAGAAATTTAAAAATATACACATATCTGGTAATTTTGCAAAAAAGAAATATAAGTAACATAAACCATAAACCAATGGAATTGATCCCCTGTAAGAGTGAGGTGGAAAGGATACAGGAAGAGGTGTTTTTTCTTTTAGAAACATGTTAACATCCTACATATTAAAAAAATATAATTAAATCAATGAAGATGATGGAGAAAAAAACCTAAAACTGAATACAAACAGAAACAAAGCCAATTGTATTTCAAATGAAGAACTTAACTATTATGAAGGAAAGACAAAGCTAATCCATTTAACTTTTGAACACAATACTTGAAATATATACCTTCAGTCTAGAGGGCCAAAAAAAGAACTGCCAACAAATCTTGAACTCATTTTAGTAGGTTTATTTTTCACAGTGGTATGAAATACCACCGCAGCTATTCTGAAATTATTTTGTGTATATAATATGATTGAGCAAATGGACAAATGTGTTACTGTTGGGAGTCAGAGTTCTTACTATGGAAGAAGGGAGATACAGATATGGAAAGAAGAAAACAAGCAAGAACCTTGTACGACTGGATTGGAATTAGACTTATCGATACAAACTCCTGATTTCTAATGAATATTTCCTAGCTCTGTCTGCTCCAAGAGCCATCTGCAGACCCAGATCTCAGTTTCCCAATACCATTCCCCACCAAAAGGAACCACAACTCCTTAGAGAAATGACTGATTCCCGGGCTGGGCAGGGAAGGTATGAGATAAGCCTGAAATATGCCGTTGTGCCAAAAAGTGAAGAAATGCTCCCAAATTGGTGCAAGCAGGTTGAAAGAACACAGAAACCAGCTTTAACAGGCTCCTGTATCATCTATATACTTTCTCTCTCTCGATTCAGCTGATTTCATGACATAAACATTTTAATTTTTTTCTCTCATCTCCTGGGTGTGACAGATCTAAAATTGCCAGATAAATTTCAGTCATTACTTGTGGATACACTAGTCAACGACATGAAAATGTTAGCAACTGCATGACATTGGCATGAGCAGAGCTTATAATTGCTTTAACTAAAAGTCAAATATAGAATGATATTTTAGAACAAACCAGCCCTCAAACATATAGAACACAGATTACATATGTATAAACTGTAAATAACTATTTTGTTGGCATCCATCACTTTTTGAGTATTTATATATTTGATGTCCAATGACATATGCAGCCAAGAAAGGAGTTATAAGGAGAGCAGGATCTGACCAATACATCAAAGATAGCAGCTAATAGACTTCACCAGGTTAAAATAAGATTCTCTTTGAAGCAAGATTACAGACTATGGAATAAACCCTCTAACTTTTAAAGTGTCAGAATAGCATGGTGTGCTAAGAACACGGGCTGTGGAGCCAAATTGCCTGTGTTTGAATGCTAGTTCCATAACTTAACAGTTTTGTGATCTTGTGCAAATTCTCTACCCCTCTGTTCCTTTTCCCCATCTGTAAAATGGTAATGATGTCCTAGGAATGTTGTGAAAATGAACATCAGTTCATACGTGAAACACTTACATTCCCTGGCACACCAAGAAATCATCATGATGATGATGGTGATAATGATGAATTCTATTGCTATATTAGTGTACACTCTATTAGGGAACTGACAGTCCCTCTCATCCACCCCTCTGCAAAGCCGATGACTACACCTAGCCTTGGAGGGCTAAAGGGTTTGGCACTGAGAATTCTAAAGAAACACAATAAAAACTTGGAGAGCTATGTGATAATAAGAAGAGCTCCTCTTTATTGAGTTCCCCCTGTTTTACACGCATTACATATTTAAGTATCTTAATAACCTAGCAAGACTGGCATTATCAACATCATTTTACAGATAGGAGGCCAAAGGCTCAGAGGAGACATGAAGATAAGGTACACAGCTAGTGGCAAAACCAGGAAGCTAACCTAGATTATGCAAATAAAGATCCCATCAGTCACAATGACTCATTCATAGACCCAGCAATGAAAGATTTTTCCATTTATTTAAGTAAGAGGATGAAAAAAAGAGGACTCAGCTGTGCTATCCAAGGGTGACCATCCTTCTCACCCATCTGGTGGGTCAGGGCTAAATAAATCACCCTATTTCTGACATATTTATTAATATCTGTGGTGAGCAGTTTAAAAAGTCTCAAAACAACCATTTGAGGAGCTCAAACTTGGAAGTCTGTTGATTTTTCACATATGGTAAAATGGAAATCTTTATTTTTGATAGGACATTCAAACAATTCAGAAGTGTCTAAAGAATAAGGCTTTCCTTTCGGAAAGGAAATCACTGGTAAAGGTTGGGCATTTATGCTGTCAGCCTGTTTTGAGCCTTCTAGTCTTAAAGCTCCAAACTCGGGGAACAGGAAAGCCCTGTCCCCTTACATTTCAAAGGGACTCTCTCCTTTGCCAATATCTAGGCTTCAGCACTAGCTGGCTTTCCTAGCTAACCAATTTCATCAGCTTCTCTTCTTCCAGAAATTCCTCAACCTGCATGGCCTCTTGATGGTATCCTTTCCAGTGCTGCCACAAACTTTTTAAAAAAAATATACTTGACAGTAATATATTTAGTTCCAAATACATATCACAGTCAGGTATATTCTGCCTTTCAAGAAACCAATGCTACTCTTCTTTAAAAAATACTAAGGTTAAATCTTTCCATTGGGAGCCATTGTGGTGTAGTGAAAAACGGGTGGTTTTTTTGAGTTGGAAAACCCTGGATTTCAATCTTATTCCACTACTTTACAACTTTGTGACTGAGGACAAGTCAATCAACCTCTCAGAGTTCCTTAGCTATCTGTGGGAATTAAAAAGAAATCTTGGGGCCGGCCAGTGGCATAGCGGTTAAGTTCTCACACTCTGCTTCAGCAGCCTGGGGTTTCACAGGTTCGGATCCCAGTCGCAGACCTACCCACTGCTTATCAAGCCATGCTGTGGTGGCATCCCATATACAAAATGGAGGAAGATGGGCACAGATATTAGCTCAGGGCTAATCTTCCTCACCAAAATGAATAAATAAATAAATAAAAATAAAATCTTGACCACAATTAAAGTGTTGTGACAAGATTTCACTGAGTTAGTTTATGTTAAAAGCAGCTAGGACAATGCCTAACACATACCAGACAAGCAATATATTCAGTTCACTTCACCAAAATTTACTGACCTAGACACTGTGGCAAGTGTTAGAAATAAAATAATAACAACAAACATTTATTGAATACTTTCTATATGTGAAACCCTATTCCAGACTTAAAAAATCTCTGTTCTCAAGAGAGCTTACAGTCTGATCAGGTATCACCTATACAAGCCAACAATTAGAATGTAAGAGACCTTGTGTCCCATCAGAGGTCTGAGAAGCGCTACCAAACCTAAAAGGAAGTGCCTGATGTTGCTGTGTGGTTCAGCTTTGCAGAAGATTTGCTGGTTACACCAGACCCTGAACCATAAACTGAACCTCACTGGGCAAACAAGAGATGAGGAGCATTCTAAACAGAAAGAAGTTCCTAGCTTTGCCACTTAGCATGTGGGAAGTCCCTGAGGTACGAGAGAACACGGCCTGGCATTAGATACTGGAGAGAGCACAGGAACCTGAGCACACACATAGGCTTCACCCTCCCCATCTCTTCTCTTTTCTCTAGGTAAAGTGTGTAACTAGGAGCAACAGAAAATGCACTTTTTCAAAATACAAAATTTTCCACTCAAGGTAATTTTTCAAAGAATAAAAAATAGACGTTTTCTCTTTAATGATGATAAATAAGAAAAAAATGGTTGATTTGAAAATGTTATCACAATGTTTCAACACGTAGTCATTGCAAATATCCACCTACCTGCCTCAAATAGCAACAAATATATTCACACAAGATTATAATAAAATTCCTGGAGTTACATATAACATCTACATAAATACCACACAATTTCATTACCATTAATGGTAATCTAATGAATGCCAGGGGGCTTAATAATAACTTGTCACTTAATATGAAATATTATGTATTTCCTACTTATGCATACTGTGCGAATGCTGCTTTATTACTTTTTACTTCATTTCTTTCCAGTGAAAAAGTTGTTAAATGACAATCCATTATACTCTCATCTAAGGACTGATCCAACTTTTAATCTCTCCTGTAGGCTTATAGCATTTGTGATTTGCTTAGGAAACACTGCTCAACATAAAGCCTGGAAATCAGTCATAAACCAGTACGTTTATATGTATTTTTAAAATTCCTTTAAGCTAATAAAAGAACTGTCTACCATCTTTTTCATAGTGTATGCCCAATTCATTCCAAGGCATTTGAGAAACCTCGATTAATCATGGTGATGGTCATGAGGAGGAATTTTATTAAGGATTGAGAAATGCATTAGAACATTACTGCTCACCTTAAATGTTGAGGGGGAGCTTTAGAACCCCAAGAATCAAGGGTTCTGCATCACAATGTTTGGAAAAGAACACTAGAAAGGGAAAACTTCAAACACGATGTTGTAGCTTCTTTCTAACAAGAAAAGTGTTTGAAGTCCTTTTTTCAGGATAGAGTCTAAACTGTACAGCAAATATCCTTAAGAAGAATTGTAGAGTGTACCACTGACCTGGTAGACAACAGCATGTCGGTTAACGGCTCATGCTGCAGATTCAGAAAGATATGGAGTCGTTCCCAGCCCCTCCACCACGTACTAGCTGTTTAACCTCAGATTAGCAAATTTTTAAACTATTTTAAGCCTTAGTTTTCTCATGTATAAACTAAAAAGTGAGTATAATAATAAAAATAATTTACTTAATGCTACTATTTTCTAACTCATGCATTATTTTAATTCTTCAAACCTCACAACAAAACTCAGAAAATAAGTAATATTATTCCCCTTTTTACATGAGAACATATTTGTAGTTCTTGATGCATTATGAGAATTTAATGAGATGATAAAAATTGCTTACAGAAGTGGCACATGGTAAATGCTTAATAAATGTCAGCTATTATCATTAAGATTTAAAATTTTAAAATAATGACTTCTCTATAATTTATAAAGGAAAAAATATTAACTAATTTATTTAACAGCATGAAAACTTAATTCCATATTTTACTGGCTCTATTTAGCCTTTTGAATATAATCACATGATAAAATGTGACAAAGCATACCTAAATTTTTTTGCAGAGAAGAAACTTAATTACACAAAAGACATAGTCAAAAAGACTACCAAAAGAATTTGAAGTATATCAGAAATAACTTGAGAATGAATATACCTCTTAACTCCTATTCTCAAGGTACTCTGTCTGAGACTGAAGCAGGAATATAATTTTCTTCTATAAAATGCCAATTAATTGTTTTTAAATATAATTATAATCAATTACATGCAAAAATATATCCCTCCCTTAGGATAAAAATGCTCTAGAAGCCAGTGAGAAGCCCTTGGGAAGACGGCCTTGTGTCACTCATCCCAAGTATAAACAGCATTAATAGCTTCTAAAGAGCTAATTCTAGCTTCCCTTCAGCTGAAAGCGTAATGGCTATGAGATGGAGCTGATACTAGTAAGAAAAGAAACGTAGAGGGACAGGAGAAACCCTTGAGGCCTCAGTCAGTCTTTACCAGGCTCTTGTGAACCAGCCCCAAGGTAATACTCTTGAAAAATAAGTGATAACCTTACATGACTCAGGAGCGGATAACTAGCTAATATTTAAGAATATTTAACATAACAACAGGAATATAGAATATACCTATAATTAATCCCTGCAAAGATACCTTTGGTAAGTGTGGAGTGCAGAGTTTTACATACGTTCATTAAATTAAACTTGTGTTGTTCAAATCTTTGACATTTGTGGTTCTCGGCCCTGGCAACACATTAGAACCACTGAAGGGACTTCTCAAGAAACTCATGCCTGGGTTCACCCAGACCTATTTAATCAGAACCTCTGAATTCTCAGACTCAGGAACAGCAAGTCCTAAGGAGGATGAAATTTTTAAAAATGAAATTCATACACACATACGTCATAGCAAAAATGCTATCCTTTTTGATTGCACCCTATTCTTTTACTTTTACGATTTCTCTTTTGTTTGACCATTTTAAATACATTTATTTCACCTTCTCTGCTTGTTCTATTATGTGAAGTTCTTGGGGGTCTGACACTCTAGTTTGGTATGTCTGCAGACTTCTATGGCAATTTTTCACGCTGCTAATTGCTGGAGTGGAAACGGCTCAAAGTGTCAAAGTGGCACTCTCCAGGTTCAAGATAAACAGTATTTTTCCCTATTCTTTATTCAGCAAATTTTGCATGATGTTTCAATACACTTACATTTTCAGTTACAAATTTGCTAAAATTAGAGGTTTGGTTTAACAAGATTTTCTTTTTAGTATGTTAATAGCCTTTGAAAAGCTAAGCAGTGCTATTCGTCATTGAGAATTTAATAGAAACTAGTTTAATTTCACTGTTTTCCTCTGAATGTCCAGCTTAGAAAGCAATAGAAGGTTCAAGGAAGAGAAAAAAATCAAAACTTTCAAGTAAACTTATTTTGTAACTCAATTTCAATAGTTGGTTTGATAAAATATATTTTTCTTATATTTGAATTGATTTGTAACCAATATCTTACAAAGTTATAGAAAGAAAAAATACATTGAAATATATTCAATAAGTAACTTTTATTGAAAAGAATAAAATTACATGGACATTCTCTGATAGCTCAAAACCTGTGGTTGCCATAGTCAGAGTATACTTGGGTAGCTAAAAACTATCATGAGGTCTCCATTTGCCTGGAGGTGAGCAAGAAAGGCAGGACAGGTTAAATATTTGAATAGGCTATCATCCCTAGGATGACAAATCAGAGATATTCAAATGTTTTAGTTTTGGAAGCTTTGTTCAAACAAAGCTTTATTCAGAACTACTAAACAAAACATATCGATTAGGAGCTAGACTTGCTCAAGAGTGAGTGACAGGTACAGATTCCATCCAGTGAGGCAGGTCTTGGGGGATGGGGTGGTGACACTCCACAGAGCCCAGTTTGAAACCACTACAGGAGGCACACATCACATGACCTTCATTGGACAGAGTACTTCAAGTGGGACTGGACTTTGATGTTTACCTTTAAACAGTTTCTACATTATTTTACTATATATTGGTAGTAAAACATATTCAAAAGTGACATGCATGATTTTAACGTCCAACTCAACTGGTCATAAAACAAAGTCTTAAAAATCCCTTTTTTAGTGCTTCAAAAGAGAAACTACTCATATTTTAGACATAATGTCCTTGCAGAAAATAACTTGTCCCTAAGGAGACAAGTGTTGCCAATTCAAATAGTGCACAACCAAATGTCTGAAGCTATCATACTTTTGACATATAACGACTGCTCATTTTTAAATAATCATTATAATGTTGATTTCCAGCTTATTTTTCCTTATACGTACATCACTTGGCAGCAAATCCAAGTAAAACTTCACATTGTTCTGTTCTCCCAAGAAAATTTTTGCCTAGTTCATGATAATATAATTGATGATATAGCTTAGATTAAAAAAAAAGCCCAAATACACATTCATCATGACTTTCTTATACAAGACAACATAAATATTAAACAGAATCAATGTTTTAAGAAGCTCTCGTTTTTGCTATCAAGGAAAGCATCCTATGAAGACTAACATTACCACCATATGGGAAACAGGTTTGAAATCCAGTGGGAAACTAGGAAAAATTGTTGTTCTTAGGGATAAAAAAAATATATTTAAGGAATTTTTCCATTTTCTTTATTTTTCATAGCTTAAAACTGAGTGAGACTGTTGAAATAGAAGCTAAGAGCAGACTACATTACAAGGACAAAATATATCAAATATGGTTCATCTATATTTGCCTACTTCATGAAATTAACATTTACAAATGAAACAGAAAACTATATCAGAAGTAACAATCAGATATGCGCTAAAAATGCCTTTGTTAGTTATCTCAGGGTAACTATTAAATATTACAAGTAAATTAGCAAACCTAAATATAACAACAAAATTCACTAGTCCTATGCTAGAAGAGTTCTTATGTATATTTTTTGACAATTCTTTCTATTTTTTAGTTCTGGCTTTTGTCTTCTCTGCCTATTTTAATATATGGGTATCCTCCAAGTCTGTATTCAGCCCTCTGCTTTTGTTTTTCTAACTCTATGCTACTTCCTTGCAAGCTTTCATCTGTTCCCATCACATCAACTCTTTTTCACCTGTTCATGTATTCCTCTCAAAAATGCCAGCCTGCTAAATGCCTCCAACAGGATATTGTAATATATCTCAAATGTGTCTAAACCAGAATGTCTTTCCTTCAGATCAACCAGTGTCCTGATTTCACTACATCTGTTAATGACATTACCATTTTCCAAGTTACTTGGGCATAAGGTTTTAGAGGTTTTCGGTTTTATTTTTGTTTTGTTTCCCTTTTTCTTCTCTTCCACAGCCTTCTGCTAAATCCTCCACGGGAGATCAGCCAGTTCAACTCCTATAAAATCTTTCAGTTTATAGCAGCCCTGAATATCACCTGAGGGGTACTTTGTTTTGTCCTCCTGTAGAGGGTACCTGTCTGAAAGCTTATGAATATGCTTTAAAGTATAGGTTATGGTTGCTAGAGAAAAGGTTGGTTCAGGGCCAGAGATGCTCGCAATTCACCATTTCCATGAAACCCAAATGTGCAGAAACTAGACTACACTCTAATTGAATAAAAATTAACATATTTAGTGCACACACATGCTATATTTAAAGTTATGGAGGTTTATCTTTGCATCACAGGTAAAAAGAAAAAGCAAAAAAGACTGTGTTAAATGACTTGCACCACAATAACTACATATCAGGCTTATCACTGACTACATATCAGCCTTAATCAACCACATGTTTTAAAGATTTGAATTTCTGAATCAATGAACAATTGTTATGAGCCCTATTAGTCTGTTTGAATCTTCATTGTGGCCCTTAACACATTTATAATACGAATTTTCTTGTCTGTCTCTCAGGGCAAGAGTGTTCTACACAGGATTACATCTCATTCAGTTTTGTATTCCCAGCACTTAACACAATGCCTGATACAAGACGTGTGTTGGATCAATTAACCTATACTGTCTATTAGTCAATAAATTTAAAGTGACTTTTCTATTACTAAGAATAAAAAAGATACTGGCCTCAACTGTGTTAAAAAAATTTGGGATGTAAAAGGATTCAACTTATTTTCAAATAAAAATTGAAACAGTTCTAATACTCCTTGTTTACATTTATAAACGCACTTTAATCTGGTCATTCTTTCTCAATTAGTCTTAAAACTTCAAGTATTTGCAAGTTGCCTTCTTCATCCTTCTAGTGCTGCCAATTTGTTCTTTCCTCAAAAATTCATCGTATCTTATTCATGTGCACATTTGAAAATAACTCAATACCCAAATATACTAAAATTATAATTGCTAGACTAATTAGACTAAAAGACCAACTAGTTGAGGCTTTTAATGTCTTTTTAATATTTTTCTTAACAGAAGAAAAAAAGGAGATAAAGATGAAAAAGGTTGGCAGGAAAAAATTCCATTTGCTGATTAGAGACAACATTCAAAATAAATCAATGCAAAAATATTTTTTAAAAAAATCTGGTGTTGCCACAGAACCAGATAAAAACAAGGCCTTTGGATTTAAAATAGTGATGTCTAATATTCAAATGTAAGTCATTTATATCGTTGTGATGTAAATTTGTATCTATCACCCCTCAAACTTAAGTCAAGTCTGCTTCAAACACGAATTCCTTGGGTGGGGACTTTTAAAAATTTTTTTGGAAACCAATAAACAATCACCATCTGCCAAACCTGATGCAGTATAGCCCAGAATAGGGACAGTGGATGTGAGACAGGAAGATAATCCACAAATAGACCTAACTCCATGGAAATCAGAGCCAGAGAAGACCAGGAAAAAGTAAGCAATTACTCCTACTCCAGAAAGACTGGGAAAGACACAGACCCCCTGCACTTGTAGAATAAGGCTTGAGTCAATTGCAGTATTTGACTCTCAGATGATAGGCACTTTAATGAACACACGGATCACATGGATTTGAAAGTGAAAGAAACATCAAGAAAAATGTTCTACGATTGTAACCTTAAAAAGGAAAAGTCAGTGCAATATAATGTTTGGTAGAGAGCTTTGGAGCCTCGACCATTCAATTATGTATGACGAAGCTGACCCAGAACCGTCTTTGTAGGGGGAAAAGGAGGAGTTGGCTCTTCCTACAGGACTTGCTGAGCCCACTTGGGGTCAGAGATGGAGCAGTTATTCACTCAGACGATCTTGGTTATGTTCCTTCATTTTTACTAGATGATTTCAATCCTGTTTTGTTTGTTTGTTTGCATTGGTTGATTTCAAACGTCAATCTATTTGCTTTTAATCAGCAAAATCACTCTAGATTCCAGGACCATGCCAGAGAACATATCCCCATATATTTTACTGCCTCCAACTCTTATGAAAATCAAAGGTACAAAGAGTAACATTCCCAGAGGACAATAGCCTACAAGATATGTAGTTTATTCATCTCTGTAATTTGCCTATGTTTTAAGCCTAACCCAAATCAAAACATTATCCATTAAGCTGAAAAAATATTTGGACAGTGTTTTTTTGTTTTTGTGCATGTGTTTTGAACAAGTCCCTCTACTTCTATAAAATTGCTTTTACTAAATTGAGCTCTGTTGTGATGTCCTCTGCTTATTCACTATTGGTTTTATGGGTGAGACACACTGAGGAAATTGCCTCTCACATCCCTCAGCCAGCCCTTCATGAGCCCCGTGGGAGAAGATTTCCTCAGACGTTCAGGGCAAGGAAGAGCTTTGCTTCTCCTAATCACATGACACATTCTTATTTTATAGACCATGCAAGTCTCATGAGCACCTGCCCATGTAAGGAAATTTAATTCAACTGAACTTATTAATTTTTCATTTTTATTTTAACTTTTTTAAATCTCATCACATGACTTTAAAATAAGAATACCATAAAACACACGGTTAAAGTGAAATGTTTTTAGTTAAATATGTATATTCTCTGTGTTTCCAGAGAGATGAACTAAACTATGGCCTCTGTAGTTTCCTGCCTTCTTGAAAGAATCGTCTCCTTGAAGGTCTCAGTGGGGCTAACAAGGAAGCATGGGGCCACTTAGTAACAGGATCTTCTAGTTTTAATACGTCATTTCAGCTCCTTTTCTATGGGCATGACCTTATCAGCTTGGCCACTCTTGACCAATTTGTGTCCTCAGTTTTGTTGACCAATGATGCGTAGCCTGAAACTTTCTAACATCACCACATGCCTGCACTTTGTCTGGCACCCATCTCTGTCCTGTGTCATCCTACCCCAAACTGTGCCACCAACTACACCACCTGTCTCTACCCTGATCAATCTGGCAAACAGGAAGAAATGAGCTAAAAACCAAGCAAGCAAGATTTACAAATCTATGAGGAAAAAAAAAATCAATCTTAAAATTTAGTTTGATTATATTTTAACTGGATACCTTCCAGAAATCCAAATTGCATTGTATTTGAATTCACTCATTTTATTTAGTATGTAAAATATATAGAAATTTCAGATACACTAAATTCATTAGGAGATACCATGCTGATAAATATAGTCTCTTTTCTCTGGCTATTAACCTTTAGAAAAATCTACCCTGAAATAGACAACTTAAATATTATCTTCAAAAAACTGTTATTCTCAAGCTACCCAATACATATATGTACTTTCCATCAATGTTTAGGTGGAAAGAAAATAAATTCTAATATAAACTCAAGGGAGACATTAACAGAAAAATAAATATGCTTTCAAAAACAACTCTCAAGTGAACAAAATTATTTAAGAACTGTGTTATTTCAGATTATCAAAGCTTCTTTACCGAAGTGGTCATTCAAGAGTTACTTCCTAACTCATTCCATGAGACCAGCACTATCCTGATATCAAAGCCAGACAGAGATACTACAAGGAAAAAAAAAAAAACTACAGACCAAATCTCTTACAAATATTAATGTAAAAATCCTCAACAAAAGACCAGGAAACCAAAGTCAATAACATGTTAAAAGAATTATATACCATGACCAAGTGGGATTTATTCTCACTTGGAATGCAAGGATGGTTCAACATTTGAAAATCAATCAATGTAACACACCACATGAACAGAATGAAGGAAAAAAATTATATGATCATCTCAATTAACGTAGAAAAAGCATGTGACAAAAGTCAACTCTTTTATGATTAAAACATTCAACAAGCTAGGAACAGAAGGAAACTACCTCAAAATAATCAAGGGTAACTGTATTCATAAATACAATATCATGTTTAGATTAATAAACTACATCAAGGAAACTAGAGTTATTAAAAATTCTCATAAGGAGTACTTACCTGCCAAAATTTTCTTGAACTGTCTAAACCATACATCACAGTGGTCTTCACTTAAATTAATAAGATCAAGTGTAGAATCTTTTAATTTATTTTGTTTCGTTTTCAAACATATGAAGAGTGTGATACCTAACAAAGTACCACTTCTCTGCTGTTTTGCAGAATAACGTCGCTTCAGTTTGACAGAGAATATGTCCTTCAGTTCAATAAATTCTTCTTTACATAGTAAATCATACTTGAAATCACCTGAAAAGAAATTAAATTTTCCAATCAAAATCACTGTGTCCATCTTATATGTTTGAATCATCAATAGAGAAAACCCAGAAAATCCTTATCATTGTAATTTTACTGATTGTGCTTTATGTCAGTCCCTGTATGAGATGGGTGGTAAGTAAAGAAAAATTAGGTCTATTTTCCCAAGAATGAGAAAATAGAAAAATGAAAGAAAGTCCCTGCCACACAAGGCCTAGGACATTCAGAATCTGAAGTTATTCAATATATGAAGAATTACAAGAACATAAACAAAGCAACATTTCAGTAATAAATTAGTATCATACAAGAATCTCCTTGGTACTAACAGAGACAGAGTCAAGTAATGGAAAGAACAGAATTCGTTAACAGAAGTGAGTTTAGGGAACACGTAAAGGAAAGGCAGTGTACATTCCAGGTTGAGTAACACACGTGCAAAAAGAAGCAAAGTAAGATTACTATGAGTAGGAAACATGAATTCCTGCCAATCTAGAAAGAAAGATCCACCTGAATCTTACCACAGTCAGACTTTATTTTATACAGATCTTCCTTGACTTACGATGGAGTTACATTCTGATAAGCCCATCGTAAGTTGAAAATATTGTAAGTCAAACTGCATTTAATACACCTAACCTACCAAACATCATAAGCTTAGCTGAGCGTATCTTAAACATGCTCAGAACACTGACATTAGCCTACAGCTGGGCAAAATCATCTAACACAAAGCCTATTTTATAATAAAGCGTTGAACATCTCATGTCATTTATCGAGTCCTGAAAGTAAAGAACAGAATGGTTGTATGAGTACAGAATGCCTATAAGTGTATTGGTTGTTTATCTTCATGATCGCAAGGCTGACTGGGAGCTGCGGCTCACTGCCGCTGCCCAGAATCACGAGGGAATACTGAACCTCACATTGTTAGCCTGAGAAAAGATCAAAATTCAAAGTATGGTTTCTACTGAATGTGCATTGCTTTAAGCATATGATTTCATCATAAAGTTGAAAAAATCATAAGTCAAACACTGTTGAGTTGAGGGACCACCTGTAGTGGCATGAAATCTTATTGGTTATGTTAAGCTACAGGCCAGAAAATAACTGTTGTGGTGAAGGTCCATTTCAGCTGACCCTCAAAGTAGGAGTGTTTTATACTTTTCAAAAAGTACTTCCAAAACTTCCACTCTGGCCAACATGGATTAACAAGGACTGGTTTTACATTCTGCCTGAAATAACTAAAAGAGCACACAAGATATATGAAACATCAGTTTTCAGATATCGGACATCAGGTAGCACAGGACAGTGATCCCTGGGAGAGGAGAACACAGGAGCTATATGACTGCCCCCATCCACTGCCTGGAGAGGGCTTCCTAGCCACAGTGCAGGGAGGGAAATCTGATGGAGCCTGGTTGTCTCTCTGAGTTGAGGGGGAGTTAGGAGGCCAGGAAAGCCAAGAAGACTAGAGTTCACTGGACAAATTACTGGAGAGGAGAGAGCTGCAGAGAGAGGTAGACCTGCTGAGGTCCTCCTTGATCCTTCAGCTAAGTACGGACCAGCACATGTGCGAGGCCAGGGAAAGAGCTACCCAAAGGATTCAAGAGAATGATGTTCAGAGCTCACACAGGTGTTCCCACCAGCCAAAGGGGAAAAATACTAAAATTCGGGGGACACTGGGGAAAGTACCTAGAAGAGTATTGTCTCATTAGTGAGCTGACTAAAGGCCACTCTGATTACACCTAACAAAGTAAAAGCAAGCCGCAAAAGGATTAAACTGTTTCCAAGTAACTTAAATATTTATAAGAACATAAAAATATTCAGCTACTCTATAAATTAACAATATCTATCATTCAAAAATTTCTACCCATGTAGAAAAGCAGAAAAATATGACCCATGATAGAAATAATCAATAAAAACAAATGCAGAAGTGACACCAGCGCTAAAACAGCCACAGGAAGCCAAGGTCCTCTCTCAGCTTCCTTAGCCCTTAAATAGGAACAATGATATTCTCAGATCAGCACAAGGACTCTCAGGTGCTTTGAGAAGTTCCTTCTCTGCATTCTCAGGGAGTTGTTTTGTTCTCTCCCAACTGTTCAGCAAACTATAGCCCAATTGCTCACAAAGCACATGTACCACTAAAAAACAAACCAAGAAAGAAGCCCTTTTCTCAATGTTTATAGTGGTGGGATAGGGTGAACCCAAAGTCAGTTTTTCAGGCCTGTCATTTCCTCAGAAGTCTAGGCTTCAGGTCTGGGTATAGTCCTCTTCTATTGTCACCCAGCGACCTAGGATTCAATACCCTCAAAGTATCCATTCAGCAGTAAATATGTCTATGTTTTAGAAAACAAACCGTCATCACTATTACTACAATTATCATTTAAATTAATCAATAGACTGAAAGTACTGTATTATTATAAGCCAAAATATTCCATACGCTTTAATGAACTGAATGATTCACCTCACCCCTTTGCTGTAAATACTCATGGATTAACCTATGTTGGTAAGATTGACTTTTCTCTAGTACAATGATTCTCAAACTCTTTGGTCTCAGAACGTGTTTACATTCTTAAAGATTGAGGACCCCAAATAACTTTTGTTTACGTAGGTTATCTCTATCGATATTTATTGTATTAGACATTAAAATTGAGACTTTTTAAAACACAAGAATACAAAGCACATACTCCATCAGTGCAAGGATGTCACCACATATCTCATAGCCTCTGGAAAATTCCACTGTATCCTTGGGAGACAATGAGAGTGAAAATGGCAAATAAGTTCTTAGTAATATTATGAAAACAGCTTTGACCTCACTAACTCCCTGAAAGGGTCCTAGACCACACTTTGAAAATGATGCTTTAGCATATTTTAGATTGTTTGTTCCCTTTGGTCATATAATGAATTTATGACCTTTTACAGACTTACCTTTTCAATTAACTAAAATTCTTGTTTCCATTTTAATACTCTCAATTGTCACAGACTGACCAGTGAAAATTCCTCCAGTCAGCCTCTTTTGTTACAATTTCCAGATGTCTCTGAAAATAACCTTTCTTTCTTATAACAGCATAATGTTTCAAGCTCATCTGGACTCCTCAAGGAGCCCTGATTCCTTTTAGGGAAGAATACATTAGAAACTAATAGCTTGGGACCGGCTCCGTGGCCTAGTGGTTAACTGCGCGCGCTCTGCTGCTGGCGGCCCGGGGTTAGGATCCCGGGTGCACACCGATGCACTGCTTCTCTGGCCATGCTGAGACCGCATCCCACGTACAGCAACTAGAAAGATGTGCAGCTATGACGTACAACTACCTACTGGAGCTTTGGGGGAAAATAAATTAATTAATTAAAAAAAAAAAAAGAAAAGAAACTAAAAGCTTGATAGTATGTATTATACACAAGGAAAACCAAGCTTTCGCACAGTAAATCATCAGTAACATACTTGCGCCTGGTAAGCTTATTACTAGTTATCTGCACTTGTTGAGCAGGTAGGCATATGGCCTACCTGGATCTCTAGAACACTTGAGAGTGACCAGGGAGATCTTACATCCTTCTTCTACCTTCAAGAATGAAGCAGGCTTGTCAAAGGCCCTGACAAATCCTCTCCTTACAGGATATAATGGACTGTATAGTAAATGGTGACCCGTGAAGCATAAAGAAGCTTGCCTTTCTTATAGAGGTGCTGCTGGGTGTCTGCTCCATACAGCTGAATGTGTACAGATGAGTTGTATCACTTACCTACCTTAAAGGAATTTGTATCCTTGCTTATATCTGTGAGTACTTTCCCAAAAATCAGTTAGTCAAACAATTAATAAAGTTGAACATCTTTTCATTTATTTATTTTTCATTTGTATCTCTTAAAAGAGTTGCCTCTACACACGTATTTTCCTATTTCTATGTAGTTGCTTGTCTATTTGTCACTAATTTGTAAGAGTCCTTCAGATATTCTTGAAATTAGTCCTTTAGCATATATGTATGCACTTATGTATGTATATGTCGTAAATAACTTCTTCCAGGCTAATCTTATAATATTGGTTATGACTTGTGTTTCATGTAATTTTTCTTTATGTAGTCAAACATACAACAAATAAGAGCTCCAAGGAAGGGAGAGAGGGAGGAAAGAAGAAAAGAAACAAAGAACCATTGAGAGAAAGAAAAAATAAAAGGGATAAAATAAACTCTTCTTTTCACCTGAAGTCCTGTATTGTAGTCTGAATTCTTTACCCTGAGTGCATTACTTTGGCAGTAAACAACTCAATGACTAATCCAATTTAAAACCTCTTGTAAATTGCAAATTTAAAGACACTAAACCAACAGCCAAGATCAAACTTAGCAGAGAAAACCAGAAGAATTTCTGGAAACAAGGCAAGAATACCTATTATTACTCTCCCTATTTCCAATTATTCTGGACATTCTGGCCAATACCATACATAAGGAAAATAAAATCCAGTACAACAATTGGTGGTGGAAGGGACAGAGGGGGAGCTGAAACTATAGCTATTTACAGATGAAACACAATGTATTTGCAAAATCCAAAAGAATCAACTTAAAATCATTTGAACTAATAAGAGTAGCCAGTATACCAGTATACCAGTATACCAGTAAGGAAGCTGGTATACTGATAAATATATCAATACCCAGGAAGAAGGCATAATGGGATAAAGAGATCCCATGCCAATTAACATTTTATACCTAAGAATAAATTTACCAAAATGATCCTAGACTTGTGGGGGGGGTGGGGGGGTGGGAGGGGGAAGCCATTCAAAATACACTGAGAGACAAAGAATTGAATAAATGGAGACATACCAAGTTCCAAGATAACATACTTTCTATGCCAGTATTATCATTATTAATAACTACTTATAATGCAATCTCAATCAAAATCTCAATGGTATTTTCTTTGATGTAAGGGGCAAGGAGCCTAATCAATGATTTGCAAATTTTCTTAGAATAAATATATTACACTAATGAAGAAAATGATTTAAAAATAGAGTAATGGGGGGGGAGTAATGTTTAATAATTAAAACATCTGGGAATAGATAAATAAATGGTCCAAAGAAACTTTGTATACAGTTAAAAAGTCACTAATGTGATAATGGTGGCATCTAAGTACAGTGGGAAATATTCAGAAAAGGTGATTTAGAATTGGTTCATCTTTTGATAAAGAAAAGAAAAAATAGAGCCCTGTCTCATAATATACACCAATATTTCTAGATTAGAAAGAACTTTACATAACCATAAATTAGTAAAGCCCTAAGCATGACAGTAAAGGCAGGCATACAGAGATACTTAATACAAAAATTATTTAATGCCTATAAAGTCCTAAAGACCCATAAACAGAAGTCACAAGCAAAGGCCAATTGGGCAGAAATATTTGCAACATGTGACAGTTAATCTATTTACTCAAGAAAAGAAACACTTTAGTGGAAAAGTACATAAAAGACCCAAGCAGGCATTTCACAAAAGAAATGCAAATTGGTCAATGAACATATGAGAAAGTTCAAGCTAATTAGTAATCAAAGAAATGCAAATTAAAACAACAAGATACCATTTTTTGCCTTTTAGATTGGCATGAGATCAAAAATAATTCTCAATGATGTTGTGGCTAAAGAGAAACAGCCCCAGTGCTGGTGGGAATGCAAAGATGGTGACTGCTGGAGAACAAGTTGGGAATATGTATCAAAAGATTTTAAAATGTTAATTGCAGCGGTATTTATAATAGCAAAAATATTTGAAGCAATATTCATGTTCTTCAATAGGAGAATGCTTGAATCTTAGTCTTCTGCAGCTCATCAATGAGTAATTAGATCTCTGTGTTCTGATCTGGAAAGACATTCATGTTAAGAGTTATGAATAAGCGGAATAAAAGCAAGTTGCAAGTTACAAAGTAATCTGAGGGATTTGATCTCACTTACATTAAACAGAGAAAAAAAAGAAACCCAAGTGGAAAAGACACAACAAACTTAACACTGGTTACCTATTAAAAGAGAGATATGAGGTAGGGAGTATGAGGTTAATTTTTTCTTATATACCTCTGTAATCTTCTCTTCTTATAATCAGCATTACATTTTTATAATTTTTAAAAATGTAGAAAAGGGAAAATGCTTTGAAATATACATATTTTTGTTCCAGCAATTTAATGCCAGGAATTTACCCTAAGGGAATAAATAATATGCACAATTTAGCTAAAAGAACGCTTATCTGAGCATTATTTGAGTGAAACTTAGAAACAACCTAAATGTGCAATAATAGAGTATTGGTTTTGTAAAATAAAGTATATTCATGTAACAGAATGCTATTCAGCCATTAAAATGTAGAAATCTGACTAGGAAAGTGTCTAAAATAGTACAGCATATTCCATTACTGTTTTGTATATATTTATTGAATATATAATGGATGTGTAATATACTTTCATATGTACATATATATGAATATGCATATGACAACTGGGAAGGATAGGGAGATTGTGATTTAGTTTGCATACATGAATTTCTAATTTTTCTACAATGAAAATATTTCTGTAATTAATTGCAAAAGATTGTTTCCTTTGCTCATCCTAAAATAGTTCCTGATCATATTACTTGTTTTAACTTTTAAAATTTCATTCCCTTAAAAGTAAGGGAAGCTAATATTTAATGAGCATGTGCTATATGCCAGACGTCACCTTAAGCACTTTACATGTATCATCTCATTTAATTTTGACAACCACCCTATGAAGTAGATGCTTTTTCCTAGAAGAGGAGAAATTCAGGGCAGAGAGGTTAAGTAACTTGTCCATGGTCCTACATCCAGCAGAGGGCAGATTCAAGATCTAAATCCAAGCACTCTGGCTGGTCTTCACCATAACCCCTTACCAATGCTGGACCAACGTAAGGATCTTCTTCAAGGAAACACTCTCATCTGACCCTATGGATCTGTTTTTCAACCTGATTAAACTTAACCCAGTAGGTGAACCACTGTTCTGTCTCTAACTAGTCCTCAGGAAAGCAGCAGGACAACAAATGTGTCAGTCAATTGAGTAGCGTATCATCAGAGACTGAGGTGACATTCAAGGAGCTGGGAGGTTAGACTGTAGCAACCAAGAGCTTGCAGAAGTGAGAATTCTGAAAATCCCTCTCTCTGAGCGGTATCTCCTGCTTTCCCTGCTCAGGCCTCCAATCCTTTTTCCTGCATTTGCCCACAGATTCAAATGTGGGGTTGTCATATGAATGGTCTCTTTGCCAACACTACAGAAAGAGACTAAGAGGAAGAACTACAGATTCAGAACAAACATTTCATTTTCTTTTGAAAGGAAAATAAGGATAATTGATCTGTGAATAAAATGGGGTTTTTTTTTTTTTTTGTTCTTTTACAAATTTCTAACAATAGGTGAATGTTCTTCAGCACTATATTTTTCTCAGCAGCTATATAAGTCTCTCAGGTGCCAATTCCCTAAGTACAAATTCCTGATATTTCTGCAATGTTAATCATTTACACGACATAAGTATGTAGAACATGCCCAGTTCTAATCATAGGATTCATTTGCTTTTGAATGTAATTGTTTCCTAAACATATGTGAAGATGTGTATTAGTTTTACTGAAAATTGTTTTCTCATTCTGAATACAGTCTTCAGCAATAAAATTTATTAGAATTCTGTGAACTTGAAGTTAAAATGTGTTTATTTAAAGGCTTGGAACTAACAATTGTTTAATCATCATCAGATTAGGTGGTGCTTTTTTATGTCTTTGTTTTGTTTTTCAAGTTCTTAAGATATGAGCAGTGGAGCAGCTGGCTCTGTGGGGCAGCAGGACATTGGTTTCCTAGGCTTGAAAGAGAGCTAAGGCCAAAGGTTCCTCAGGTTTCTAGGTGGAAAACCCTCAGGCTAACTCCCAGTGAAGGTTGAAGGTTCTAGAGATCATCTGATAGGATAAGCTAAAAATCTAAGGTCATTGTTTCTCCTCAACTCCCACTTCAAAACACTCTTTGGGATCCACCTAGAATGCACAAATATTTATGAGAAACAAGATTACAGAGAAAAAAAGAAAATAAACCATATTCATAGACAAGACTATTGGTTTGAGTCTATAAAAATTGACCACTTATCTACACCCCTTTGTAGGTGCCTTAAGAGTGACTCAGACTCACTTGATTCTCCACATAAATCAGAAAAGTACTGCTTTTGATATATAAACTCCTTTATTTATAAATTTATAAATGCTGAAAAAAATTTCGCTTCTATATCTCTGCTTAAATTTTCATCTATAAGATAGCCGCTTTGACACCGTTTGTAACCACCTCTGTTATAGTACAACCAGTTTCTGCCACAAATAAAAGCAAATATTTCATAATTATATGCAAAAGCCACATTTCCATGCACAACCTAACGCATGCAGACAGTATGTTAAAAGGGAAGTTAAAAAAACATAAAGAACATACTTTAGGGCATGTATTTTAAATATATCTTTAATTTTCCCTTAACATTAAAACATACTTTTATTGGTGAAAAATATGAACTAAAACTTTATCCATAAATTGATCTTTGATAAAGTAGATAAAATGTGGAAATCATCTATAGACTTTTTTTTGCAGGTTATGAGAATTAAAACCTTACAGATGATATCTAATTTTTCTTTGTGGCATGTGGTTTATTATTTGAAATCTATTGGTTCATTAGGATCATATTGGTTATAGCTAGTTGTTTCAGAACATTAACTGTCCTCTCACATTACTTACAGAGATACTGGGGACCATCTGTTCTTGCCAGGGATTTAAGTATATGTCTATTGGATATCATGCTATTTATTTAATTCAGCACCCAGTTCCTATTGTTGTATTTTCTTGGGGGGACAAGCCAATTTAATTACAGGGAATAAAGATAACCTTTCCTGGCAGGTGACCCTGTCACCATGAGAGCAAAGCAGGACCTGCTTAAAGTAGGTTACAGTGGTTGACAAGAATAATAATACCAACAACACTTAAGAATATTTAGCAAAGGTTTAACAAAAATAGAACAGTGAATGGCACTTTTAAAAATATTACTGTAAGCCTAGGGCTTGTCTAAATCAATCTTGGCACATCTGTCTGATGCAGACCGTAAACAGGATTAGAGCGGGATTTATCTGCTTGGCGCTAATTGTGCTCACAGTTTCTGCACATGTCCACTCTTTAAAATACAGCCTGAAAAACAAGCCTGCCTGATAGATGGCTCCCACAACATCATGTATACACACACTTAGGGTATATGAGATGGTTAAGCAATGTGATGCCTCACAATTTTTTTTTTGGCTCTTCAGAATTACTTATCTAATCCCCTAATTAAAAATACAAAATTCTGTTTGAATACACCACATACTGAGATAAATCTGTGAAGCAAGGGACCAATAAATTTGAATACACTTTAATTGTAAGAAGAAAACACAATTTAATTGTTAATAATCAGGTTAAACCAGGGTTTAAACAAATAGGGCTGCTCCTGTAGTTTACAGAAAAACCATCACAAGCATTACTATCCTCAAGAATTATAGTATTTGTTAGCAGAAAAGTTGAAGTTCGTAAATACATACACATTATCAAGAGTGACAAGAAATAGCATTCTCATCTAGTAAAAGAGTCATAGGGGAAATTTTAAACTTATCATTTACAGAGAGAAATAGACAGATGCAAATTGCCAAATCCAACACCCAAATTTCACATTTTTATCACACCGAATAAAAAATTAATGCTCAATTTCTATCTGCAATTTTTTCCACTTAGTTATTTCTATCATGTATAAACAGCTTAGATACTTAAGAATTTAAGTACTTGCATATATATAGGTATTTTTGCATCAGGTCCAAAATGAATTAATCAAAAAATTTTTAATATTATCCTTTGGTTTGGGGATTTGAAATACAGACCATAAACATGTGATCCTTTACTCAAAACAACATTTAATGCCTATGATACAAAGTGATATTAACCATTTTAAATTACATAGTCTTTAATCACAAATACCACATAAAATTGATATTTTAAAAAACAATAGTATAATTGAAAATTTAGCCTGACTTCCAATCATTGACAACCTTCTGTTCTAAAGCTTTTTTCTTGATATGTATTTTATTCATGTTCTAAATATCTCGGCAAGCTCTTAGAAATCAGGGTTTTCCCCCCCTAAATCTCTACCATTAATAAAAGGTATGTCTATATTTACACAGTTGTTTTATACAGACAAATAATCAGGAGAAATTGGCAAATTAAGTCAATCATTTAATACTTAAACCAAAACACCTTCATCAGCAGTTCTTAATGTGTAGTCTCAGAGGATATGCAGGGTCAACATGATTTTTATAACAATACTAAAGATGTTATTTGCCTTTTTCACCGTGTTGACATTCGCACCGATGGTGCAAAGGCAATAGTGGTTAAAACTCCTGGTGTCAGCATGAATTAAGGAGTGACACCAAATTTTACTAATAATTGTTGCATTCTTCACCACCTCAAACTCACAGTTGGGGAAAAAAAGCCAGATTCACTTAATTGTCCCTGGTGAAACAGTAACACTTTAATTTTTTAAAATCTCTACCTTTTGTACACTTCTCTTTGATATTATGTACGACAAAGTGGGAAATATGCATAAAGCATCTCTGCTACAAACGAAAGTGATGGTTCTCTCCCCGAGAAGTGCTTACACGATTTGAGTTGCAGCTGAACTAGCCGATTTTTATGGAAGATCTTTTTTACTTGAAAGATCAACTGACAGACTATGGTACTCAGACATGAGTATTTAGCAAACATTTTCTGGGAAATGAGCAAAGTGAGCCAGTCAATCAAAAAAAACAGCGAATGTTTGTTGTCAACATTAAATCCAAGCTTTCGAGCAAAAATTAGAATTTTGTAAAACTTGTATCTGCCACAACGAGCTTGACGGCTTCCTAATACTTAAAGAATTTTCTGATGAGAATAGTGGATATTAATGTATCTGATATTTTAAAATACTGCATAATAAGGTGTGTCAACATTTGGAATCTCTGAATAACTCAGTACACCAAATTTTCCAGATAGCCAATGCAGGATGTTATAAAATCATGCATGAGTAAAAGATTCATTCAAAGTGCAACTCAGACCAATAAATTTTCAAATAGCAGACTACAAAAGGTTCATTGATATATCTTCAGATTCTGCCTTGTAACTAATCTTTAAGAAATTAGTACTTAAGTTTTGCTGTAGTATCAAAGAAGGATATCCATAATTATCTAAAAACATTAAAATACTTTTTCTTTTCCAAACGCACATCTGTGTAAACTGGATTTTCCTTATATACTTTAACCAAAACAACATATTCACAACAGGTTGAATGCAGAAGCAATTTTGAGACTTCAGCTGTCTTCTATTAAGCCTTCTATTAAAGAAGGCTATGTCTTTTATTAAAGAGAATTGGCAAAAATGTAAAATAGTGAAGAAAGTGGAATTGCTTTTTTTTGATGTTCATTTTGGAAAATAGTATTTTTAATGAAAACATTATTTATGTTAAAATGCAATGAACTTATTACTGTTATTTTTAATGAATAAATATTTTAACTGTCTAATTTCTAATATAATAAATATAAATGGGTATAACATATAAACAAAAGCTCTTTGTGGTTTTAAATAATTTCAGAACGTGAAGAAGTCCCAAGACCAAAAAGCTTGAGAACCCCTGATCCACAGTGTTGTGAACATAGGCCTAACCTTAAGAAAATGCAGCATAAGGATGGCAAGATTCATGCATTTTCTGTTTCTTCACCTTGAATCAAACAACTGTAAGATTTTATTATTAAATTACTTCTTAGACAATGCAACAAGTCCGTATTACATCTGAAATCTAGTAAAATAATTCAAAATTTCATATTCTATATTTCATGTTCATATTTCACATTCTATCACATGACTTTATCATGCAATGTAATCAGGTTTTGTTGTTTTCACTTCAGCAAAACACTAATGTGTTCCTTCTATTGGGACTGTTTTTTCCATGATTTTACCATCTACTTACATAGTTGGCGCTATCATTTTATATGTCCACTTCCATCTCAACTCCTTAGGAAAAACATATATAAAGGGGGAGTCTCTGAGAATAGCACCAACGGAAAATATGGCCTTGATTGATTCATCTTAATCTTATAATCCAGTCATTTTTTTGGCACTATCAGTTCAGGTATGTATATCAGTTCATATATGATACACAGTTCATATATATCATACCAGATGGCTTCATGCAGATTTCTCATGAACCTCAGAAGTATGGTAATTGGTCTTTCCTTTTCTAGTTTCTCAGCAATTCGTTTCAACAATATCTTCATCGTCCTCCTCCTCATCTCTAATGTCTGTATCCCAGCAGCTAGCTCAACGCTTCGAACACAGGCTACACTTTCAATAAAAGTTTGTTATTGACTGTACTTACCATCAATCAGATAATATCTTAATCATACCTTATACATTTCACCCTCTGAACCTTTGCTCCTTCATTTCCCAGCAAATGGAAGGCCTTCTTGACTCCAGTCTTTTCTTTTTTTTTTTTTTTTTTTTTTAAGATTTTATTTATTTATTTTTCCCCCCAAAGCCCCAGTAGATAGTTGTGTGTCATAGCTGCACATCCTTCTAGTTGCTGTATGTGGGACGCGGCCTCAGCATGGCCAGAGAAGCAGCGCGTCGGTGCAAGCCCGGGATCCGAACCCGGGTCGCCAGCAGTGGAGCGCGCTCACTCAACCACTAAGCCACGGGGCCGGCCCCAGTCTTTTCAAACATTGACCATCTGTCAAAACACATTAAGCTCCTCCTCCAAGAAACATTCTTCATTTCCCAGTCGCTCTGAACTCCTAAAGCCCAGTACTACTCAGTCAAGATTTAGTCACATATCAAAAGTTCCTAGGTTACCAGAGGGTCTTAGGCACAAAGGTCTTGTCTGGGTATGGGCTTCCTGCTTGGTAAAGGCCCTTACACCTCACAGTCCAAGCCGATTCACTGACACTCTTCTTCTGAGGTCCTCAAAGATAGGCACATCAACTTTGCTTTCACCTCCACCATTACTATCAATCAATATCCCGCTTGTGCAGGACAGATCCCCCCTCACCCTAGAGTAGTCACAGTGAAGACATCACACAGTCCTTCAGATTATCTAAAGGGTTTTGCTACTGATGGACACTAAGAGGCTTGCTTTTATACCACTCCTTTTCAGCTTTCTCCTCAAGTCTGTCGTTATTTGCTCTTAAGAAGATAAGAAAGTATTTAGAATAACTACGCAAAGTCCAGGGTATTTGAACTTAGCACATGCAGGTCTGTGTTGTTGGAAGGGAACAGAACCATGACATGCGAGACTAAGGAAGTAGCAATTTTCACTTGATGAAGACCGGCCCTAGTAGCAGAAAGGAAGAAGTTCATCTGAGGAGCCCATACAGCTAGGAACAGAATGCCCCAATCCTGACCACCCAGAAATGGACTGGAAGAGATTCACCTAATCAGCCTGAAGGACACCTGAACTTATCATCAGTCACCTTTCTGATGCCCGAGACACCATGCGTGGTCAAGGAATCACTGTGTTTGCGTATGTAAGAGGAGAAGGGAGTAGGCAGGATGCAGAGAAATTGCCAGAAGCTACATATACTGAACATACAAAAGTAAACTTAAAACAAATACACATATTTACAATAGCCAAGATAGGGAAACAACATAAGTGTCATCAATGGATGAATGGATAAAGAAAATGTGGTGTATGTGTATACACATATATATATATGTATGTATGTATATATATGTATGTGTATATATATAGACACACACTCATACACAGTGGAATATTATTTAGCCATAAAAAGAAGGAAAACTTGCCATTTGCAACAGCATAGATGGATCCTGAAAGCATTACGCTAAGTGAAATGTCAGAAAAAGACAAGTACCATTATGATCCCACTTATATGTGGAATCTAAAAAAAAAAAACCTGAGCTCATAAATAGAGAATAGATTGGTGATTGCCAGAGGAGGGGTGGGGTGGGCAAAATGAGTGAAGGGGGTCAAAAGGTATAAACTTCCAGTTATAAAATAACTGGAATATAAATATACATATACATAAATATACAAATAAGTCATGGGGATACAATGTACGGCATGGTGACTACAGTTAATAATACTGAACTGCATGTTTGAAAGTTGCTGAGAGTAGATCTTAAAAGTTCTTATCACAAAAAAATTTTTGCAATCATTTAAGGTGATGGATGTTAACTAGACCTATTGTGGTGATCATTTTGCAGTATATACAAATCGAATCATTATGCTGTACATCTGAAACTAATATAATGCTATATGTCAATTACACTTCAATAAAAAAACACACATAATTTTAAATGTTCTAAAAAATATTTGTAAACCTTTATTTACTCATTTGATGGGGCTTTGCAGGCCCAGACTTAGTGGAGACAAAGGAAAAGTGGTAAAGAATTTTAATAAAGCTTATCATGGTTTTATTAAAAAATCCAACTTAATAACATTCAAGACAAAGTTCATGTTTATTTTTAATATGCTAGGCACATGGGGGATATGGGCCTTTATTTCATTTCCACCATTAAAAGCATACACTTGACAAACATGTTTGGTTTCTGTTTTGTTTTTGGCATTCAAAAACTCTAGCTAAGTAAATCCAGTGAGAATTAATTCACTAAGAAAGAAAAATTACAATGAAATTACCTATAAAATGTTGTTAAATTTCCTAACTCCAATTTATTTTCAGTTAGACTTAGGCAAAATGTAAAGAAAAGATTTGTCTTAATAAACACAAACACACACACACACACAAACATTATAAATTACGCTAGTTGGTTGATACCGTTAAGGCTCCTATTCACACAAAATACGATCCTCTACCTACATATTTGAAGTGAAACAAAATTTTAAAAGCCACTTGGGAGTATGAATTAGAGGAAGTTATTCTTTTTCTGAAAAAGTCTTAAATTGATTCAAAGAGTATGATATGAAAATAAGCTCAATTTTGACCTTGGTATTCTACATATATGGTATTTATACTAGTTTGTTCCCAACTAAAAGGAGTTTTAAAATAACAGTTTCTTCTCCATGCTTTTCATCATAAAATAATTTCTACCACATAGTTGTACTATGATAAAAGGCCAAAATTAAAGGTAAAAGTAAGAAAGTGTTACTTAATAATGTGAAAATTCTAGAGCAAACCTAAACATTCTAGATCAAGTGTATTATATATTTAGCTACACTATACAACATAATAAAAAAAATAGCTTACAGGATTACAGCAAGCCATCTTCTCTGTGCTGTAATACTACTGTCAGTTTTTTTTAGAAAGATAAATTTGATATCAATACGATGTGACACAACTGCTTCAAACCTTAATTTCACTCACAGTAAGAAGTCACAGGATTAAATAACACTGTGCAGTCTTTTAGAAAAGTTTATTGCTTCCAGATGGATTCAAGTTTCCTTTCAGCCCTGATTACATCTAATATGCACAGGGTGCCAACATTATAAAGGAGAGAGTCAAAAATATCATTTATATGGATAGTAAGGGGCGGGGTGGAGGAACTTGCACTTCTAAATAGGTTGTGCTAGTCAGGTCTTGACTATTTTTAAGAAATTATAATAAATAGTTAATAAACAACAAACACCGTACTATGTAAATGTCTGGAATAATGGCTGTTCCACAGAAAACCACAAATCTACAGCAAAGTATCCATAAAATGACTCCTAGCTCAAGCTGCATGCTCTCTGCCCCCATGTTGGGTTGTGCCATGTGTCACACCGCATGAGGCTTGCTACCGAGATGTCCACCTGTGCCTCTGCGGCAGAAGAGGCATCCATGTTTATTTTGTTTAATGGCACTGTTGAATATAAGTCATTGTGATCAGATATAAAGACCTTCAAAAATACTACTTAAGACCATGTTTGCTAAGTTTAAGGCTGCAAGTAAATCACTGCTTGTATGTAAAATAGCACTTTCTTATGCCACTGAAGTATCGCTACAATAAATAAAATCCTTTCCATAAAACCAAAGAAAGCTCTCCCAATAATGTGAATTAAAAAATAAAATCACATCTGCTTTATCTAGTCTATGAGAGAAAAGCAATAAAAAATCATGATTGAAGAATTTCAGTCTGTGGATCAGAAGCCAACTTTTAAAAATACAGTAGAATTATAACACTTCCATTTTCTCATTTTCTTAAATTTTTCAAATGTTCTGAAAAAGCTACACAAATTATAAATGTGGTTGAACATAAATATTAAACAATTTATCATGTATCGTTCAAAAGAGATTAGCAATTTAAATACAATTATGGTCTCAGTGCTCAAAATAAGAGAAAAATGATTAATTTTTGGAAGAACATAAAATCTTGCTTGCTGGAGAACCATTGGGAAAAGCGGTACTACAATGATTCTTACTAGTGCCTAACTTTCTCCTGTAGATATTCGACCAAAACTAAAACAAATATCATTATGGCGTTTTATTGCTCACATTTTCTTTAAAGAGAAATAAGTTCCTTTATGCAAGGAATACAAATAAATGTTAAAATTTCAGATGATTTTTATGTTTTTCACTTTTATTTTCAATTAATTTTATAAGTGATCTTAAAATAGATATGAATATTAAAAATTTCAATTTCAAGTAGATTAAAATAGTGGTAATATCCTTGATCAATTGCTTGAAAATGCTCAAAGACACAGGGCGATCAAAAAAGGATCACATTATAGTAAAAAGCGACTTCGAGTTACATGCTTAATCAATGACAGGTCAATGACACAGAGTCCAACCGGTTAGGCTACCGGGCACTAAAGTAGATAATGGGTTTTGTGTCAGCAGACGACTCATCCATTAAGTACTTCTGATATGCCAAATACTAATAAGTCTTTGAGTTAACTATCACTAATCAAATAGTACTTTGTTTTCGATAATGGTTAACTATTCTTAAACTGGTCACACTGTCTTCTAAATAACACATATTTGAGTGAAAATGATTTGAGCTTCATTCCTTCTTTCTCTAATTGTTAACTGAACACTTTCCACATGCCAGACTTCTCTACAGAGAGAAGTCTTTTAGATAGAGATCTTTCCTGACTACCCAATAATCATTCATTGAACAAAGATTGGGAAAAAAAAAAAAATAAGGGAGCAAGTCATGTAGTTACAGGTTCAGAGTCTCTCATCTGCAATGCCCAAGTTCCCAAAGCTCTGAATATTGTACATTTTTTCTTAAATAATTTGGTGGCAAAACCTGAGCTGACCTCATCGTGCAGCATTTTGGACCTGAACTGACAATGCAATTTTAAGTCTATTTATTTCACTCAGCATGGATATTCTTAATGCTTCATTCAGAAATACTAAGGTTTGATTATAGGATGCTACCCGAAGCTAGTTGTGGGTGTCACATACACATATAATGTATGCCCCATATTAGTTTTCTAAAATCTGTAAATATCTGAATTTCAACACACAGCTGGTTCCAAGGGTTTCTAGGCAGAGGGAACAGTAAGTGTAAACGCTCTGTGGTAACAGCATACTCAGTGTATGCAAGGAACAGCAAGATGTGGCTGGAGCTAGTGAGAAATGGGGAGACGGGTAAGACCTGAGAAGAGAAAGGTCAGAAGCAATTAGACCATGTAGAGGTTATGTAGACTATAATAAGGACTTTGGATTTAGCCTGAATAAGATATGAAGTTGCTGGAAGCTTCTGAGCAGAAGA
Organism: Ceratotherium simum simum; assembly: GCF_057802395.1. Classification (NCBI taxonomy): domain Eukaryota; kingdom Metazoa; phylum Chordata; class Mammalia; order Perissodactyla; family Rhinocerotidae; genus Ceratotherium; species Ceratotherium simum. Next base: position 60,027,666 of record NC_141908.1, read on the forward strand.
ATGATCTGACATATAGTTTAAAAGTAACATTCTATCTGCTACATAAAGAACAGACTGATGGGAGACATGGTTAGAGATAGAGACACCAGTAAGAAGACTTACACAGCACTCCAGGTAAGAAATGATGGTGTCTCATATGAAGATGGTGGCAGTGAGGCTATCAATTTTGGACATACTTCAAAAGAAGAGGCAACAGGATTTGTTGATAGATTGGATGTAGGGTGAGAGAAAAAGTGGAATCTAGCAGATCTCCAAGTGTTTTTGGCTTGGGCAATTAGAAGGATGAAGTCTCTATGTACCGAAATGGGAAAATCCATAGGAACTGAAGAGTTGAAAGTTGCAGGAGGGAATGTGGAGTTTATTTTAGAACATGATAAGCTTGAGAAAACCATTAGACCTCTAAGTTTATATTTAAGTAGGCAGTTAGATTTATAAATCTGGAATTCAGAGGAGAGGTCTGGACTAGAGATAAAAATTTGAAGGTCATCAGCATTTAGGTAGTATTCGAAGCAAGAAACTAGAGGAGGTTCAACCAGAGAGAGAATGGAAACAGACTCAAGAAGTCAGAGGATAGACATGGCAAAACTAGGATTGCCAAGAGACAACTGGTAAGGAGCAGGCCAGTGGGTAGGAGGAGAACCAAAAGAGTGACATCCTAGAAGGTAAGTCGAGGAGCACAGTGTGATTAACTGTCAAACTCTGTTCATAGGTCAAGTCAGATGAGGACTTAGCTTGACAAGTGAGCTGTGGAGTAGTGGGAATCAAAAGCTTGATCATAGAAGATTCAAGAAAGAATGAGAAAAAAAAATGAAGACAGAATGTATAATAAGTCTGGCTAGAAAGTTGGGAGGAGGGGGAGGCAAACAAATGTAACCAAGTGCTCTACACGGATTATCTCAATTAATCCTCATAATATTTCTATAAGGTACAAATTATCTCACTTTACAGTCGAGGATGTAGAAATTAAGGTAAGCCATGTGCCAATGATTTTAATAAGAAAGCTAGAACTTGATTCCAAGCATCTTATTATCAAAGCTCATCCTCTTTATACTACTATACAGTTTCCTATGAATTTACCATACAAAATAAACAAATATTGAGAAAATGGCATAGTCTTCCTAGAAAGGACACTAGTGTGGGAGTTAGGAGACCTTAGTTTTAGCTCTAGCTCTGCACCCATCTTGAGGAAAATGCCTTAACTTTTGAGCTTGATAGCTCATTCCTAAAATAAGGGGATTGGAATAGATTCATTCTTTCATTCATTCAACAAATATTTACTGAGTCCTCCTTTGCTGGACACTATTCTAGATGTCAAAGAAACATTGATGAAAAAAGCAAGAACTCACTCTTTAGTAAGAAAGATGACAAATATTCAATCTAATATATAGTTTCTTTCAGCTTTAAAATGCTATAATAGTTGTTTAATAAACATTAATAATAGACAAGTCTATTCTAGGCTACCACAAAGAGGTTTAGATTCGTCACTGAAACCTCGCAGCACTGGAGGCTGAGTGCCATTATTACACCTCATTTTACAGATGGGGTGGGGGGAATAAGCTTAGAGCTTAAATAGCTTGCCTCACAGTCACACACGAAGTGGTAAAGCCCAAATTCTAACAGATAGTACGAATCCAGAAACCATCCTTCAATCACTCTCAATAGAATAGCAAGTTGCTGTCATATCTCATTTTACTTTGTTTACCTCTTATTTCCTGTTATTTTACTTTTCCTGATGGGTCTCTGAATGTTCAAAATGGGAAACAGGGAGGAGTAAGAGACAAAAAGAAAAGAAAAATAATGATGAGAAACTGTCGAAGTAGACGTGAATAATGATATAAAGGAAAAAAAAAAATCAAGAAAACCAAAGAAAAGAAAAGCAGTATAATGACAGAAACAAAACCGAGGTCTGAGGAGGCACACCTGGGAAGGAGAACAACAGCCTTCAAGACGGTGGCTCGGGTCAGTGACCCACCAGGTGCCACGTGCCTAGCTGTACAGGACAATCGGCTGGTCAACTACAGCTCCACCAGGGTTGCTCTAATAGGCTTCTCCCATTCTCTCCCCAAAGCGTTCAAACATGTTGCCCATTTATCAACCCCACTGAGAATCGAAATTTCTAATGAGACTAATACAGTAAATATGCTCCCTAAATATTTCAGATAGGAGTGCTAGATACTTATACTTTTTGGTACAACCATGTTAAAATGAAAAGCAGGTCTTGAGGGTTAAGAAGTGAAATCCTCACAGAAATCAGAGAAAGAGAAAGGAGGCCGAGATGAGTCCCTTGTCTTCCTATCACTGAGGTCACCCCCTCATTTTCAGCAGAAGGCCAGGATCTGGCTCCTTCCTTTTCGTCAGGGATCTCCAGCCAGAACCAGGTACACAGGGACCCTCACTGGCCGGGAGCCACTTTATCTTCCCTAGCTTTCAACAGAGAATGGTGATACTGAGAGTAACTGGATTTTTCATTTTAAAGAACCATTCTTATAGCTAGCATTTTCCCCTAGTATTCTAGGATTATTTGGAGATCATAATGCTTTATAAATTGTAAACACAAGAAATGTATTTTCTATCAATAATCTATTTAGTTTCAAAATTTGAGCGCCTGCTATATGCCAGGTGTTTTCTGACCTAAATACCGAGGATTTAAGGATGATTAAATATGGTTCTTCCCCTGTAGCAGTTCAGTATATTGGGGAGTGGAAGCACACTGGGTAGTTAACACATCAAGTAGAACATCACCAGATTCTTATTTCCAAATTAGTGCTTCACAAAAGAACACAGGGACCCATCAGAGATTTCAAGAAACAATCGTCCAATCTGTTTCACTATTCATCATTCTAGTTTTCCACCTAGAACACCTTTTCAACTAGATTTAGATTCATTCACGTGCTCAGTGGGCCTCTTTTTAAAAATGGTCCAGCATTAAAAGGTCAAAGTAGAACTTAAATTTCCCTCTGAGAAACATGCTTTTATTTATATTTTCTTTTACCTACTTGTCTCTATTCGCTGAATTTCTACATTGAGTACAATTTACTTACATAATCGGAAAATAACACCAACATTTCAAACCTGTAGTTTTTACCTTGCCTGAAATTAGTTCTCTACTCCTACTGTTTCCTTCCTTCATTAACTTCCATTAAGCAGCTAAGAATGACTGACTAGAGAGGAAAATATGGTATTCAGAAGCTCAGTTATTTCCCAAGTGCTCACTAGGAATCAAGTTAATTCTAAGTAATAAAACTTCCCTTTATTTATTTTCCAAATTACCTTACCGTAAATGTATTCCATTAGTGTGCCACCCACCCTTCAAAGAAGCAGCTGGTTTAATGGTAAGGTAGAGAAATACAGAGAATGGAGATCAGGACAAAGTCCTGCCAAGCTAGGCACTAAATCAGACACAATCTCATTTAACTCTAAATTGTCTTCAGGTTATGGTGAGAATTAAAGGAGTAGGGCATCCCTGTTTCTTGACTTTAGAGAAGACCAAACAAATCCTCAGAGAAGTGAAGGGGCTTATCAGTCACAGATGTAAATGGCAGAGCCTTAGTTGCAACATAAGACTGGACTTTAGAGCTCATACCCTTTTCCTCTGTTCTATAGGCTAGAGTGATTTACAAAGGACCACCCTGTAATTACAAATGCATGATTATACACTTTATAATTAGCCTTTGAGAGGATTTGGTTCATTCCATAGAATGGGTTCACATCTCAGCATCTCTTGCTGTCTTTCTGAAATCCCAAGTTAAAAGCAGCACTTCAGTTTCTATTAAGAAAAAGGTACCAAACAGAAGCAGCAGAGATTAGTAATTAAACGCATGGCCTCTTATGAAAGGGGTTGGACTCCAGGCTCTGCCTCTTACTACCCATGTGACCCTGGAGAAGTGAAAGTCGTCTTCTTCAGTTTTCTCATCCAGAAAATGGGAATGATAATGGCCTCTACCTCCCAGGATTGTTGTAAAGATTCAGTGAGTTAATATGTAAGACACTTGTAACCATTCCTGGCACATATAATGTGCTATATAATTGTTTCCTATTATTGTTGCTGTTGTTATCATTATCTGAACTAATTCCCGCAAACCATCCACCGTCACCACACCAGTACCTGAATCAGATAAACCAGGAAAGTAGCATGTATTATGGAATAGTAACAGGCAGGAATGACTTGAGTAGTCTTCTAGCTTACACTTAGAATACAAAAAATGCTTTGGCCTTATTTCAAATTGATAAAGGTAGCTCTTATTAGCAGGGGGCATCCTGAATGCCTTCCCTAAAGCAGACTAGGGAACCCCCCTTCATTCAGAGTCTACTAAGAAAATTATTGACTAGATTAGAAGGAGAAAAGTAGAAATTGAGAGAGTATAGAAAATAATGGGAACATAAATTAGAAATAATAGTAAGAGGAAAAAATTACCAGATGTTGACTCATGTGCTACTACTGCTATCCCTGGTTCTAGTTAAGCACAAATATTCTCCCAAATATTTTGGGAAATGTATCAAGTTCGGTTTGTATTCATCCTGGAAGGGTTTATGTGTCCCACTCACAATGCAAAGTTCTTCACCAATTCCACCCCAGGATGGGACAATGCTTTTGACAAAACACTAATGATTATGTAGCATGGAACAGAAATTTGATCACAATCACCTGGTTTCATCATCTTGTGGTTTTTGTTTAGATCTCGGATTTTGTTATGGAAATATACAGACTGTGCTGAGGAGAAAAACCTTTTACACTCCATGACTGGAAGGAAACACTGCATACATCACTGCCCTGAGTACTGAAACGCTAGATGCTGTGAGAGCACACCAGCCCTGAAGTGTGTGCCCTTCTCCTTATTCACCATCTCAGCCTCTCAGCAGAAGTGAAAACTAGGCCATAGCAACAGTTTACAGGGGAAGGAGTTGCTAAGAACTGGAGACTAGGTGATGGTATATCTCTAAGCTCATCAACAGTAACAACAAAAATACCTGCTAAGCAGCTAAGATACACAAAATAAGATCCACAGCACAATTATTTCAGAATATTCTCAAAGTATACACTGTCTTGTCCTGCAGGTTCCATTTGCCTTCAACATCTTTTTGTGACAAAAAAAAATTGTAGGGCCGGCCCCGTGGCTTAGCGGTTGAGTGCGCGCGCTCCGCTGCTGGCGGCCTGGGTTCGGATCCCGGGCGCGCACCGACGCACCGCTTCTCCGGCCATGCTGAGGCCGTGTCCCACATACAGCAACTAGAAGGATGTGCAGCTATGACATGCAACTATCTACTGGGGCTTTGGGGGAAAAAATAAATAATAATAATAAAAAAATTATAAAAAAAAATTGTAAACAACTCTACATTTTAGATAACATTGGTGCTCACTGGCTATTAGACCACGACCATTGACAAACTCTTATTTAAAAGCTGCAGACTCCAAAAACCAACACGTTCAACTTCAGGAATTTTTGTAAGGGCCTCCACAGCTTTGTAGCTACCCATTCAAGAAAGAGTTTATGCAGTGGTTCTCAAACCGACCTCCAGATAGTTCTAGACCTTCCATGACATGGGCCTAAGTAGCTCTGCTTTGCTTTATTGTTTAGGGGAGGGGAGAGAGGGTGCTTTAGGACGCCCTCAGAATGAAAAGATCAAAACTACCACTGCTTTAGCACAGTTGCTGGTACAAATAACTAGGAATCTCACAGTGCCCAATTTGTTTCAGAGAGTTAGATGCTTGAAGATCAGAGATCAGTTCATTTGTTTAAAATGCTCTATTTTCAGTGAGAATAAAAAAGAAAAAGGCAGTAACCTACAGAGACATGGTCGAAAGCCATATATCAGTATATAAGGATTTGGAATCCTGGTAACCTTTTCCAAAAAGCTGTTGAAAGAACTCTCCAAAAAAATAAAATTGAGGGCTTTTTCTGCTCTTTAAAGGGATTGATGAGCTAAAGTATACACAAGTTCATTTTCCTTTTAATGTATTTTGGAATTATATTATTTTTCCAATATATGCATGCAGTTACCACTTACACAAGATTGTTGTAATCTATCCAGGTAGTTACTGCTGAGATCAGCAATTTAATGCCCTTTGTTTGCCAAATTTTTGTTTTCCCAAGAACCAATCCCACTCTATAAAGATGTGTTTCCAGGATACATGTAATTATGCTGGGTATAACATCTGTTGCTTTGCATGTTCAGAGCCTTACCAAGCCAAGGTAAGGACACACTTCTATGTCGACTTTGGGAGAATGGCTGAAGTATTAAAAGCTTAAATACTCAGAAGATCTTTTTTTTTTAAAAAAAAGCAATATGCATCAAAAGTAAAAGCTAATTCTAATTTAAATATTTCCAAATAGAATTAACTCATTTCAGTCTTTATTTAGATAAATTTTAACATGCTTATTACATCATTTTTTCAATATCATTACTCGATAATCCTGAGAATTATCTTCACTATGATTTCACATAGGAATCTTAGTGAATTTTCTACTTCAGTTATCTTTCAGAAGCAGACTTTCCAACACTAAAAGCAACCTACAATCAAGGACAACAGAAAAAATAATCCTAGTGACCTCTTTTCTATATTTGCCCCTTTAATAGCACAGTGGATTTAGATAACAGATAGGATAGTGTTGCACTTTTAAATATAGGTCAGTATTTTGATTGCACCACAAAAGTGAATTGTTCAGACTTGAATAAAGCAGAGCAATATTGACCCAAATCACTTCTCTGCATGGCCTTTTAAAATTGCCCCAACAATCTGACAGTCCTAAGAACTTCCCAATAGACAAGATAATTATTTATTGGCAAGAATTAACAAGAAGATATAGAGATAACTGAACACCGATTTCAGTACCAAAACATGAAATAAGCCCTTAATAAATGGGCGGGGGGGGGGGGGCGTGGGGGCGGTGGAATCAGAGACGGTAGTCCCTCACCAATCATTAGTAATCATAGACAAAAAAATTGAAGTTATGAATTTATTATGCTTTCAGAAAACTTTATAAGGACAATCAAACTCGTGACAGTGTTAGTGATATTCAAATGTATTTCACTATCTTTGAGAGCTGCTATTGCTGCTATTTCTCAAGCCCATGTAACTAGAAGGTTGCTGTTTGGGCTGCATTTAGACTGATTAGATTGCCCAAGTTCACAGAGATTTAGCATTAAGGAAATCTACTTAAAATGTAAAAATAACCCATCTTTCCAAACTATTTTTATATGTTTTAGCTCACCAGACTCTCCTAACAATTCTTATTTCTTAGTGTTATATATATTTGAAAGTAAGTAACCATATGTTAATCGTTATATTAAAAACCAAAAAGAAACAAAAATCCTCACCTCATTGTTAACAGGAATTTGGGGGAGGGGGGTAAAACCCACTTTCAGGGTTGGAAAAGATTTAGCTAAAGGAGTACTGTAGCAAATCCACCTGTGAATTGTCTCCCCAAAACTCATATGTTGAAGTCCTAACTCCTAAAGTGACCATAGTTGGAGACAAGGTCTTTAAGGAGCAATTAAGGTTAAATTAGGTCATAAGGGTGGTGTCCTAATACAATAGGACTGGTGTCCTTATAAGAAAAGGAAGCAACGCCAGAGATCTCTCTCTCTCTCTCTCTCTGTGCACATAGGAAAGGTCACGTGAGGGCACAGGGAGAAGGCAGCTGTCTGCAAGCCAAGGAGAGAGCTTCCACCAGAAACCAACTCTGATGGCACCTTGACCTTGGACTTCTAGTCTCCAGAACAATGGGAAAATTAACAGATTTCTGTTGTTTAAGCCACCCAGTCTGTGGTATTTTGTTATGGCAGCCCTAGCAGACTAATACACCATCCTTCTTTGCTTTCAATTTATTCTTTAGAATCTCTGAATTTTCTACACTGAGTGACCTATTATCTTATCACCATATCAAGCAAAATATGGCAAACAGAAAAACTAATCATTTCCCTCCTATGTTCCAATATTTGCAAATATGAACAGTGAAAGATATTTAACACCAAAAGGAGAAAAACACTTTAAATAATTGCATGGTTTATATTAATTAGAATGCTACAGTTATATTGGGAGGACACTAAATTATTTCAGGTGGGAATTAATTGAGACAGCAAAGGATGCAATCCAGCGTAGAGGGGACAGATGAAGGTAACTGAGAACCTTGTGTAAGATTTGAGAGTATCATTTGCAATATTTCTCACATTGTCTTCCCACAGGATCAAAGAGAAAATCTCTCAGAAGTCCTTGATATTTTTGCTCCCACTGGTTCTTAAACATCTTGTATTGAAACTAGAACCAGTGCCTCCTCGAGCTTCCACACCCCGGAGGACTCAGCACAGCTATGTCTGGAAAGTTGAGGGTCAAGACTGGCCCAGGATTAAGTGGAGAAACAGGTCAGTTGGAAAAGGTTCATGAAAGCCCAGAAGTGACCAACTAGAAAAATGGCCCTTCATCTACCCCCATACCTCACTCCCCCTGCCCCCCGGCTAATGCAGTTCCTAACACAGCCTCTTCTCCGGGAGCTCAAGTTCTGATTTAAGGGGCTGAAGGGGGAGTTTTAAGAAGGTCCCATATGGAGGAAGACTTTGCCTCAAGCAAAACACTCCCCCCCCCAACCCCCCCTAACGCTCGTTCTTTCCCGCGCTCACAGTGATTTAAAGGTCTCAGAAGAGGGCTCTGGAGAATGGAGACAAAAAAAGAGAAGAGAAAGAAAGGTAAACAGACTTTATTCTGTTTTTTTAAAAGTAACAACAGTGCCAGACATTTACATTTTGTTGTCTCCTATATCATTTTAACCCTAATCATTTTTAAGCTAAACCATCTGCAGACACTAAAAACCATTTCTGGAGAACATTTATCTGACAAGAAATATATAGTATTAAAATTTAGTATTTTGAGGGCAGGCTTAAATAAAATTATGCAAATAATAAATTTACTTATACTTTTGAATAATTTATTGCTAAGATAAATACATCATCATTTAAAAAGAGTGCTTTCACAGCTTCTGTTGTTCTTAACCAGTTTCTGTATCTTTGCCTTTCGCAAATCTAAAATAAGTTCCCGACCTTGTATTATTTTCTGTTATCATCCATAAACTTTGAGAGGCACTATTAAAATTCAGCGGTTAAGAGAACTATTTAATCTGGAAATATTTATTATCCTAAGACACTATTAGATTTATTCTCATATACAGGGATCAGGGAAACAAAGGAAAGAAATCCAATTATTTAAAACAGTAATCCCTTAACACTGGGATTTTGTTTTAATTATAAAGAGTGTCTTATTAAAAACAAAACAAAGCCTTGTCCTTTAAGGGAGAAACCCCACGTTTCTCTAGTGAACATGCATGCAAGATTTCCTAAAGAATGCTTCAACAAATTAATTTTGTTATTCTTCAATTTCCCATGATATAATTGACTTCTTAAAAAGAGCATCAAGTAAACAATTATGGGCCCACCTGTTCGTGGAATCACACCAGGCACCATACAAAGTTAATGGAAATATATTTTGCTCTGTTTCCCGCATCCTTCCCCCACCCCACCATGATAATACAGAAAAAATTCCCTATACTAAAAACTAACAACAGAAAGTGTAAGCAATAATAGGTATCAAATGAAAATTGCTAGTCTTTTATACTTCAAATATTACTCCAGATGTACCCAGTATCTGAAGACCCTTTTCATGAATGTTCTCCCCATCCCTACCGTTCCTCCAGTGTCTTGGGTTGGGTAGGGGAGACAATGAAATGGGAAGCTATGACTGAAAGTAAATGGCCTGCTCTATGAGAGGCAAGAAAAGTCACTGGGGATGTCCCTTATTGGTCCTCCTCCCATCAGACACAGAAGGAAACTAAACCACAATTTGAGGGAATTACACTCCCCTTTGGGTCCAGCCCACTTAAATGGTTGAGCGTTTGGCCCAGAAGGCTGAGGGAAATCCCTCTTTCTCAAGGGACATTGAGGCCCTGGATCTCCTATTTCAGGCCTAAACAAAAACTACTTAGGCACTGAACACAGTCTAGCTCAGGTTTTATCCCTGAAACTAAAGCTTTCAATAACCCTGTCACCCCTCACAGAACTGAGTTAGGAGTGGAAGGCACACAGACATCACCGAGGCCAAAACTGAACCATAGCAGGTCTAGCACCTGAGGTAGCTGGCAAGGGCCTCAGCTCAGTTTCAGCCAAGTGATGGCAAGCAGGGGACAGAAGGTTGTCCTATGACATAAGTCACCCAGGGGACAGAGGGAGAACAAGAGCAGCAAGGGCGATTGAATGAGCATGGAGCTGTAAATGATGACATGCTCAGAGTCTGAAGGGGTCCAACAGCTAAGGCATAGAAAACAAACAAGCAGAAAATGAAAGTAAACTGTCCTAATTATCATCTTAACAATATAGGTATATACTGTGATTAAGAACTATACCTCATACGTACATTTACTTGATGGGTTTAGATTTGGTATCAAGTGTGTATGTAATATAAAATGTTACAGATAATGTCCTCTAATAAAATAAAGAGAGTTGGAAAGAATCTATTTATATATTTTCCACTGGCAAATATGGACAAATATTGCTATTCAAAGGAAGTTTTATTTTTCATTTTGTTGATGTTCCAGGTTTAAGTATCATAAATATACAGTTACATTGCTTTATTTGTATAAATAGCTGTCTTTAAAAAAAATTAGGGGAAACAGGAAAGTAGAAAAGAAAAGCATATGCCCGACAGTGGAAATCTGTGACCATTGCTTCTTAGTCAAGGGCACACCAAAGCAAGCAAAAGAAGGGATCCCACCTATAATATATCAATGGCCTCTGTTCTACAGAAGGTTTTCCAGTCTCCTAGAGCAAAGATTACACAACTTTATAGAAACTTCACTTCCTTTTCCTCCGCCTGCCCTTAAACACCCATCGAGATACTCAGAAAGATTAGCAATAGCACAGGATATGAACTGACCAATGATACACCACAATTGCTACACACTTTTGTAAAATTCAAAAGGTAATTTCAGAATGAGAAAGCAAATTTGGAGCTAAAATTTTGGATCCTAAAGGATCCATTAAAAAGGCACGTTTCTATTTTAAAGTATCAATGACAAAAACAATTAAAAGCACAATCATGAAAAGATATTTTTAAAATAATGTGCACAGGCAGCTTCAATTTCTCTGAATTACGCCATAAAATAGACTCAAAATTTTGTTAATAAATATCAATAGCATAAAAACCAGAAATTGAGTCTGCTCTAATGAAATACTGTAGATCCACGTTAAAAAGTGACCGACAGGTCAAATTCTAAAAAAGATATAGTAGATACCATTACAAAACTAGCAGATGTTTCTTAGGGTCATTTGTACAAAAACATAAGCATATGTTAAAGAAATCCGACACTACCATGGAATCAGTTGGTGTCTAAAATAATAGTAGCTCCTTATGGCAATATGGTAATATCTGTATCAAATGCACAACACATTATGTTGCAACAGTATGTGCAGACAAAAGAGCATCAGTGGCAGCAATAATGACCAGTGCCTCCACTAAGGCGAAAAAATAAAGTTAGACGGTTATATCCAGGGCACAGTATTGTTTAACAGTAAATTGAACATGATAGACAGTATGTCGAATTTTCAGAGTTTGCATTTAACTGATTTTATTGAGCCTCTCATAAAGGCAGAATGTTAACCAAATAAGGATACTGTAGTTTGTATAGGGACCTTCAAAGTCAGTTTTCTGATTTCTTCAGTCTATCAAGAATAATGGCAAAGACAGTTGTTATTCTCAAAGTTTATGATGATACTGGGTTAGTTTAGGATATGAACAAAGAATTCTTCACTTCAAAAGCAATGGCTTCAACCTGAGGTCCTATAACTCAGTAGTTAAGCAATAGGTAACTGCTGAATCATCATTTTAATGGAAAGCAGCACATAATTTAGTAAATGTATTATCAACCTCAACCCCAGAAGTCTGAGATCCTCTAGAATATTTCTTCGGAACTAGTCATATCACCCCAAGGTACATAACGGATGCTAATTAAACGTTATTGACTGAAGGTCTTTGAAAAGTCAAAGCCAAAAGGCATTCCATAGCTTTCCATACTAATTACCGGGACTCACATTATACTCTAGAAAAGTAAAATTGGAAAAAAGCACTTAGAATTTCAATGCACATATTTTTCCATGCAGAAGAATTGGATACAAGATGAGTCTGACGTGCACCTAACAAAGTGTTCAAGTACCAGGAAGATTTGAGTAAAATTAGGTTCACTCATAAGATGTTTCCGCGGCATGAAGCGCAATAACAGAGTAGGTTTGGTCCCAGTATAAAATACGCAAACCACCTGGAAAATAATAGATTTGTCTTTCCTTCAGATGCTAGGGTACCAAGACATACGTTTTTTTTTTTTTTCCCCCCACATATGAAAAATACTAATTCAAAGAAATGGGAGTATAATTGAGAAAAATTTATTTCTACTTTTAAAGTAAGAGCTTTTTATAAATCAAATCCCATGACAAAAATGTATCCACATTATTTAGTCTGCTCTAAATATTTAAATGAAATGTTATCTAAAATAAGTGGGCTATGAATGGGACTTTAAAAATGCATTACATTCACCAGATTTTAACTGTAATAAGTTTTCATCTGTATAATGAAAACCACAACAAAACATATACCATCTTCCCTTTACACTTTCAATACATGAAAACATACCTAAAATATAAGGAAACCAATACATGCTAACAGCTGCTCGATTTTATTGACCTTATTCCTCTTGCACAGATGGACACTAGAAAGTGCTTTGAATCATGTGTTGGTAACATTTGGTAAACTTAAAAGTTTAATTTGAAATATATACTGCTGTATTAGACAAAAAAAAATGGAGATTCTATGAAGTAAATGAATTTTTCCTGTTTAAAATTATATATAAACAGTTCTTTTCTTCATATAAAAATTGACATTTAAAATTATTTCACTGACTTGTTATATTTCAATAATACCCAAATACTATGGCTGTACAAAGGTCATAACTTTATTTACCAATATTTAATGAATAATGTTTTCTGAAAATAGCTTTAAACTCCTTTTTTAAAGCAACCTCAAGCTAATAAGAAACAGGACACAGGAGAAAACACAGATCTTAAGCTTGATAGGGTTCAATTTACAACCCTTCAGGAGAGATTTCTCCAGCTTATGTATTTTTCAAGCTCTCAATTTCCCTTCTGTTTGGACATTTTGCTAGTCACTGGCGTATCTAATGCTTAGTAGAATACATTTCAAATAAGATGCTCCTCATTTTGCTGATCTGAGAATTAATTTTAGCAGTGTCCACTAACCATTCCATTGCCCAAGCTAAAAATCCCACCTTTGTTCCTTCCCTTTCCCTCAGGCTCCACACCCTCCAGATTCTATCTTGAACAACATCCCTTACATCTAGCCTCACTTCTCCATTCTCCCTGCCACACACACACCGCCTTCTGAATCTTCTGGTATACTGGCCACTGAAATGGCCTCCTTAATGTGGAGCCCATTTATAATCCTGCCCCCATGGCTGCCTTTCTAAAACCCAAACTCACTTATTTTAAAAAACGAAAACTTGGTATCCTCTGACACTCAGACTTTGCCACCTCTTACTCAGTCCACAGGTAAAACGCCAACTTCCTGGCATAACATTCAAGGCCCTATCACAAAGCACTATCATCTCCCCCTATTAACGTACACTTTCCCCACATACTAATGTCTTATTTTCCAAATAGGTCAAAGCATTCTCTCCCGAGATTTTTAGTTTTCCAAAATATTATTTTGGAAATGGTCTCCTTACTCCTTTGTGTTGTCAACTCCTAATCATGCTTCAAGGCCCACATTCAAGTTTACCCTCATATTTTTCGGTAGCTTTCTCTGACCTCCCCCTCTGCTCACTCCAACAAAATGACTTTCCCCTGTAGCTACATTTCCATAGTCGTTTATAATGCCCTGTAAGTAATACCTCAATTGCACATAAAACAGATCACCTAGTTATTTTGCTGATAAGTCTCCCTGCAGATTGTAAATACTTTGAAGCAGAAATTGTGTCGAATTGACTATAGCATCCCTGGACCCTATCAGAGACCCTAGCACATAATAGGTGCTGCCTAATGTTAGGACGAATAAACTAAAAACATTCATGATTAAATGAGAAAAACGCAAATTAAAACTATGCTGAGACACCATTTCTCATCTATCGGATTGGTTTTTAAGAAAAAGTTTGACAGTATACTCTTTTGGAGAAACTGCACAGAAACAGGTGCCCTCATACAATGACAGGAATGCAAAATGGCACAATCCTTTTGAGGGAATTTGGAAATACAGAACAAAATTAAATAGGCAGGCAGGGGTATACATGAAATCTTTGAACCTTCTGCTCGATTAACTGCTCTGAAAATTAAAGTCTATTAAAAATTATATAGGCATTTTTTCTTTGAGTCATCAATCCCACTTCTAGGAATCTATTCCAAAAATATATTGAAAAAAATACAAGAGGACAGATGATAAGGTTTTTCAGTACACCACTATTTGCAATAGCAAAAATGACTAGAAAAAACAAAATCCTTCAACAGAGAGCTGCTTCAATAAACTATAGTACACAGTGGATTATTGTGCAGATATAAAAGGAAACGAGGAGTCTCGTGATATACCTCTATAGAGTGATATGCTGGGTATATTGTTAATTTAAAAAGAAATCAAAGTGGAAAAAAGCATATATGGTATGCCACCATGCATTTAAGAAGGTGGGTAGGAGTTGGGTAAGGAGAAAAATATATGTACATATTTGCTTATATTTAAAAAATAAAAGGAGAAACCAAAAACTTGAAAAAACAAAGAGGCTTACCTATAATAGGAAGGAAAGAAAAGGGTAGAAGGGACACAAATAAAAGTTATATTTCCCAGAGGATAGCTTGTTTGGTAGATTTGACCTTGGAATCATATAAATATTTACATAGTTACAAAACAAAGTTGGATTTTAAAAAAAGCAATGACCAAAAATCAAAAGCAAAATGAAACAAATAATTCTGCATATTGGGTTGAGAAGACAACATCACAGATAGAAATGATTCCAAGTGTCTTTAAAACACAGTAATTTGACTATACATATATATTCTAAGTGGCATGTACTCCAAGAGCAACAACAAAAAATTACCAAATGATCTTAAACGGCTTTCAGTAATTGCATTGTCGACAGCAGCACTGGTGTTGTTATTCTGTGATGTACACGTATTGCAGGACAAAGCAAATGAGAAATGATATTGTTGCAGTTAGGAATTGGGATTTTTAAGGGTAAGAGAAAGGAGAGAAAGTAAAAACCTTTTAGTCTTGAACTGGAAGCACCAGCATAATTCTATGACGCATTTTCTCTTTAGAAAAAAAAACTTACTTCCTAGCTCCGTTTTTTGAAAAACTTAGGAAACAAGCCCATATAAGGGAAGTATTAGAATGAGCACACCTGGTGCTCAATTTGTGGTCTCTAAATACCATTCCCCAATAAAAGGAACTAGGCCTCCTTGATGACAGGATTGATGCCATGTCTGAGGCATGAAATGTTCAAGATGAGCCTGGAATATCTTGCCTTTCCAGAAAGCAAGGAAGCTATCAGAGACAACTGAAGGAATGTCGAAAGGACTCAGAAATCAACTTGAAGGGGTTCCCATTGGCCCAAAAATCCAGAATTGGGACAATTTGAGAATTAGTAAGAATAGTCATTGCCATGGATTGAAGTATTTTTAATATGTTTAAATACCTGAGTTCACAATGACGATAATAATAAACCTCATTGGTCACTGTGGCTGCTGGGATCTCCCTTTGAGGAAGAACTTGTTTTACCACTGCAAGGAGTGCAGTTAGCTGACAGCCTTTCGCTGTTGGTACCCTCAGGATCCACCTCAACTTTGGAGCTGAAGTCATACGCCTCCCAGGCAGCCCCCAGCCCATGACTGAACATAGCTAAGGGTTGGCCATTTCTGCCCAAGGTGGGACTCCTACTGGGCAGTCTGTTCTTCCAAGCTCTCACCATAGGCAAGCATCTTTATCAGATATGCATCATGGGTGAGTCTCTTCCCACCCCTGCCGCTTCATCCCCCTTTTACAGGGTCAGATTGACATCATAGTCTAAAGGTTATCCCTCCAATCTGCTTCCTCCCCCTTTTATCTTTCATATTTTTCCCCAATAAGCTTTTCATAGTCCTATGGGAAAGTACAGGCCAGACAACCTGGTTTGTTCAGAAAATAAATTGCAAGGAAAAAAAAAAAGAGAAAGAGGAATCTGTGGATTAGAAGATACAAGAGGCATAGCAACCAACTGCAATATGGACCTTATTTTAATGTTGATTATTTTAAAAACAGAGAAACAATCAAGGGAATCTGAACACTCACTGGATATTTAAGAATATAGAGGATTATTTTAAATTAGAATAGCGGTATTGTGATTATATTGTGTATTATATTGTGTACTATATTTTTAAATCCATATCTCTTAGAGACATATGCTGAGATGTTTATAGATGCAATTATATGACGTCTAGGAATTGCTTCCAACTATTCCAGAGGAAGAAAGGAAACGGTTAGAGCATAGATGAAACAAGACTGGCTTTAGAAACTGTTTAAACTCAATAATGCATTTCATAAAGCCTCACTCCTCATTGGGTTGAACATGAAGGCTTATTATATTATTCTTTCTACATTTAGGTATGTTTGATGGTTTCCATAATAAAATATTGGGTTTATTTTAAAAAATTAAATTTCCAGTTCTTTCTACTATTTTCATCATTTACTCTGAAATTGGAAGTGGCCAGAGAAATGGAACATGCTCTCTCTGATGGAACTGTCTTAAAGACCTGAAAGAAGTCAGATGATACTGCTGTTTTAAAGGTTTTAGATTTTGATTTGGACCATGATGTTTCACTACCACTAACTCGGACATTAGCCAGACTCCTGAAGGCACTGGGGAATTCTTTCTTGCTTGATTGAGGAAGCAGCATAACCTATGGGTAGAGTGTGGGCTCTGGGGTCAGGCTGCTCGGCTCTGAATCCCAGCAACTCCATTACTACTATGACCTTGTGCAAGTTATTTAACATCTCTGGGCCCCTGGGATAAAAATCCTATCTAGATTACATAGTCTTGTTGGGAAGATTAAACAAGATAAGATACTTAGCACAGGACCTGGCCGAGGAAACACCAATAAATGTTTCCTATTTTCAGTCAAACACTGGACACTGTTGTGTAGCAGTAGCAGTAGTTTCCAGAACACAGTTTCTGATGAAAATCTTGGAATGTACACAGGAATTCCCTGATGCCAGCTGGTACATTATTTTAGACTTATCTTTAGGCTTACTATAAGTCCACAAGCACTCTGCAAATTTTTTTTGTATACATACCTGCCTGCCTGTTTGCCTGCCTCCCTTCCTCTGGATTCAGGCATCCATTATGCTGAGGGTCCTCAACTTCTGGTTCTCAGGCCAAAAGTTAGCATAAGGCTTAGTTTCCTCCACACTCCATTTCCCTTCCCTCATTTTCCTTTTCCCACCCCCAGCACATACTGATTTTTGGAAAATACAAGAGCATATAAAGAGCCGTGGGTACTA
The DNA here is from genome assembly GCF_057802395.1 of Ceratotherium simum simum. Taxonomy (NCBI): domain Eukaryota; kingdom Metazoa; phylum Chordata; class Mammalia; order Perissodactyla; family Rhinocerotidae; genus Ceratotherium; species Ceratotherium simum. The sequence continues at coordinate 60,045,235 of NC_141908.1, forward strand.
AGTGTTCCTTGCATTTCCTCACCAAACACACCACACACCTACCCACACACACCCAAAATTCACCTGCTCAGCATTTACTACCCTCATCATCAGCACACTACTTCTAAAACTTGGGCAGGAATACAGTCATATAAAAGGACTTAGAGAGGCCTTTGTTGAGGCCTTTGATGATATCTGTAGATTTGTCAATGTTTGAAATGTAATCTAATAACTTAGTCAAGTAATAGACTATGCAAGATAACAAGCAATAAGGTTCAGAATGAGTATTCTAGTACTAAGATCACACAACTGCAATGAGTTTCAGCTACATCCCTGGCCCTTTAAATAACCATGATCTACTTCCCCAAATTACAGAGGGCACAAAAATGCCCAGTCTAGGCAATAGTGTTCTCCTGCGTACCCAACTGATCTGTTGTTCCCTATATCCACTGCCATGGCTCTTTGATTCTTTAGCTTCATCATGCTTAGACTTCTGCAATTCACCTCAGTTCCTCTTGCTTTGGAGAATCCATCTGGATCAACCTCTCTGGGTTACTGACCTTGATCCAGCCCATCTGACTCTCAATTTACACGTCCCTTGGCTTCAATGCAAGTACCGTTGCCCACTCATAGGAAAATATTTCTGTGCCAGTTCCAGCCCCAAAGACTCCCACAAGTGGAAGGGGCGAGAGCAAGGGGGACACAAAAGTAGATTAGTTTTAAAAAATACTTGCCTTCAGGTGGTGCCACATGGTTGTGGCATAGGTAGGAACATCATTAGTATACAGGCTGGGACAGTTATCATTTTGAATATACTAATCCTATAGTAACAAACAGATGAAGTTTGCCAAATTTCAGTTTAAACAATCACAGTGACCATGAGGAATAATACAATGATTTTTATAGACAAAACTTCAACTTCACTATTGACCAATTAATTCACAATAATAAATAAGAGCTTTTTTTTACACTCACAAAATATGTTAAAGGGCTTTGCCACTTTGGCATCTCTGGACTTAGCTGCTTTATCTTTAAATCAGCAGCTCACATTGTATGACCATATCAGTCCTACATTGAGATTAATTATTTGAAAACTTTACCCTCTTGTAGAAATAAAGATTAAAACCTATGCCTGGAAGTAAAGGGAATAAACATTTTCAACTCTCCATGCATTAGAGCTGTGTTGTCCCATGGGATCACCACTAGCCGCATGTGGCTATTAAAATTAATTTAAATTAAATAAAATTAAAAATTCAGCTCCTCAGTCATGTGAGTCACATTTCAGGTGCTCAACAGTACTGGACGGTTCAGGTACACAGCATTCCATTGTCACAGAGAGTTGAACTGAACAGTCATGCTTTAGAGATTTACTCGACATTTGTTTTTCTGCGTGGACCAATTTACTTTAATAAAAAGCTAATATTTATACAATGTGAGCTTTATACAATATTTAGACTATAGGCTAATAGACCTGTCAAAGCATTTAAAAACTTCATCAACAGTACATGCAATACTCGGTAAGCCTGATTTTTCACATCAGTCTTTTTAAAATTCCTTCAAATTTGACAGCTTAGGAACATACTAACAAATTTTTTTAAAGAAACATTTTCTTCTTAATATGTAGACTGATGAATCAAAGCATCATGATTTACTAAGTAATTAGTCCTTCAATAATTCACGGGAGGAATGGGTCATTCCGGGGTTTAACCCCTGCCTCCATTATTTCTGACAACACGGTCTGCCGACAGATGTCTCACTCTGGATGTACACAACAGAAGACTGGGATCTGTTTCACGTACATCTGTCCCCAAACAGCTTAGGCAGATTAATACTTAGAATGTACCCTGCTCTGCTAAGTCCCACATAATCACTAACTCCTTTTGTTTTAAAATTGATTGTTTTTTTCTCATTTTCACATTTTTCCACATCACCTTTCACATTGCTAAGTTTCCAGCAAATAAATGTTTATATAAACTTAAAGCACAAGAAAATCATTTTAACTCTTTTATAAAAGAAACACTTTTAAGATCTTATTTTGAAGCCCAGCTTTGTCAGATTTTCTGGTTACTGCCCTAATTCAGCTGAGCTCAGAGTTGTGGTACGAATAACCCTTTGAAAAAACATAACATGAAGTTGTGTAACCTGAGGTAGCAAGTCCATGAGAAATACAGAATTGTAAACCATAATTAAGATTTGAAGCCCTCATTTTATTTTTTAAAACATTTGAAACATAATATTCTAATTCTAATCAAACATATTATAAAATCCTTGCTCAGAAATTTGGCTCGAGGATACAGGAAATGAAATAGAATGAAGAAAAGATAAACTAGTCCTTTTGTCCATCATGAAAAATCTGCTTACAACTAGCCTCAACCAACAATTTTCTATCAGAAGATGGTTTCTTCCTTTCCAAAGGCAGGACCTGTGCTGAGGTGACTGCCCACCTCTCAGCATTGTGCCCTTAAGCTGGGGAAGGGTAGGAAGGGGCTTGGCTCATATTTCTATGTGGTTCTTCTAATTAGAAATTCATTAGGGCTGCAGAGCTCCGCTGTAAAATACAACACTCCTCCCCACACACCAGACGGTTGACCCCATTGATCGTTCAAACTTTACTCCGACTTACTGAATTGATTAAAATGTCCTAATGCCTAAAGTGTAGAGAAACAAATATTTTCTATAAAACGCAACTTCACAGAGTTGATGATACTTAGCGATAATATAATATAAATCCTTCATTTTGTAGGTGAATAAACTGTAACTCACAGGAGTTAAATGACTTACCCCAAGTCAATTACACACCTTGTTAGTTGCAGAGACAAGAACCCAGGTCCTTTGGTGCCCACTCCTGAAACATTCCCTATACCGCAGATGGGAGCAGATGACAGACACCTGGAGCAGGAAGCCTGTAAAGACTCTGTAGTGCTTTTCATACTTCAAGGTGCTATCCATTAGTACACGATGATGTTCCCAGCGCGAGACAACCAAGAGAGAGATCTGTGGGCATTTGGCATTCCTGTCACAGAGATCTCTAAACTGATCGTTCTTAAATGTACTAAACTATGAGTTTAATATAGTCTAAGCATACCCGTTACTAACTCTCCCCATCAGCAGCTTTTCCTTTATGGGAAACAGATAAAAACACTGTACCCAGTCACACAGTAAACAGATCCTCTTTGGGGGAGGCACAAAAATGCTTGTGTCTTCTGCTTCAATCTAACATTTCAAATAGAACTCAGTAAGCACACATTCCTAGAAGTTTGTCCTTGATTGAGATTTAGAACAATACCAACAGGCAATCGGTGATGCTTTTGAAAATACTGAACTCTGAAAATATCTGATCCAGTAATAGCACAAGCTAAGGGCTAAATTACAAAATATGCAAAATGGTCTGTGGCATCTCCCTATGTCCCCTTTCTGAGCTCTTTTCTCGATTTTTGACACCTCACACACAGTCCCTGACAACCCACACTGTAGCACTACCCTCGACCTGCTCTGCCAGGGCAGGGTTCCATGACCCAGACTTATCTGACCTTTCTCAATTGGCCTCAAAGAACTCACCTGATCCCTCTCCCATTTCTTCAGGATTTTGCTCCTTCCTAGGTCACAGACAGCTAACTTGATAATCACTCTATATTAACATCAATAAACTCATGCATGATTCCACAAGTGAATTGGCCATAATTTGAGATTCCAATAGAAAGATCATTAGGCACCACTGCAGGCAGTAAAGAAGATATTTTATAAACAGATGATACTCCTTTGTGTACACAGTTTACATTATAGTGGTGGCATCCTGGTCAGTCTACGCACCAGCCAGTGCTTTCTACCTTGCAGCTGAGTAAGATGGAACCTTCTGGCCATGACACTCACAGTGGAGAAGTGGACCAACATTAGCTTAACAATATTTTTTAAAAAAGAGGTCTGATGCTTTAAAAAAAAAAAAAAAAAAGAGGACGGCATACTCTCTTGCAGGTGATGAGGAGTCACTATTAAGTAGGAGCGTAGTAATCAGATTACAATGCAATAGGCAAAATCAAAGTTCATGAGACCCATTAATAAATTCATTCATTCAACAAATATTGACTGTGTGTCAGCCACTCTTCAAGGTTCTGACAAGTAAATAAAAAAGATATTCTGATTATCTCCCCTTTTCCCCAAACAGATCCAATCTCCATCCTGTCCCCCATGCTCTGTGCCCAAGGGGATCATACTGTATGGCCTACATCGTGTGGTCCCCTTGCCTGTTGGCTTTGGACTGCAGTAAGGGCCAGAAAAGAGGGACCTTGGGTACTGAGTCCCCGCCTCCCTCCCTGGAGGATTGGCAGAGGAAACCAGCCAAGCTGAGGCAAAGGCCACATCTCCCGCCTAGTGACCCGCTCCCCTAGTCTCTCTGAATCCAGGCTTAGACAATGCTCCCTCTCCTCGCCTTTTTGGGCCTAAGAACCTGTCCCTCTATTACTAGTCCCAAGAGTACTTAATTATGGCTACCTCCTGCCAACACCTTCATGAATACTGCCTTTTAAAACTTTTATCAAGTTATCCTAACGTGAATGGGCCATTTGTTCACTATTAGGACCCTCAATAATATAATAGACAAATATCCTTGCCCTCTTGAAGGTGGGGGGGGGAGACAGTAAATATTACATAGTATATAAGAATATACATGCCGGGGCTGGCGTGGTGGTGCAGTGGTTAAGTGCGCGCACTCCGCTTCGGCGGCCCAGGGTTCGCAGGTTCAGATCCCAGGTGCGCACCCACACACCACTTGTCAAGCCATGCTGTGGCGGCGTCCCATATAAAGTAGAGGAAGATGGGCATGGATGTTAGCCCAGGGCCAATCTTCCTCAGCAACAAAGAGGAGGATGGGCATCAGATGTTAGCTCAGGGCTGATCTTCCTCACACCCAAAAAAGAATATACATGCCATTGAAGAATGTAAGGCAGTAAAGGGAGCCAGGAAGTGTGCAGGAGAAGGGAATTTCAAACTGGTGATCAGGAAAAGCCTTACCGAAAAAGTAACGTTTAAGCACAGACTCAAGGGAGGTGATGGAATGGGCCAATAAAAGATTATAACGGCCTGAGCTAGGCCTGAGCTAGGGTAGTGATCGGCAGAGAAAGAAGGTAGCAAACAGAGTGGGCAGGATTGGTGAGATTAGAAGTAGTGAGTGAGGGGCAGAGAGGCTGGGCTTACCTTCAGAATCCTGGCTCAGACGACATTCCAGACAGCCTCCTAAATGCCCCTTCACATATTAAGCCAGCATGTTTACTACTTGTATATGCAATCCTATGATCCATCCAACATAAGCTTCAGGGAATTCTAGCCCTCATTTTACTCATCATACCATAACTTATATCTAAAAACAAAAGTTAAATATTCTGACAACTGACCGATTAATTAGTGAGTTCCAAAACTGTGATAGGGAATAGAAAATCAGGAGATATTTTAAGGAACAAGAAAATTTGCTTTTCTTATAGACTTATTAAATTTGTGGGACTCCTAAATTCATGTGCCCAGGAAGTATTTGAGGTCAGGACTAAAGACAGAGATTTGAATGTTAAGCCTGAGAGTAGACGAGAACAACAGTGGACAACACTACCCAGAGAGCACATGACGAGTGACAACAGTTGGCCCAGACCAGACTCCCTGGGAACACTAAAATTTGGCAGGCAGACAGAACAAAGAGACTAATACACGAGGTGCTAGTGGTATCACAGAAATCGGGGGAGCAGAGTCAAGGTCAAAGGAAGGAGAAATCCAAAAAGGTAAGGGCTGAAATCTGTCCATTTCACTGGGCAATTAGAAGGCCACTAACCTTTCATCAAGCAGTTTCAACAGAGAGAACAAAGCCAGGTCTCAGATGGCTGAGGACTAATTGAGAGGTGAATTAATGGAGTCAGTGAGAGTAAACTAATTTTTCTAAGAGCATATGAAAGAAAGTGAGAGAAGAGGCAGGGTAGCAGCTAGAGAGGGAAGCTTACAGGATCAAGGCAGGGGGCGGTTAGGATGGGAGAGTTCTGAACACACCACTATGCTTAAGAGAAAGAATTGGCAGAGAGCAAGGGCTGAAAACCTAAGAAAGAGGGTGTAACAGATGAGAGAAATTCCTAGATGACGATGAGGGGATGGGATGGGCTGGTCTTGAAAAGAGATAACATCTCTGGTGTGGCCACGGGTAGAGGAAAATGACATGGAATGAAGGTGAAAGTCACTACAATGGAAGAGGTCCAGCAATTCTGAAGCTTTAATACTGATTGTGATATGACTATCACCAATGGCAGGACTTGGGAAAGAGAGGGACACTGTGAGCTAGATGACATAGCTTTAAATAAATATAAGGGGAAAAAAAGGTTCATACTTTCTACTAAATAAAACCCGAGTTCTTTACCTTTGTCTTCAGGTCTCTCTCCATCTGGCCTCTATTTTTCTGTAAATTATTCTCTTCCTGCTACACTTTGACAATGACCTGCCGTTTTCTGCTTTCATTTCACTCCCCTAACCTAGAATTTTTCTCCCATTCCCATTACACCTGTAGTGGGTTGAAGAGTGACCACCCCCTGCCCCCCCCAAAAAATATTCGGGTCCACCTGGAACCTCAGAATGTGATCGTATTTGGAAATAGGGTCTTTGCAGAGGCAATTAAGGATCTCAAGATGAGATCATCCTAGACCTAAGATAGATCTTAAATCTAATGACTTTGTCCCTATAAAAGGAGAGGACACACAGAAGGGCAGGCCATGTGAAGACAGAGGCAGATTGGAGTTACACTGCCACAAGCCAAGCAATGCCAGAAGCCACCAGAAGCTGAAAGAGGTGGGGCAGGATTCTCTCCTAGAGCCCTCAGAGGCAGCATGGCCCTACTGACACCTTGATTTCTGAATTCTGGCCTCTAAAACTGTGAGAGAATAAATTTCTGTTGTTTTAAGCTGTCAAGTTCATGGTGATTTATTACCATAGCCCTAGAAAATTAACACAATATCTTAACCTCTTACTCTTGACTATTTAACTTGAGTTCTTTTTGGAAGTGAAGATATAAACAAGACGACTGATCCTCCATGAAGAAATTCCTGTCAAAAATAGATGTCTCCTTCCTCTGAACACACAGAAATCCTTAAAGGCAGGGCCCATATCTTACCGATCTGTATATCACTGCACAAAGCAGATATTAGTTGCTTAATGTTTGACGAATGACTGTTTGGTGACATACAGTCTTATAGTTTGGAGTTATATGTCTTTCAAAAACGTAAAATCTCCTTGGATGACAGATCAGGTCACCATTTTCATAGCATCTAGTAAAGTGTCCCAGCATGAAGTTAGCATCAAAATATTTAAGGTAATTTGTTAAGGGGATAACTACTAATCAGATGAATATCTCGAGTGACTAGATCTAATATACTAAACTGAAAACATTTCTTCCATCAAAAAAAGACCAAAAAAAAAAAAAAAGTACTGGTGCTTTTGTGCCTCCCATCCTGACTTACAGGCTTTCCTCACAGTCCCCACTTCTACGGGAAAGGGTAACACAACCATTATCCCAAGTCACCCTTGAACCCAATAAAGAGATTCACAATCACTATGGTCTAACTCATTTGCCCTGGCAACAAGACCATCAATCAGTCACATTTTGGCAGTGATAGCCCTCATAAAATACATTAGTGCCTTTCCTCAGTACTCAAGATGGAAAATTAGGAAAAGATCACATGATATTTTATTTCACTAGTGAGAACAATTAAGGCTAGGGGAAAATATTTGCAAAAGATGCACCTGATACAGGATTATTATCCAAAATATACAAAGAACTCTTAAAAGCCCTAGAAAACTAATACAATTAATAACAATTAATAACAAACAACCTGATTAAAAAATGGGCTAAAGATCTTAATAGACACCTCACAAACAAAATATACAGAGGGCAAATATACATACAAAACAATGCTCCACATCATATGTCATCAGGGGAATGCAAATTAAAATGAGATACCACTACACACCTATCAAAATGGCCAGAATCTGGGATGCTGACACCACCAAATGCTGAGAGGAATGTGGAGCAATAGGAACTCATTCACTGCTGGTGGGAATGCAAAACCATACAGCCACCTTAGGAGACAGTTGGAGCATTTCTTTATAAAACTAAACCTACTTTTCCCATACAATCCTTCAATCATGGTCCTTGGTATTTACCCAAAGGAGCTGAAAACTATTTACACACAAAAACCTACACATGGGTGTTATAGCAGCTTTATTCACAATTGCCAAAAGTTGGAAGCAAACAAGATGTCCTTGAGTAGATGAACGGATCAATAAACTGTGTTCCATCCAGACAATGGAATATTACTCAACACGAAAAAGAAATGAGCCATCAAGCATGAAAAGACATGGAGGAACCATAAATATGTATTACTAAGCAAAACAAGCTAATCTGAAAAGGCTACATACTGTATTATTCCAACCATATGACATTCTGGAAAAGGCAAAACTATGGAAACAGTAAAAAGATTAGTGGTTGCCAGGGGTTAGAGGGGCGAGAGGACGAACAGGCAGAGCACAGAAGATTTTTAGTCATAATGAAACTACTCTGTCTGATACTATAATAGTGGATACATATTGTGATGGTTAATTTTGTGTGTCAACTTGACTGGGCTAAGGGATGCCCAGATAGCTGGGAAAACACTATTCTGGGTGTATTAGCGTTTGAACCAGTAGACTGAGTCAAGAAGATCTGCCCTCACCAATGTGGGCGGGCATGATTTAACCTGTTAAAGGCCTGAATAGAACAAAAAGGCAGAGGAAGCGCGGATTCTCCCTCTCTCTGAGCTAGGACATCCATCTTCTCCTGCGTTCAGACATTAGAGCTCCTGGTTTTCAAGCTAGGACTTACTTCAGTGCACACCCCCAGCCCTGGTCACCAGTTCTCAGGCCTCTGGTAGTTACTCCATCAGCTTGCCTGGTTCTCAGGCCTTCAAACTTAGTCTGAATTATACCACTGGCTTTCCTGGTTCTCCAGCTTGCAGATAGCATACAGTGGCATAGCTCAGCCTTCGCCATCCCATAATAAATCTCCAATTCCTACAATAAATCTCCTCGAGTATGTCTATTATAGTCTATTGGTTCTGTTTCTCTGGAGAACCCTAATACACATTATAAATTTGCCAAAACCTATAGCATATACAACACCAAGAGTGAACCCTAATGTAAACTATGACCTCTAAGTGATAATGATGTGTCAGTGGAGGTTCATCAGTTGTAACAAAGGTACCACTCTGGTGGAGTACATTGGTAATGGGGGAGGCTGTGCATATGTGGGGCAGGGAGTACATGGGAAATCTCTGTACCTTCTACTAAATTTTGCTGTGAACCTAAAACTGCTCTAAAAAATAAAGTCCACCTAAAAAATGAAAAACACTTAGGCACTATGAGGTTTAAAAACTGAGTGACCTTGCAAACATCTCCTATGTATGATCTAATAATGCCCAGTGACCCCACCCCACCCTCACCCTTTCCTGGAACAGCCAGTCAGTGGCCAACTAGCAATGGACATCGGTATCCCCACTACATCCTCCCCCACCATGTCCTTCTAAGTGTGGTGACCTTGACGTAGTTTTTCCTCCATTTTCTGGACCAATTTCTTTTGTCTTTCATTATTCGCTTCTAAGCTAATTCCATATTAGGCAGTATTTCTCACATTTAATCATATGGTCTCTTAATACCTTGTTTTCTTTTCTCACTCTGATTAGTTTACTAAGTAAAACATCTCTTAGTTTCTTCTATAAATAGAAGTGCTTACTGAGGTGCTAAGCTTGTGTACCTCCAATTTTAGGAGCCCAAAGTGGTTTGCATACCAGGTGTTAGTTACAAAGAAAAATTGGTGTACCTAGATTTAAAAAAAACAACAACATAGGGTTTTAGGGCTAATTTATAAAGAATCAACACTTGCAACCTTTGGAGTTATAACTGTCGAGATGTCCTTTTTGAATTCTACCACCAGGAATGCTAATTAAGCCTACTCAATATAAAACAGCATTTCTTTTTCACATCATTATTTGTTTTTGTGTACCAGCCTTGCAACACTGATTTGTATGACTTCACTTTGCACAATGTCTCATTTTAATTCTATAGTATTTCAGCTTCATTGTAGGTTAAATCAGTTCTGGTAGGCTAATCTAAGCTGTAATTGTAAACTTCTATATCCTCAACATTCAAACTGTTTAAAAACTAAACAGAATAATTCTATGTCCATTTCCCTAGCTTTTAACTCAAAGGTTCAAGAATATAGTCCACCTTGGTTTCCAAAACACCTGAAAACATTTTAACTAAAGTCAAAGGTAGTTGAGTGAGCACGGCGTCTGCAGCAGAATCCACACTCATAACCAGCTCTGGGTTCTCGACTAGTCGGTTTCGTTTTGTTAGACTTTTCTAAGAGAAACTTCACAACAGTGACTTTTTCTGTTCTTTAATATAAATGACACATTGTGTCTTGTTTTCCAAAAGGGGAAGGCAATTTTTTAATTTCATAAGTTTGTTTTTAGCCAGAAGAGACTGTGTACCACATCCAAGGCTTTTCCCTACATCATCTCTAGACTAAGACTTGAAATAGTTCTACTGTAAAGTGCAGCATTATAACACTTTCTAAGTACCTAAAGTTGAACGTCAATAAAAGGCAAATGCAAGTAAACAGCATGATGATGATTCTAAACTCAACATGAAAAATCAAAAATTCCTAGACTGAGCCTGAAGAAAGCTTGATTCTAGGCAATGACAAGGAATGTGAGGGATAGAAAAGTCCAGAGAGACTCCAAAGCATCGGGGTTAAACTTTCAGAAGTCAGCAAAATGAGAGCTGGACTTAGAACCCACGTGTAGGTATATTCTGTAAAATGCTTACACTTGCAGTGTACCATCAGAGGTTGACGGATTAAAACTTCATCAACGTGGAGGGGAGGAGTAAGTGAGCTTCCCGCGTTTGGAAAACATCGCCCCTCTGGGGCTCAATTCTTTCTTCTGCGTCGCGGAGCAGAGGCTGAGTGTGACGTTGGTCCGGGGAATGCCCCGGAGGCGGGCAGCCAGGCGGGCGGGGGCAGGTAGCGGGAGGCCCCTGGGGGAGGCTCGGGTTCTCCCTAGTTGGGGAGGAGGAGGCGGTGGCTTCGGGACGCGGTAGCCTGCTGGGGCAGAGGAGGAGCTTGCGGAGGGCGGGGAGGAAGCGCCGGGATGGAGGGTGTGGGGCGGGGGAGAAGAAGGAGGCGCAGGCGCCAGGACCTTCCCACTGGGACCACTCACCCGCCGGGCGCTCGGGCTGGATGGGCCGCCACATTAGGGCCCGCTCGCTCAGCACCACGTCGCAGCTGTCCCTCCCGATCTCGAAGATGCCCCGGAGCAGAATCTGCTCGGCCGCCGCCTCGGGCTGCAGCTGGGACGCCCACGACACGGAGGGCACAGCAGCCGCCCCCGGGGGCGCCTCTTCCTCCGGGCCGCCCTCCAGGGCGCTCACCCGGCCACCGCGCCTCCCCCGGGGCATGGCGGAGCCGCAGGCTGGGCCCGAGCCAGGGGTCTGGGGAGGCCTTGGGAAGAGGAGGTGGAGGCGGTGGCAGCCAGGACTCTAGCTGCGTCCGGCGCTGCCACAGCAACGGCGCGCGGGGCAGAGACCCAGGAGGGAGGCGGGGCGGGCAGGCGGGGCCGCCCTGACCTGGGCCTGCGCCGGGCCCGCCAGCCTCCGCTCTCTGAGACTCACTACAAAACAGACCCGGTCCAGGAAGAGGAATAAGTGGCTCCCTCCGCCAGGTCCCTACGGTTCCAGGGGATTTAGCGCCTTGCGTCCCCAGCAGTTGTATAAACCCCCGCTTCTCAAACTTTGACTTGCATACGCACTCCTGAGTCATCTTGTTAAAACTCAGATTCTTACTGGTCTGGGATGAGGCCCAAAATACTGTAGTTTTAAGAAGCTCCCAGGTGATTCTGACGCCAATGCCGCTGGTCTGTGGAACACACTTGCAGTAGCAAGCCGCTGTTTTTCCACCTCCTTTCCAGTGGGCTCTCGTGGAGAGCAAGGGTGGTGTTTTATAACCCTGCTCGGATACCATCCATAGTTAACTGAGCTTTGTGCAGCTGGTATAGAGAGCTCCGTTCCCAAAAGCTCTGAGAGGAAGCCAAAATAAGTCCCTAGTTTACATGGATTCCCGTCTGGCAAATTTAGTGTTAAAGGGAGGTGCCTCCGTGTTGTATTGAGGGTCCTACTTGCTCCCAAAATATCTCCTCTGCAGTCTGGTCCTTGCCTGGATCTGGCACTCCCTGGAGAGAGATTACAAGCTGTCGGGCTTGTTCTCCTGGAGGCTGCTGCTGTAATATAGTGTTACCTGGAAATGGAGAGAGCCCTAGGCCGTTCATCCTTCACTTTCTTCTGATAGCTAAGAGTCGTGAAATGAGCTGATTGTTAATTTGGAAAGCACAGAGTCTGGAGGCCAGTGGTTCTCAATCGTGGCTGCACATTAGAGTTACCTGGGGAGTTTTAAAAATTCAGATGCCCAGGCTACAGGGCAGCGATTCTCAGCCTAGGCTGAACGTTGGAATCACCTGGGAAGCTTTGAAAAAACTCCTGAAGTCTGGGTCCCATCCCCAGGGATTCCAATTTAATTGTCTGTGAGTGTAGCCTGGGGATCTGGATTTTTTTAAAACTTCCCAGGCAACCCTACTGTACAGCCACAATTGAGAACCACTGGCCTCCAGACTCCGTGCTTTCCAAATTATTAGGCAGCTGACAACTTGTGATGGTGAGATGGTCAGGGGGATGCGAGTTCTCAGGAAGAGGATCCGAGTGGGAGGTAAATTGGCAGGTTTCTTACAAGATCAGAATAATTGTATTGAGAAAAAGTTAGGGGTGAGAGGGTTCAAGAGGAAATCAAACTCGTAGAGTGAATTTAGTACCAGTGTGCTAGTGTCTAACCAGCAACTTCAGATAGGCAGCCACTTCTCATTCTGTCCTCCTCCCTGGTCACACTGCAAAGTCAGACAGAAGAGCTAATGGTAGCAGGCGTGTCTCAAGGTTCTCTGCTCTAACTTGGATTTCAAAAAGCCAGGCAGGGAAACTGTAGGCCTAGCCAATCCCTTTCAGACAGAAAGCACCTGTGTGCTAGTTAAGCTAGGACTCTTACTGTTTAATGCTCTGAAAACAAATACCCAAGCTTCCAGGCAAAACAGGGGAGAGCCTCAGTTTGATCTGATTGCAGCGAGCTGTTTCTTGGAGCAGAAGTGCAGCTGCTGCTAAGCCCCATGCAGGCTTCAGGTGGCCTGGCTCAGCAGTCATTAGTGGGAAGGCTGGTGCCCTCCGCGGAATGAGTGCAGTTCTGGAGTCAGCATCTTGTATTCACAGCTGTCAGGCAATCAACACAATTAGAGCTCATTGGCATTTTAAAAGCTCACTGAGAGCCAGGGCAAATAGGCCAAGGCAGTGGCTATTTCTTAGGACCTTTGCAGGGGGCAAGTTGCCATTTTTCAAGCTTCAGTCAGGCTAGACAGTCAAAAATATTGGCTTTGCGTTTCTTGAGGATAAAAGTACTGGCTGTGCTCCATTCTTTCCCTTTGATGACTTGGCATCTTCAGGGCTCTAAAGGTTGCGGTGCCCTGGGGCTCCATCCTCAGGATCTATCTACACAGGCGTGGTGCCATGGCTGCACATACTATTCAGGGCTCCTCAAGTGATGTCGCCAGCCCCGAGCACTCCCCTGAACTTCAGGCACTATGTCTGTCCAGCCGTCTACCTGACATCTCTGGTTGGCTGTCCAATAAAAAACTGAAACATAGCATATCTAACACCAGGCTCATGGGGGCCTGGCCCGTGGCCTAGTGGTTGAGTTTGGTGCGCTCCACTTTGGCAGCCCAGGTTCAGTTCCTGGGCACAGACCTATACCACTTGCCGGCGGCCGTGCTGTGGCAGCAACCCACATACAAAATAAAGGAAGATTGGCACAGGTGTTAGCTCAGGGTGAAACTTCCTCAGCAAAAAACAAAACAAAAAAAACCCCAAAAAAACATGATTTCTCATCACAAACCTGTTCTTCCCAGAATGTTCCAAATCTCAGCACATAGTGTCATCAAAATCCTTGACGTCATCCTTGTCTCCTCTCTTTGTCTTATGTCTCACATCCAGTCTATCGGCAAATCCTGTTAATTCCATCTGCAAAATAGACTCCTTTCGGCCTGCTCTCGTCCCAGTTTGTGCCCCTGCACCTGTCACTTAGACAACTTCCGTAGTCTCCCAACCATCTCTTTGCTTTCCCCCTCCCCTGGACTGCCTCCTCCAGCCCAGAGGCTATTTCCCACCTAGCAGTCACATTGCTCCTTTTATTTATTTTTTTTTTTTTTTATTTTTTTTTTTTGTGTTTTATTTTTTGTTTATTGCAGTAACATTGGTTTATAACATTGTAAAAATTTCAGGTGTACATCATTGTACTTCTATTTCTGCATGGACTACATCATGTTCACCACCAAAATACTAATTACAACCCATCACCACACACATGTACCGAATTATCCCTTTCACCCTCCTCCCTCCCCCCTTCCCCTCTGGTAACCACCAATCCAATCTCTGTCCCTATGTGTTTGTTTATTGTTGTTATTATCTACTACTTAATGAAGGAAATCATACGGTATTTGACCTTGTCCCTCTGACTTATTTCACTTTGCATTATACCCTCAATGTCCATCCATGTTGTCACAAATGGCTGGATTTCGTCGTTTCTTATGGCTGAGTAGTATTCCATTGTGTATATATACCACAGCTTCTTTATCCATTCGTCCCTTGATGGGCACTTAGGTTGCTTCCAAGTCTTGGCTATCGTGAATAAGGCTGCAATGAACACAGGGGTGCATGTACCTTTGCAAATTGGTGTTTTCAAGTTCTTTGGATAAATACCCAACAGTGGAATAGCTGGATCATATGGTAGTTCTATCGTTGATTTTTTGAGGAATCTCCATACTGTTTTCCATAGTGGCTGCACCAGTTTGCACTCCCACCAGCAGTGTATGAGAGTTCCCTTCTCTCCACAACCTCTCCAACACATGTTGTTTCCTGTCTTGTTAATTATAGCCATTCTGACAGGCGTGAGGTGATATCTCATTGTAGTTTTGATTTGCATTTCCCTGATAGTTAGTGATTTTGAACATCTTTTCATGTGTCTGTTGGCCATCTGTATATCTTCTTTGGAGAAATGTCTGTTCAGGTCTTTTGCCCATTTTTTAATTGGGTTGGTAGTTTTTTTGTTGTTGAGATGCATGAGTTCTTTATATATTTTGGAGATTAAGCCCTTATCAGATGTATGGTTTGCAAATATCTTCTCCCAATTGTTAGGTTGTCTTTTCGTTTTGTTGATGGTTTCCTTTGCTGTGCAGAAGCTTTTTAGTTTGATGTAGTCCCATTTGTTTATTTTTTCTATTGTTTCTCTTGCCTGGTCAGATGTGGTGTTTGAAAAGATGTTGCTAAGACTGATTCAATGCAATCCCTATCAAAGTTCCAACAACATTTTTCACAGAAATAGAACAAAGAATCCTAAAATTTATATGGAACAACAAAAGACCCCGAATAGCTAAAGGAATCCTGAGAAAAAAGAACAAAGCTGGAGGTATCACACTCCCTGATTTCAAAATATACTACAAAGCTATAGTAACCAAAACAGCATGGTACTGGCACAAAAACAGACACACAGATCAATGGAATAGAATCGAAAGCCCAGAAATAAACCCACACATCTATGGACAGCTAATCTTCGACAAAGGAGCCAAGAACATACAATGGGGAAAAGAAAGTCTCTTCAACAAATGGTGTTGGGAAAACTGGATAGCCACATGCAAAAAAATGAAAGTAGACCCTTACCTTACACCATACACAAAAATTAACTCCAAATGGATTAAAGACTTGAATGTAAGACCTGAAACTGTGAAACTTCTAGAAGAAAACATAGGCAGTACGCTCTTCCACATTGCTCCTTTTAAAAGTGACAAGATCTTATCACTTCCTGCTCACAGCCTTCCTATGATCTCCCATCACTCTTGGAATAAAATCAAAATGCTTACTAAGGCTACAGGGCCCTGCATAATCTGGCCCCTGGCTACCTCTCCAAGGTCCCCTTTCTCGCTCACACAAGCCTTCTTACTAGGCCTCAAACACAGTGAGACTAGTCCCCTCTCAGAGCATTTGCCTTGATGTTCCCTCCGGCTGGAATGCTTTTCCAGCTGGCCAAACAGATGGCTCCCTCCTTCACTTCATTCACTTTTCTGCTTAAAGATCATCTCCTCTAAGAGGGCATCCTCCATAATTCACCATCCTGTAACTCTGTGTATTAGTTTCCTATTGCTGCTGTAACCAATTACCACAAACTTAGTGATTTAGAGCAACACAAATGTATTATCTTACACTCCTGGAGGACAGAAGTCCAAACTCAGTTTCCCTGGCCTACAATCAAGGCATCAACAGGCCTGCATTCTCCTGGAAGCTCTAGGGGAGCATTCATTTCCTTGCCTCTTCCAGCTTCTAGAGATTGCCTGTATTTCTTAGCTCATGGTCCCTTCTTCCATCTTTAAAGCCAGCAGCATAGCATTTTCTCTCTGCCTCCATCCTCACATCTTGTGTCTCTGACTCTGACCGTCCCTCCCTCTTATAAGGACCCATGTGATTACATTGGGCCTGCCCAGATAATCCTTAACTACATCTGCAAATTCCCTTTTGCTATGTAAGGTAACATATTCACAGGTTCTGGGGATTAGGACATAAACATCTTCAGGCCACCATTAATCTCTCCACCATACCCTGCTTTATTTTTCTTTATACCCCTTATTATTACCTCTTATTATACATTTATTTATTTGTTTATTGTCTAGGTTCCCCATTGAATGAGTTAATACACTTAGTAACAGTGATGGAATATAAGAAACACTTAATAAATGTTAAGAGTGATTATTGTTAGAATAAAAGTTTCTTGACGGCAGGGAATTTATTTTGTTCTCCATTGAATTCTCAGTGTCTCGCACAGTGCGTAGCACATAGTAAGTGCTCCAGAAATGTCTGAAAGAATAAATGAACTCCTTTAACATTTATCTGTAACAATGATACCAAGTCACCCCAATAGTTTTTCCCCCTAGTTCCTGAGGATCAATTGCCCCATAGGTGATTCATATATATAATACACTAATGCATGAAAATTGCTCTCTGAAAATTTTCAGGAAGCTTCCTGAACGTTGCTTTCCCTGCTTGGCTGAAGCTTAGGTATTTGTTTTCAGAACATTAAACAACAAGAGTTCTAGCTTAACAGTCACATGGTTGCTTTATGTTTGGAAGGCATTTGGCTAGGTCTAGAAACACAGTCTCCATCCCTGGGTATTTTTTTGGTGAGGAAGATTGTCCCTGAGCTAACATCTGTGCCAATCTTCCTCTATTTTGTATGTGGGACACCACCACAGCATGGCTTAATGAGTGGTGTGTAGGTCCTCACCCAGGATCCAAACCCGCAAACCCAGGGCCGCCAACGTGGAGCATTTGAACTTAACCACTACACCACTGGGCCGGCCCCCATCCCTGGTTTTTGAGAAATCCATATCTGAGCAGAAGACCTGGAAAAACTCTCTGCTATTGTTAATATTGTTTTCAGGAGGCCATTAAGTATCTGGGCAAATCCCAGGGATATAGGCCTGATGGGACAGCCTCCTGAAGTCAGGGCCACCTTCTCAACACCAAAAATGGAGCTGGTGAAATCACAGCTAATAGAGACATTCAGATCTACTGCATCAAGGGCAGGGGGCAAGGAATTCTAATGCCTGAGCTTTGGCCAGTGGGTAATCCTATGTCACTCTCTTTGATCTCCTGAAGTCTCTACTGGCTTCAAAGTTTGGAGTTTGTGTGACAAATGATTGAGTGCCTATGTTATCATATTACCATCAACATAGTCCTTTTTCAAACTACAGTTTACTTCACAGAATATTTTTTGTTAAGGACTGCTCAGTGCAAGTGGAATAACTCCACCATGACCTCTGAGACCCCGTGTGATCCGACTCCTGCCCCTCTGCTCAAACCCCATCTCCTATCATTTTTCTTCCATTCGTGCTATTCTTACGTCCAACCTCACTGGCTTTCTGTCTGTTCCTCAAATAAACCAACTTCATTCCTCGTTCAGGGCCTCTCCTGTTGGTTACTCTGCCTGGAACAATTTTCACCACGGCATAGCTTTGCATGGCGCCCAAATCATCTTTTTTTTCTTTTTGTAAGGAAGATTGGCCCTAAGCTAACATCCGTGCTAATCCTCCTCTTTTTGCTGAGGAAGATCAGCTCTGAGCTAACATCTATTCCAATCCTCCTCCTTTTTTTCCCCTAAAGCCCCAGTAGATAGTTGTATGTCATAGTTGCACATCCTTCTAGTTGCTGTATGTGGGACGCGGCCTCAGCATGGCCGGAGAAGCAGTGCATCGGTGCGCGCTGGGATGCAAACCCCGACCACCAATATCAGAACGCGCACACCTAACCGCTAAGCCATGGGGCCGGCCCCATATCATCTTAATGTGACCTTCTCAGAGGGTCTTCTCTGGCCAATCAAACGTTGACCCTTATTCAATGTTTTTTCCTTCACTACATTCGTACTTTCTAAAAGTATGTAGTTGATTTATTCGTTTACTTATTTCTTCTGTCTCCCCTCTCTGATCAGATGGGTACCTCAATGACAGCAGTGACCTAGTCTGCTTGTTTGTGGCTCTATCTCTTGTGCCTAAAACAGTGCTTTTAGCATAACAGATATTCTGTAAATGTATTGAAAGCATGGATGAATAAGTTAACTTTTTAAACTGAGTTCCTATATTAATTTCTGATATTATTAAACATGTTACATATCATCAGTGAGAAAAAAAGAAAGATTCATGACAGCCATCCGTATTTAATTTCTTCACGTCAACATATATTTTGGGTGAAGTGAGCTTTAGTTGCATCCCTCTCTTAGTCATTTCTGATGCTAAATGGGCACGTTGTCAATGTCAAGGGGACTGTTTCCCTCTCACGCTGAGCGGAGATTTTGTCAGAATGTTCCTGCTACTCTGGTTCCTGCTCCTAAAAGGTAGAGGGCCATATGTCCCTACAACAATTACAGAGAAAATAGAAATAATTCTTGAATCCTACCAAGTCAGAGTATCACATTTTCTTCATGTGCCAGTTTTTTGCACTCGGGTTGAAATTCTGTTTAAAATGAATTGCTCAGCTGTGTTCTAGGGCACATCTCACCCGAGGATGTGATGCCATGACCATGTGACCTCTAGCCTCTCAATAAACAGCTCTCTGATTCATTGTTCTCAGCAGCTCTTTGCTCCAGCCTCTGGGCTCTGGTTTTGCCCTCCATACCTTCTTTTCAGCAAGAAATGGCCCGTGATGGCAGCTGAGTAGTTTTTCCGCCTTTATTCTAACAATAAAAAGTTGGAGGTCCAGAATTTCTTTTAATTTTGACCTGTTTTTGTCTCTTTTAGTCTAAATGGATATAAGTCCTTTAGAAACTTTGTGAGCTTTCTTTATGTAGTTCACCTATAATACATATATCATGTATGTGATATATATGATATGTGATATATGTGTGTGTGTATACGCACACACTCATACACACATATACATTTAGAAGTCCTTTTGTCTGAGTAGACTGTGTCTATCAGTCACACATTTGATTGGGACTTGACCTAAGGGCGTGTTTAACAACAAGCAGCCTACATGTCATCTTTGCTTTGAGACCATTTCTTGCTTTAGAATATTTCTTTAGCCGGAGTATCTGTCCTGGTCCCCTCTAAATTATGCTTGTAAAACCCTATTTTATGTGGCTAAAAGAAGCCAATCAGCTCTTACAATATTCTGCCGAAAATCTCCTTAGCCAGATTCACATGTTCATTAGGTACTTTTTCTATCTTTCAATTAGTGCAGAATTGTTGGGGCCCATCTTTGCCCACCCACCAGATGGATTCACTATCTGCTCTCCTGCACCCCATGGTGCATCACTTCAACTTCTCCCTTATCAGCACCTTCAGCTCTCGTATCTAAATGTCACAAACACATGCAACTCTCTCCTGGTCCCACTCTGAAATGTAGGCTATTGAGATATTTCTACTGAAGCCTATGGGTTGAGGCTACCACAAACTACTACAATATCATGTTCTCAGACTTTGCTTATATTGGTTAGTCTTGATGGAGCTTCCTCGTCTTATCTCCACAGAGGCAATTTTAAATCTTCAGTTTTCTCCTTCAATCCCCTCTCACTTAGAGGGTCATCATGCCTCCATCTTCACATAAAAGAACCTAGTAAGAATAAACTCCCACTACTCTCTTACCCTAACTTCTAGAATTCTCTTTCTCTATCCTGACTCAGATCTCTGGAAAGAAGTATCCCTCTGCCCAAAGAAATTTTTTGCCTATGTTCTAAATCTCCTACTCTGCATTCTGACCATCACCTTCCTCTATCAAACATACCCACATCTTATTCAATTTCACCTTCACTATATCCAGAGTTTTCTCCATCTTAATGTATAAAAATGACCAAGCAATAACAAAATCACAGTTTCTCTTGTATCAGGTAATTCTCTAGTGTGGCAGAAAACCCAACTCAAACTGGCTTAAAAAAATAAAACCCCATTGAGGAATAGAAATCACATGATCAACTCAATGATGCATAGAAAGCATTGGACAAGATCCACCATCAATTTTTGATTAAAAAAACGCTCAATAAAATGGGTATAGAAGGGAAGTACCTCAACATAATAAAGACCATATATGACAAACCCATGTTATACTTAACTCTGAAAAACTGAAATCCATCCCTCTGAGAACAGGAACAAGACAAGGGTTCCCACTGTCACCACTTTTATTCAACATAGTACTGGAGATTTTGGCCAGAGCAATTAGGCAGGAAAAAGAAATAAAAGGGATCCAAATTGGAAAGGAAGAAGTGAAACTCTCACTGTTTGCAGACGATGTGATTCTATATACAGAAAACCCTAAAGAATCCACCAGAAAATTATTAGAAATAATCAACAACTACAGCAAAGTTGCAGGGTACAAAATCAACTTACAAAAATCTCTTGCATTTCTATATGATAACAACAAACTAGCAGAAAAAGTCAAGAATACAATCCCATTTACAATCACAACAAAAAGAATAAAATATCTAGGAATAAATAAAATAATTGAAAAAAATAAAAAATAAAACCTCGTTTGACACGTAGGGATAGCTAACAGAGAGAATAATCCAGTGGCTGCAATGATACAGTGCAAGAACCAGTTCCTCTCCCTTTCTTCACCCTGTCTTCCCTAGTGTAAGCCGCATCCTCTGCTCTATGTAGATCCCACTACCCCTCTTTAACTCTCTCCTCCAAGAAGCCAAATGGCTGCCACAACCCAGACCTCTAATCCACATACCACCTTTGTCAGAAGAGGAGCATATGTCTGTGTTGATATTTTCCCAGTAAACAAGGGACATTTCTCTTTTCCAGAAGTCACAGTAAACTGTTCTTGCATATCATTTTGTCTTAATAAGTTAACATTTTTATCAGTCAGCAGAGGTAGGGTTACGATGCGGTTTTTAAAAATAAACTCAGTAGCATAAAACAATAAAGGTTTACTTCTTACCACATGAGTAAGAGTAGGCAGGAAACTAAAAAGAGAGCAAGCGTAAGAGACAATAACCATCCAAAAATAAAAAGAAAAGAAACAGATTAAAAACAAGATAGCATCCTAGATCTACAGAAACTAAAACTTCTGAACTGCTGTATGTCAATTTTATCCCAATAAAATTGGGGGAAAAAAACAACTAACTAGTATTTTGAGCAATCAAAGTCAAATAATGAGGTGTATAGTCCTATGTCACTAAGGTTGGGGTCTTAGCCCCTGAGTTTTACCCTTCAAGAGAATACTGGGTTAAGGCCCTATAGAACCTGGAATGGACAGAGCTTTTAGAATTCATGGCACTCAAATTCGTTTGGACCACAATCATTAAAAAAAAATACTTATGTAATTTTGTACATTGTAAAATAATGTGTTAAATGAATATTAGTGAAACTAGGGAAAATGCTGTATTTGTTTTTTCAGAGGTCTATTTATTAGTATACATGCCCTACAAATGGGATAAATATGGCATTTTTCACATGAAGAATAAATAATATTTTATATTTCATGCTTTTTATAAATTCTAGGATAAGGCTTTTAAACAAAATTACCCTTAGTTTATTGGGTGGGGCCATTCACACTTCACTAAATCTAGATGTCTGTTTAAGTTAATTCACACGAATAAAAACCAATAAAATTTTGCATAATTCAGATGCATATTAAATAGCTATTATCTATCAACTTGTTCCAATATCAAACCTGGTACTAACTAAAATATCCTGGTAGTTATATATTATGTCACTAAAACTTCATGGTGATGTTTTCGGAAAAATTTAAATGAACTCTCCTATATTTATGTATACTTAACATATCAATTAATTATAGGCTTTAGCACATGTGTTAGTTTCCAAGGACTGCCATAAAAAGTTACCACAAACTGGTAGCTTAAAATAACAGAAATGTACAGTTTACAGTTCTGGAGACCAGAAGTTTGAAATCAAAGTGTCTACAGAGTTGGTTCCTTCTTGGGGACTTAGAGGGAAAACCTGTTCCATGCCTCTTTCCTAGCTTCTGGTGGTTGCTGGCAATTCTTGCAGTCCCTTGGCTTATACACATCCAATCTCTGCCTACATCTTCATTCTCCCTGTGTGCTCTGTCTGTACGTCCTGTCCTCCCGTTATAAGGACATCAGTCCCCTTCTTATAAAGACCACTCGAATCCAGTATGACTTCATCTTAATTTACATCTTACATTTTAAGATGTATTATTTGGACACTATTTCCAAATAAGATCACACTCTGAGGTTCTGGCTGGACATGAATTTTCAGGAGTGGGGGGAGGGTGCTATTCAACCCAGTACAGCATATATATACATATTATTCTCCTTGACAATATATTTTAAATAAGATAAATGCATTGTTAATTAATTAGGCAAAAATGAAACCTTGGGAAGCAAAATATCTCTTTACTTAACATTTTTTTTTTTTTTTTTTTTTTAAAGATTTTATTTTTTTTATTTTTTGCCCCCAAAGCCCCAGTAGATAGTTGTATGTCACAGCTGCACATCCTTCTAGTTGCTGTATGTGGGACTCGGCCTCAGGCTGGACAGAGAAGTGGTGCCTCGATGCGCACCCGGGATCCGAACCCGGGCCGCCAGCATCGCAGCGCGTGCACTTAACCACCAAGCCACAGGGCCGGCCCCTACTTAACATTTTTAATATGCTGGTCAGGGTCGAGGAAACATTAAAATAGAGTATCTGTATCCCAAAATTTCATGTTGAGATTTAAAAATATATAAATGAGTAGACTTGCCTCTATTAACTAAGAAATTCTTTTAGTAAAGAAATATTTTAATAAATATCCCTACTTAGAGCCTAGTTATAATTTATATGCATTTGTTACTATTATTTATTTATTGATTTTTGTGTATGTAATCATTGGCTGGAATAAAAATCATTCAGTTATCTGTTAACAATGACAAATGATGTTGTCCCAAGTCTCCTTTTCAGAAAACTATATTATCCTCTCTATTCTTGGATGTGAACATTCCTTGGTCACGTACCTGCAACCTTCTACAGATTATAAATTTATAATTCCCTGCTGGAAGTAGACAAGCACTACAATTGTTAGTGACACCAGTGGTAAGGAATTAACAGTTCTCTTAAGCAGTGTAATACCCCTTCACTGACGTCACCGAAAGTGAGGATGATCTCCTGACTGACATCAGTGAGAGAGAACACTGAAGAAATATTATTGATGTGCTAAGTTTATACAATGAACATGTTAAGGTAGAAATTATAGGTTAGGTAATTCAGCAGCATTTCTCTCAACCAATAACACATACTGTGTATAAATATGATTATTATAAAGAACGTTAGTTATTCTTCAGTGTTCAGTGACTTTATACTAAATCACCTTCCAAGAATACTGACCCTTCCAATGCTTCTGTACCCTAAGCAGCTCTCCTAATAAATCATGTTTAGTGCTAAAGTGAGTATCTGATGTTGCTGAAAATAATAACTCTATTTTCCTCTTTAACTGTGTTGTATTGAAAAAGAAGATCATATTCCCCCATGAACTTACCACTTTTCTATTCTAATTGATACTTTGGAGGAAGATGAATTTAACTAACAACTATTGTGACTATAAACTACTCTTACATTGGGAATTTCTATTTCTGTGCTATCATCTACCTATCGATAGCCTATTTTTACTTTTTAATTTGTCGAATGCTACTCAAATTCTCAGACTCATTTCTGGAGTACATAATTGTTATGGGTTAGATTCTGATCTGCTGTAACCAAAACGCTTCAATAATAAGGAAGTTTGGGACAGTTATCCGTTAACACTAACAATAGAACAAGAACAATTGCTGAAAGAATGGTGAATAGAAAGGAAAAAGTAGCATGCATTCAAGTTCTTAATGAATGTAAAAAAATGGCAGGGTCTGAAAAGAGCCTATAATATTTTAGTCTCTCTTTTATTCCAATTCCAGATCGTATTTAACCAATTGATATCAATAAAAAGAAAAGATGACTGATAACTCATGGTTACTGATCCTCCAAAGGAGTGGAGGGAAGTGTTTGGTGCCATGCTGTGTCATAAGAAATTAGTGTCAATTCTTCCTTTTTTTTAAAGAATTAATGCTTATAACTTTTACTGGGCTAAGAATCGTTTGTGGTCCTCTCCACTCTCAACTGACTTGATTTGTAGCATAGTGGCTAATGTAACAGGCTTTGGCATCAGATTAGTGTGATTTGATTCCCTTGGAATGTTAATATTTATTGAGGATCTCCTAGGTCTTCTAAGCACCAGAGAAACAGTAAGAAACAAGAGGCAAGGTTTGTGTTTTAACGAAGCCCACATTCTACTGTGGGAGATAGATAATTTAAAATAAGGTAAACAAATAAACAAGCAAGATATCAAATAAATGCTCTGAAAAAGGTGAGGGGCAATATAGTAGTGATTTTGGTGGAGTTGAAGGTGGTTGCTATTTTCCAAGGGGATCAGGAAAGCCTTCTTAGAGGAAGTGATACTGGAACTAGAACCTGAATGAAGAAAGGAAACCAGTAATGCAAGTATCTAGGTATCCCAGCTTCCTGCTGTTTCTCCATCTGTAAAATAAGGCACAGGGCTGCTTTGATGATGCAATGTATGCATGAACAAAAAGCACTTAGCACTGACCCAGTAAGCTTGTGAGGCCATCTTTTTTGGCTATCTGTCCTTAAGACATCAAAACCCAAAGCAAGGTTAGCTTTTAGGCTTGTTAACAGCAAAGTAAGTTACCAAATTACCTCATATGTGTGAGATTAAACTTCTTCTCTTATCTCTAGATGTAATTTCACAAGTAGATCCATCCCTTTGGATTGCTCCGTACCTGGGAATCTATAAAGATGGTTATTGTCACTATCCATAGATGGCCAAATCCACACTTAACACATCTGAAGATTTAGTCCAGCATTAACATAATGCTCTTCATTTTAAGATACTTTAAAATTAGCAATTTAAACAGAAGTCCCCAGAGGCTGTAGCCTTGTCTTGTTGATGCCACTGGTTTGGTTACACAGCTAATTCCATCAGTCATTGAACCAAGTGTTAGTGTGTGTGAAGAGAGTCCATGAGTCAATTGCCAGCACGGAATTCTTCCTGACATGGGAAGGCAGATGATCTCAACTTTTGAGTGCATACAGTGCAGATTTCTAGTTGAATGGTTCTTGACAATAGTGTCCTCTGAAACATAATGCCTGGCCAGGAGCCAACGATTAGGCCACCATACAAATCACTGTGCATCTGACGCCAGAATGCCTCAGTGCAATGGTAACAACAAGAGTTCTCAGTCCTGGTGTTCCACAAGATGTTGCATTGGCTCTTTTATTCTTTATCAGACTTTGGAATTAAAGATTTTATTTAAGATAGTTTTCAGGAAATAAGTGGTGGTGGAGGGAGAGGAAAAGAGAAGAAGAGAGGAGATTTTAGTGTAATTTAAGAACAGCTTTACTATTTTACAGTTCCCATTAGGACAAAATCAGCCTGTTTTCAAATCTAGTTTTATTAATTGTTTAATAGATATTTTCACTTTAAATCTCTTGTTTAATTATAGAACTAAAACAGCTTGGTTCAAACTGTTAGCTAATGATCCATATATCATTTTAGTAATTGCTAGCTTCTTTCAGAAATGCATTAATTTTGTAAGAATGATAGACTTTCAAATGTGAAAACATAGGGAGTTTTTTAAGATTAATAAATTAGAACACTTGTAGTTTGTTTCAAATATTATTTTACTGTAACATATTATAAACCTAAAATTCGTAGAACGTTCTTAAGATTTTATAATCCTTCATTTTCATTTGCAATTAATTGTCTTTTTTAGGAGTAAAAGTAGATAGATCATACTGTATAAATGCAATTGATGATATAAATGAATTCTAAGTTATGCAGTGTTCTATTCAAAAGGAATTATGTACCAGTTAAAATATTTAGCCAAATTTTATCTCCAATTATGAAATTGTCTGCTGATTCTAAATACCAGCATTTTCTGGAAATGACTCTTCAGAGCATTTTCACATTAAATAAGTAGATCTAAGCATCTTATTTGATGGGAATAGTAATTGCTCAAGATGAAGGAACCAATAGAACCCTAAATATTACTCATAACAAGCAATATACAACAACAGTAGAGAAATACTTTTCCCAAGGAAGTCAAAGTTGTCAGTATTTCTTCTTTTCGGTTGGTTTTCACTTAGTAAAACATTTTCTTTTCTTGTGAGCTAAATATAGGCATTAGCCAATTATGAAAACTGCAAGAGTCTCTTTTAAATATGGGTAGTAATTCAAAAAGAAGAGAAAGAAATAATTGAAAAGATTTCTTGTAGTTTGAAAATGCCTTCCAAATATTCATTAAACATTTAAGTGAGTAAATTTGTAGAATATGTTTCTGACATTGGCACTGGTTCTGTGGTATTTCTCTGATCAGATGGAAGTGCTGTGTGTTATGCAGAGTGCATTCGGTTCATTCATGCATAAACAATATCATTTTCATAAATTAAAACCTCCCCTGCAGAAGGAACATCTGTGCCTGCCTTTGAATAAAAGATGGTGGCATGTGAGTTACTCCTTGACTGACTGAAAGAATCCTTATGTTTTAGAATGAAGTTATATAGACAAAATGGAAAAAAAAAAAATCAGACCTAACTTGCAGTCTTCACTTCTACCTTACAAAAAAATATCCACCGTATAGATTTCCCCGCTTGCTGTTTTAAAAGCTGGAATTCTTCAAGTGCTCTTGTTATTTCTTCTGTTCACTGCAGCAACAGTTTTTAGTTTGCATGAAGATGTCTAATTTTAATTACAGGTGAAATTGAGCTGCTGAAGAGATCACATCAGGTCTGAATGTGCACTTCATGGTCTCCTAGGCTGGCAGGCTGACCGTGTTCAGATATGGTATCTGTATCATCTCTCTTAAAGTAAGAACAGGGAGAGGAATCCTTGATATAGGAAGCAACAGCTTGATTCCAACATGACAACTCTGATTCACTTGGAATGAGATTATTGCATTTCAGATAAAGTTGGGACTAACTTAAAATTATTTCTGTCATGTGATGAAGGCTGATGGAAAACATGTTAAAATGATATATTTTCAATTGCACTCAAACATTTTTTTAGTGTTGAAATACTCCTTACTGTTACTGTCACAGCTTGACATAGCCCCATTGGCAATGTTATTAGTATGGCTAATTGTTCCCATCCATTAGATTACTCACATTTTTCTGGAGCAGCTTGCTAAATGAGGTCAGCTTTCTGGAACCCCTAAATCACCAATGAGAAGGAGATTAAAGGAACAAGCTTGGGAAGGGAAGTAGTCATCCAATGTGGCATCCGAATCAGAGGAGGAACAATGGAGTTACTAATGACAGTAATCAGAGCACCACGGTAGTGCCAGGGCACAAGTGCCAGAATGCTGTTCCCTAGGAATCGTGCCTGTCAGTCAATACATCCAGAGGAAGACAAATGCCAAACTTTTTTTTAGTGGACTTAACAATGGACAGAATCATCTGTAAGTTTTTTCCAGTGAGTTCTGTTTATGAAACAACGGAATATTGCTCCAAAGGAAGAGGGGAAACAATTATACTTTCCTAAAATATTTTATAGTACAAATAGTATATTCTTGAGTACAAATAATTCATTACCTTTTTTTCCAGAAATAATTGAAATCATCACAAGACGTTTATAGAACAATTATAAAATGTTACTTCTTGGATTCTTTAAATTAATTAAATCATTTCCCCCTGGCATTTACTAAAGGTATATAACTTTCTCTTTGGGATAGTACTGGTTTGCAGTAGAAAACATTTCAGTTCGGGAAAATATCCAGATAACAAAGCACCAAGGAAATGGTAAAGTTTTCTTATATGTTTTTAAATGTGTAGACAAACTAAGCTAGGGTACTTGTTTGTGTCTGCTTGTTAATAATTAACTAAATCTTCCTTTAAAAAAAATAGAAGAAAACATAATATAATCATTTCAAAGGATGGAAACCAAAAAGCTAAAGTTGAAGACACTTAAAACAAAGAAAAACAAAACACAACTGTTTGTCTCTCCACCTCCACCCCCCACCCCTAGCCTCCTATTCCAAGTAATGAAATATCAGTTAGGTCCTTTCATTATCTACAAAGAGCTGGTGACTCCCTAAGCAATATAAACAGACTAAAGAGTATGCGTTATAACGTAAACTTTTCTCTTTTATTTTATTTTACAAATAGCGTTTAGTATTTTTGGTTTGAACTCAGCAAATAAAGTAACTATTCCACTTAGGAATTATTTATACTTTAAAAAACTACTTTAAGAAGAAATGCAACAATTTTTCAGATTTTCAATACTATTTTATTGCAACTGGATGAGTGTTTTCTAAATTGTGCATTACACCAAAATATACAGGATTACAAACAAGATAACAGTACAGATCGATCCAGTGGTACCAGTATCACATCTCAAACAGCACTTATTCTGGACTGCATTTTACATGCAATAGCTATTGTTCTAATTATGAATTAAATGGTTTGAATTTATTTAAGCTACTGTACTAATTGACTACAATAGGTATAAATCCCAACATTAACAACCTGATTATATTTAGGCTCAGATTCATTACATGAATATATGACAAACCACCATTTGTGTGACTACGTATAAAATCATGCATTTATATTTTCTGGAAACATCAATAGCTTCAGATTCTCTGTGAAATCATGGAATGCAAAGGAGTAAAAGACTAAAAAGAAACAGTGCAAATTGTATGTGATAGTCAAGCAGCTTTTGATTTAAAGAAGGGTATGTTGGCATTTGTTTATAGTATGTATATACAAGCTTGTGCAAGTAATGTATTGAATTGATATGTTTTGAAAGGGAATACAACTCTTGTTTTTTTTCACCCTCTTGAGAGTTATGGATCTGGTTTTCATTTTAAGGAGAGGGAAAGACTTTAAAGTGAAGTGAATTGCTCAAATTGTGCAATTTTTCTTTTTACAATTAGAGAGGAAAGAAGTGCTAAGGCAACACAACAACTTTCTAAGCACTTTTCTGCTGGTTTAAATTAGTTAAATTATTTTGTATAAATTAGATATAATTCTACTTTTCTGATATGTATAAAAATTGATGAAGCTGCATGGTTTTAAAATAGGAAATCCACATTATAAAAAGTCATTAAAAATTCTGTACAAAATCACAACAAAATAATTCAGCATGGGAAAGGTAACAAGTAGTAAAATGCTGGTTGAAAAATATATATTTATATATATTTTAATTGGCCCATTACTAGTTTAAAAATTGCATAGATCCTAATTATTGCTTGTGATTTTGTTATCCCGATCAGATAATTAATATGATCTGAATACAGCTACACCAAATTTGTGGTGCATTTTTTTTTTACTTCACTGTATTATTTTTTTAAAATAGAAGAGCTATAGAAAATAATACATAAGGTGAACAGGAACTTTGATCCCCTGTTTCTTCCAAAGGCAGTAACGACAATAAATACATATATCACTTGAAGCTTGGAGTATTTGCACTTTGCAGCAGTAGTACCCAAAGGGCTGCCTTTTGTAAACACCACAGTCACTGTAAGCACAGTGGGCTCGTTTCCCAGGGATGGTGAAACTGATGTGCCTCTAATCGTGAAAGATGGCATTGAGCTGGGCACTCATGACTCGCTCATGATGTGAATGGCTATCAAAGGACATAATATTGTCTATAGGGATCTCACAACGAGGGGCAGCGGCGCCCGAGAAGATTGATCCGTGGCTTTGGGCCCCTGCCAGGGTCGCTGCAGGATAGTGCATGGTAAAGGCATAATTTTTCTCAAACTCGGCGGACGGTTCGTGTTTGAAAGAGAAGTTGCCATTGATGCTGAGCGGCGGGCTGAGGGGTCCATCAAAGGAAGGGCTGGTGCAATCAGTCAGGGGGCTTTCAAAGAAGGGCTCTAGCGCAGCGCTGTAGGCGTGCGGCGGCGGCTTGACGTGGAAGACGTGGGAGCTGTCCATGGTACCGTAGGGCGGGCTGGGCAGACCCGGAGACTGGTAGGAATAGGGGTGCACCGGGAAGGAAGAGCTGGCTGTAGGCAGATGCGGGGGCATGTCCTGGTTCTGCTCAGGCAAAAAAGTCCGGGGATTGAGCTGCAGACAGCCTGCAACCAGGTTGGTGGTGGGCTGGGATAAGCCCTTGCAGAGCGTCTGCACGAAGGAGACCAGATCAGGGCTTTTGCCGGAACGCAGGATCTCCGATAGAGCCCAGATGTAGTTCTTGGCCAAGCGTAGGGTCTCTATTTTGGACAGCTTCTGCGTCTTGGAGTAGCAGGGCACCACTTTGCGCAGGTTGTCCAGTGCCGCATTCAGCCCGTGCATGCGGTTCCGCTCCCGGGCGTTGGCCTTCATGCGCCTCAGCTTAAAACGCTCCAGGCGAGCCTTGGTCATCTTCTTCTTTTTGGGGCCACGTCTCTTGGGCTTTTGATCATCGTCCTCCTCTTCCTCTTCTTCCTCCTCTTCCAGGTCCTCGTCTTCGTCCTCCTCCTCTCCCCCGTTCCTCAGTGAGTCCTCTTCCGCGTTCATGGCTTCGAGGTCGTCCTCTTTCTTGTCTGCCTCGTGCTCCTCGTCCTGAGAACTGAGACATTCGTCTGTCCAGCTTGGAGGACCCTGGGGCTGAGGCTCGCCCATCAGCCCGCTCTCGCTGTACGATTTGGTCATATTTCGGTTTCCTACATTCAATAGAGGAGAGAGGAAAACAGAAAGAAAAGAAGAAAAGTGCTACATTCAAAAACTACATGTCGTTTCCCACTCCCTAACCCTGTAGAAATGGATGTGAGGAGAAATACCGGCTCATTACAAAATGGATGCCCCTAAGGAAAAGTTAAATACAGTGTTTTATAATCTCCTGTGTGTGCCCCCCTGATACGTAGGAGACAGGACAGGGCTGGAGGTGGGGGAGACAGTGAATATGTGTATATGTATACTTAGTGTGTATGTTTTCTAGTGATTAAGTGTGTTTACGGTGATTACCCGGCAGGATAATATGTGCGAAAGAAAGCGTACATTTCTGCGACTTCATGTTTACCTGCAGGAGTTCAAAGTCACTCACAACTCCACAAAAGTGATGAGTCTGAAAATCGCAATTCTGTTCCCATCTCTGGCCTGGCGTCTTGGTACTTAGCGATTCAAGTTGAAGAGCCGTTACGTAATTTACTAACGCTACCAGTGATGTTTAAGAAGATTATACTAGCCGGAGATTGAAGAGCAAACGCATGGCAGAGGAAAAGTAGTTTCCACCAAATTATTTCAGCATCAACGAAACATTTGGTAACACAAGTGGGCACGGGTCTTCCATCCCACCCTTGCCTTTCTTTTCTCACCTCCGGCCCCTCGCCCTCTGCTGAATTTCCACCCTGTATAAAAGCGCTCGCTACACGGCTAGGGCTGGGGGTGCGGCGCAGAGCCCTCTTCCACGCGCTGGGGATCAGGTGCGGAAGGCTCCTCTCTAATAAACAGCCCATTGAAAGGGCCGCCCGTTCTTTATTGGGGCTTTTCAAAGTTCGCCTCAAACCTCCCTTTAAAAGATGAGTAATTATAATGGTCAGCGATTGGCAATGGCGAAGTTGCCGCTTCTAATAAGGAAAATAAAAAGCCTTTAGTGAGACGACTGAATTTCTGGCTTCTGCCAGCCAGTGGCTTCTGGGGACTTGGCCGCCTCTGGAGCAGTAACAGGTAGCAAGAGTAGGGTCGTCTCCCTTTCTCCACATTTTTTCCCCCTCTCAACTAAACTATCTCTCAATCCGATTTATTTTCCGGGGTGTGTCTACTCAAGGTATCGCTATCCCTTTCATTCACTGAAAAAATATCTTTGCCCTTCCAATGTGCATAAAATACATGCACACAAAGTAAATCTTGGTAACAAGATTTTTTTTCCCCCTGACTGAAGAAGTGAGAAAGTGAAGTAGTTGTTTGCTTTCAGGACTCTCAAATCACCACTAGCAAATAATCCTAGAGTTGCTGTGCATTATAAAAAATCCAAATATGCTCCTAATACTCCAAAAAACAAAAGAATTAAAACAATTTTTTTTAATTAGAA
This sequence comes from Ceratotherium simum simum, assembly GCF_057802395.1. Classification (NCBI taxonomy): domain Eukaryota; kingdom Metazoa; phylum Chordata; class Mammalia; order Perissodactyla; family Rhinocerotidae; genus Ceratotherium; species Ceratotherium simum. The sequence continues at coordinate 60,077,923 of NC_141908.1, forward strand.
AGCCTGCAGTGGGTGTTTGAGTGATGCAAGTCAAAATGTGTGCGTACTTGCCTGCAATTATAAGGAGGAATGTCTCACATACACACGCTCACAAACGCTCACATACAGAATATGTAGGTACATCGAGTCTAATTTCAATTACTGCTTTTATCCCTGAGCAAAAACGAAAGGATTGTAATTACCTGTAGTTGTTAGTAGGTCCTGAGCAGTGATGGTCTCATAACCCTGGGGCCTCCGGACGCCGTACCTTCTGCGTGGGGAGAATTCCTCGTGTCCCAGCCGCGCGGGCGCTCAGGTTATATAGACGAGTTGGTGATGCTGAGTGCGGGCGGGGCCGGGAGCTGAGCCGCTAGCAGGTCCCCGTGCCCTGCGCCTGCGCACGCGTCCAGGCTGTGCGCTGCCCCCCGCATTGCCCCCACCCCCATCCCCCAGCTAGTTCAGCCTTGCTCCTCTCCCACCCTCTTCCGACTCCAGCTCCCCTCTCCTCCACCCCTACCCCCGCCCTTTCTCCTTCCTCCCCGGCATGCGCCATATGGTCCTCCTGGTCTAGCCAGGAGCCGGGAACCACGTGACCTGTCCATTTGTATGCCGCAGAGCGCTCCATTCCGGCCCCTTTGTGGCCAGAAGAAAGTGGCCCATCTGTCGCCAGTTAGAGACTCCGCGGACCTGTTTTTACCCGCAGGAGAGATTAACCCTTTCAGGCGGCATAAGGGAGAGGGGGCGAGAGGGCAGGGGGAGGAGGGAAGAGATTTGAGGGAAGGGAGCGGGAAAGCTAACGTTGACTGAGATTAGATCAGAGTGAGTGGCCCGCGTTGGGGCGGGAAGTAGGGCAGAGATGAAGGAGGCAGTAGCGGGGAGACAGAGGCGCGCAGTGAAGCCTTCTGACTCCTCTCGATTCCTAGCCCAGACACTGGCCTCCTGGGCTCGTGCCCAGGACTCCCTGCCCTCTCCGACGTGCCCATCTCTTGGCTTCTCCCGGTTGGCAGACGCTTTGCTCATTGGCGCCAAAGGGTGGCTTCTCCTAATTTCCAACAGCCCCTTAAGCAAACATATACGCCATATAAAAACGGCTTCATCTGTAAACGCAGCTTCGAGACTAGTCCTCCAGCCTCCTTGACTGGATCGCCCACTTCCAGCCCCTCCAGAATAGAAAGTTTGTACCTGTCACTCTACCCGCCCCCCCCCATACAGGCAGCCTGGCGTGCCCTGACCGTCAGGTACCCCTGTCCCTGGAGACCTTCACTACGTCGGTTCCCCTTCCCCCTAGAGGACTTTGTCCTCAAAGCGACTAGTCCCTGCGCTCAGGCCTTGGCTCCATTGGCCTCGGAGCTCTCTTGCGTGAGAGCTGGGGGACTCTCCGAGGCTTGCATTCTGTCTTTTAACCAAGGCCGTTAGATTGTTGCAAAGGATGCCCTCATCCAGAAGCCCCTGGTTCCCTGCCTCAGGCTGCCTTGCCCTTTTAGTCCCCACTCTCAGGCTTGTAAATAGGTACCTGGTTCAGACAAGCCTTTTCAAGGGGAGGATGCAAGGAGACTGTACTAAATGGATCTCTTAGCTCCTCTTTCGAGAAAAGCCATTAGCATAACTCTGGGAAGGGCTGACGGGGCCACCACTCCTCCAGACCTCAAAGATTCTGACTTGCTCGACCTCCACCTGCGGGTCAAGCAAAAACTACAGAGCTTCCCGACTAATTCCGAAGGAGCCATACTTGTGTTTAAATGGCCGTTCTTTATTCACTCATTCCCACCAAGGCATGTTCCAGAATGACACATTAAAAAAAAAAGTTAGCCTGATCCCTTCCTTGTTCACTCTGTCTCCGCCAGCTTCGCCTCTAATCCTCCGTTAACTAACCCCTTATCCCTTTCCAGACCCATAGCCTTTTGCAAGGAATACTTCTAACTTGAATTGCTTATTTAAAGGCAATTTCTCTAAAAGCCCCTTGAGTTTGCAAACAGTGTCAGGGCTGAGCGGCTGGAGAACCGGAGCGGGCGATGCAGTGGCGAGGGAGAGAGGGTCCTAACGAGATCGCTGGTGTCTAGAAGGCGTCGGACGAAGTCTTCCCCGTCCAGCGCAAATCTGAAAGGAGAAGAAAGGGGTATATGACTCGACCCATTGCCCAAAGCCTGACGTGAATCGTGCTGAGTTTCCAGAGCAGAACTGCACGGAGTTTTTGCTTTTTGTGGTCACTCGTCGGTGTACAGAGAGCGTAGAGGAGGATAAAAGAATTCACCCAGGGGCTTGTTCTCAGTTTTTACCCCTGTACAATCTGTATCTTCAGTGATGGGTTAAAACTCGAGGGCCATCGAAGTAATAGTCTGCAGAGGCCGGTCCATAACTCGAAGGTCTGAGCACACTTGCGGCAATGCTGCCGCTCTCCCAGCAGCCGGCCCACCGTGCAGCCGGGATGTGGAACTGTCCCTGGCTCATTTCTCAGTCTTAGGGGAGATGTTGGGGACGGAGTGGAAGAGGGCTCCAGCTACCTGAAGGCCCGGGGGTGGCCTAGCTCCTCCACCCCCCCCCCACCCGAGAAGCGGAAACGTCCCCAGTTTGCCACATCCTGTGGAATACAGGAGATTCTTCTTGAGCCAGACGTTCCTGGGGAGGGAAGGAACCCTGGGTGTTTCTCCAGCCGAGACTCAAATGCGCCAAGTGCGGGAATTATTAGACCCGTTCTCTCCCTGTCCTTCTGATAAATTCACCCCTAATCCCACTGCCCATCATTCGCCCAGGCCTGGAGATTTGTACAAAGAAAAGGCCATTCCGGGATGTTCCAGAGACCTGGCGAGGTTCGGTCACGCCGTGGCTCATTGAGCCTCCCCGCCCGCAGCTCTCGGGTACTGGCGCGCGCGGGGACTGTCTACCCCGCAGCGCCGGCATCCCGACGCGCAGAGAGTGCCCGCGGGACTCTGGGAGGCCGCAGCCGCGTAGTCAGGCCCGGAAAGGAGGCGTCCAGATGAGGCCTAGACTGAGGCGCTTTTTGTTGGAAGAGGGACTGGGCGAGAAAGTGAGGCCAGAGGACGCCGGCGACCAGAACGCTGGGAGAGAATGGACTGTAGGCGCAGCAGGGCTCAGTACAGAGGACTGTCGCCGCGGCCCCGCCCCGCCTCCTTATTTTCTTCTTCTTCTTTGGACTTTGTTTCGACGGTTGCACACTTTTCCCCTCCCGATTCCCTAAATTCTCTCGCTCTCTGCGCCCGCTGCCCGTTAGCGGTACTCCTCCAGCTCCGGGCCCCACTGGGCGCTGCAGGCTGCTGAGCGGCACGCGAACCGCACGCGCGGGCAACAAAAGCCTCTTTCATGACTCACTGCCCTCGAGCAATGCCCCAAATCTGTCGCCCCCCGGGTCCCCGCTCGGAGCGCGCGGCGCGGGCCGGGCGGTCCCGGCCGTTACAGCGGCAGCCGGAGCGCCGGCGGGAAGGGGGACGGGAGGAGGCGTGTGGTCGGGGGTGAGGGGAGTGTCGCCTGGGCGTGGAGGATGGGGGGAAGGAGGCGTGTGGCACAGTGTGTGTGCGTAGGGGTGGAGGGATGGAGGCGTGTGGCCGGGACCTAGGGGGTGGAAAGCGTGTAGCTGGCGGGGGCAGCGGTGTCGACGCTTTCACAGGGCCAAGATAAAGAGCAGGGGCCAGGCAGGCGTCCCTGGCGGTGACCTGTTTCTCGGGGAAACAGATGCTCGCTCTTGCAAAGGGAGGCTTGCGCTCAATGAAAGAATCGAGTGTGGCCGGGGCGGCCCCACCGACCTCGAGCGGCGCCCGCGTCCTGTCCCTGCCCCTCCCGGAAGGGGGGTGTTCTGGTCTGGGCATGTTCCAGAAGCGGGAAGTGGTGGAGAACTAAGGGGCGGGAGAGATCGTAGGGCGCTGGGGCCACAAGATCCTAGAGGGGAGAGCTGTAGATCCCTCATAGGCCCCGCAGCTCAGAGACCCTTGGGAGACCGGAGGGGGTTGTTGCCAGTTCCGTCCGATCGCGAACTGGGCGCCGGGTTTGTGCCTCCGCCTCCAGGGAGGCCACTGGGCGCCTGGGTCCTGCCAGAGGCTGGAGCTGCCCGGGCTCGACAGGCAGGCGGCGGGGGAGAGCTGGGAGCAAGAGAGAAGCTATTAAAATGCCTCGCCGTCGCCCTGAGCGCAAAACCCGTCCTCCCCAAATCTCTTGGGCTTGCGGCATAATCTTAATTAAGATAATTGATTCATATTGCACCTGCGAGAACAGAAAAAAAATTGATTCCAACCCCCAACCCCACAAATCGCTTAGAGCTATTGGATAGAGCACAACGTGGCTGTGATTTGGGGAGTGATTTAGCGCCGGGCTTCCCCAGCCTGGCCTGCCTGGGCTCTTTTATTTATTATTTACGTCCTCTGGTCCCTCCGGGGCCTGGGTGGCTCGCCTCATTGCGCCTACAGGCCTCAGAGGGACTTAGTCTCTGATTACTAGTCAGAAGTGAGGTATTTTCCTTAAACTATCCAAAACACGTATCAACAACGTAAAATCAACACAGCTCAGAGCATCATGGCAGGCGCGGGTCACTAATACGGCTATCCAAGGCCCTGTGCATTAGATGGGCTGTGTGTGAGTGTGCTTAAGTGTAAAAGTGTGTGTGAATCTGAGTGTGAGTGTGTGAGATTGTGTGAATGGGAGTGTGTATGTGAATGTATGAGCATGTGTGATTGTTGGTATGTATGTGAATGTGTATGTGATTTGTGTCAGTGAGTGTGGGTGTGAGTTGTGAGTGTGCATAAATGAGTGTGTCTTCGTGGGCACTCCTGCTCTCAGATGAGGAGCGAAAACGGAGGGCGCGAGCCTGTTTCGCGAGCATTGAGGAACAGCTTGCTGTCTGAAGGGGACCGCAGGGCCAGGTAACTGACAAGCGCCCGGTGTTTGCCAACCTTTGCCTTATCAGAAAGCAACAAGCAAACAAAAATCCCCAGTAGCTGGGCGTAGCTGCGGGTGTGGAGAGCAGAGACACCGACGGCGCCCGAGTATCCCCCGAACAATGGCTGCTGCAGGGTTCGGGGAGGAGATCCGGCAAGTTCCTAGGGCACGAGAAGCCAGGAGCCAGGTTTAGAGCCACCGGCAGCTTGTAGGAGAAATGGCTTCCTCAAGGTATCAGCACCGTGGACAACTCCCACTTCACTGGCCCTGAAATTCGCGGTGTTAAAGATTCAGCCAAACCACTCCCCTTCCAGCAGCTTTCGCTTCTTCCTGTTCACTTTCTTTCGCAAAACCACTGACCACCACATCTGAACTTTTAATCAGAGAGCCCTGTAAATCTGCATTTAATTAGCCACCTTCTTTTCAGAATGGGTTTCCTGGAAAACTAGATATCCAGCTTTAGGGGAGGGGGAAGGGCTTAAACTATAATTTGAGCTAGCGAGTCTGAAACAAAGAAATGATATATTGAATAACTTTCAGAAAGACTGGCATGGTTCTAATATTTGCACTTATTTGCCACACAGCTTCAAAACAAAAACGAACTCTTATTTGCTGTCCACAGAAATAATAAAATATCTAAAATTGTTTTTGATGTTGCTTGTTTTATGGAGCATACATTTTATTGATTATACATCTTTTTCCATCACCATAATCCTATCAACTCTCTAGCTATTTCATATTATAAACATTTCTATTAAATTAATGGGAAATAAACCAACTAAAGTTAAATGGCATTCTTTGCTCAGATTTGGTGAGCCACACAATTATCTAAATCAAAGTAGATTTAGAATATCACATCTTAATATACATGGCATCCAAAATATACTGGAAAAAGTCCAGTAGTGATGTGACTCTGAGAAGAGCAAGCACCTTTGTTAACTTAAACATATTAGCAACATACACTATACACCCCCGCCCCCACAGTTATTGATGTAATTTTCAAATGTCATTATTATTAGCAATCAGAATCCTTATAAAATATTATTCAGACTTTGCCGAAGTGGAAAATATAATTATTTTTGATTCAAGAATTCACTCTTAGAGTCTATCTTCTTTAAATAAAATGTTTTCTTTCCTCTTTAACAAATACATTTTCACGTATATTAAATATTGATAATTTGACCTTTTATGTCTTTAACTAATCAAAGGGGGAAAATTCCAAATGTGGATCTCAGAGTTTGGCCCTGGTGGGTCTTTCCACTTGAGTAGGCACTGAGATTAAAGGAGTTGAACTTCCTCTTTTCACTGCTCTCTCCTTGCACTAATTGCTTATGCAAAAAATGCAGATTTGTATTAATTAGTAACTCCACTGATTAGTTCTGTGGTATTTTCACATAATAAATCATGCTGCAGACATGAATTTTGGCACACCACCCAGTCATGGCTCAGGCTGCAATACGGATTTCATATTAAAATAAAATATCTGACTAAATCTACGTTTCTGATGCAGGTACTGTGAGTAGCCACCTGCTGGGTGCACCTGCCATGGGAAATTACTTTCACTCAGTGAAAAGCCACTTTGGGGGCCCAAACAGAACAATCTGATTATGAGGTTAGGCTCTAATAATAAACAAACAAATAAATAGTTAAATACACACATACATACCTAAATAACACAATCGTGCCTAAGCTCTAGGCATTTCACAGACAGTGATGTTATAACAGAAGATCTACTGGTAATAGGACTAGATTTTAAAAACAACTTCCCAGGTGATGGATAAATACCTCAGTCTATTTTCCTCCGGTGAAATCTTTGCTCCTTCATGAGCTAGTCTGATAGTCTGAGACTCTTTCTCCATTCATACTCATTGACTTATCCTCTCACTAGGCAGGCAAGCTAGTTCTGGAAGAAAGAGAGGGACCAGAAAAGCATCGGGGGAGGAGTATGAATGCCAAGAGCCATCTCGAAGGGAATTGGCCACCCCTGTGATCCTAGCATATGGTGAGAAGCTGTGAGGTCAGGCACCCACAGTTGCCTGATGTGAGACAAACTCTCCTCTCCCCATTGGTAACTATATGAGCCTTTACACAACTCCTTTTCTTTTCCTTGAATACTATTTAATTGGATGAGACAGATTACAGCCAATGTTGCCAAGATTATAAATTAGACCCAGGTGTCTTCTGTGCCCCCCACCAACCCTTTACATGCCCCTGTTTTCTTGCCGCCCGTGACACCTTTCCAAGTCCCCTCAGGTGCTCTCAGCACGTTTACGCTCTTTCTAGTCCATGCCTACTGTTGAAAGGAATCTTCAAGTTCATACATATTAAGAGGTTAAAAGAGAGAGAGAGAGAAAGATGATGCTTAATCTGATGCCCCTACCTGGAATGCTTGCAAAGTCAGGGCACAAAGAAAAAGGAATGAGTACTTAATACTGACATTTAGAGACCAATAAAGGCTAAGGGAGGTATATTTTGGATGGAGGCTGGGGCACCATGCTCTGCTGCAGTTGTACTATGCAGGTTGCCATCTCCCTGCCTACCTTCAAGACTGGTCCTGAGGCAGTGGTGTATGTGGCGAAGGGGAGAGGAGGGTGCAGCCTCTAGAGAGGCTCTCTCTCTAGCCATCATTTACTGAACATTTCAGATGCTTTGATGGTGAAAGGAAAAGGTCATGCATTTTGTGGTCTTTTTATCTATTTAGCTTAGATGTGGAGAACTTTTTTCGAGGAACTAAAAAAAAAGTCGGGAGAGGAGATATAATTTAAAAGCAGCCCTTTACTAAGTCAAATATGATTTTTTTCCTACTTCTAATTCAATCCTGGATCCCACTTCATTCGGCTTGACATGGACAAGATTGATCATCTCGGATGGGAAAAAAAATCCTGTATTTTCATGTTGGTCCACAGTGCTGGGGTGTAGAGGCTACGCAGAGAGCTCCGGTCAGGCATAAGCAGAGGATCCAAAGCTGCTTCAGTTTATCTTTGGAGAGCTTGTCTCTGCATTCCCCTCCTTTCAGAAACCACCTGCTTCACTGAGTAATAAATATATTCAGCAAATCTGTATTGAGCGACACTATGTGCCAGGGGTTATGATGGTAGGTGCTAGGTGTACAGGAGTAAATAGAAACAGACATTCGTCTCTGCTTTCTCAAAGCTTCCTATTGATAAAAGAGATAGACTTTAGTAGGATTCACTCACAAGTGAGTGTGCACCCATCTGACTTGAGATAAGGACAGGAAAGGAAAACAAATCCCACCAGTCCCTAAAAAGCGAGGACAAACCTGGCAAAGCCTGGTGTGGGAGGGCTCCCAAGGTAAGTGGAGCTCTAAGGTAATGAGAAGGGAGTTACCCAGGGAAAGGGGCTTGCCTGGGGAGTCCTCTAGGCAGTGAGAAGAACATATGTAAAGGGCATGAGGCAAGAGGAGCTTGGGAAGTTTGAGAACCTGAAAAACATCCAGCATAGCACTAAGACAAGGAGGGATAATGGTAAGAGGTGATGTAGCAAAAAGGAAGACAGGACCCAGAAACTGCTTCCCGTTGAAGAGCTTTGAGCTAGCTCTTAGAAGGAGAGTGAACAAGACTTGAGTAAGATTTATATTTTTAGAAGATCATTTTAACTACCATATAGAAATCTGATTGCAGAGCGAGTGAGTTGGGTAAAGGGAGGCTGTTGCAGTTTTCCCAGCAAGAGATGATGCTACTTAGAATACGCTGGTTGCAGGGGAGATGAACAAAGCTAGAGAACATATTTCAAGAGCTTTAGAAAGATTACCCTGAAACCACAGCCTAGTTTCACATAAATGTGAATGTTAGTGGTTTCCTCAGAAGTAGCATGCTGAATTTAAGTTAAATCAACAATGACTTGTTAACCCATAACAAAACTACAATCTACAAACATTGCCTACTTCGCAACACAGGTAATATAATAACAACAGCACACCTTTACTGAGCACTTAAGACATTCCAGGTGCACTCAAGTAACAATTATGATTATTCTCATTTGACACGTGAGGGAAATTAGGTTTCTGCAGATCAAGTCATATGCCCAATGTCACCCAGCTAATTAGTGGCAGAACTGGGACTCAAGCTCAGATCTACTTAACTCCAAAGCTTGTGTCTTTTAATTACTATGTCATACCAGAGAAAGGATATGACCCAGATTTATCTCTAAATTATGTTTTATAAAAATATACTTTAATTTTTCAAAGAAATAGTTTTAAGCTTGATGTTTAGTGGTTCAATTATTCTAAAAATAACATTAATAAATACAGCTGTAATATAAATTGCTGAGTATTTCTGGAAATAAGAATGAGGGATGGTAACCAATAATTTAGTCAGTTACAACCATCAAAGGTTTGTAGTGAACTATTTTAATTGATGACAATTGATCACGTTGGAGGAAATCATGTTGATAAATTATTCTACATCACAGGAGTAACCTTTCTCATAAAAAGCTCATTACTCAAGAATTACACTAAAATTTGTTGTTGACATGTTCAAATTGTTTTGGCTCTAAACATATCTAGTTCAAAATAAGTAATCCTTATTTAGCATGCCCCTACTTTAGCCTTTAATAAACAATTGAAGGTTTTTGTTTTCATCTTGAAAGACTGTCTTATTTAATTACAACTCAGCTCTTGTTCCTTGGCATATTTGTTGCCTAAACACCCTCAAATGAGTGTACTTTCACGTGGAGATGGGAGAGGGCAGAGGGAAAGGCTACAACTGGTATCTCTTATTAATATAATTAATGTATTGCTGATCTTCTTAGCTTCTAAACATGGGAAGTTTTCAACAGTCAATAGTACACGTGTTTCAATTTGGGTAGTTAACAAGCAGATAGATCAAATGTATAATTTAAAAGCAGAAAAATAAAGTTCACCTTTCCTTCTTTGAAGAAAGTCATTGTCAGTTTTATGGAAAACATGTTGTAAAAGTTGTCTTTTTCAGAAAACGTGCTGGATGTGGTCTTCAGGGTTATATTTTTACATTAAATGCCGGTACTTCTTAGTTCTACATATACATATATACCCACAATATCCTCCATCCACTCTCCTCTCCACACACGTGTGTGTGTGTTATCATGGAGTCTTTTTCCCATTTAGCCCCGATCTGGTCAGTAAAGCCTTGCCTTCCCTCAATTCATGTATAACTTTTCTAGTTATTCTTGAATGTTTGAATAAATCACCAGTTTAGGAAAAGTTTTGCCTAATTACGGTACATAGTATATGAACAATTTTTTTTACATTCATAACTGAACTGACAAATAATCTTATTTCTGTTTTCAATGCAATAGAATTCTTTTATTGGCAATAACCAGATATGTTACAGGAATATTTTTCTATTTGAAGATATAAATCTGTTTATAAATATTTTAAATGAGTTTTAACAATTAGATTTTGACAGTTGTGGCTGCTGTAATTTCTTATTTTTTGTTATATGAGTATCTACAAACCACTGCATGTAATCAAACATCAATATTAGTACACAGGGAAGAGAGTTGTATAAACTATTAATTTTGAAGCAATGTGGTCTGAACTGTACCAGGGACCGTGAAAACAGAGAGGAGGGCTACCTGAGAATCCTGACAAATGCAGCCCAGATCAGCCAAACCATTCAGCTGACCCCTAGATACATGAGAAATAGTAAATGTTTGTTGCTTTAATCCACTGTTTTGGGGTGTTTTCCCATGCAACAATAGCCAAATGATACGCTACTATGAAAAAATTCATTTTTTCCAGATTGCTTAGGGATTTGGATATTTTGATTAAACAAAAGATATCTGTTCAAGTGAGACTTTCCATCAATATCTCATCAAGTGTTTCAAGAATTTTAAAACTAACTACACCTCATGGTAAACTATAAACTAGTATTTATGTGTTAGGGATTGTGCTAAATGATATAGAAAAGTTATACCATTTGATCCTTAAAACAGCTCTATGAATAGGTATTATTATTTCCCTTATTAATAACATTCTTTAGATGAGGAAACAGAAGTTAAATAACTTGTTCAAAGTTACACATCTAGAAAGGGGTAGAGCTCTTTTACTTTTTACTTTTACTTTCATTCAGATTACTTGACTCCCAATTTAATTAAGAACGAAGAATAGCTAATATTTTGGGAATCTTTGTGGCCCACCATGTTCTGGGTCCACTTTCCTTTCAGCGTTATGATCCTCTCAATTCTGATATTTACTCTTTCAGCCAGCCGAGCACAATCATACAAAATACCTGTTGCACTTTCCACCTGCATCAGATACTATGGATTCGTTCACTCAGCACCCAATCTAAGTCCCTTCTTGCATGCTTTTCTAGAGTGAAGAGGCTTGAAAGCTACCAAAATGGAGTAAATTAAAAATGTTTCCTATACTCCCTAATTGTGATATGTTTTGCTAATCAGATGCATTAGGCTTTGATTTAGAACCAAGTTACACAGGAGAGTCAGTGGATGGGGGATTTATCTGGCTGTCACAAATTCTGGTGCAAGGCACTGAAGCCAGCAGACGTGGTGGTGGCTTTCTGATTTGCCAGCTTTCTGACTCTAGAGAGGCAGTAGTTTTCCTAATAGCCTATTTCTGTGATATAGTTTTGGATATTACACTTGGACTCTCAGGCAAGAGTCTGTTTCTTCAGGCCTCTTAACATTTCTGTGAATTATCTATACCCATCATGAAATCCATCTGTATGAATTCCAGATAGAGTTGCTTATACTGTCTGTAATTAAGAACACTTTCCTGTTTAGTAATTGGTAGCAGAAGGATTTATGGCAACAGAACATTAAGAAGATGGGAATATATGATCAGTTTATTTTTTACAAAAATATATGATTGGTTTAAAGCTATTAAAGGAGGAGATGACCGTAATCCACGGCACCCAGTAATGAATTAGTTGATTAACTTATCACCTGTGGTCACCTGGAACGAAGTGCCACACTGAGTGGCTGCTGCAATGGACCATTTTGGGAGCACAGGAAAATAAGGGATGTAGAGGGAGCCGTCTGCCATTAACTACACTGAGTAACTTCAAGAAAGAACATGTCTTACTCAAGACACAGTCAAAAAGCTAAGGAATTTCTGATTTCTCTACAAGAAACTCTGATCACTTGTAACTACAGAACTTATATAGCTAGATATCAAATAGAAGTCGCTGAATTGTAAGGTAGGGCAGTAGTGCTCAAAATGTGGTCCCTGGATCAGTGGCATCAGTAACAACTGGGAGCTTGTTGGAAAAGGAAATTCTTGGACTTCATTCTAGAGCTACTAAAATGAAACTCTGCTGGTGGAGCCCAGAAACCAAGGGTTTAAGAAACCCTCCATGTGATTCTGATGCATGCTAATGTTTGAGAACTAAAGGTTCCCGATACTCCACCATAACCACCTGCAGATCTCTTTTGAAAAGGAGCAAAAACTGAGATTTGTAATGGCAACATTTGGGAGGATTTAGATGGCTCCAACTACTCTGAATACTCAAACTACACCGAGAGCCTCCTTGTCCGACTTATGGCACCTCCTCCTGCCATATCCAGAGAAGCTGGCCTGGGTGTGCTCAAAGGCTTGCCTGAAGTACTCAACTTACAAGAGAATGGAAATTCTCTTCACGCCCTACTCCTCCCACTTCTCATTGCCTCCAGCCTATGACTGGTGTCAGACCCCAGCAGGGCTCAGGTGAGACAAGAGCAATGGTACATTCAGGAGAAGGCTAGTAAATAATTGCAAGTTTCATTCATTATTTCCCTAAACGAGGGGCAAATGTGTGGGAATAGATTCTGAACATACTATTTTAGAGAGGATAGATTAATTTAAGTCAGGCTGAATTTATGGATACTGCTGTAATTATCAATAATTCTGGATTCAAAGTGCTGCTGAAGCCCCTGGGAATAGTTCTCACTGTTTGCTCAGAGGTTGACAAAAAATGTACACTCAAAAATGATCTACACGGGGCTGGCCCAGTGGTGAAGCGGTTAAGTTCGCGTGTTCTGCTTCGGTGGCCCAGGGTTTACCAGCTCAGATCCTGGGCACGGACCTACTCACTGCTCATCAAGCCATGCTGAGTCGGCGTCCCACATAGAAGAGCTACAACTCTACAACTATGATACACAACTATGTACTGGGGCTTTGGGAAATAAAAAGGGGAAAAAAAGAGGAAGATTGGCAACAGATGTTAGCTCAGGGCCAATCTTCCTCAAAAAAAAAAAAACAAAAACAAAAAAAAGAAAAAGCAATCTAAAGTTTTAAGCAGGAAAGGTTAGAGTGAATTCATTGCGTGCAACCTTTTTCTTCACCTCTTAACTATGCCTAAATATGACTAACACATGTACATTGCTTTAGGACCAATAGTATCTTTTAAAAATCCCCTCTTTAGGCTGGGAAGGAAGAAAGGTGATGTTACTACTGAACTGGGATCCCTGATAGCAATTGTGATCATGGGTTTCTAGAGTGACAGGCCATGCAGCATCGTAAAGAATCAGAGGCAATGTGGGATTTTTACCACAATGTGCAGCAGAGCTGGAGTGATGATTGGGGTGATTTAAAAAAGAAATCTGTGGTAGTATCTTAACCTTTCATGGGATCCCTAGGAATGAATTACATTGGAATAATAATAATAATATATGAATGATAAAACCCAATAGAGGCCTGTCACAAGTCACCATGACATCATCATGGCCACTCACCCAATTCCCGGATTGAGTCTATCCCCAAACCCACAGGTCTTTGAATGTAGAGGAAGCTAGCCAATCTTGAAGAAAGGTCTTGCAATATCATTACAAGTACATCTCATAAATCTTTCTCTCAGCCTTCCCCCAAAGTATCTTTAACTATTTACCAAGGTAACTGGGTAATTGAAAAAGGGAAATAGCTGGATCTTTCAGGGATTATCTGAAGTACCACGGTCCAGGATGTCACTATGATCTACCCAGCAGAATGGGGACATATGAAGGTGAGATGACAAATGAGTTTTGGGGCCCTAATTCTGCTACATGGTACCAGTAGGTGTGCAAACCCACGCTGTGGGTATTTCCACATTTCCTGCATATAGAGATGACTGAATATCCAGGTTGGCTCCCTGACCCAAATGAGGATTATTATGCAGCAAAGGGCCAAAGACAACATCTTGAGCTCCCTGTCCTCACCCAAAGTACAGCTGCACACTGGGGGAATTGCAGAGACTAGTCCAGCATTGCAGATTTGAAAGTTGTAAGGTGATGCAACAGTGGCTACTGGTTGTCCCCCAATGGCTGTGCTCCCCTTTTCTCTCGTGAAGTAATATCTCCAAATTTTAGCTAGGAAAATAGCCACTCATAAAAAAAGTCTACATTTTCCTGCCATATTGTAGCTATATATGGCAACGCGACTAAGTTTCGGCCAATGGGATGTGAATGAGAGTGATGAGAGCAATTTCTAGATCTTGCCATTATAATGAAGTGATGTGTCTACCTCTTTTCCTTTTCCCCTTTGTGCCAGCTGGAATACAGACCAAGGCACCACCCTAGCGACAGTGTGAGAACAAGCCAGAAGGAATTGGTCACTGGTAGTACCACCAACCCACTATAGTCTGCTCACACAAGGACTTTCATTTAGTGAGAAATAAATTTTCATCTTGTTTATGCCTGTATCACTCTGGATCTCTTTCCAGCAAATGAACCCATCTGCTAACAAATGTAGGTAGTGATTCCTGTCATATTCTCATTAAAAAAAATAAAACACTTTCTTTGGTTTGTGTAGATGACAGATGGGTTTGGAGAACGTCAGCGGATTACTGTAAATTTAAATGTGACGATTTTAAACGCAGGTGCGATTTCACATGATCTCCTTAGTTGAGTAAGTCAACACAGTCCTAATACCTGGTATTCAGCTATTGTTCTACAAACGTTTTTTTTTTTCTTTATTCCAATAAGCAGAGAGCACAAGAAGCAGCTTGCTTTGACACATTCTATTTCAGGTATACGCAATAATTCAGCCTCCAAGGACTGTGATCATCTCACCATCCTACAGAACATCATGCTGGTCCACTACATCAACGGCATTATGTTGATAGATGTGGGATGTAGAAGGTGACAGTCACCCTAGATGCATTGAAGAGGTTCTTGCATGCCAGAGGATGGAAAATAAATCCAAGAAAACTTTAGAAGCCTGGCACGTCAGTGAAGATTCTGGGAGTCCAATGGAGTGGAGGACACTGGGATATTCCCTTCAAAGTAAAAGGCAATTTGCTTCACTTTGCACTATCTACCATTAAGATTATTATGCAGATTTTTTTCATCTAAAAATTATTGAATTGGATTAAATGAATTTAATTGAAGAGGAAGGGAAGGTAAATAATGTCAGGGTCCTTATCCATATTTAATCAACTTTGGAAATGTTTTTGGTGGTTATAAACAGCTTGGACAAACAACTTCAGCTATGGGAGAGACCTTATGTTCTGCATAGTTTAAATAAATTGGATATAGTATGGGATAAGAAAGCCATAATGATTTGCAGTATGAAGAAAACTTATTATTTGCATAGTTAGAAGGTAACTTTAACAAATGTGGGATAGGGAAGTCAAAGATGCAAGGAAATGTGCTTGGTGAAATGAAATGAGAAACTAGACAATCGGAATAAAACAAAAGGAAATATTCATATATAAGATTTTTTAAAAAGAAGTGGAAGAACCCTCATGCTTTGCTTGTGGAATAGAAAATGGTACAGCCACTGTAGAAATACCGTCTGGCGATTTTTCAAAAAGTTAGAGTTACCATATGGCCTAGCAATTCTACTCCTAGGTATAAACTCAAGAAAATTGAAAACATATGTTCACACAAAGAATGTTCATCACAACATTATTCATAATAGCCAAGAAGTAGAAACAACTCAAATATCCATCAACTGATGAATGAATAAATAAATATGGTATATCCGCACAGTAGAATATTATTCAGCCATAAAAGGTAATAAGTTCTAATACATGCTACAACATGGATAAACCTTGAAGACATTATACTAAGGGAAAGAAGTCAGATGCAAAAGGGTGTATTTTGTATGATTCCATTTCTATGAAACGTCCAGGTTAGGCAAATCCATACAGACAGGAAGTAGATTAGTAGTTTCCAGGGGCTGGGAAGAGAGGGGAATGGGAAGTGACTGCTAATGGATACAGGATTTCTTTTGAGGGTGATGAAAATATTCTGAAATTAGATAATGGTGATGGTTGCACAAAACTTGTGCAACCATACTGTACTATACTTGTGTGACTATACTAAAAACTGCTGAATTTTCATGTTACAATTTTGGAGGCATGAATTTTTATGGGATGAGAATTTTTTGGGTGAATTTTTATGGAATGAGAATTACATCTCAGTTTAAAGAAGTGGAAAATGCAACTGCAGTATCTCATTTCTTGCCTTGCGTGATACTACATGCTCTGGTTTTCCTCCTACCTCTTTGGCCACTCTGTATGCGTTATTGTGCAGGTTTCTCTTCTTTTGCCATCCCTTAAATCTTGGTTTCCCTCAGGGTTCTCTCCTAGGCTTTCTTCTGTCTTCTTCTTACATAGTCTCTGCATTAGGTAGTAAGGAAGTCATTGCTTTGAGTATTTCTGATATGCACAAATTTCATTTACCACGGTTTAGTTAAACAACACCAGTTCCCCAATAACATGGTTCAAATTTCAGTTACACAGTGTATTAACCGTGAGTAATTTCATAAAGTATAAATTTCATGGCCAGCTCCACACAAACGCCTACGTAGATAGAAGATGTGCATAATGATCAGTGATCAACCATGTTCCTTCTTTCAAAGGCAATTGGTGATTGGCCATTGCACATCAGTTATTCAGTTCATGCACAGACAGCGAAGCCTGGAGTTGGGTTGCCTCCTTGTCTCTCAGTGATAAACCCATGTGACATTTTACAAAAATGAATAACAGAAAAAAATGAAAGTGCAGCAAAGAAATGAAAAGTGATAACGCTGGAAGTGAAATTGGATGTGATTAGGAGATTTGAAAACGGAGACAGGAGATGGAGGCTAGGATGAGCCCTGGGCTGCATGAAGCCACTGAATGAACGATATTGAAAAGGTCTGATGAATCAAAACCAAGGTAAAGCGACTTTGACATTGTTTAGTTTAAGTTGCACTCAGAACAGAAAGCCGCCAATGGTGGAAATGGAGCATTTACTTCTCCTTTGGGTTGAAGACTATAATGGAAAAAAAAAAAAATCCAATCAGTTTAACTAGCAGTTAGGCCAAACATTGAAGTTAGGTGCTGCATTGAAAGAAAAACAGTAGTTACAAGAAGACTGAAGAACCTTTTACTGCCAGTAAAGGCTGATTTTATTGTCTCAGAAATTGGCCTGATTTTGCAGAATTAGAATTGAACGTAAATGGACTTATAAGAGAAATAGCTGACTGTGAGAATGTTGACACTGTCACTGTTCAAGAGACTCTAGACATGCAGCCATGAAAACTTCATGAAGGGAAACATCAATATAAGTTAGGAAAGTAGTTGTGACAAAAAGGATGATGTTCCAAAGGAAGTGAAACTGACAAAAGAACTTCAAATTAAAGGAAATCACAGAGATATTTCACAGCATTGAAAGTGCAAAAGATAAAATGCTGGAAGCTGATCCAAACTTAGAAAGGAGGATGATAATTCACCAAGGCATAGAAAAGATTCTAGCTCTGTTATCTTAAGTTATATGATGAGAAAAAGGCAAAAACTATTCAAACTCTTTTGATGTTTTGTACAAAGAAATAAAACACTTTAATTCTCAATGTTTCTAATGTTTTAAATTTCTATGTACTAAATATTTGTTTCATATTTTTTTCATTTCCCAACAATAAGAGACTTTTTAATGTTTTGACAAAGATATTTTAAAGGTCACAGACCAATTGTAATTTTTCCTATTGATTATTAAGATCACTGTATGGCTTCAGTCTGCAAAGTCATTTTTACTGGCCTGGTCTACCATGCAAAGTGAGGACTAACTGTACTCATTATGATGCAGATACAAAAAACTCAACTCAAACTAGCTTAAGAAAAAAAAGACATTTGTTTAGCTCACATAATTGAAATGTCCAGGGTTAGGTCTTGCTTCAGGCATGGCTGGATTCAGGGCTGAAAAGACATAAAAAGAACTCAGTTTTTCTTCATCTCAAGTCTATGTGTTGGTTTCCTTCTCAGGCTCTGTGTGATGGCCTCCAGTGGCTCTCACTCATGGTAGCAAGAGGACTTCAATAGCTCTAGTTTCATATTTTTCCAGGTTCCAGTACAATGGGATTGAGCACAGTAGTCCTTTTATTTATTTATTTATTTTATCAGTAGCTCTTGTGCAAGTCTTTAGATTCATATTTATTTTTACTAGCTTATGCTGCCACTCCTATACCCCAGTCACTGTGGCCAGGTGTATGTGATCTTCTACTTGACTTAGACCCGGGTCTCATATTCTATCCTTGAAGCCAGAGATGGAACCCCACCCAAATCACACAGACTGTTGGTGAGGAAGTGCAAAATACTCAAAAGAAAATCAAGGGAAATGTGCAGGCAGACAAACCATAAACATCCACGGCATGCTCCTTGGTACTCATCCACTCCTCAGCTTAATCATCCTCCATATGAGAGTGGCTCCAAGATGCGTCTCCAGAAATTATGACCTATATTCCCAACTCCTTACTAGACAATTCCTTTTGGATTCACTGCAAGCACCTGAAAATCAACATGCCTAAAGGTGAACCCCTTATTTCCCCTCGTCTCAACCCCATCCAAATCTACGTCTCTTTTTTGTTCCCTATCTCAAGGAATGTCGTCTCTGCCCACCCCAGTTGCTAGAAATCTGGGACATAGCTTGACTCCTGACTCTCCCTCACACACAACTAAAATTAATCACCAATAAATTCGTGTTAATTGTACCCCTAATATCCCGGAAATCAACCCATTTCTTTCCACCTGTATTTCTCTTACCCAATTTCAGCTCCTATCTTCATCTCTTGACTGCATCACAGTGATCACCCCTTTAAATATGACACCCAGCCATGTTTTTTATTGTGGTAAAATATAAAATTTATCGTCTTAACCATTTTTAAGTTACAATTCAGTGGCATTAAGTACATTCATATTGTTGTGTAACCATCACCACCATCCGTCTCCAGAACTCCTTTCATTTTGCAAAACTGAAACACTATACCCATTAAACAATAACTTCCCATTCTCTCTCCCCCAAGCTCCTGGCAACCACCATTCTGTCTCCAATTTTGACTACTCTAGGTACTTCATACAAGTGGAATCATACAGTATTTGTCTCTTTGTGATTGGCTTATTTCACTTAGCATAATACCCCCGAGTTTCATCCATATTGTAGCATATGCCAGAATTTCCTTCCTTTTCAAGGCTGAGTAATATTCCATTGTGTGTATATACCACATTTTGCTGATCTAATCACCCATCAATGGACATTTGTGTTGCTTCCACATTTTAGTTCTTGTGAATAATGCTGCTACAAGCATGAATGCACAAATACCTCTTCGAGACTTTGCTTTTAATTCTTTTGGATATACACTCAGAAGTGGAATTGCTGGATCATATGGTACTTTTAATTTAAATTAAAAAAAAATTTTTTTTTTGAGGAAGATTGTCCCTGAGCTAACGTCTGTTGCTAACCTTCCTCCTTTTTTCCTTTTTTTCTCCCCAAAACCCCGGTAGATAGCTGTATGGCATAGTTGTACATCCTTCTAGTTGCTCTATGTGGGACGCCACCTCCGCATGACTTGAAGAGTGGCATAGGTCCATGCCCAGGATCCAAACTAGTGGTAAACTGGAGAACCCCGGACTGCAGAAGTGGAGTGTGTGAACTTAACTGCTACTCCACCAGACCAGCCCCTTAATTTAAATTTTTTGAGGAGCCTCTGTACTATTTTCCATAGTGGCTGCACATTTTACATACTTGAACAGGGTACAAGTGTTCCAATTTTTTCACATCCTTGTCAACACGTTATTTTCTGTTTTTTTGATAGTAGCTATCTGAATGGGCACAAGGATCCAGTCATCGGAGTTTGTCTTCTAAACTTTTTTCAAACTGTAGCCAGAACGATCTTTAATAAACATAGATGATCATGTCTCTACCCTGTTTAAATCCTTCAGTGGCTCCTCATTGCCTTCAGGATAGTCTGGCCTCCTTCATATGTCTCATGAAACCTGCCACGATTTCCAAACTTGCTTACTTTTCTAGCCTCCCCTCTCAACTGCTCTGTTTTCCACCTCTTCTCTTCTAACCCATTCCCCACTTATTACACACACACATATGCTCAGTGCTCATCACTCTAAAATATTTTCAGGTCTGTGAAATTGCTACATTTCCTCTCATCTCCAACACAATTCCTTCTGCCAGACTCTTTTTCCTTTTCGTCACTTGGCTAGCTCCTGCTTACCCTTGAGGTCTCAGGATAGACAGCATTTTCTCCAGGAAAATTTCCTTGATAAATTCCCTGTATCCAAGCTACATCAGCATCACTAATATGTGCTCCCAGAGCACTCTATCCTTGCCCTAACATAGCACTTAAACACATTCTGTAATTACCTGCTTACTTATCATCTTCCTCTAGTCCTGTGCTGTCCAATATGTGGCTCTTGAACACAAAATGTAACTAGTAAATGTTGACTAGTGTGACTGAGAAAATAAATTCCTAGTTTTATTTAACTTCAATAAGTTTAAATTTTAAAATGATATTTGAATCAGTTATTGTAAAATTATTAAGCATATTTGGAACAACTTGGATACGTGAGTCTACTCTTTCAACTGTAAGTTTATTAAATCTAAAAACAGATCGCACCACAGGTTCAATACAGATGAAAATTAAACATCTGAACTGAGATGTGCTATGAGTATAAAATATTCTCTGGATTTCAAAAACTTAGTACAAGATAAAGAATGCAAATATGTCATTAATAATTTTTATGTTGATTACATGTTAAAATTAGAATATTTTGATATATTGGTTTAAATAAATTCCTAAAATTAATTTTACTTGTAAACCAATCACTTTTAACGTGGCTACCAGAAAATTTTAAATTATATATGTGGCTCACCTTATATTTCTATTGCACAGCACTGACCTCTACCATAAGTTCTGTGGGGATGGGAATCATAACTATCTTATTCACTTATTTAAAAAACTTTTGTAACATTCACCATGTGTCAGGTATTATTCTATGTATTACTTACAATTGCAAGCAGTAACTTGTTAAATTCTTATAACAACCTTTTAAGTACTATCATTATCCGCATTTTACATACGAGGAAATTTGCACAAAGATATTAACTTAGCTAGCTGAGGGTCACTGGGCTAACCTTGTGGAGCTAGTGTGTGGGGATCCAGAATCCATATTCTCGTAACTTGGTTATGCTGTCTCTTGTTCATTCTTTTATTACAGATGTCTACAGAAATAATTACTACCCAACTTTTCCAATTAACAACAATGTGCAAATATTCTTGTTTAATTAATCAATTGGCTTATTCAATAAGCATTAATTTAACTTTTATGTGCCAGGTATGTTACTGGGTAGTGGGGACCCAGATGTGAATGAAACAAATGCTTTACTTTTAAAGAAACTCTGTTTAATGGTTATGACAATGATATAACGAGACAATGATAATACAATATTGTATTATACAGGACAATTATACAATAAAAATATCTTATTTGAGAACACGTAAAGGTGCACCTACCTCAGCCAGGAGATGTGGGATGTGATGGGAAGAGTGAGAGAAAATCTTAAAGGAAGATTAGGAGTTAGCTAAATGTGGGTAAGTGTAAGTGGTTGGTGAAGCAAGTACTAAGCAGGCAGGACAAGATGAGCAGAGGAAAGAAATAGCTTGGTTTGCCACTGAAGTGGTTTAAACCAAATGAATAACAAGTTCATATTTACCTCCATGAAAGATCACTCTGGATAAAGTTAGAGAAGAGACTGGAAGGAAGTAACTATGACTTAAAGAAGAGAAACAATTAACAAGAGTCTGTCGCTGTGTCCAGAGCACAGATGATAGTAGTTTACGCTAAAGGGGGGGCAGTGGTGAAGTAGACACATTTCAGAGTTATTTAAAAGACAGAATTTGTTGCAGATGCTGCAAATTACTTAATATCTATTTTCACTTTCTTCCAGGAGTTTTGAGGTGCCAATGTGCCCATCTCGAGTCAATGTATCTTGATTGGGGGAATCCAATCATAGCAACCCTGTTTCCTGCTTT